>NW_026606063.1:2147500-3347500 GCF_029834395.1 Sorex fumeus
GAACATACAAATACTTAGTCTCTTCGTCAACAAATCCTCTATTGCTGTCAAGTGATTAGTATAGATCTCGCTCTACTGCTTTTTTTCTCTTAATAATTTTAATCCTTTGAGTTGTGACTTATGTACTGATTTTATATATATATATATGTATATATATATATATATATATATATATATATATGAAGTATATAGCCTGTAGCACTGTCCTCTCATTGTTCCATCGATTTGCTTGAGTGGGCATCAGTAATGTCTCTATTGTGAGACTTCTTGTTACTATTTTTGGCATATCAAATATATCACAGGTAGCTTGCCAGGCTTTGCCATATGGGTGCGATACTCTCGGTAGCTTGCTGGGCAATATATATATATATATATATATATTTAGATATATATTCATACATATATATTATTTACTTTTCTAGTAGTTTTGAGCAAATAATTTGTTTTGATACAAGTATAGGAAAGAAGAATCTTCTATGCAGCTCAAATAATAAGGTCATGTTGCTATTTTATCCGTCTATGGTCAGATTAGAAGTTTTTACTAGAACAGATTGTACCAAACTCTGCTTCCAGCCTGGGGCTGGAGCAATAGCACAGCAGGTAGGGTGTTTTCCTTGCATGCAGCCGACCCGGGTTCGATACCCAGCATCCCATATGCCCTCCCCCCCAAGCAACGCCAGGAGTAATTTCTGAGTGTAGAGCCAGGAGTAATCCCTGAGCATTGTAGGGTGTGACCCAAAAATGAAAAAAAAAGAAAAGAAAAGAATTAAGGGACTTTAAAAAAAATAAAGGTCTTTCTTCTCTTTTATTATTTGTATATAGGAAAGCCATGGATTGGAGTGATAGCACAGCAGGTAGAGTGCTTGCCTTGCACGTGGCCAACCTGGCAGACCCAGGTTCGATTCCTTCACCCCTCTTGGAGAGCCCAGCAAGCTTCTGAGAGTATCTTGCCCCCATGGCAAAGCCTGGCAAGCTAACTGTGATGTATTTTATATGCCAAACACAGTAACAACAAGTCTCACAATGGAGACATTCCTGGTGCCTGCTCGAGCAAATCGATGAACAACGGAAGGACAGTGACAGTGACAGGAAAGCCACGGACTTTTGGATATTGGGTTTGTAACCTGTCTACTTTACTATACAAAACTATTGTTTCTAGTAGCTTTTTTTGTAGAGTCTTTAGGATTTTCTAAATATAGTATCATATCATCTTCAAATAGTGATAGCTTGACTTCTTCCTTTCCCAGCTTGATGCCCTTTTTGTTATCTTTTTCTTGCTTAACTGCTATGGCAAGTACTTCCAGTAGTATATTGAATAGAACTGGTGAGAGTGGGCAACCTTATCTTGTCCCGGATCATTATATGACTGAAACTTAATCATGAAAGCTTTTTAACTGTATGTCATCGTGATTCACTAAAAATAAATAAATAAATAAATAGTTAAGGGTTTTTGTGTAGATGAGTCCTGAGACGGAGAACGGTGATTTTAGCTAAGATCTTATAATTCCCAGGACTCATGATATAAATTATCAATAAAGTAGAACTTTAAAGGAATTTTAAAAACTGACAAAGGGGATCTTTAGAAACTCAGTTAATGTCTTGGTAAAAGAGTAAATATTTCACCTTAAATGTCAATAGCACACAGATGTCTGCTCCCATCACTCCTTTTTAAATTGTTTTAGAAGTTGTTCTCAAAAAGTTCCATAAGGCAATGAATACATAATCTCTGTTTAGGGTAAGAAGTTATTCTTTTCCAATATACGTTTAGTTCTTTTCCACTTATTAGTTTAGTTCTCTAAACTTACAGAGAAATCCCTCAGGGAAAACTGTAAGAACTAAAGTTTCTAATGTACCTATTTATATAAAATGATGAAAGCCACAAAATATTTTTTGAAGTCATAGTAATTCCTATGGTCATGAATCTAAAGGGTAAATTTCTTGAGCTGATTTTTAAGCTATAAATTCCATTTCTTCCAAACGTCTTTAGAAGAGAAATAATTTCATGATCAGAATATAAAATGTTTTGATAATTTAAAACCCAAAGAGTTAAACTTTCAAATTAAAAAAAATGAGTTACAGCAGTTGGATAAATTTAATCTCTCCAACTCATTGTGTTTATGTACATAATAGGAAACATATTGAAACTTAATCCTAACAAAATCTCATGAGCCTTTTCATGCTTTTTCCAAATTATAGTTGCCACCAAATATAGATGTTTGTAAATTTTTAATTCAAATGCAATTTCTTTCATAGAGCTTTAAATAATATACACCTTGACATTGCCCACAACATTAAATAATGCATTATAATAAAAGTGTATTAGATATTTAAAATCCAGAGTTGTATACTGACATTGGTCTAAATGGTAGAACTTTATACATATTTATATATATGAGACCCATAAAATATGTATATAATGAATTTGTTTCTTCGGCCATAACTAACAGTGCTCAGGGACTACTCCTGGATCTATGCTCAGAGATCACTCCTTGGAGGGGCTCAAGAGGACCATACAGGATGCTGGGGAACAAACACCTTGGTTGAGTGAAAGGCAAGCGCCCTATCTACAATATTTCCTGTCCCTAAATGCAGAACCTTGAAAATATCACTGGTGAACGGTGATGTAGAACATTTTTTCATGTGCCTTTGGCTATTTGTATTTCCTCTTTGTGGAAGCTTCTGTTCTATCTCTCTCCCCACTTATTGATGGGTTTGGGTGGTTTTTTTCTTGTAAAATTCTACCAGTGACTTACATATCTTTGCTATTTACCCCTTAAAAGTGTTTTTTAAATTCTTTCATTCTCGGTGTTGTCCTTGAATCCTGGTCATCAATTCCTTTGAGGTTCAGAAGCTTCTTAATTCAATCTGTTTATCTTTGCCTCCAATTGTTTTGTCAGTGGCATTTCATCCTTGAAGATGCCTATAAACTTCAGTCACTGTCACTGTCCTCCTGTTGTTCATTGATTTGCTGGAGTGGGCCTGGTAACATCTCTATTTTGAGACTTGTTGTTACTGTGTTTGGCATATTGAATACGTTACGGGTAGCTTGCCAGCCTTTGCCGTGTGGGCGAGATACTCTTGGTAGCTTGCTGGGCTCTCCAAGAGGGGCAGAGGAACCGAACCCGGCTGCGCCGGGCTGACAGCTTGCAAGGCAAACGCCCTACTGCTGTGCTATCACTCCAGTCAGTGTCATGAACAAAACTGCCTATGCTTTTCCCTGAGTTCCTAAAAGGACTCTCAGTGCTGATCTGGTCTGATCTCTACTGTTCCAACCATTCTGGAAAGTAATATGAACATTCCTAAAACAATCTAGGAATTGAGCATCCATTAGACCTACTGCCCCACTTCTCGGAATATACCCCAAGGGTCCAAAAACAAAATAGAAAAAGATATTTGCAGCCCTGTGTTCCTTGCAGCACTGTCTATAATAGCCCTGTCCGGAAATAACCCATATTCAAGAATAGATGAGAATAGATGACTGGATAAAGAAACGATATCTAGACACAGTAGACTATTACATGGCCATAAGAAAAGATAAGGTCATAAACTTTCCTATGACAGGGAGTGACCTGGATCATATCATATAGACTGAAGTTTGTCTGAGGAAGAAAGACCTACAAGAATGATCTCTCTTATATGTGGGACATAAAGAAATATAGTGGTGGAATTTCTAAAAGTTTTATTAAGACAACTCTATTTACAAAGTTGGGCTGGAGTGATAGCACAGCGGTAGGGCATTTGCCTTGCAAGCCGCCAGCATGGCTGAGCTGGGTTCGATTCCTCCGCCCCTCTCGGAGAGCCAAGGAAGCTACTGAGAGTATTTTTCCCGCCTGGCAAAGCCTGGCAAGCTACCCGTGACATATTCGGTATGCCAAATGCAGTAACAACAATTCTCACAATAAAGACGTTATTGGGCCTGCTCGAGCAAATTGATGAAAAAGGGGGAAGACAGTGCAATGACCGTGTTACAGTGGTGGAATAATGAATACCCAGAGGAAGGCAATGGAAGCAAAGAACACGAGAATCAGTGTTCGGTAGGAAACATGCCACTTGAGGGGGATGGAGATAGGACAGGGAAGGAGAAATGTCTATGGTGGAGGGAAGGGTTCAGCTGAGAGGAGGAAGTGGTGCTGAAAGATGGTAAAATGTTCTGCATGAAACAGTATCACTGTGTCAATGTCACCCCTTTGTTCATCGATTTGCTCCAGCGGGCACCAGTAATGTCTCCACTCATCCCAGCCCTGAGATTTTAGCTGCCTCTACTTACTCATCCTTCCCAATTGTGCCATATTGGAGACTCTTTCAGAGTCAGGGGAATGAGGCCCGTTATTGTTACTGTTTTTGGAATGTCGAATATGCCACGGGGAGCTTGATGGGCACTGCTGTGCCAGCAGGATACTCTCGGTAGCTTGCAGGGCTTTCTGAGAGGGACAGAGAATGTACATAAGAGAATACAATATAGAAACACAATAGCAATGTAAACTGCAGTTCAAAAAATTTACATTAAAAAAGTCCTCTCATAGAAGATTTGAAAGAAAACTGGGGGGACGGGGGGGATTCAGAGAGGGAAGTGGACACTGGTGAAGGGGTTGTTGAAACATTGTATGACTGAAAATCCAAACGTGAATAACTTTGTGATTTCACAGTGACTGTATTTGAAAAAATTAATAGAAATTAAAAAATAAAAAAAATGTCAATGAACAACTTGTCTCAATATCGATGCCAATGACTGTTCTTAGCTGGAGCATAACGGAAGTTGGGCATGTATGATGTACATTAAAGGCATTGAGCAAAGTATTTGATGTGCTGAAGGTAAAAATATATTCGTAAGAGTGATTCCACTTGGCTTTAAAGGTATTCATTCCATTTTCATTTTTACGGAGCCTCCTTTACTCACTTTTATTTTGAGAAATGAGAGAATAACTCCTGGTTAGCCTATTACACCATAGAAACTTAGAAAGATTATCCTGCGTGGTTATATTTTGCATAGACCTGATGGTACCTGTTAGGCATTTTCTCCCATAAAGGAGGATATGCCTCATTTTATTTAGTGGGACTTTGTGTCTTCCAGGAATTGAAAATTCTTAAATTAAAAACATGAGAAGTACAATTAAAGTAGCATAAGCCAAGCTGGATCCGGTAACTAATCACAAATCACAAATCATCCTGTTATTCATCAATTGCCTCGAGCAGGCCCCAGTAACGTCTCTTTCATCCTAGCCCTGAGATTATATTCACGGCTCTTTAGGAGAATGAGACCCATCATTGTTACTGGTATTTGGCATATTGGGTACGCCATGGGGAGTTTGGCAGACTCTGCCGTGTGGGCAGACTACATTCGGTAACTTGCCAGTTTGTCCAAAGTAGGAATGAGATAATAAGATGTCATAATAAGATTTGCTCGAGCGGGCCCAGTAACGTCTCCATTGGAGACTTTGTTGTTACTGTGTCTGGCATATCGAATACTCTCGGTAGCTTGCCGGGCTCTCCGAGAGGGGCGGAGGAATCGAACTCGGGTCGGCCATGTTGGCCGCGTGCAAGGCAAACGCCCTACCCGCTGTGCTATCGTAGGGCGTCTGCCTTGCACGTAGCCAACATGGCCGACCCGAGTTCGATTCCTCTGCCCCTCTAGGAGAGCCCGGCAAGCTACCGAGAGTATTCGATATGCCAGACACAGTAACAACAAAGTCTCCAATGGAGACGTTACTGGGCCCGCTCGAGCAAATCGACGATCAACGGGAGGGCCTTTACATAATAAGATGTCCAGGAGCTGGTTTTTATAGTCTCTGAGTCTTGGCCGTGGATGGGATTACACGGCGCCAGGGGGCCAGGTGGTGGGTGTGACCACTGCCTACTGGAATTTGGAGGATCTGGGTGGAAGATGCTCGACCCCAATCTGAGTAGGCTGGGAGATCTCGGCCCCGGGACCCACATGGCTTTGTCCCTCTGCCAGTACCTTCATGTGTGCGGAGAGTGGTCTCAGCATGGTGGTGGTTGGTCCTGGAGGTCTTCGGCTGCTGGAGCCCTGGTCGGGGTGGGGAGGAAAGCTCAACCTGCTCCCCTCCAAGGGGCCCTTGGGAGAACAGTCAGGCACGGGGGCAGGACACTGCACTGTTCTCTTCCGGGAGCTGGTTTTTATAGTAAGTAATATTTCCACCATATGCATAAGAACAGTAAGAACCATAGAAAGGCATTCTATCCATTTTTCACATCAGAAAAATGAAGTACTACTTTTCCAAATCAGATCACTTGATCACTTAACTTCCTGTTAATCATTGATTTGCTTGAGCGGGTGCCAGTAACGTCTCCATTTGTCCCTGTCGCGTGCTAGTGTAGCCCAATGGCGTCTGTTTGTTCTAGGAACATGAAGAGCCTCAAACCGATCGTTCATGATCTTGATGAAGAAGTCTGACCATCTGGTAGGTGGGCAGCCACGCAGTCTTTTGACATCCTGTGGAATCCAGTCTTTAATGGCCCTAGTCCAGCGGTTGTCTCCAAATCTCTTTACGTGTCCAGCCCATCTGAATTTTGATGCCTTGGCAAACGAGACAGCGTCCCTGATTCTTGATCTTTGATGGAGGTCGGAACTCCAGATTCTTTCTCTCGTTTGAGTGAAATGTGATATTCCAAGCATAGCTCCTTCAATTCCTCTTTGAGAGACCTGAAGAGCGTTCTCATCCTGTTTGCGTAGGGCCCAGGTCTCTGAGGCATATGTTAATGCAAGAAGAACAGTGGTATCCAAGAGATGTGCCTGAAGCCAGAGGTTCTTCATCCTCGTAGCTATTTCTTTGATGCTCTTGAAGGCATTCCAAGCCACTCTCTTCCTCCTGCGCAACTCAGGTGCCAGGTCATTCATCATGTTGACTTCTTGACCTAGGTACACATAACTGTTACATTCGGAGATGGTCGTTCCATTGAGAGCGAATGGGGCGTCAGGAACGAGGCTGTTTCTCATAAACATCGTCTTCGTAAGATTCAGCTGTAGTCAGACCTTTCCACACTCATGGTCGAAGTCGGCCAGCATTTGTGCCGCTTGGCTGATGTTTGGTGTTATTAGAACAATGTCATCAGCAAAGCGGACGTGGTGTAGTTGCCGACCATCTATCTTCATTCCCATTCCTTCCCATTCCAGTCATCGCATGATGTTCTCGAGGGTGGCACTGAAGAGTTTCAGTGAAATTGTATCAGCCTGCCGAACTCTAAATCAGAATGAAGTCCATTACATGGTTGAATGAGAGATCCCAGAGGAATAAGTGAAAGAGAGCTGCTCAATTGAGGGCATTTCAAAGGCAACCTGTGAGTAGAATTGTAATATTGTTGTTGTTGTTGTAGGCTCACTAATACCCTCTAGGTGAGTGTGTTTTGAGTCTGTACAACCAAGTTTTCTTAGGGCAAGGCTTTATGAGCAAATGACTGACTCCCGGGACCAACCCATACCCAGCCTCAGAGTCTATATTCTCCGTATGCTATGCTAAGTGTGTGACCAAGAGAAGTGGGGAAGCATGGACGATGTCAAACAGACCTGGGGCCAAACAGTACCACTTGTATTATGACTGACAAATTTCTAAGCCATTCTGAGTCTCAGTTTTCTCACCCAGAAAAGTGTGAATTATTTCTATTGCTATTATGAGGATCTGCCGGTACTCTGGGGACCATCTGGGATTCTGCGGCTGGAAGCCTGGTTGGGCTCACACCAGGCAAGTGTCTTACCCTCTGTGCTATCACTCTGATCACAGAAGTTGAATTCTTTAATGCTATTTCCCATCCTTATAAATCTTAAAATTTTGATTGTGGCTAAAAAAAGGAAACTTATTCCATTCAAAGTTAGGGTTTCTAATTTAATTTTTGTGAGTGCTTTAAAATATATATTCTCTGCATGTAACATATGCTTAAATGTCTATTACTGTCTGGAAATATGCTGTGCACTGGGAATACAGTGGAGAATAAATTTGATATAATTTTGCCCTAATGGAGCTTGGAAAGTGTACCCTTATTTACTTCAGTCCACAATAGTTTTTGAACATCTCTAATAAATAATATTCAAAGAATTGTATATTAGAGAGAATAAATCATAAACTTCGTGTTTTTATGAAGCTTATATTTAAGTGTTCTTATAGCTTATTTTCCCTCACTTTTGCTTCTTTTAACAATTCTGGTCACCAGAAATTAGAGAGGGGAGAGGATAAATATGTCGGGGGTCTTGTTTTCTCCATATTTATATTATCCTCCAGAAGAGGAATACCTTTTTGTAACACTGTGCAAGACATACATTTCTATTGTGTTTTTTATCCCTGTGTTGCCAGGCATCTAATGCAACAAACCAGATCTCATACATGCAAACTAAGTGCTACTTAATTGCTGGCTACAGACCAGAACCTATATCAGACATTACAAGCTTTAAAACTCTCAGAATAATGTCTGTCTCTGTCTCTCTCAGGCACATACACTCATACTTATGAACATACATTATATATCATGTTTTATATATAATACAACATATTATATAAAACATGTACATGTATGTATATATGCATATATATAAATATATAGAGTGAGAGATTGAGAGAGAGAGCATGCTAATGTATATTTAAACTAATTCTTTTTTTTCCTGATTGGCCAACCCCAATCTCATTATTACTTCTCCTACAGATATCCTGGCAACAGACGCCTAACTATGACTAGTGAGAAAGGTGTATAATACCCAAATATAACCCCATTATTTTGTTGTAAACACTGTGGACAGCAACAACTTTAGAATTAATTGCTCTTTTCGTCTTTCAGCCAAAATTTTGTTTTATCTTTCCTTGTCTATAAAAATTAAAACTACCTCTTAATAATTGCAATGTTTGAAATTATGACATTTCAGATAACATAAAAATATAGGGGTGACAAAGTTAGATGCAAGGAAAGTCTTGAAAAGACTTTAGAACAAGAAATGAGAGAGTTGTAAGAGATGAAGTTAAGTGAAATATGTGTTAAGGCTGAGTGGGGTAAGAGATGGACATGGTTCCCCTGACAGTGTTCACACGAACACAAAGGAAGTGCCAAGGATGCTTTAGAAATTGAAACACAGTTCATGTAGAATGAATGCAGAACACCAGAGGAAAGTGGTACAGCCTACACAGAAAAAGTTAGTAGAGGAGAGACAAATAAGGTCTTTAAGAAGCTTGTAGGGATCGGGAGAATTTTGGGATGATAGCGATTTCAGTCAGGCGAAACCATCGATTGTATATGATGTGGTCTATTTCGCTGTGGAACCATCCACCGGGAGACTCCCATGTCCAACGTTTATATTTGGCCTTCTGGAACTGTGAGTTACCATGGAGGGTCTTGGTCGACATGATGACCTCAGTCTCTCACCCTGTTCGTTCCATTCAAGGCCATGGGTCCTGATGTGAAGTTCTTCAGCTGATCTTCTTGGTCCTATCTTGGCATTAAAATCACCCACAATGATCTTGTAGAAGGTGTGGTCTTCTTTATAGAACTTCTCCAGCTCCATGTAGAACTTCTCAATTTCTCCTTCATCATAATCAGATGTTGGTGCGTAGACAACAAAGATAGAAATTGCAGGCAGTGAGCCACATCTATTCAAGTGTAAACGTCCAATTCGGGTTGTTAGGCATTAGAATGAATCAATGCTCATGGCCAAGTTTGTGTTGACAAGGACACTGATGCCTCCGATGGCTCTTTTTTCGCATGTCCCGAGGAAAAATTCTTCTCCAGTGTCGAAAACGGCATGATGTGAGTGATGCCTTCTTGTCTCGATTAGACCAATGATGTAGTACTTGATCTTTCACACTTGTACCATCAGGTCCTCGATGGATGCATCTGATGCTAGCATACGTGCATTGAAAGTACAATCATTTTTGTCTTCCTTCATTTTGGCAGCCTAGTTCAGCCTTGAGATTTTATCAGCCTCTCCTTCCTCATCCTTCTCAACGCTGCCATATTGGTGACGCCTTCAGGGTCAGGGGAATGAGACCCATTGTAATTACTGGTTTTGGCATATCAAATGCACAATGGATAGCTTGCAATGCTCTGCACTGTGGGCGTAATACTCTAGGTAGCTTGCCGGGCTCTCCAAGAGGGATAGAGGCTTTTGGGGCAGCCTCTAATCACCCTTGTAGGTGTTCCCATGGTTCAAACCATATTTGAATCCTATCAAATATGGTGCAGCAAATCTAGAAGATGGGTATTAAGTGTCTTATAATGTGTCCAGAAAGTGTTCTGGAGCATGGTGGTGGCTGGGTAGTTGAGGTAGTGGATGTTTCCATATTTGGGTTATGTATTTTATTTTATTGCATCTCGGCAGGGTGATACCATTTCACCGAAACTCTTCAGTGCCACCCTCGAGAACATCATGCAACGACTGGAATGGGAAGGGATGGGAGTGAAGATATATGGTCAGCATCTATACCACCTCCGCTTTGCTGATGACATTGTTTTAATAACACCAAACATCAGCCAAGTGGCACAAATGCTGGCCGACTTTGACCGTGAGTGTGGAAAGGTAGGACTACAGCTGAATCTTACGAAGACAATGTTCATGAGAAACAGCCTCGTTCCTGATGCGCCATTCGCTCTCAACGGAAAGACCAACTCCGAATGCAACAGCTATGTGTACCTAGGTCGAGAAGTCAACATGACAAATGACCTGGCACCCCAGCTGCGCAGGAGGAAGAGAGCGGCCTGGAACGCCTTCAAGAATGTCGAAGAAATAGCTAAGAGGATGAAGAACCTCTGGCTCCAGGCACATCTCTTTGATTTCACTGTTCTTCCTGCATTAACATATGCCTCAGAGACCTGGGCCCTGTGCAAACAGGATGAGAACGCTATTCAGGTCTCCCAAAGAAGAATAGAAAGAGCTATGCTTGGAATATCCCATTTCACTCAAATGAGAGAAAGACTCCCGAGTTCCGACCTCCATCAAAGATCAAGAATCAGGGACGCTGTCTCGTTTGCCAAGGTGTCAAAAATCAGATGGGCTGGTCACGTAATGAGATTTAAAGACGACCGCTGGACTAGAGCTGTTACCGACTGGATTCCATGAGATATCACAAGACCGCTGGGCCGCCCACCTACCAGATGGTCAGACTTCTTCATCAAGATCATGAATGATCAGTTTGAGGCTCTTCATGTTCCCAGAGCGAACAGATGCCATTGGGCTACACTAGCCCGTGACAGGGACAAATGGAGATGTTACTGGCGCCCGCTCGAGCAAATCGACGACTAATGGGAAATTAAGTGATTAAGTGATATTGCATCTCAATATATGTTTCATATACATATATATAATCTGAAGGAATAGATTAAACCCCAAAACATATCTTAGGGGCATATAGAATGATATAAGATCTAACTTACATGCCATTAGTATTCCAAGGAAAAAAGACGTAAGTATCAAAAAATGTAAAAAGCTATTGAATTTGGTAAAAGATAAAACTGAGAAGATCTGAGGATGCCCACTCTCTCCACTGCTGTTCGATATAGTACTGGAAGTACTTGCAATAGAAGATGATATGATACTATACTTAAACCTTCTACTAAGAAACTCCTAGAAACAATAGACTTGTATAGTTAAGTTGCAGGCTACAAAATCAATACCCCAAAGCCCATGGCTTTCCTATACACATATAGTGAGAGAGAAGAAAGTGACATAAAAAAATCCTGTTCACAATTGTGCCCCAGAAAATCAACTACCTAGGAATTAGCTTAACCAAGGAAGTAAAGGATCTGTACAAAGAAAACTACAAAATGCTATCTCAGGAAATGAAAGAGTACACGACGAAATGGAGATATCCCCTGTTCGTGGATCGGGAGAATTAACATTGTCAAAATGGCAATACTTCCCAAAGCATTGTACATATTTAGTGTGATCTCTATAACAATACCCAAGACATTCTTCAAATAAATGCAACAAACACTCCTGAAATTCATATGGAACAACAAGCCCCCACGAAGAGCTAAAGCAATTCTTGGGAAAAAGAAAATGGGAGGAATCAACCTCCCTAACTTCAAACTGAACTACAAAGCAGTAATAATTAAAACACCATGGTACTGGAACAAAGGCATAGCTGCAGACTAACGAACAGGATTGAATATACTGACATCTCCCCCAAACATATGATCATCTAATCTTTGATAAGGAGGAAGAAATGTGAAATGGAGCAAGAAAAGCCTCTTTAACAAATTGTGCTGGCAAAATTGGATGCAAAAAACTGGACTCAGATCTCTGCCTAAAGTCATGTACAAAAGTAAGATCAAAATGGATTAAAGACCTCAACATCAGACCAGAATCCATAAGGTACATTGAAGACAAAGTTGGCAAAACTCTCCATAACTTTGAAAACGGTATCTTCAAAGATGTCATGCCAATGGTCAAGCAAGTGAAAGCAGATATAGACAAATGGGACTATCTTAAACTAAGAAGCTTCTGCACCTCCAAAGAAACAGTGACCAAAATACAAAGACAGTCTACAGAATGGGAATGGATATTCGCCCAATACACATCCGACAAGGGGTTGATATCAAGGATATACAAAGTACTGGCTGAACTCCGCAAGAAGAAAACTTCCACCCCATCAAAAAATGAGGCGAAGAAATGAACAGAAACTTTCTCAAAGAAGAAATCCGTATGGCTAAAAGGCACATGAGAAAATGCTCTACACCATTAATCATCAGGGAGATGCAGATCAAAACAACGAGAGATCATCTCACACCAGAGAGACTGGCCCACATCCAAAAGAACAAAAGCAACCAGTGTTGGCACGGATGTGGTGAGAAAGGGACTCTCCTTCACTGCTGGTGGGAATGCCGATTGGTTCAGCCCTTTTGGAAAACAGTATGGACGATTCTCCAAAAATTAGAAATTGATCTCCCATTTGACCCAGCAATACCACTCCTGGGAATATATCCCAGAGAGGCAAAAAAAGTATAGTCGAAGTGATGTCTGCACTTGTATGTTCATTGCAGCACTGTCTACAATAGCTAGAATCTGGAAAAAATCTGAGAGTCCGAGAACAGATGACTCGTTAAAGAAACTTTGGTACATCTACACAATGGAGAACTATGTAGCTGTTAGAAAAGTTGAAGTCATGAAATTTACATACAAGTGGTACTACATGGGAAGTATCATGCTAAGTGAAATGAGTCAGAAAGAGAGGGACAGACATAGAAAGATTGCATTCATCTGGGGAACATAAAGTAACAAAATAGGAGACTAACACCCAAGAATAGCCAAGATAAGTACCAGGAGGTTTACTCCATGGCTTGGAGGCCAGCCACACGTGCTAGGGGAAAAGGAAGCGCAGATAGAGAAGGGAGCACCAAATAAAGTGTGTTGGGAGGATCCTTCCAGGATGGGAGATGCATGCTGAAATTAGTCTATAGACCTAACATGATTGCCACTCAATACCTCTTTTGCAAACTACAGCACCCAAAAGGTGGGAGAAAACAAAAGGGAATGCCCTGAACAGAGACAGGGTGGGAGAAGGGGGATGGGGGATGGGAGGCATGCAAGGATCCGTGGTGGTGGAAAATGGGCACTGGTGGAGGGATCATTGTATAATGGAAACCCAAGCAAAACATTTTGTAAAACTACAACTGTACCTCAGGGCATTTCACTAATAAAAGTGAAAAAGAATATAAGGAATAATTTTCCCCCATGGGCATTTGCTGGCAGAGTTGCATTTTCCTGATCACTTGGGCAGAAATAGGGCATTTCTCTGAATTTCTCCTAAGTGCACTTTACAACAAGGGTGCCCTGGATCAACCTTAAGATGGAAAGAAGAAACGCACAAATTTAATGCAGTTCATTCGATATTCAAATGTTGGCTTCCTGCCCAACTTCCTCATCTTATTATTTATCAGAGTCCCCGAAGAGCTGGTTTTTGTTTTAAATTTCTATTAGCTTTGCTTATACAGGTGAGATCTGCTATCGTAGATGTTTTGGTGGCCTAAAATTATCTGATTTCTGTTTTTGATTTTTGGGTCACACCTGGCAGTTCTCTTGGCTCTGCGCTGTGGGATCACTCTGGGCAAGGCTTGGAGGACCATATGTGGTGCTAGGGATAGCACCTGGGTTGGTTACATGCAAGGCTAATTGCTATTTTTCGGCCATTGATTTCCTTTTTAAATTGTAAGTAGAGTTGTAAAGTTAGCAATGAGATTTTTTTTTTTTTTGGAAGTAGAATAGAACATTGGGGAAATAGTAATTGGTCACAATACTTCTAATTCTATTACTTCCTTTACCAAAAGAAAGTAAACATATCTTTCAAATATTATTTTAGACACATTGTACAAATAGAAAATGTGGAAAAACATCTTAGAAATAAGTACTTAAAACAATCCTTGCAGAAAACTTAAAATAGCACAAACTTTCTTCAACCATTTAAATATGTCATTAATATTTATGCATAATATAGAAAACCAGAGAAATAAATCAGAAGTCCCACTGAACTTTGAAAATTTCATGTAATTGTTTAGCTATGCCAGTGAAGTTATAAACAAAAAAATCTATTTATGGCTACTCTACAAAGAGCTCCCCAACTAACATTACATTATACAGATGTAAATAATGTTGACTTTTATCACTTTGCCTTGAGGAAGGAAATAATGGACAGTTAAATCAAATAGTTTACTATAATTTTGTCTACCCTGCCATAAATATAAGAACTATCGCACACTAATTTTTTCTACCAGTCTTTGCTCAAAGGATTCTCTATAAAGCATGTATTTTAACTTATCACTTACACATTCAAGCACATTTGAAGAAAACACTTAAATATTGAGATCTGTTTAAGGAATTAAATATACAATTAGAAACCAGGAGATGCTATGATTCAATCAATGTAAGCATATTTCCAGTAATATATTCCTATTCTTCATAATGTATTAAAAAATACTCTGATAACCAATGTGGAAAATCAATATAATTATAAGTGAGATTAGGAAAAAAACAAGAATTTTTCATGCAAGTAGATAAACATTCTCAGAGTTAGTTTGCTTTGGTTTTCTTTATATTCAATGCATTCAAAAAATGAAATATATATATTTAACAGATTTTTTTTCATAGCATTTAGATCATTTAGATAGACAAGAATTCTCCACATGGAGAGAGCTTATAAACTGTTTTGGATTTTCACTCTCATTCTTTAGAGATTTTCATTTGTTCCATATATCTTCAGGGTCGCCAAATTCCAATCATTGCCCGTTAGTATATTCAAATGACTGAGTTCCTTCTGTGACAGTGACGTTAAGGACCACCTCTGTGTCTCCTCCATCTAACATAGGCACAAAGAACACTGTGCTTTACCACTGTTGCTCAATCCTATGTGAACTTCTCAACTTTCAATATAATTTACTGTTCTTGAAGAGAAAGTCCATGGCTGAAGGTATTTACCTTGCACATAACTGATCCCAGGTCAGTCACTTGTGGATTGAGTCCCACCAAGCATGATACTAAGCACAGAGCCAAGAATAATAAGCCCTGAGCATTGCTGGGTCCAAACACTCCCCCCAAATTATTTTAAGTCATTTCTGTATCATTTTTAATGTTTATGCACTAGTGTTAGGATTTCATTTATTTTCACATTTTATCTAACTTGTGAGCAGTCACTGTCCTCCTGTTGTTCATCGATTTGCTCGAGTGGGCCCAGTAATGTTTCCATTGTGACACTTGTTACTGTGTTTGGCATATCGAATACATCATGGGTAGCTTGCCAGGCTTTGCTGTGAGAGTGAGATGATACTGTCAGTAGCTTGCTGGGCTCTCCGAGAGGGGCGGAGGGATTGAACTCGGGTTCACCAGGTCTGCCGTGTGCAAGGCAAACGCCCTACCTGCTGTGCTATCGCTCCAGCCCCTTGTGAGCAGTATATTATTTATTTTTGGCGGGCTGGCACACATGATAATGCTAAGGACTTAGTCCTGGGAGTGCTCAGGGGTGGGGGAATATTGTCATTGCTGTTGGTGGAAGCCATGCCAGTCAGGTACTAGGTGAACTCCTTCACCCCTGTATTATTTCTATGACCCCTCCACAATGCATCTTGCATCATTGGAAGTGAATCTAAATTCCTGGTTGACAAGAACTGCCAAAACCTGCATTTTGCACTCTTCAGATTGTATACTAAATTTCCCTGTACCTAATAGGTATCAAGGTATCAAGCAAATATTTTGTAAATTTATTGAAGACTAAATACTTTATACGCCATGGTAGAAAAAGAAATAACCACCTCAAATATATGATTAAACTCTCAGTTCCTCTCTTCCACCGTTCATGTTAATTAGATTTATTCTGTTTGAAGAATCTCAGGAACTACAAAAGGATTTTGAGGGCTGGAGCAATAGCACAGCGGGTGCGGAGTTTGCCTTGCATGCGGCCAACCTGGGTTTGATTCCCAGAGTCCCATGTGGTCTCCCAAGCACTGCCAGGAGTGATTCCTGAGTGCAGGGCCAGGAGTAACCCCTGAGCATCACCGGGTGTGACCCAAAAAGCAAAAAAAAATAAAAAGGGATTTTGAAAATGATTCCAAACTTCTCCAGCTAACAGAGACCTTGGTAGGAATAGGAGTAGGGACTGTTAATAATATCCTTTATTTTTTGGTGGGGGCCTCGGGGGATACTTGGGGGGCCATACTGGCAATGTTTGGGGATCCATGTCATGCTGGGGATTTGGTGTATATGACCCTAACTCCTGAAATATCCTCCCAGTCTCAACACAATCTTTATCTTGTTACAGGCTTGTTGAAGCTGACATTAAATGCCATGAATGGAAGTGGCTTTTAAGTTACTGAATAACCTCTACATATCCAATATTATGATTGGTGTTCCATATTTTTTCGCAGAGGCAGGGATCTGTCCTCCACCTGGAACCTATCAGGAAGGAGAAAAGATACAATATCCCTGAAGTTGAATGAAGGATCTTTCCTTAGTTCATTATAATTCAGAGGTAGGAATTCAGCGGCACACTAAGATGATGCTTCCCATTACGTTCACTGCTCTTTAAGACGCAGGTATAATTGATTTTACTTTCTGGTTTCTAAAACCAGAAAAATTTTGCAGTAGCTGGCAAAACGAGAAGTGAAATTAGCGACCTCTTTGATTTTCTATAATCTGTGAGATTGAATCACGATGCTAGAAAAAGGGAAGAAAGCAATTTGCCTACTTTTTTCTAAAGGAATCAAGTAAATCAGGTAAATATTTGTATGTACAGTAAGACATGGCAAAATAAGTTCTACATACTTCACCAATTTCAAGTGATGAATCACTGTAAGGGAAAAAAAACTAGATATATGGAGTTGAAATAAACAGAAATGTTTTTCCTGTTGGTGACAATACGTTTATAATCACCAACTAGATGAAAAGATTTTCAGTAGCAGCAGAACACCTGTTTGCTTAAAAAAATCCATCTGTCATTTGTGGAAGGGGTCAATTATACAGTGACAAATATTGTGTCAAAACTAATGCAAATTTATGATCTTGAAAACCCTTATGTGTACACATTTACCTCAGTGCTGCTTATTAATAATGAAGAATAATTAGAACAAACATTAATCTCATCAGTGACTCAAAAGTGTTCGCTAATAAAGCTTGATCATCTTTGATAAAACAATTGTCCAGCCTAGCTTTTCTAATGAATACTCACAAAACACTAGCTGTTGACATAGCACATCATTAAAGAGTCCTCACAGAGCATTTGTGCTTGACTCTCTGTAGAACTTAATTAGCTCTTCATTTTTTAAAATCAGTTTTAAGTTTTTGTTCCTGTAAGCCTCCGCTCTTGTCCGACCCTTTTTTTCCGACTATGAGTGTGATTGGGTCTTCTCTGAGCAGCTTTGTTTATAAATTAATCTTTTCTGCAGATTCAAAGATCTCTACCTGGATTTTCGTTTCTCACTCAGCTGTCACGCATCATTCTTTGCTGCTGAATGAACACCAGTGAGAGTTTGTTCTCACAGCAGATGGGAATGGGTCAGTCCTCCCTTGCAATAAATGAAACAATGGAGCATCTAACCATGCATTTTTTTGATTTGTTAAGGCAACGTAGACATTTGGATGCACAAATTTGCTGGTTCCTCTTCCTTTTTTTTCCACTGCAAAAGTTGTGGAGTCTATGAAAAGCTTTTTGGCATCAGAAAAAAAAATATTTTGAGTGGATGATTTATTCACAGATGATATTCAAGCAATCTAAATGTTAAAATTACTTTGCCAAATTAGCACAAAGATTTTTGAGGAAAAATTCTTTACTTGAATATAATAAATATTAGATTAGATTGATTCATTGTTTCCATCTGTGAATGCAAAAGCCAAAAAAAAAAATGTGTGTGCCTAGAGTTGAAAGCTGAAGAGCTAACCAACCAATACAGAATAACTATAATTTGAAATTTAAACTAGTAAAACTACAGTCTGCACTTGGAACTTCCTGACTTTTCTAGGATATGTACAAAAAATCAGGGCATTTCCTATGCATATCTATGTCTTTGAACTTAATCCAGCGACTTGAGTAGAGAATGAGTTTACTGCATTTGGGGGAATGAATAAATAATAGAAAATCAACTGAATGAAGACATCTAAGAGTTTTAAAAATTATGTTATAAATATGTTTTGGATTTTCATTATTTTTATTTTTGTGTAAGGAAACAGTGAACATAGAGTTTGGAGATTATGTTTAAAACCTGGGTTTACTAGTTAATAGAGAGTAGCAATATTCAAAAGTCCAAATTATAGAGCTGTTTTGAAGTGGGTAGTCCATAAAATATGACATTGATATATTTTTATTCCATGACTCTGTTTAACATATTAAGGGATTAAATATTAAGCACCATGGATGAAATCCTCTGAGTCACCTGTGGTAATAACTTTGT
Source organism: Sorex fumeus (assembly GCF_029834395.1). Taxonomy (NCBI): domain Eukaryota; kingdom Metazoa; phylum Chordata; class Mammalia; order Eulipotyphla; family Soricidae; genus Sorex; species Sorex fumeus. Next base: position 2,166,362 of record NW_026606063.1, read on the forward strand.
CATTCCAATTCACATATCAACTGCTATATGAATCAGGATTCACTGGGTATTTAATTATCTATCTATCCCAACATATTTATCATCAACTGATCATCTCTCTCTGCAGAACAGTCTATAAGCTATTGGAAAAGGTCTTTTCAAAATTTCTTTATGGTTTCCTTATGGTTCACAATTCACCCCATTTATTCACCACATCTAATGATCACAAGAGAACTTTTAACTTTTTTTTCAACTTGGCACAACTTTGTGTTTGCCCATAAGCAATATAACGATACACATATATACTGCACTGTAGCACTGTCCTCCCGTTGTTCATCAATTTGCTCGAGCGGGCACCAATAACGTCTCCATTGTGAGACTTGTTACTGTTTTTGACATATGCCAGGCTTTGCCATGCGGACGAGATACTCTCGGAAGCTTGCCGGCTCTCTGAGAGGGGTGGAGGAATTGAACTGGGGTCAGCCCAGGCTGGCTGCATGCAAGACAAGCGCCCTACCCGCTATGCTATTCCTCCAGCCCACACATATATACATACGTGTATATATGTATGTATATGATAAAGCTGAAAAACATTGGCAACAAGTTAAATTAGATTATCTGCTCTCTACCAGAAAAACTGCCATCAATTCACACATGGGCATCCTTAGATAATTAACCATTGCAGAGAAGGTATTGGCATCGATTTTAGTTTAAGGGCATATATTAGCATGCTTATTTCCTTTAGACCCAACTGATTTCACTCATTCCCTTTTAATTTAAATTGTGTTTTTGAGGTCTAATTATGAAACCATTTGTCATGGGGAAATACTGTGTCAAATAATTGCTAGCAATACACCTCTAATTATCCTAAAACTGACACTCTATCAAATAAGCCTATTTTAGACAACCTTTACGGAAAGGAAAGATGGGGAATCTATTAATACTCTTCCTATTTTCTCGAATATTAAAAATCACTGGGTAACTATTATCTGAATATCTACCTGCTGAATTTTGGGAATCCAAAGAAAGAATAAGGAAAATGATTAGGATGAGTCTTTGACTATAACAGAAGTTTAATTCTTCCCTCTAAAGGAGGGAGGGTGAAAAAAAAAGAAAGCATAAAGGAGGGAGGTTGCTGACTTGCTGAGGATTTTCTCTGTGTGGATCTAACTAGAACAAAGGTGATGAACTAAATGTTTCCTTGTTTATGAACACTGAACAAAAGTTTCAGAAGCTTTGCAGGGAGAAAAAGGCATCCCTCTCTCTTGTCACAGAGGCCCAATACTTACTACAATAGCAATCTGGAATGGGATCTTTTGTGTAAGAATAAATGTGTGGTTTTAATAGCAAAATATTACTTCCAGTCAGCCTAATCTCCATCAACCTGGCACTGCAGAGCACAAGGGGTGACTAAGGGAGATAGAAGTATGCCAAAACCATAACTATCAATCACGAAATAATGGGAGAAGGGTTGAATGAAGGAGGGTCAGACCAGAGGTGAAAGGGAAGGTAGTTAAGGGTCCTGGGAATTTTGATGATGGTGACGTGCAGTACCTTTGTACACAAATACCATAAATATAGATACAACTGTAACCCTGTTACCTGAATTATAATTAAAAGTTTATAGCAACAAAAGAGTAAAGAAATCAATAGCTAAGTAGCCAAAGTCACAGCTATTGAGAAGTGTATTAGACCACAGTGAATCTGTTTTCAATTATTGGGATTGAAGGGAACTGCACATTTTTAAGACATATCCTTTGAACAAATCTTTTCCTTTAACTTAATCTAAACAGTTCAGCTATTTACTCTCTTGAAGAGTACTTTTACTGGGGACACAATTCTCTGATAACATCCTGCTGTTTTCTTTCAGTTCTTCTGTAAGTCTAATTGTCATTCCTTCATCAATGATCTGGCTTGATACATGGACTCATTTACTCTTCTTAATTGATTTATGTTTTACTAGACTGGATTTGGGGTCTGTTTATATTTCGGTAGGCAATACTAGTGAGGCTTTAGGGCTTTTTCTGGCTCAATGCTCAAATATTAAAAATCACCGGGTAACTATTATCTGAATATCTACCTGCTGAATTTTGGGAATCCAGAGAAAGAATACTCTAGAGTCATCTAGAGTCATCTGATATTCAATGCTCAGGGGTCACTCCCAGCAAGGCCCCAGAAATAGGCAGTACTGGGCACTGAAGGCAGGACACTGCATGCAAACCATGCACTCGACCCGTGGACTTCTCTCTCAGGGCCCAGGAGTAGATTTATTTTATTGATAGACAAAAAATATTACAATTATCTAGAAATATATTTTTTAGTTTTATTAAGAAAGAGTTTGTTTTCCTCACTGAATATAACAAAAGCATATGGCACAGTGATTTTCTTATATTGTGAGATGAATGCCACCACAGGTCAAGCTGACCTCTGTAATCTCACATAGACATAATAAAAAAATAGAGGGGAAAAATTGTCCTTGTGATGAGAACTCACAAGCTTTACTCTCTTAGAACATCCTATGCATCATACTGCAGGGCTGACTATGACAACCTTGTACTTATTTATTTTATATGGAAAAATCTAAAGTAAACAGGAAGGTACAAAAGGTAACAGGAAGTTATAAAATTCACACCTTGTGACAAATATGAGTTTTCAATATTCTAATTATCTTCCATCATGGGTTGTATTATTTGTACATTTATAGATGTTTTATTGTTTTTGAAAAGCATGAGAAAAAATGGATCTTCTTCCTTCAGACTCCCTATTCTGTCTTCCCGTGGTCATCTGTCTTGAGACCTCATTCTGTTTCATATCTTCTAGGCCCTGTTCTCTTAATGTTGCCTTTCTCGAGGTGTTATTTTTTTCAATGTCTTTGACCATCATTTTTAGTTAAATGATTATGTCCCTAGAGTCGTCTGATATTCAATGCAAATAAATCTAATTGTTCTACTTTGAGCAGTGGATCCCAAATGTTTTGCAAGGAACCATGGACCACTCTCATTGATTTTCTGACCGCCATATCCGCAGTTGAGGGCTACAGTCCCAAGACATGGGGCCACTTGGGACCTGAGCGTCAGATACCAGAAGGCCCATGCGGCAGGGCCTCCAGGATCATGATTCAGTGATGCTTGGAGTCTCCTTGGCTCCATCTAGTTCTGCCACTCTTTTCTCGTTTGCTTGTTTGGTATGGGGAGATCCAAATGACTAACTGGCAAACATAGTCTGAATTTCTGTTTGTTTTAGGGCCACACTTGGCTGTGCTCCAGGTTTATTCCTGGCTCAGGAATCACTAATGAGGCTTTGTGGAATATACGCAGTGGAAAGGATCCAAAATAGGTCAGCCACATGCAAGGCAGGTGCCTTACCTGCTGTACTATTTCTCCACCCCACCGTTCCTGTCCCAAGCTGCCCCCTATGCACCATTCCAGCTTGAATTAAAATGCAATTATCACTGTGTCTTGGTGATAGTTCATTTTTTTTCTAAGAAAGGAAAGGCCTCTGAACTGAAGCAGACTAAAATTTCAGGAGAAAAAAAGAAGAAAATATATAAATCCATTACTAGGAATAGTACTGGAAAAGCCAATTTTCTTTCGATTCCTTAGTACTGTAATATATGAATTCTCTCTATGACAAAACAGCACTGCAGACAATAAACTTAGATTGAGAGTAAATACCAGATCCTACACCAGCTTACAATTTTCATTCTCTCTTTTAGTCAGGTAATAGATACCAGACTTATATACCAACTACATCTTCGTTGTAATAAAGCTGTTTTCTGGTTCTATGGCATGGTTTTGCACACTTCCATGACTTGGGATAATACTTCAGTAAGCATTAGATAGTGGTGCCTGCCAAGACTTTATAGACAAACTGGGTAGTAGACACAATTCTGGAATATGTATTGGCTTCAGTCTTGATAAGCAGCTTCCTTCCAGAGTAGAGTAGGTTCAAGATAATCCACATGCCTGGTTGAATGTCTTAAGATACTGTTCCATATTGGGGACGCCGGATTATTCACTGTTGCTGAGAGGTTAGACACCGCCAGTTGTTACCATCCTGCCGTGGCCACGTGCCCTTACGGATTCGGGACCGAGAGTCATTTTGCTGGCTGATGAATGGGAAAACGGGTCAACAGACTGAAAGCCAGTGATGACTTTATTGAAATCACCCAGCACTAATATACAGAAAGAGCAACTGTCCTTCGTCAATACTGATAGAATGGGAAACAATGCAAAAACCGCTTAACAGATGAGGAGTTGAGGCATAAAGGAGAAGTCCAACATAAGCAAGTGGAGTGGAGAGTGCCCCTGTGGGATTGGGAGAGCCCTGGGAGCACTGCATTGGGTGTGACAATGGGAGCAAGGGCGATAAGTAACTCAATTACCATCAGCTCTCTGGGAGGGAGAAAAAACACCCCCCAATCAAGCCAGAGCTATTTGGAACTGAGGAAGAAATGACCCATGATGGGGAGATGGTGCCCCTTTGGGTGTTGCCCTTCCCCATCTCTGAACCCATGTCTCCAAAGCCCTCTCACCTCAAAGAGAATCTCCAGAAAATCATCAGGGTGGTACTGATCAGGCAGCTCAGGAACTGTGCCAGCAGGGAATCCAATGGCCAGTAGCAGAGAAGAGCTGAGTTTGGGGTTGTGGGGGTTCATGTTTATGAACTCATGCTTAGTTTGCTTTTCTGCCTCCTGTTAGTTCACTGTGCCAATATAGGAATGGACACCAGAAGCTGATTGATAGGAAACTGACCAAGTCAATTTTATCAGATTGTTTTTAAAGCATCTTTTTTTAAAAAGGGTAAATGTGTGGCAGACTTCCTTCACACTTGTGTGCTTATTCCTGTAAGCATAGCAATATTTTATCCAGAATACTTTTTACTCAGTCTCTAATAGTTCTCTTCCTGGGACTGTAATCAGCCAGTCAAGTAATTTACTACTGTCTCTGCCAATTTTATTTTCACAGATAGTAGGTGGGGAGCCGTTCTTCAACATTCTTCCAATATCACTTAGTGTCTTTCACTTCATTACTGATTTTACATAGAACAATCATCTCAAGATCCACTCATGGTTATCATTTTAATAGCTCAGTAAATTTCACTGATTATATCTTTAAAACACCTGATCTAGTCATTTATCATGAACACTGACTAATGCTACTATGAACCTAGGGTGCAAATACACTTTTGAATCTACATGATTCTCCATCAAATACCTAGATGTGGTATTGCTGGATTATATTTATTTAGGAAAATGAATATTTTTATTTAGAAAAATATTCATATTCTATGCCCATTTTTAAATTAAATTTTTGAATTTTATTTATTCTCTTTTTTTGGCCACACACAGTGGTCACAGTGGTACTTGCTTTGTTTGAAGGGATTTCGTGGCCATAATTAGGGGATTATGTACAGTGCCAGAGAATAAACTGGAGTGCATGCAAGACAAACACCGAACCTCTTGTACTATTTCTTTGGCTCTTTTTTAGAATGAATTCTTTAATTCCTATTCTGAACATGATGGGAAATACATTCTTCTATTCAACAGTATGTTTTTGATTCTGGTATACCATTAATATCTTTAATTTGGTTTTAAATGACATTTTGGTGTGTATGGTACTAAATAGGGTTGTCCATATTTCCCAGGACCAATTTTTAATATTTTACTGGCTCCATTGTATTTTCTTTGCTTTCTTGCTTTAAATTCATTGTCCAGTCTATTGACATTTAACAAAGAATTTGTAGAATTTTGTCTGTGCCTACCATTTTCTCTCTTCTCTGCTTATATATTTTCCAAGCTTCTTTTTGGATTATTCAAACTTTTTTGTCAGAGCCCAATTTCCTTTTCTTTTTGTTTTACTTCTATTTCCTGAGGGTTGCCTAAAGACTTCATGTACGTGCTGATCATATGATCATCTGTACAGCTAATTTAGATCTACTATACTTCTAAATTATGGAATGTCTAAACTTGAAAGCTTATATACTTCCTGCTTTATATTATAGTTATTGTATGTAACAAAATTATGTTAGTAATAAACCCACCAAAATAATTTTACTATTTTATACTTGTAAAAGAATTAGGAAAATGTTAGAGAAATGTACATTTCTTTTTATTAACACACTTATTTGCTATTTCTAGCCTGTAGCATTCCAATCTAAGGTCTGTGTTCTCAAGGTCACGGTCCTCCCGTTGTTCAGCGATATGCTTGAGCGGGCTCAGTAATGTCTCCATCGTGAGACTTGTTGTTATTGTGTTTGGCATATTGAATATGTCACGAGTAGCTTGCCAAGCTTTTGCGGTGCGGGCAAGATACTCTCGGTAGCTTGCTGGGCTCTCTGAGACGGACGGAGGAATCGAACCGGCTGGGCCAGGCCGACTGTGTGCAAGGCAAACGCCCTACTGCTGTGCTATCGCCCCAGCCCAGGCATTATTTACTTCAAACTAGTATACTTTGGACTTTTGATAGTTTATGGGTGAAGGATTCTTTTAGTTTTATTTTCTCTGTATGTCCTTTATTTTCTTTAATTTCAAAAGAATATTTTTGTAAAAGTGTTCTCAACACATCAAAGAAGCTATCCTTCTCTCTCCTATGTTCTGTAGTTTTTGATGAGAAGCAGATTATTAATTGACTTTTCCCCTTGTTCCTTTCAGCATTGTTTCTTAATTATTGATTTAAATAGTAAATAGTTTAATTATGATACACTCCACCATGGTAGAATATATGTATTATATGTGTGTGTTTGTATATTTGCGTATTGACTTTTGTATGGACATGAATATTTATATGACTGTTTTGTGTATTTGTGCATGTGTATGCATTTGTGCATTTACGTGTTCTTATGTGCATTTGTGTGTGTGTTGGTGAGATTAGTGTTTGTATGTGTATGTGTTGGTTTCATTTAATCTATTGGCTCTTCAGATGCCCAATTTTAACTAATTTTTAGACATTTCCTGAAATCCTAACTTCAAAACTTATTTTTGCACATTATTCTCTCTCATTATTTCAATGACACATATGTCTTTTAGTTTGGTAACTTATGAATTTGTCTGAGGTTCTCTTTTAATTATTTTCTTGCTCTTCACATCGAATAATTGCTAAATCCTTTAATTAAAATTCTCATACTCCATTGCCTGTTGAATCTATTAAGTCACCAACTCTACCAAAGACATTTTATTTAAATTTATATTTCATGGTTCTAAAATTCTGGGTTTTTTTTTTGTTTGTTTGTTTTGGTTTTGGTTCCATCTCTACTGACGAAACTCTTTGTCTGGGTCAGGGAGATAGTACAAGGATTTCAGTGCATGTGGCCAATGCCAGTTCAGTCTCCATTACCACGTGGTTCCTCAAATATTGCCAAACGCAGCCTTGGAAGACCCTGGCACTGTCAGCACAGACTGGCTAATCCCCCGCACAGAAATATCATATCCTTGGGCCCTCGCATTGACCTGCAGGTATGGTTGGTTGAGAATTGCCAAAATTGGTCCCCAAACCAATTTCTCTGCTGAAAATTTTGTTCATTTAAACTACACTTTGCTATCATCGGTGACATATTAGTCATTTCAAATTCATTTTCATGTATATCTATATACCCAATGTCTGGTTATTTCAGAGGTAGAATCAATTGCTTTTAGTTTATCCTGAGAGCTTATTACATTTTCTTAGTTGCTTATATATCAGATAGATTTAGAACCTATGTGGACATTTTGAATATTATGTAGAATGAGGCTTCTCTTCACTTACTCTAATAAACATTTGTTGGATAGATCTGAACTGCAAACTTTAACGCTCAGGCAGGTGACCCACTTTCAGTTCCAATTTTTTGTACTTTAGCTGGATGGCTTTAAGTTTATTCAACACAAGTGGTGCAAGGATGAGCAGGAGTTGTGGACTGAGAGTCTAGGGATTTCCTGTCTGAGTTTTCACCTATATATCTACTTTCTTGGTAGAATTCCTCGGGTCTATTTTTAGATTCTCTAATATAGAAAGGATGTGGGGATATGCTGTGGAACAAACATTTCTGATACACAGTATAAACTTGACTCATCCTTTGGTGCAACACAGATAAGACAGTAATAACTGAAGCTTTTGTTCCTTCTCTTCTAACTGGATAAGCACAATTCAAGTCTTAAAATAAGTTATACCTTCATTTTTAAAAAAATTTTTTTATTAGTGAAACACCATGAGGTACAGTTGTAGATTCACAATTTTTTGTGCTTGGGTTTGGTTATACAATGATCAGATACCCATCCCTCCACCAGTGCCCATTTTCCACCACCATGGATAATATCCCCCCCACCCACATCCCCCCATCCCCCCTGCCTCTGTGGCAGGGCAATCCCCTGTGTTCTCTCTCTCCTTTTGGGTGTTGTGGTCTGCAAAAGAGGCATTGAGTGGCAAACATGTTCAGTCCATAGTCCACTTTCGACATGCATCTCCCCTCCTGGGAAGATCCTCCAAACACCCTTTATTTGGTGTTCCCTTCTCTATCTGAGCTGCCCTTTCCTCTAGAATGCCCGACTGGCCACTAAGCTATGGAGTAATCCTCCTGGTGCTGATCTCAGCTATTCTTGGGTATTAATCTCATATTTTGTTACTTTATGTCCCCCAGATGAATGCAATCTTTCTATGTCTATCCCTCTCTTTCTGACTCATTTCGCTTAGCATGATACTTTCCATGTTTATACCTTCATTTGTAATGTCGGCATGTGGACTGGATTTGCCAAAACATGGCATTATGGAGGGGGATGGCCTAATTAGTGTCAGACAAGTCTTCTGCATATTTCCAAAATAAAACACTGTATTTCAAATTTTTACTATTCTCCTGGTCTGCTTCATGAGTTTTTTCTTAACCTTCGCCAAGAAGGAAGCTCCTACTCATAGACCCCAAACATGTGGTTTTCAGGATTTAACGCCAAATCAGGCATCATGATACGGTCCCTGCATATTTGAGTAGTCTCCTGTGATCATGTATTTGACACTAGAATGTGTATCTCATAAAGGTCTTAGAGCCTTACCACATACACCCACTATGGTTCATAAAATGCCCATTTTTTGCAAGTATCTGAAAATCTGAAAATTCATTCAGCTCTGGGACAAGAGTTAAGGATCATCTCTTGGGGATTCTAGTGCTTAGTCTTTGTTTTTTGTTGTTGGGACAGACTCAGCTTTTCCCTCTCATTACTATTGCCTTCAGATAGGTGATTCTCCATGGTGGGCACTGTTCGTGCATTGTAGGGTGTTCACACATTCCTGGCCTCTTTCTTCTTAGTGTGACAGAACCCCTTAGGTCGTGACAAAGGACATGTTCAGAGGTTGCTAAAAATCCCTTCACTTGAAGTGTTGTATCATGCTTTCTCTTGATTGAGAAATTCTGGTACAAAATAGTCAGTGATCCCCTTGTTAGTTATGCCTTTGTCTTGTATCCAAGAACCTCAGTTTATATTTATATTGACCATTTCCACAATTCCTTTCAAATCAGAGAAGCTGGGTGAGATTTTTTCTTTAATGACATCTTTTATTATTTTTTTATTTTTTTAAATTTTTATTATTGAAACACCATGAGGTACAGTTGTAGATTTACAGATTTTTGTGCTTGGGTTTCAATTATACAATGATCAAATAGCCATCACTCCACCAGTGCCCATTTCCCACCACCAAGGATCCCAGTATCCCTCCCACCCCCCCCTCCATCCCCCCATCCCACCCTGCCTCTGTGTCAGGGCTTTCCCTTTTGTTCTCTCTCTCCTATTGGGTGTTGTGGTTTTCAAAAGAGGCAATGGGTGGCAATCATGTTTTGTCTATAGTCTACTTTCAGCATGCTTCTCCCATCCTGGTAGAATCTTCCCAACACCCTTTCCTTGGTGCTCCCTTCTCTATCTGAGCTCCCTTTTCCCCCTAGCATGTGTGGCTGGCCTTCAAGCCATGGAGTAAAATTCCTGGTACTAATCTCGGCCTTTAATGGCCTCTTTTAAATGTTATCACCTTCCTTTTTTAAAAAATGAGAACATGTCATCATTGTCCCTTTCTATTTTCTTTGGGATACTCACATCTTTCTTAGAGACCCCAACACTATAAAAATAGTTCTTGCTCTGGCTAGCTGGCATAAGACAATAAAAGACCCATCTGCTGACCCCTTCCACTGATTTTCATCTCAGTTTGCCACAGGAGTTAGAAGCAGTACTACAGTATTGTAGGGTCATCAGAATCTAACCTATTACTGAGGTGGGGATTCATTTAACTAATTAGCAAATTCATGACCTAACTGCTAAAATCCTTTCTTTCCATAGAGTTCCTTTAGAAGTAATATCTAGGAAATATATTCTGAGATGGAAGTTGCTATGAAAAAGGTTTACTGTGAAGTCTGTGTTGAGCTTCTTATCACAAAGGCCTTGTTCACACCCCTGTTTCTTCCTTTACCTCTAAGACTTGGGTCAATGCCAAGGGGAGCTTTCTAATTAGTATTCTGTATGCAAAAGTCTTTTCATATCAACTTTCCAGAGAACCCAAATTCTGAAATGAGGTAGCTAATATCATTGAGATACACATAGATAGAAATACAATGAAATCATTTCTCCTTGTTTTACTTCTTTGTATCTGAGAAGAGAGATAATTATGAGCTCATAACACTCCAAGTATTGTAGGATACTTTTATAAGTATATTCATTTATTTATAGGATGCTCTAAGTATTTATAGGATACTTATTCCCAAATAATGCCTGGAACAATTTGTGAATTTATGTGAAAGTGAATAACTCTTATGTATTCTTGGCTAACATGATATAATATAACTTTAAAATACAAAGTCAGCATTTGAACATTCTGCAAAATATAATACAGATACATAATATTGAACATTCTGCAAAAATTCTCTGTGCTAATTCACTTCAAAGTTGTTTTATTTCTTTTATATACACTGTCTGTACTACTGGATGAACAGATTCATGACTATTTTGTTTGCCATTTCAAATATTATTTTTAAAAACTATTTCAAATATCGAGAGTATGAATAATTAGGTAAAACAGAGGCCCTGGTGGCTGAAGTTTGAGGCCAAGCTGTACATGTGACTCTTTGATTCCCAGGACCCAGTGAAGCTTGCTTATACTCTTGTATGCCTCAATTTTTAAACTCAGTATGCTGGGAGACTGCCTTTTATAAATAATAAATGAAGAGTAATCTAAACCAGTATCACCTTGTTTCATGAAATTGCCTTTGCTTTAGACAAGATCATTTTGATAAATGGGGACTTCTTACAAAAGTACACTTTGGAAAAACCAGAATCCTTAATTGTATTTATGAATAAAATCCAATGCATCACTCTTGGAATCCCACAGCTTCCTGTGGCTATGTTTTAAGTTCAAGTTGAACCTATTTCTAATTGTTTTACAGCACTACCACTAGGTACAAATCCAGCTTCTCTCTTCTTATCTAGACACTTTCCAACAGGGTTATTTTCTTCTGGGAGGAAAGTAGCTCTGTTAATTTAGAATTCATCTTACTAGACAAGCCCCGCAGTAAATTATGCTAACAACTACCAGGGGGCTTAGAACTTCTCTGCACTAAGTCTTATTCAGCATCTTGACTTGTTTTATTTTACACTAATCACCCAAGGTAAGTGTTCTTCCCTGCGTCTATTACAGAGTTTTGACTATCTTGAGGAACATTCCTTCTAAGCCCATTTTGGTGAGAGTTTTCATCATAAACGGGTGTTTCATCTTGTCAAATGCTTTATCTTGTCAAATGCTTTCTCTGTATCTACTGATATGATCATATGGATTTATCTTTACTTTTGTTGACTTGATGGATTATGTTGATTGATTTCCAAATGTTAAACCATCCTTGCATCCCCGGGATGAATCCCACTCGGTCGTGGTATATGATCTTTTTGATGAGTTGTTGGGTTCTATTTGCTAATATTTTGTTGAGGATCTTCACATCCCTGTTCATCAGAGATATTGGCCTGTCATTTTCTTTGTTAGTAGTGTCCTTGTTTGCTTTTGGTATTAGGGAGATACGAGCCTCATAGAAACTCTTTGGGAGAGTTTCTGTTTTTTCAATTTCCTGGATTCCAGTAGGCGGGGGTCACACCCACCACCTGGCCCCCTGGCGCCGTGTAATCCCATCAGCGGCCAAGACTCAGAGACTATAAAATTCAGCTCCCAGAACCATCAGAACTTTTTTTTATGACATCTTATTGTCTCATTCCTACTTTGGACAAACTTGCAGGCTATCGAATGTAGCCTGCCCACAGGGCAGAGTCTGGCAAACTCCCCGTGGCGTACCAAATATGCCAAATACCAGTAACAATGATGGGTCTCATTCTCCTAAAGAACCTTGAATATAATCTCAGGGCTAGGATGAAAGAGACGTTACTGGGGCCTGCTCGAGGCAATCGATGAATAACAGGATGATGAAATGAAATGAAAAAAAATGAAATCATGGCCATGCTACCTCTCATGATATTCAAAATGAACAATGGAAAACATTCAATTTGAATGAAAATTCAATGAAAATGAATTTTCAATGAAAATTTCATTCAATTCAATGAAAACAATCAATTTCCTGGAAAATTTTGAGGCTAACTGGCAACAAGTCTTCTTTATATGTTTGGAAGAATTTGCTAGTGAATCCATCTGGGCCTGAGCTTTTGTTCTGGGGAAGACTTTAACTACATTTTCTATTTCCTTGATATGAATAGGTCTATTCAGGTATTCCAAGTCTTGGCTCAGTCTTGGGAGATTGTAGGAATCCAGGAATTTATCCATTTCTTCTAGGTTGTATTGTTTCATGGCATACAGACTTTCAAAGTAGTCTCTGATGATCTTTTGAATTTCATTGGTTTCTGTTGTGATATCCCCTTTTTCATTTCTGATTTAGTTTATTAGGGTTTTCTTTTTCTCTTTCTTTGAGAGTCTTGCTAGTGGTTTATCAGTCTTGTTTATTTTCTCAAAAAAAACAGCTGTTAGTTTCATTGACCTTTTGGATTGTTTTGGGGCTTTCCATGTCATTAATTTCTGCTCTAAGTTTTATTGTTTCTTTCCTTTGTCCGGGCTTGGGTTCCTTTTGTTGGTCTTTTTCTAAGATCTTCCGCTGTGAAGTCAAGTTCTCTATGTAGGCCGTTTCTTTCTTCCTGAGGAATGCTTGCAAGGCTAAAATTTTTCCTTTTAACACGGCTTTAACTGAGTCCCATAGGTTCTGGTAGCTCGGGTCTTCATTCCCATTTGTTTCCATGTATCTTTTGATTTCTTCCTTGACTTCCTTCCTGACCCACTTATTGCTCAACATTGAGTTGTTTAATTTCCAGGTGTTTGATTTGGTTCTCCATGTCTGTGTGTGATTTGTTGCTATCTTCAGCGCATCATGGTCTGAAAAGATAGTTGATACAATTTCTATCTTCCTGATTCTATTGAGGTATGCTTTGTGACCCAGCTCGTAGTCTGTTTTAGAGAATGTTATGTGTGAACTGGAAAAGAATGTGTGTATTCTTTCTTTTTGGTGTGTAAATTCCTATATCGAACTGCTTGCCCCCTCTCTTCTATTTCTTCCTTCAAAGCCAGTGTTTTCTTGCTGAGTTTTGTTCTTGTTGATCTATCCAGAGGTGATAAGGTGATGTTGAAGTCTCCGACTGCTATTGTATTGCTGGCAATGTCCTCCTTAAAATCTGTTAGCAGTTGTTTTAACTATTTATCTGGTCCATCATTAGGTGCATATACATTTAAGAGTGTGATTTCTTCCCGTAGTACATACCCTTTATTAAATAGTATACAGTCTTTGCTGGCCCTTCTAATATTTTTTAACCTGAAATCTATGTTGCAGGATACTAGTATGGCCACCCCAGTTTTTTGAGGGAGTTGTGTGCTTGAAAAGTTGTTTTCAATCCTTTAACTTTGAGTTTGTGTTTACTCTGACTGTTCAGATGAGTTTCTTGTAGGCAGCAGAATGTTGGCTTCAGTTCCTGGATCCATTTTGCCACTCTGTGTCTCTTGATTGGTGACTTTAGATCATTGACAATGAGAGAGATTATTGTCATTGGGGTTTTGTGCCATCTTTCTGTAAGGGTTTGTTGTGCTTATGGGTTTTTTCCTTCTTGAATTACAGGAGCCCTTTTAGTCTTTTAGGTTTGGTTTTGAGTCCATGAAGTTCTTGAGTTGCTGTTTATCTAAAAATAGTGTATCATTCTATGAGTTTGAGTGAGAGTTTAGCTGGATGAAGTATTCTTGGTGAGGTGTTCATTTCATTGAGTTTTTTCACTATATCCCACCATTATCTTCGGCTTGGAGGGTTTCCTCTGATAGGTCTGCTGTAAATTAAGGGGTGCTCCTTTGTATGTAATTTCCTTCTTTGACTTTGCTTCTTGAGTATTGTTTCTCTATCCATGGCATCCATCATTCTGACTATGATATGCCTTGGAGCGTTTTTCTTAGGGTCTGTTTTAGCTGGTACCCTTCTGGCTCGTTGGATCTGGATGTTGCATTCTTTAATTCTGGGAACTTTTTGGCAAAGATTTCTTTCACTGTGGCTTTTTCATTGGGGTTGCCTCCCTGTCCTTCTGGTACTCTGATGATTCTAATGTTGTTCCTCTTGGAGTCATCCCCTAGCTCTCTGATTCATCTTGGAGTTTTTTTTAGGTCATTCCCCATTGTTTGTTGTTACCCATATGATTTTCGTTGCTCATCTTCAAGATCAATAATTCTGTCTTTAGCTGTAGACATTTTATTGCTGAGGGCACCCACTGAGTTCTTCATTTCATCTACCGAATCCTTTATTTGGGACACTTCTTTTTGTAGCTTTCTTATTTCTGCTCTCATTTCTTCTTGTATTTTCTTGACTATCCATTCCACTGTTTCTTTCATTTCTTTCTTTAATTTTCTGGATGTCTACTTCATTGACTCTTTGAGTAGTTCCTTGAACATCTTCAGCATTTCATCTCAGAATTCTTTATCAGAAAAATCATATTTGTGGGTAACCCCTGTTGAGGGTTCGGGATTCTTTTCTTTGTTCTCTCCTCGTAGTGGAGATTTCACTATTTCTTCATGCTGTTGTGGTGTATGGAGGTTAAACCTTGAGTTTCACTAGCAGTGTTCCCTCTTACCGTGGGAAAGGATTCTGAATAAGGTGGGTCAATGGTGCTCGACCTTCTTCTTTTCTAGAATATATCCTTCCTCTCAGACATTAATCTGTGGCTTAAGATAGGTATCTAGTAAAGCGTTGGAGGAGGTGCTCTTTTATATTGGGTTTGAACAGTTTCTTGCATACTGGCCTTTTGTTGGAATTAGAGTAGGCCAGTAGATTATTGTGGTATTGTGTTTGAAGTGGCCAGGACTTTTTCCAAAGAATTAGGTGATTCACATTGGGATGTGAGTCAAGAGTGCTGGGAGTAGGAAATATAACTGCTGCGGCATCAAGGAAGGCCACGCCCACTTTGAGGAGGCCACGCCCCCTACATGGAGGCCACGCCCCCAGCCAGTCCTGATGCTAGTCCACAGACCTGGGCCCAAGGGCCTTTGAGGAGGAAAGGTGGGAGTGCCCTCAGGCTGCTGTCCTGGTGTCAGGCGAGCGGGATCACGGGGCTGGGCACCCATTACATGGAAGGGATGCTGAGGTCACATAGTAAATGAAACTCCCTCAACCTCTCTCCCACCACTGTGCTGTGCCTTGCAGTGCACTTTGATGTTGGTCTTCTACTTACTCATCAAGCTAATTCACCTCTGGGGAAGTTCCTTTCGGTGTTTCCAACCGAAACGATGAAGGACTACTTTGGACTCCAAAATTTCAGCAGAGAAGAAAGGAAATGTGTCCTGAGCCTCAGTGACTTGCAGTACTGTGAAGAGACAGAAAACAATTCATCAGCTATTAATTTTGTCAAATGATGATCAATGTATAGAGAAAAAATAAGGATTATACCTCATCACAACTACTCCCTCCCCGTGTAAGACAGAAAGTGTCTTTATTGCTGTATAGTTAAGACACTTTGCAGTTACCACTCTGCATTTATTAGTGCTTGTGAGTAACTGGTCAGATACAATCCTTAAAGCCAGCATATTTTCCTGGTCCCTAATCTGTGCTTTTTTAATCCCTTTCTTAATCCCTGTTCGTTCTCTGTGTCCCTTAATCCCTTGCTTTTCTTTTTCCCTTCACTTCGTACCCAGAAAGCATGAAGTTGCAAAATGTTTTCCAGAGAGAAGAGTAGCACTGTCCTCCCATTGTTCATCCATTTGCTCTAGCAGGCACCAGTAACGTCTCACAACAAATTGTGATGTTTGTTGTTACTGTTTTTGGCATATTGACTATGACATGGGTAGCTTGCTAGTGCAGGCGAGATACTCTCGGTAGCTTGCCGGGCTCTCCTAGAGAGGTGGAGGAATTGAACCTGGGTCGGCCGTGTGCAAGGCAAATGCCTTACCCACTGTGCTATCACTCCAGCCCAGAGAGAAGAGTAAATAAAAGAAAAGAATGAAGGGAGAAAAAGGTACAGGTCAGACTGGAACTTAGTGTGAGGAAAGCTTTGTACCTTAGTGGGTGTGCTTTCCAAATGCTCCACTTCTGCTCCAAGCATCCCTTTCCTTTGAATTCTCATAGAAACCACCTTTCCCCAGCTGGTCTTCTATCCTCGGCTCTTTGTTCTCATCCCATTCCCCTTTCTAGACGACTTTCAATAATGAAAGTAAGATGTTTAAATGTAAAGTGGCTGAACCCACCAAGGAACCAGTATGGACATTTTATAGTTGTCTGTAGAGTTGTTATAGTTGTCTGTAGGATTCACCAGCCAAGGAGACACATGGATTCTTGAGACACAAACAGAAAAGTCATGATTTTATCAGAACTGTTCACAGATCTCATGGAATCCAAAAGCGTAGTCCAATAGGCCTGTGTGCAAGTGCCCAGAGCAGAGGAGCTTGACCATCCTGTAGGAAATAAGCATACCTTATTTTTTGGAGGTGAGTGCATTGGTGATCCTCTTCCTCGGATCTCATGCCCTGCTCTCTAGTTAATAAATCCTTCTAGTCCTTCTAGTTACCTTATAGATTACAAGATCTTTCTCTGCCTATATAAAGATTATTGTTCTTAGTTCTGTATAGAGCTTGCCACATTGTACTTTTGTTGATGATTTAAATATTTAAGTTTATAGACTTAGGACATCCATATCTTAATCTCTAGTTCAATAACATAGGCCTTACTTGATTTATGATTTCAAAAATCAAAAAGGGTTTGAAAAATATGCAAGATGACACTTTCTCAATATGCATTGGTGTTTATTTACAATAACATTTTAATTTTTATTGAAAATCTTGAGAAGAAAGTAAGAGAAATAGTACATTGGTTAAGGCACTTAAAATGCACATGACTGACCCCAGTTTAATCCCCGGCCCCTCTATAGTCCAATGAGCATGTTCAAGAGTGCTTCCTGAGTGCAGAGCCAGAAGTAAGCCCTGAGTGCCACCAGGTGTGATACAACACTCAATACCAACCAAAAAAAAAAAAAAAACCCAAAAAAACAGAGTC
This sequence comes from Sorex fumeus, assembly GCF_029834395.1. Taxonomy (NCBI): domain Eukaryota; kingdom Metazoa; phylum Chordata; class Mammalia; order Eulipotyphla; family Soricidae; genus Sorex; species Sorex fumeus. The sequence continues at coordinate 2,183,843 of NW_026606063.1, forward strand.
TTGAAAATAGTATTTTCCAAGGTATGAGTGATTACTACAAAAATTGTAGAACAATCCAGATGACAATTTTTTCTCTTATAGCTACATCTTATTTCATACCTGTGAAATAAGGTATTTATTTATTTATTATAAGGTATTTATTTAAGGTATCCACCTCTAAAATTACTTTAGAGAAGATTTCAGGAAGGAAATCATGACATCAGAATAGTTATGACTTCTGAATTTCAATTTCAGAGCACACTCATCTGCCAACAATGGGGTGATTTGACTACTTATATATTTTTGTTTTTGCATTGGATTGCTTAATGAAAAGTTTCTGATGATAAAGTCCAAAAAGTAAAAAAAAATCAAAAGAAAAATAGTGCTGTAATTATAATCTATATTCTTTTCTACATATTACATTTTTTATTTTGGTTTATTCTCAGAAATTTATTCAAATTTTCAACATATATAGAACACAATTTGAGTTTAAAATATTGTTTCAAAAGAAGCTGTAGATACGGTATCTAGCTTTTAATATCTTATTAATAGATCCAGGAAGCTGGAAATACTTATTTCCCTAAAGGGAGGATTTGCTATCATTAGTGATGGCATGTGATTTCAGACTCATTCTTTTTGAAACCAGAAATTATATTTTAATTGATGTCATTATTAACCATAAAAAGGTAAAGGCCCTCCCGTTGATCATTGATTTGCTCGAGTGGGCCCAGTAACGTCTCCATTGGAGACTTTATTGTTACTGTGTCTGGCATATCGAATACTCTCGGTAGCTTGCCCGGCTCTCCGAGAGGGGCGGAGGAATCGAACTCGGGTCGGCCATGTTGGCCGCTTGTAAGGCGAATGCCCTACGTGAATTAAATTGGTGTGCATTTCTAACATGGTTTTAACTTGCACTTTATTGATTATTTGGACCCTTTTTATATATTAGGAAAGCAAACAGAGTTTGATTCTGGAAGGTTTTTCAAACTCTTTTCTGTCCCAGAAATGGAATGGAAATTATATACCCATGTATTATCCCTCTTGACTTAGTCTTGCTGCAAAAAAAAAAGACACTTTTCTGATAAAGGCACAAAGTTATTTAGGATGTAAATGTTGTTTCTATGTGTTCATAATTAAATTGACAGTAGATTATTTTCATTTTCTCTGCGTATGAGAGATTTTTAAGTAGACCCCGAATAGAAACACTGCAAGGTCAGAGCTATATGGTACAATGGAGAGGTCACTTGCCTTGCATACAGCTGACCTGGGTTCCATCCCCAACACCCCATTTGGTCATGTGAGTTCCACCAGGAGTGATCCCTGAGTGCAGAGCCAAGAGTGTTCTCAGAGCACTGTCGGGTGCGACCATGCAAACAGAAAACAGTAACTCTGCTCCTTGTAAGCATTGATGTGTCCGTGTTAGTACAGAAGACAGCACTCACATGTATAACGTAGGGAAGGATGTGACCTAATAACATCCCCTCACCTGACCCAGGACCCATCAACAAGGAGAAAACACCCCTAATATCGGACTTTCTTGTTGAAACATTTCCATGCTTGACCTGTAGTTCTGCTGGTACTCTGTGAACTGGGGAACACTCTTATCACCACTGTCACCCTGGGCATCATCCTGTAAAATTAGCATGTTGCTATGCGTCTCTCCAATGCTGTGAGAATTCTGTGCGCTAAGCCACACTGAGGTAGTTTTCAAATAAAGTTTTAAAGATAAAACGGGATGGAAAACCCACATCCTCTTTATGAACTCAGAGGTTTCCGTCTCATCACAGCTAACTGTCGCACCCAAAGCAACATGACAACTGCCATGCTGAAGGATGCTCTTGTGTTTCCCAGATGCTCCTGGAGGTAACCACGTGGTTGCCGTGCAGATCTTCAGGATCGACTTGACAGATTTTTAGGCTAAATGCAGTCATTCAGGCTCCCTATCCTGCTTAAAATGCTGCTTTTATCGCTTCAGAAATGTCACCCTCAGAACACACGCTGACAAATGAGGCAGGATTCTTCTCGGGAGTGAACACTCTCTGGGGGAAAATGCAAATGAGAAATACCGGGTTCCTTGGAAGGAACCACAGCCTTTGTGATATGCCTGTTCACACAACAACTGTCCTACTCAGAGAGGCAAGTTTTCCCAGTCATCACAGTCCACATCTCTCTCCATGAAGTCAGGATATAATTCAACCACATAGAAAAGCTGAAACTGGCAAAGCTAGTCACAGAGTGAACAACCCACTCTCTCAAAGGGGAGGGACGAATAAAGAGTTTGGAAAAGAACAGCCATGAGACCAGAGTTTCTTCAGCATATTCTATTTTAATGCTTCTTTTTTTTTTTCAAATCCAGGTCACACCCACCTGGACTGGGAAGTAGGGGCAGTGAAAAGGGGACTGAGGCCACTCCTGACCAAGTTCAGTCTAGCAGTGATGATCGGACACCAGGTGTGTGATGTTTAGTCACGAGATGTTCAGGGACCCTCAGGGTTAGACCCAGAGGTGACAGAGATTGAACTTGGGGTCTTACACATGCGAGTCCTGTGCTCTGTCGCTTAAATTCTACCTAGCCCAGTTTAACATTTTTTGCTTGTTTTATGGGTCTTACTTGGTAGAACTCAAGGATCATTCCTGGGTCTGTGCTCAGGGATCACTACTGGAAGTGTTTGGGGAACCACGTGAGTGTCAGGTATTGAACCCGAATTGGGTGCTTGTAAGGGAAATACCTTGCCCATTCTCCTGTAACTATGGCCCGAGTTTAATACATTTTAAGTCAAAAGCATCCATTTGAAAATAATAATAATAATATAAATAAAATCTTTACTGAGGGCAAAGCAAAATGTCTAAAGTTAGACTAAAGCACACACAAACAGAGAAAATGAAAAACAATCCTTTCACTTTTTGGAGTTTTTTAAAGGTACAGTCAATTGTCACTTTACCACTGGGATCACGAATCACCAGCAGGCCCCAGTAACGTCTCCTTCATCCTAGCCCTGAGATTTTTAAGAAAGTGCTATATTCACCGGGATATGTTTTGAAAAACGCAACAGGCAAATGTGTTCTACTGACATAGGTTACTTATATTTACTTTGATGGTATCACTCACCACACCCTCCACTCTAGTGCGTACAGAAATGGTGGAACCGTCCAGAGGAAATTTTTTTCTCTTGTAGCTACCTCTTATTTTATATCTACATAATTTTAGAAGAAACTTTCAGGAAGGAAATCACGGCACCAGAATCGTTGTGATTTTTGAATTTCAATTTCAAAGCACACTCATCTGCCAACAAGAGAGTGATGTGATTACTTATGTGTAATCTGTCTCTTGGGATCCTGTCCATGCATGTGTTTCATCGTTGGTGCTGTATGACAGTAAGGATAAGAACGTTGCATGTGTAGAATGAAACTAGAGATTCTAAGTCACATTCACTTCGTTGGCCACCAACACAAGTAACCCCCCCCCCCTTAGGAGAGTGTAGTCTCCTCATGGTCCCATTAAGCTGATTTTTTAGACAAGGTGGGGAGACTGTGAGGCTAATTCTTGCTCTGTGCTTGAGGGCTCCTCCTAACAGTGCTCAAAGGACTATATACAGCTAGGAACGAACTGGGTGGCCACACAAGACATGTGCCTTAACCCATCCTATCACTCTGGCCCTCAGTTATGCAACTTAATTTTTCTTTAATTGTCATCAGTTGAAAAACATAAAAAAATTGGTTAAACATGTTTCTTTTGTTTGTCTTTGAGTCACACCTAGTCACACTAAGGTTACTTCTGGTTCTATGCTCCCTAGGGACCACTCCTGGTTGGGCTCAGAGGATTGACCATATGGGCAGGCAGGGGAATCAAAGGCAGGGTGGCCACTTACCTCTGTTTTACATTATTTAGCATCTTTTCAGCCTAAATGTATTTCAGAATTTCTCGTTTTGACAGGTATATCACAATAAGACCAAAGGAACACAGATATCTGTTATATGACGTTGATTGGTTAGGATTGATCAGTCATGGCAAAACTAGAATCAGAGAAAAAATAACGAGGTTAAATATATTTGGTGGTAAATTTCAGATTATAGCTTACAAGTAAGTTTGGTCACCTCTATACCTAACGCAATTTGGAAATTCCAAAAGCAGTGCTAAGATAAGGTCAGTGTCATACAATATAGATTTTTTTAAAGGTTATAATTTGGAAAATGTTGACCTTTAGGTAAGAAATGGTGCATTCAGCCCTGGTAACAACTTCAAGGACAAAACATGTAAGAGCCAGGACATGCTAATATCATGAAGTCTATTTCATTGTTAGACATGGCAGGACAAGGAAGGATATTTCAGACATGGCAGAAGGATCAGCCTAGAATTTTGAACTATCTCTACTTTAAAGAGAACCTAGTAGAACACAATGAATTGATTAGGAAGGGAAGTATTCCAAGGTTGACTGTTGACTAACTGGAAAAGCTTCCACTGTATTACTATGAATAGGTTTATTTGAAAATTTCTGAAGTTCTATAAATAAGTTTCTTGTGTTTAATTTGATGGTCGGGTATGTTAAATGATACAGTGATCAATCTACTTGCTTCACTGATTGACTTAGGTGATAAAATTTTTGTATTGGGGGAATGTTGGGTATGAGGTAGTTATTTGGGATGAACTCCATGTCTTGTGTAATCCCTTGGTGCGGTAGGCTGGCTGCAAAGGAAGTAGATTTCTGAAACAATTCTAATGTTCCTGTCTCTCAAAGTTATGCCCAGAAGTTAAGAGAGCTACGTTCTTAAGAAATGGTTGAACAAAGAAAATTTTTATTTGTATGCTCAGGGGAATTAGGAGTAGGCATGATAACAAGGTTATGGAATATGAACACTGTGTGATTGCAGACTTTGCTAAACACTAAGAGGACTTTCTTCAGTAATAATGAAAGACATTAAATTGCATTGCAATATTTCCATTTTCTATCAATTATTATTTTTTAAAAAAGTTATTAACTCATTATTTAATTTTGTGACTTTTTTTTCTTTTTTGGGTCATACTTGGCGATGCTCAGGGGTTACCCCTGGCTCTGCACTCAGGAATCACTCCTGGCAGTGCTGGGGGGACCATATGGGATGATGGAAATCGAACCCGGGTTGGCTGCGTGCAAGGCAAATGCCCTACCCACTGTGTTATCACTCCAGCCTCACTATCAATTATGTTTAAAGTAGCAATATATTTTTAATTTCATAAGATGTGTGTGTTTTTTTTTTCAATTTTTATTAGTGAGATCAAGTAGCAAGATTTCAAGTGAGAGAGACAGTACAGCAAGTAGGGCACTTGCCCTGCAAGCAGCCAACTCAGGTTCGATTGCCTGCACCCCATATGCTCCCTCTAGACCCACAAGGAGTAATCTCTGAGTACAGAGACAGGAGTAAACCCTAAGCACACCAGGTGTGGCCCAAACACAACACCAACAAAAATTAATATAAGATTTCATTTTTCAATTTTTTTAAGATTTAATTGTTTCTTGAGTTAGGAATGATTGTACCTAAACAGAGATAGACAAAAGTGAATAGAAATTTCCTTTAGTTCTGGTTTTTTGGACCACATCTTGAGGTGCTAAGTTTACTCCTAATTCTGTGCTCAGAAATCGCTCCTAGTGGGGCTGAAGGGACTATCTGGAATGTTGATGATGGAACCTAGGTTGACTGCAGGCAAGAAAAGCACCATAAAGGCTGTCCTTGCTCAGGACCCCTCGAAATTAAATTTTGAAAGTGAAAAACTGTTTAGCTTTGCATAGGAGGTAAGTTTGCTGAAATACTTCAGAGTGGAAGGATAGGTTTTTAACACGGCTCCATAAACCCCCTTCTCAGTGTGCGTTCATTCACGGTCTGCAAAGCCTTGAGTACTCTTTAGAGACCGGGTTACTAAATGGCCTTTATAAAGGGCCGTTTTTATAAATTTTATAAACAATGTCTTAGTGCACACAACACTACACTGTTTCAAGCCGGACATTGAGCTCAGGCCAGGGAGACCGGTGCTGCCTGGCCACCATTCCCTTTAGCTTAGTGGAATGCATGCATCATGCTCGCAGTCCTAGGTCTTGATCCCAGGTATTTCATCATCCCTCAAGCACCGCCAGATGTAGATAGCAGTCCCACCATCTTCAGGAGCACAGAAACATTCAGACCCATTATAAAAACAGTTGTAAATCTACAACTGTACCTCATGGTATTTCACTAACAAAAATTAAAAAAAAATGTAAATGATGGAGAATGGACACTGGTGGAGGGATGGGTACTGGATCATTGTATAACTGAAACCCAAGCACCAAAATCTGTAAGTCTACAACTGTACCTCATGGTGTTTCACTAATAAAAATTTTGAAAAAAAAATTATTTTACAGGCAGTAAAATTGAAATACAAAAAAAAAAAATTCGGACCCATTCAGAAAGCCAAATATCTCCAGAAGTAGGCCCTAGGCCTCAGGGCACCTTCTTCTTTACCTTCTTCCTCACCAGAAATCTTTAGACTGTTTGTTTTCCTTCCTGCACATGAGAATCAGGACCCACCAATGCCCCGACTTGGGAACTAAGCTAAGCACGAGTGCTTGGTGTTTGTTGTTTTATTACTTTCATCACGGCAGTTCTTTTCTTAGCGAGCACATGACATATTTTATTCTTCCACTAAATTTAAAAGTAGAAGGCAACTGAGAGAGGTCTGATGTAAAAATTTTATTTGTCAGCACACTTCCAGAAAACATTTTTCCTCTTTGCTGTGAGGCATCATTCTAAAGTGCGTGCGCAAGTTCCCATGCCCCGTCACCTAATTCCAATTCGCATGATAACAACATCATAATGGCATAAAAGAGATATTAAAAGATAACTTGAAATGCCGGTGATTCCAACATTGACGAGATGCTATAAAAGCATTGTTGACTGGAAAACAGCTCTATTATCTCCTTCAGGCGGGATCATGATGAAGGCTTAACGGCTTATAAATGCTAGATCTTTCTTTATCCAGAGAGATCAGGGTGTGTTTCCTTTCTTCTTACAAAGATCTCTTGAGACTTGTTTCAGACATCAAAAAGTGGATAAAAGTTTCAGACCCCGGTGAAGATTGTCGAAGTCCTGTTAGGGGAGGAGCTGGATAAAGGCATTCTGAAGATGTCTCTTGAGTCAACTCAACACACCTTCCACTCCCCCTGTTCCCCCACACACATAGAATGTTCTACATACTATTCCCAAAGCCCCCGCCTTTTTTGTTCAAGGACCATACCAGGTTGTGCTCAGAGTTTACTCCTGACTCTCAACACAGATATCACTCCTGGTGGACTCAAGTGTGATATGCAAGACTGTGAAACTCCTAAGTTGACTGCATGCAAGGAAAGCACCGCATTTGCCACACTATCATTCCAGTCCCAAAGCAAATTTTATGTATAGCTTACACCCAGCAGCTGGCCCACAGTATGTCATGCTCATTGGATTTTTCCTTAGATTATACAATTCCCAAACTTTGCCTCTGGTCCACTGGTTTGCATCCAACACTTTCTGTTGCAGGTTTATCAACTACTCTGTGTCCAGATGAATGGGGGGAAACATATTTCTCTAGTGCAGTTTGGGCATTTCCTTGTGTTGATATGAACAGATTCAGAATAAAACTTACATCATCCTTCCCAACTGCTACAACTAAATGTATGAGTACTGTGGAACTCTTCAAAACAATCCCCAAATCCCTACATTGGCAAAAGCAACAAAGAAATGAAGACTTGGAGATCGCATAAAATTTACACCCCTTCTCTGAGAAGAAATGTTGGTCCCCCACCTAATGTACGTGAGGTGAGTGTCAGAGAAGACATCTGTTTTATCCCTAGAAGCTGCTAAGTCAGAGTTACTCTATTCTGATGATATTAGGGAGTCTAAATCAATAGCAATTAAGTGCAATAAAAGGACAGGAACCTACTTGAGATTCCTGACCAGCTATGGTAGCACCAGTATCTACCTCCTAGGATACCCGTGACGATGGTCATTGGCTGAATGAATAGTAGAGCAGGGGTGAGTTTCATTTCCTGTCTCCTTCCCAGACATTGATTCAGATTGGCCTGCATGCAAGTCTACCAGAGAGATTATGCATCACCTATTGCTATAAATCCAATAAAACAGTTCATGGCTTGTTAGTACCATTGTTTATGTCTGTCCTTAGCCATGTTCACAAGCACTCGTGCCTAATCATTCGTCTCTCTTGAAGCCTGTGCTCTTGCATGGAAGAGCCAACTAGCCACAGGTTCACACAGATTAAAGCCTGTTCTTCGACATGCCTCTCAGCCTTTAACAGGGAACAATAATCCCGGCAATACAAATGATCACATTATGTAACACGAAATATGATAGTTTATGTTCCTGAATTTCAAAATATTTGCTGCCCAGGAATTTAATGACAGTTTCTTATGGCTTATTGACAGTCCTGAGAGAAGCTAAATTTTTTTTTCAATTCATTTTACAAATATGCTGTTGGTCATAGTACATTGTCTAGTCAGGTATGCACTAAGGTGTCCTTTTTGTTGGGTTCATGGGTCTTAGCGGAGTTCATCAAGAACAGGTGCAGGCAATTGTCATTTGACCCCAGAGCTGGGCAATCAGAGAAAGGTTCCTTATTCCCCTCCTTGGGATGGCCCTTAGTCTTATATTTTCTATTTTAATATCCACTTCAGACTAGGGCCTGACAAAGTAATATATTGTTGAGACCATGATATGTATATGTGACTAGGTACAGTTAAGGCCTTTCGATAAATTCCTAACATTCTGGAGGGTTAGTGTGAGGATTTAGCTATTTTGGAGCTGTTTGAGACAAGCCATTGATATGTTTCCTGGGTTGAGAGGCTGATCATTTAAATGCATGCTCTTTGGAAACAGGTAGTTACATTTTAGATGGACTATTACATTTAAAATCTACTTTTGCATAGTATAATGAATCCCTGTGCTTTAACACTATTGGTTTAGAGTATGCTCCATTAACAGCTTTCCCCCCACCCAGCTGTATATTTTACAAATTATTAATTTATAATCTTTAGAGCTAGAGCTATTGCCAGGTGATTTTAGCATTATGCAAAATACAGGTCATTTTCTTTCCTCTAACATCTGAAAGTGTAAAATTTAAACCACTATAATGTTACCTCACTCTTTTAACATATATGGTAGTTTTGGAAAAGTGTACAGGAGTTGGCTTTGGAATATTGGAAATAAATTCTTCTTGTGAGTTGTTTTCTTGGACATCAAACAATGTCCTGTGGCGTTGGCTTGTTGCAAGCTCTTTACAAGACCAGCTTGCTTTGACTCTGGAATATTCATAAAGCCCCCCTTCTGGCATGTTCGGACCCTACATGTATTATTTCATTCAGAAACATTAAGAAAGAAGGCATGTAGGCTGAGCATCAGAAAGAGTTGCGAAGATTGAACGAATGTTTTCTCTGCTATTTTTTTTAGCTCCTTTCCACAGTACATGTGCAAGTTTTATATTATATGAAGTCAGTTCTAGGACATGTATAACTTTTGCCTTTTATGTACTTATTTTCTTTGGGGGATACCACACCTTGAAGTGCTCAGAGGTTACTCCTGGATTTTCACTCCTGGAAGGTTCAGAGGACCTTAGGGCATGCTTGGGATAGAAGCAGGGTTGTGCAAGGCAGGTGCCCTACCTACTATGACTATCTAGAATGTACTATTCAGAGTATCTTCATAATCTGGAATGTACTATTAAGAGTTACTAACTGCTGCTGTCTTTATAGAGACATGAAACTACATTTACTCTATATTTTACATGTTGAATATTTCCTATTAAATAGGAAATATTTAATATTATATTAAATATATTATTTTTATTTAGAAGCATATATTATTTTTAGTTAGAAAAATGTTTACAAATTTAATCCCGTCGGTCCTCTTACTTTGACTCAGTGTGATGCATCTTTTTCTCACTTTCTTCTCAGAACCCAAAGAACTCTCTCAGATTTTGTTTATTTGGGGAAGGGATTCCCCAGTGGTTTTTGAAGACCACCAGAGATGCCTCTGGCTAGATTAGGGCTTGATTATTAGGTATACATTGATCAGTCAGGGCCCATAACATGAATTATGTCTTGCTCACATTTGACCAGACAAATCATTCTGTCTGTTGTCAACTCAGAGGAGATCGATTATATTGTGAGAAGCAAGCTGATTCATTTCAATCAACGACAGTTTCCTTAGTCATGAAATAATATTTCTCTGAGAAATAAACACTTTCTTTCTCAGGTGTGTTCAGGCTTCTATATGAAACCCATTTCTGTATAAATACTACTTCAAGCTTCAAGTTCTGTGGCCTTCTATTCAGTATCATGTTTTTCAGGGTTTTGATTATTCCCGGGTGAGAATATGAGTGAGAGTATTTTAATTTTAGGTATACAGTGTTATGGCCTGCAGTGTATAAAAATATGCACATGTGTACATAGTTTTAGAATTAAAACAATTTTTATTATTTCTAGAATTAGGTACAGCAATATATAAAAGTGTGTATCAATTTAATTTATGTTGTGCTTAAATATTCCTTCCTTTGAAAATCAAAGGTATAAAAATAATTGCTGTAGCTTAGTAATATATACATGTTTATTATAGTGTTGATGTTTTGACTTCACTACCAAGGAGTCTGAGATCATTTACGAGTGATGTTAGGTTACATTCAGTCCACCTCCCTATCACCTCACCTCTACTCCCCTTACTTGGTGATCTCTGTTCTGCAATCCATGATGAAAGGGCTATCATAGGTAATTATTGCCTATCCTCTTGTTTCTCTACCATAGATGATGACAGTACCTTGGGTTTGTCCTTACTCTGAGTTAATTGCATTTAACATAATACTTTCCAGTTCCGTTTAAGTTGCAGTAACCTACATGATTCCATCTTTTCTTACAGCTACTGCATATTTTCATCTTTTCCTATAGCTGTATAGTACTCCATAGATACATATACCAAACTTCTTCATGCAAAGTCTATTAGACATTTAGGTTGTTCCCATAGCCTAGATAATACACTGAGTGCTGCAATGAGTACAGGTGCGCATAAGTCTTTTTTGAATTAATATTTTTGTTTGTTGGGAAGTAGACACCGAGGAGAGAAATCTTTGGTTACTGTGGGAGCTCTCTTCTTACTTTTCTGAAGTATCTCCATATTGTTTTCCAATGGGTTGAACCAGACAGTATTCTCACCAACAGTGTGAGAGAGAATTCCACTGCCAGCATATCACCACTCAACCTGGTTGTATCAGCTTTTTGATATATACCGTTCTCACTGTGTGAGATGATATCTCATTGTCATTCTAATTTGCATTTCAAAAATAACAAGTGACCATGAATGCTGTTTGTGTACATACCGGTCCTCCATTTGCCTTCTTTGTAGAAGTGTCTCTTCTCTTCTACTCATTAATTTGGATTTTAAAAAATAATTCTTGAGCTTTGCCCTTGCTATCTATCTATCTATCTATCTATCTATATATATATATATCTTGGATATTAGACCTTCATTATGTGTATTATGTGAAAATATTTTTCACATTTAGTACGGTGTGTCTTTTACTTTAGGCTGAGTTTCTTTTGCTATACAAGCCTTTTAAATTAGATATGGTCTTATTTATTGGTCTTTAATTCACTTTAAATTAACTTTTCTGTATGATGTGAGATACAAAGGCCACATATTTTTAACTAAAATTCTGAGATTTACCAAAAAAAATTCTACTTGCGTTATTAAACATTTGCTTACAGTTTGTCTTGTCTTGAAGGTCAATCTGACATACTCTTATGGAGAAAATATTCTGAGAATTTACCTCAAACTTTACTGAGACACATCATGTGAGAAACAGTATTAAGAGAAACAGTATTCTCTCACGGTGATTCAATAAATAAAATTATAAAAAAAAGAGAAACAGTATTATGTGTTAAGGTCTTCTCCACATTTCAGCACATTAATTTAACAAGGACAAAAATGTTACTATTTTGCACAATGGTCATTTTGGAACCCTAATTTTCTCCGTACTGTTATACCATAACTAATGTCATCATCAAATATTTCTTGGGTTTCTTATTGGTGCCAAGTTTTAAGGAGGTATAAATTAATTTCTTCATCCATAAGGATCTAAGACAGACAAAATTGTCTGAAAAATATTGTGGTCGGAATAAGTGCATTAGATTCAATTGCTAACAAATATCACCAATTTTTCAGGTTCCTTAAACGTTGGGATGAAGGGAAAGGTTGAATTTTCAAGTCCTTATTAGTTCTTATGGATACTAAGTTTTTGCTAGATAATATGAATTCATTATCTTGCATAAAACTTGCAAAATTCCTAAAATGGTTTAATCCTGAATTTTTGGTGAGGTTGCAGGGGCATTTACAATGATGAAGTGACTGGATAAATGTCATACATCTACTGAATGGCAGAGGTGGTATTTGAACAAAGGTGGCTTAATTCCAATGCCTATTCTCTTTCCACTGCATGCTTAAAAATTATAAACGTTGATGGAAATGAAGTTAGCTTTGTTGTATAGGGAAGAAATATTCTTGAGATCAGAGGAAAGTGGCCAGACACAGTAACAACAAAGTCTCCAATGGAGACGTTACTGGCCCGCTCGAGCAGAGGAAAGTGGAGTCTAGGCTGCAGCAAAGGTCAGTGATCAAAACCTCTTCCCTGAGCTTAGAAGAGCACAGACCTGAAAATTTGAACGTTGAAAGGAAAAGGAAATGTTGCTGGTAGAAAATGGATTAAAGTTTCTACCTTGGGGACAAAATGAATTAAAAACGCATGTGATTAAGTCAACACCTTAAGGCATGGTGATCAGCACTTCGCAAAGCACTGTAGCACTGTAGCACTATCCTCTTATTGTTCATCAATTTGCTCGAGCAGGCACCAGTAACGTCTCCATTGTGAGACTTTGTGTGACTGTGTTTGGCATATCAAATACGTCATGGGGAGCTTGCCAGGCTTTGCCGTGCAGGCGAGTAACTCTCGGTAGCTTGCCGGGCTCTCAGAGAAGGGCGGAGGAATCAAACTCGGGTCTGCCAGGCCAGGTCAGCCGTGTGCAAGGCAAACGTCCTGCTGCTATGCTATCACTCTAGCCCAGGGATTAAATAAAGAGTTGCAGAGAGGGAATAGGAGGGGACAATGCTTAGGAGAAATGACCACAGAAGTGAATCCCTTACTTGTCCTCAAGGAAGTAGGATAAAAAAAAGAGCAGGCCACTTCCAAACAGGCATTACAGATTATACATGTTGCTTTTGTTTGAATATTAATGTTCTCTATGACAAAAAGAAATAAATTGCTATATAAAGATCCCTTGATCTCTGAAACCTATATCGGTACACTTGGTCTATCTCTTTCTGTCCCTGATTCCATCAGCACAGAATGTAAAAACATGTGGGACTATAAAAGCCACAAAACGTGGACTCTAAGTCTACCCTTTAAAACGCTGTACCCTTCTTAGGGCCAGAGAGATTGTACAGGAATCAGGCACTTGCCTGGTGCATGGCTAATCCCAATTCAATCCTCAGAACTACATCTAGTACCTGGAACACTTTTAGGAGAGATTCTTGAGAACCTCTAGGTATGGTACAAATCCCCCTGAAACAAAAATAAAAAATAAATAAAAGATGTGCCTTTCACCTGTCCATAATTTAGACTATCTGGGACTCTTCTAAATACTGCTAAACTCAGAGAGATGTTACTGTTTAGCAAGAATAACTTTGACCCAGATCCTGTCTCGCTTTACTCTCTTATTGACCTGTTTCAATATCTTTGAGATGCTGCTACCTACACATAAAAGGATGCATTTTATTTCATATCCAAAATTTTAATGGAAGCAATTTAAATATGTAACTCAAAGAGAGTTATATATTTTACATTTACTGGGTTAGTCATGTGAAAGGCAAGTGCCTAATACTTTTTTGTTTTTAGCTTCACATCCCAATTAAACATATGTATACACACATATGCACATGTATGTATATATATATATATATATATATATATATATAGGTTAACAAGCTTTTTCAGACTTACATACGTGAGATGTAGTTCAATGACTACACTTTATGTTTATATCTTAAAAGTCAATGCAATAAAATTTTTTTAAAAGTATCAGATAAAGAGTATCAGTATCACATCTTCCAGAAGGGCAATGGAGAAGATTATCCATGACTGTTACAGGATCTCTTCAATAGCCATGTCCACCTGCCCACATACCAAATTCCGGAAGATGGATATGTTGTTCCCAACATTCTCTTTCTGAAATCCAACATGCCATTTCATTGGTAAAGAAGTGAACAGCACCTGACCCAATCAAGTTCAGGCCCGAACACCTGAAGAAACTGGCATCAGTACTCATCAATACACTGGCTTGGAGAAGAACTGTCTGAATGCAAGGTCCCATTCCAATGGAAAACCAAGAGGATTATTCTACTGTACAAGAAGGGAGACATCGACAACATTGGCAATTATCACCCAATCTGCCTGTTGTCTGTAATCTTCAAGCTCTTCACTCGAGTCATCCTAAATAGGATTGACAGAACACTAGATAAAGGACAACCATGTGAGCAAGGCAGGTTCTGAAAAGGATTCAGCATGATCGAACGTATCCACGTGATAACCAAGTTCATTGAGGTTTCCCGGGAGTTCAAGATGCCACTCTTTCTAATGTTCATGGATTTAAAGAAGGCCGTTGATTCTGTTGAAATGGAAGCAGACATCAAAGCCATAGCCAAACAGGGCATTCAAACTCAATATATCAGGATCTTTTGTGAGCTGTATTACGGATTCACTACCAGGATCTCACCATTCTACAAAGAAGTGATCATCCATGTCAAGAGAGGGGTTAAGCAGGGTGACACCATATCATCGAGACTCTTCAGTGCCACCCTCGAGAACGTCATGTGATGACTGGAATGGTAAGAATTGGGAGTAAAGAGAGACAGTCTGGAACTACACCACCTCCACTTCGCTGATGACATCGTTCTAATACACCAATCAGCCAAAGCAGCACAAATACTGGCCGACTTTGACCATGAGTGTGGAAAGGTCGAACTAGAGCTGAATCTCAAGAAGACAATGTTTATGAGAAACAGTCTTGTTCCTCACGTTCCATTCACTCTCAATGGAATGAACATCTCTGAATGCAACAGTTATGTGTACCTAGGTCGAGTAGTCAACATGACGAAAGACCTGGCACCTGAGTTGCACAGGAGGAAGAGAGCGGCTTGGAATGCCCTCAAGGGTGTCGAAGAAATAGCTAAGAGGATGAAGTACCTCCGGCTCTGGGCACATCTCTTCGATTCCACTGTTCTTCCTACATTAACATACTCCTCAGAGATCTGGGCCCTATGAAAACAGGATGAGAATGCTTTTTGGATCTCCCAAAGAGGAATCGAAAGGGCTATGCTTGGAGTATCATGCTTCACTCAAATGAGAGAAAGAATTCAGAGTTCCGACCTCCGTCGACGATCAAGAATCAGGAACACTGTCTCATTTGCCAAGGCATCGAAAATCAGATGGGATGGAAATGTAATGAGATTTGGAGATGACCACTGGACAAGAGCCATTACTGACTGGATTCCATGGAACATCAAAAGATCGTGTGGCCACTCACCTACAAGATGGTCAGACTGCTTTGTCAAGGCCTTGAACGATCGGTTTGAGGCTCTTCGTATTCCTAGAACAAGCAGACGCCATTGGTCTGTACTAGCACATGACAGGGACGCATGGAGACATTACTGGTGCCTGCTCAAGCAAATTGATGAGTAACGGGATGTCAAGTGATCAGATAGTCTTGTTTATTATTCTGTTTTGAATTTATCTTAAATAATGATGCTGGAGTTAATATATGGAATAAAGTACACTAAGTTAGTAGAGGTAGGTGGAAGATTTGAAATTTTAAGGATTTCATATATAGTTAACTCTGAGACACCCTTTATTAGAGTTTTACCTGAAGTTTTATTTTTTTTTTTTAGAGCTGATGAGCCAAAACTATAACCTTAAGAACACTTGATGAGTTTGGGACACTTGATACGATAAAAAGAATGAGACAGGAAGGGAAGAAAACCAACCAGAGGGGAAAACTGGCGGGGAAAATAAGTTCACTGTCAGCACAAAGAACATTCCTGAAAAGATTAAAGATTGGAAGACTGATGAAAAGAGTAAGAATAATTTCAAGATATTTTTGAGCAAGTTTGAAAAACATTGTTTGAAATTTAGTTAATCATATTAAGTTGGGTCCTTTAGAAGGAAATCAATTGAGGACTAGAGAGATGGTACACTGGGTAGGGAGGTTGTCTAGCATGCAGCCTGTCCAGATTCTGTTGCTGGCCTCCCATACGGTCCCCTGAACCAACCAACAAAGATCCCTGAGCACAGAGCCAGGAATAAGCCCTGAGAACCTGAACGTGTGGTCAAAAAGCAAAAGAGTATAGAAAGAGAGAAAGAAATGAAGGGAGGGAGGGAAAAAGGGAGGGAGGGAGGGAGGGAGGAAGGAAGGAAGGAAGGAAGGAAGGAAGGAAGGAAGGAAGTTCGCTAGCCAGCCAGCCAATTCTGACTGTCTATGGTACAATTAAAAGAAAACTAGGTCAGAGGAATCTTGTATTAACTATGATGGAATTTATGGAGAAAGAAGGCAATTAGGCTGAGGTGGTGTCCACTGCCATCACAGCTGACATAAGTAAACCAGAACCTAGCCTGCAAATGCCTTGCAATTACAAAATAAAAATGTTCAGACAACCAAACTGAATAAGCAACTAGTTTATGTAGCTTTAATATTGTAGCCAATCAACTAGTTTCCTTCCTTTGCTTCTGCACTTTCTGGATTTTGACAGACACCTCGCCACTTAAGGTTTGGTTCTGTCCAATCTGAATCGATTTTTGCTCTTAAATATTTTAGTGTACTATATTTTATCCTTTAACACCACCAACTACTGTAACTACTTGCCAAAGGTTTTACTAAGATTTGGAAGACATAAGAAATGAATTTGTTTGTGGTGACTTAAGAGTCACAGATAACTAAGACTGATGAGAGAAAAATTGGTGACGATTATGAACATTGCAACTATAATGCAGGTCTCTGGGAATATCTGCAAATGGAAACTCATTTATATGGCTGCATGTGACTACAATTTCCAATTAGATTAAATTAGTATGAATTGCAAAAGAATTTCTCAACAGTACTGTTGTATCAGAGGCCCTTGGCCCCTGCATCCTGTTACTTCATGTCTGTTTTCTCTATTCCATTAATTTCTTTCACTCTCTATCCTCCTCCTTCCTGTATTCTGAGGTCAAAGATGATTGAGTTAGCCCCCCTTTAATACCTTGCATCACTTCATCCTGTTATTCTGTAGAGATCAGTGGGATGATCCTCTGTCTTTCTTCTGGCTTCATTTAACGTGATATCCTCTGGGGCTGGAGAAAAATCCCAGCATCCAGGGATGTTTACCTTGCTTGAGACTGACTTGGGCTCATTCTCCAGCATCCCATATGACCTCCTGTAGGATAACCCTTGACTTGTCCATTCTCCCTTGCCACAGGGAGCTAAGGTTTATCAGATTATAACCCATCATAGTGCCACTGAGTCACTTCCATTCCTTGGTCTGTAACCACTTCTTTGCGTTTTCTTCCCCAGCCAGTTAATCAGCCTTTCCCCTAATCAGAATCTGTTAATTTGTAAGGTCAGATCCTTCTAGGACACTGAACTTGTAAGTTAATATTGCCTTTCTCCTCTCCTTATGTCTTTTGAATAGTTTACTTTAATGCAATGTCCTTTTTTATATAGATACAGGAAGACAATTAATATTATGCTTTGTAATTTAGAATTTAATTGGCTTTGAATATTATTCACTCCCGGGCATCTGCTTTCTCAACTTAAGCCTCAGTTGCCCTCACTTCCTAGCGCCCCCCCCCCCCCAAAGCAGAGTCCCGAAGAGGGACTGGATGGAACCAGGGCAAGCAGGTAAGCTATGTGCTACCCTGGCATCGAGGTAGGCCAGGCCAAAGCGCCACAATTCTTAACTATAAGTTAGGAGTTTGATCATAGACAAATGCTGTCATGATCCAAAAGTAACGACAAGACTAGGATCCTGCTAGGGATAGGAAAAACTATCTGGCCTGAGTACTGTAGTCTGAGATCAAGATGGCCCTAGAAGAGCAATTCTATAAGCTTAAAGTATTTCTTACTGTGTCCATACAAAATGATTTATATTATGTATGCGTAAATGTTTGTTGGACAAGGAGAGGAGAACACCACCCAGGGGATTCCATTCTAGGGTGGGTTGGTCTGCTAAGTGAGAATCTGTACTAGAAGCGGCTTTCCTATGTGTCCTGACTAGTTTGGATGAGGCTGAATATTTCTCCCCTTCAAACTGCCTTCAGTAGATAATTTCGGTATATTGTATGAAGCAGTTTCCCTTTTCTCACAGAAATCTCTGGTGCTAGCCAGGCCTGATCTTTGGGATGTAGATTCCAGGCTCTGGCCAGGCTAGTCTTTGGGAAGCAAAGCTCAGATACTTGTCTTTGGGATGTAGATTCCAAGCTCTTGCAGACTGGTCTTTGGGATGAAAATCCAAGTGCTTTATAGCTTGTGAAAGTGCTTATGAAAGGTTTCAGTTTTGGTTTTGTTTCTACTTTTGGAGGCCAAAATTACTGGCCTGTAGACATAAAGAAACAATGTAGGTATTGCCACTTCAGTGTTCTTTCTGTAACTCCTTTTGATGACATCATCACAGTATTGGGCCCTTTAGAGGTACCATGATCTATATAAGGAGATTTCGGGGCTCTCTAAGGAGGGTTAAGAGAACCGAAGAGACAGACTTGAGAGAACAGGGGAAGGTCGGGTCTGAGGGAACTGGGAGACAGGCCTGAGAGAACCGGGGTAACACGTGATTGAGAGAACCTGGAGGTGACAGTTTGAGAGAACCTGGGCCCTCCATAACATAAATTTCTTTTATGGAATAAACTTCCTTGTACTAAACTGCTACTAAGCCCAACCAGCCTGGCCCTTGTTTCCTTCCTTCGCCTGCCCATTACCATTGACCTCCCTGGAGTGGGGAAACGGCCTGAGACTACCAAACGCGGGCGGCAGGAGAGATAGGCCACAGCTGCCACCCTTTTTGTGTTTACACAACCTCCCAAACCCTGCAGGAGTGATTCTTCAACCCAGAGCCAGGAGTATCACTGGGTATGGCACAAACACACAAACAGATTTAAAAAAACAAACAAACAAACAAAAATATCCTCTAGTTTTATCTGAGTTGCACCAAATTGCAAATTATAATAATGAGTGGCTAATGAAGATGTGAGATATATATATATATATACATATATATATATATATATTACGTAGCTGCAAGGAGTGACAAAAAGTCAATAAATTCAAAAGATCAAAGATGCAGCTCCATCATCAATGGCCCCGAAAAAGTGGTGTTTTAAGGCAAAGAAACACAAAGAAAAGGGGCACAAAACTGTGGATGAGATAATTAAGATATAGGAGGAACCTGAAAGAAGTAATGCAGAAGGGAAAAATCAAACCAGCTGAACAGACACTAATACTGAGGCAGAATAGAAGAAACTTTCTTGCACCGTATCAGTTGGTCCAAAACATGGACTCTGATTATAAATAGAACAATAAACACAAAGATATACTACATGAGTCACTGACTGAAAAGAAAATGAAGACAATAGATATTTGATTTCTGTGGGGGAGCAACGACAAATAAGGCTGGTCTCAGACTTCTCTATAACG
The DNA here is from genome assembly GCF_029834395.1 of Sorex fumeus. Lineage (NCBI taxonomy): Eukaryota > Metazoa > Chordata > Mammalia > Eulipotyphla > Soricidae > Sorex > Sorex fumeus. The sequence goes on from NW_026606063.1 coordinate 2,203,579, forward strand.
CGCCCAAAGACACTGAAGCTATACCTACAAAACTGCATGGGTGAGGAGGGTGACACAATGCTAGAAAAGACACAGAACACATCCCCACTAAATATCAAAGCTACAGAAAGACAATGTATATATCCATAAATATTCAGAGAACAAGATAGCCTTGGCTCATTATTAAAACATTGAAACTCTCCAATACCTAAATTAAAGACTAGAACCAATGTAGTTTACTCCAGATGAGAAAATAAAATGAGTAGGGCAACGGTTGGGTATGAAGTCAGATAAACCTACACAAAAGACTCAACCTCCGTTCTCTCGATCACATTCAGAAGAGGAGAAGAGCCACCCCCGGCCTCTCTTTGATCAACACCAGCAATCCCATGCAGTCACATTAACACATCGGGCAGGAACTCCTGATGGTTTTGGTCTTCTGGTGGTGACTATGCTTCTCTTTCTGGCCCCAGGCACTTTTCCAAAAATGTTTTTCACATGGGTAATATAAAGTATGATACAAAGATGAATTAAGGAATAATTTTAAGTGTCTTTGATTATGCGCTATAATTAGTTTCTCAATTGAGCCAATGGGCGTTAAATAATGCCTCCTGTTAGTTATCTGAAATTAAACTACTTTTCCTGACTTAATGTATAGGTGGCAATATGAGCAGATGATTTGTTTTTGAATCACTCATTGACTCCCGTTATAAAAAGGATAAGAATGCAATGCTCTTTAAAAAACCATAAGCCCAAATATACTCAATATAGGGCTTAAAAACTGGGTTTTAAATGCCAACGTTAATTCAGTGAAATTGATGAAGGTACGAAGTGGGAGCAGGCCATGGGGAGAGGGAATATATAGAGAGGCGAGGTATTTCAAATTTTAAAAAATCAAAATTGTCTCAAGTCTTTTATGGACCCATTGAAGGCAGATTCAGCAGTCTTTCCTTGACAACCCCCTAGCAACAGACCCCAAGTTGGCCCCACAAGGTGAGTGCGCCAGAGGGTAGTTGCATAGTCTTCGCCTGGGAGTTGCCCACTCATTTCCTCTCTGGGTGTGCCCCATTTTTTCTTCCCTCCCCCACCTAATTTTTGGTAGAAAAGACGTACTATCCGCTTAAGTAGCACAACCTTACAGGGCCAACACAGGGCGTGATGGTCTCCAGGAGCCCTTCCTGCGCCTAGTTCTGAGGATGATGGATTCTTGAGTTCCTGCCTTGCGGTGATTCAATCTCCCCCTCACTCTGCAGGTGCCTCGTGGACCATTTATTCATTTTCTCCTTTTCGTATCGGCAGGAATTCACCACTTCCTTTCAGCTCTTGTTTGTTTCCTTTCATAAAAAGCATCACAGTGACTTATTTGTCAGTTCCTTAAGCTTTGGCTCGCACGTGAGTACTTTGGGGCAAACGGAATCAAGTTTTTCAGATGCTCGAAGCTTCTTAATGACATCAAGTCCTCTCCTGAGCTCTTCGGAAACAAAATTGGGGGTAGGTGGACCAATTAGAAAAGCCTGGGAGAGCCTGACAAGCTTCAACTGCTGAACTGAATGTTATGTTGGCTACGAGTTGGTACCATTCTCTTTCCTTTAAATCTATTTAGTTTGGGGGCTACACTCCACCCCTGTCGGTTGCCTTTCTCCAACCTGACTGGCAGGTATGGTTCCTTTGTGATGTGTTTTCCTCTGGGCTCTCTCTCTCCTCTCTCTCATTCATACATTCACCCACATTTCAAACATTCACTCTGGAACATTATCCCTCTTGTTTTTCTGCTTCCTAGTATCTTATAAATAAAATTTCTTTGTTTCACTCTTTGCCTTCTCTAAAATTCTTTCTGCAAACATGAGCAGCAAGCCTAGGAAAATCAGGTGGAAGTCAGAACTTTTCAATGCCCACAAGGTTCAGGAGACCCTGTGAGCTTCCGTGAGGCCTGATTTCTGGAGATCTTGCAGGGAGGCCATGGTGAACCAGGAACGGTGGTGTGTGTGTGTGTGTGTGTGTGTGTGTGTGTGTGTCGGGGGGTGGGGGGGTTGAAGCTCTTTTTTCCTGATGGTTTCCTTTCTCCTCTGTAACTGCCCACTTACCCACTGGCAACAAAATTAAATAATCAAATGAAATCTAAGACGTGACAAATGTCATCTTATCTGGGATAAAGAACTTGAAGAGAGAATCCTTGTGAGAAGATGTCGCTCTAGCAGACATGAGGTAAGAAGTTTCTAGCTCACTGACAATTTTGAGTTCGACATTATGTACATGGCATTTTCAGAATGGCTGTTTTACATTTATACTCAGTTACTTTCTCTAGTTGATCTGTGTGTGTGTGTGTGTGTGTGCGTGTGTGCGCGCGCATGCATGCATGTGAGTACATGTGTGTGTGCATACTACTTTGTTGTGATACGATTTTCCATTGACTTATCTCTTGGTAGACATCTAAATAAATTAGTAACTTAGCCCCATCACCAAGTACAAGCAGGTTTCTATATACAGACTTATTGTTCTTTGCTTTGTTGGAATACCTCATTCTCTTTATTGCCTCTGAAAGGATCAAATCAATGAGAAAATTGGCCGTAATATTCTTCAGAAACTAGCACCTTTTTCTTGGAAGCTTATCATAGTGTTAGGTAGAAAATTGGTGGTGGTGAGGTCATTGACTTGCCCTGTGATGGAAAATGTTTGTCATCTTATTTTGTGGCAAATTCTGTGGCAAATTTTGGAGATCTGGTTCTGGCCATGTATCTAAATTAAATAACACCGTTTTTTAATTGCAGCCTTTTACCATTCTCCTTTTGTTGTCCTTGGGAGAATAGCTATTGGCAGGCCTTAAATTTCCATTACCAATAGGAATAAAAGAAGCCTGAATGTATTCTTCTATAGCAAGCAATAGCCAAGGATATATTTATAGTCTGTCAGAAACAATCTGAGCTTGGTCTGCAGTGCTGCTCAATTTAAACACTGAAGGATATTTACTCATGCATCACCCCCGTTGTCTCTGCCCTAGCCGCAGGCTATCAATTATACATGCTTTTCATGTGTGGGCTTGTGGTGGCACGGGCTTCTGTGATTCTCCGGCCTGTGCTGAGTACATTCCAAGTTTCCTTGAGCATCTTTTCTCATCGAAGACAATGAGTGAATGAGCAATCTGTTTGGGGGTGCCAAACTGATGAAACCACTTTTTGCAGGGGCCAGGACTGTGCGATGGTACAAAAGAAGTACCCTGACAAAACCCCCTATGTCTGCACACGCCAAACTCCATCTGCCAGAGGGTTCAATCAAACCTTCAGAACTTGGCGCTGAGTAATGACTTACTTCTCCTGTTGAATCGAGACTTGGGTTCATTTGCTCTCTTGATGTTTGTGGTGAGAGGATCCTGCACGTGCATATTAGGAAAATCTTCTTTTTGAGAATTATATAAAGGTTTTGTAAAATTCATTAGGGAGATCTGGGGATGTTCTCCTATGAATAAAATCATCAAGGAATGGATGTGTGTTGTTGGAATGGTGTGTGACTGAAACCCAATCATGAACAATTTTGTAATTGTGATTCTCATGGTGATTCAATTTAAAAAAAATTTAGAGGATGGAATTTTAAAGGCCATATGTCCCAGTTGAGTGTTACTGAAAGTTACTATCGTCCAAAATTAAAATGACCTCTTAGAAATCCCACCAGAGCCTGTTTGTTTTGACTGAATTTCAAGAAGATGCCAAATTTCCACTTGTACATTAATCCATGGATCCTGAAATGACTGTGATTTTTTTCTTCCTGTTTTTCTTCTCCTATCTGCAGTATCTAACTTCTAGCAGCGTTTTCTTTTAGCAGTAGCTCAAGGAAGCTTGTAGCCCACAGGAAAATTACTTCTAGGGCTACTGCAAATGTCAGTGGTTGTGAGTCCAAACCTTGAGTGGCTCAAAAATGTTAAAATTATAACCCTGAATTCGCGAAGGATGTTTTGCACTTTGCCAACCCCCTTATTTTCAAGTACGTGATGATGACACAAGAGTGACAAATCTAAATTGCAGATGGCTTTTCCCTTTCTCTCATTTCATTCATTTTTAATGTGAATGGTGGGATCTTGGGGACTTAGAGCCATATTTGACAGCTTTTTCTTGTTTATTTGGACTGTGAGTTATGCTACTATTTGGATTTGAGGTCCTTGGTCCAAGAATAAGTCATTTATAATCCATGTGTTTTTTTTTAGTGGCTAAGATTTGAGTAAGCAGGTTTTATTGTTTTTTTTTTCTGTGATTTACATTCTTCTACATGTATACCATTTTGTAAACAAAGACCCAGTTTTCTTCTGATTTTAGATACAAATAGTTGGTCATATGTTTCTTCTTGTTTTAGTGCCCCAAGACAGATGAGTGAGAAGGCAAACACAGTAACCATCAAAGTGAAATGCCCTTGTTTAAGAAATCAAACTTCTCCAAGTGCATAAATAATAAATCTTATGTATTTATGACCCTGCCTCTCCTTTTACTACTTATTTCACAACCAGTCTCCACCATTCAGCACAGTCTAGGTACACAAGCAGTGTCTCATGTTTTGCTAAAGAAAGCTAACAAGACCAGAAATGAGTCTCAAAACCCAGCAGCTCACTGAAGAGATAACTCCAAACCATGTGCCCAGCTGCTTTCATGGGGCGCTCAAATGGGGGCAGGCATCCTCTCTCTACGCCTGCCCCAAACTTCCAGAAACCAATCCCCACCACCCTCACAGCCAACCTTCACAGGCTCATCCCAAGAGGGTGCCCCAATGCAAGAGAATAAATCTGTTGAAAAACCCAGGTATGTGGGACCAGTGACTGAACATGCCAGGCTTCAAGGGGTCAGGACTGGGCCTCCTGACCCATCTCCCCACCCTTCTGGGGTCTGGGCTGTCATGCCCACTAACTCTGCCTAGATACCATTTAAGCACGTTTACAGCCATGATCCAGAGACTCACAAATGAATCTCGGAGGCAAGCAGCTCACTGCAGAGATGGCTCTGGACCCCAATTATTGAAATGCTTAGAATCCCAGGAGTGCATGGTCGTGACATCCCATACTATTTTGTTGTTGTTATTGAATCACTATGAGATACACCCTTACAGACATCTCATACTGTTCGTAACGAGCGATACAAAATAAATTATCTAGCCTCTGCCTGTGGAGCAGACTTGTGGGGTGGTGGGAAACTTTTGATGGTGGCAATATGTGATGGTGGTGGGATTTGTGTTGACATATAAAATGTAATCAATTATTGTGAACAACTTTATAAAAATATAATTAAAATTAAAAAAAAATAAAGAATACTATCAATTTCAGGAACTCTTGCTGAAGACTAAGGCAGCCTTGTGATCAGGGAAGATTCTGCTCAGTACTATAGGCTTTTTCCTCTCTTGCAAAAATAACATTCTTACAGGGCTTTTTTCTTGTGAAGAAATAGAACCACTCTGGATAACACCATTTCTTGTGTGTCTTTTGAGGTTACCCTTTGATTTATACATTGCCCAATCTACTTTCTTGTTACTCAAGCTATTTGTCTTATTTTGTAATGTGATTTGAGCTGGTAATGATCTTTGAGAAAAAAAAAGAATGATTAATAAGTTATTTTTTGCTTTGTAGCTAAGAGTATAAGAACACGGGGTTTGGTATCCTTCTATTGAAGCTATAATATATATATCGGCTTGAAAGTTTATCAAAATCTGGGGCTGGCGCGATAGCACAACAGGTAGGGTGTTTGCCTTGCAAGTGGTCGACCCGGGATTGATGCCCAGCATCCCATATGGTCCCCCAAGCACCGCCAGAAGTGATTCCTGAGTGCATGAGCCAGTGAGCACTTGGCAGTGTTCAGGAGAGATCCCTGACAGTGCGTAGAAAATTAAGTGTTGTACCAGGGATTTGAACTAGGATCAGCTGCAATCAAGGAAAGTCTCTTACTTCTTGTGATTTCTCTGGTCCCACAAGTTTTTCAAACATTTACTTTACTGACAAATTAACAATTATTTCTCTGAAATATTATAAACCCTTCAGTATTGTTTTGTTAAACCACTCATTTTGGCATATAATATTCAGAGAGGAGAGCAAAGAACCATACCTTAAACTATTGTGTCATTTCTGGTATTCATTATGCTATTTAAAAGTGCATGAAAATTTCTAATCCCAGATCAGTTAACAATCAACTACATAATTTGAAATCTATACTAATGTCAGTTTCTTCACTAATAAGTACATGAATAAGTAGGATTTTTTCATTATTGCTGACACAAAATATAAAGATCCTTATATAATGTCCATTATTGGCTTGTTAAAAACTGGCCAGGTGTTATCCGTTAATTATAAATAAAACATTGTTTTTTAGAAACATATGGTTGAGTAGAACTTAGCTAAAGTTATATGTGTTTATATATAAACAGGAAAGTGAAGGTATTATCTAGTATTTTTTTCTATTTAGTGCTAGTGTATCACCATAAAAATAAAAGCATATCAAAAAAAATATCAACTTAAGTTTATAATAGTCATAATACATAATTCAATTTGCTTGATTATTTTTTATAATAACAAGTATTTGTAACAAACACATGCTTTCAGACATATTCTTGGGAAAAGGTCCTTGGTTCTTACCAAACTTTTAGATATTAGCATAAGAGGACCTGAACTGCCAATGTTTATAAAAACATGAGAAAACTTTATTTGATTTAATTTTGGTGGCTTCTGTGCCTCTGTGATTTGGGAAACATCCAACTTCGCATGAAAATCAGCTAAGGCTTATAAGGCATGGTTCTGCACCTTCTCAAAAGCTCCTACCTCTTTTCTGCTTTTGTCTCTGGTTCCCCACCTCTCTCAACAGCACAGTTCTGGAGATGAGAGAATTTCAGGGGTCAAGAGCCCTTTGAACATCTTCCCATAAGATCTAGACTGAAAATTTCAATTTTTCTTTAGGTTCAGCATTCTGAGGAGAAACCTCAGCATTCTGAGGAGAAACCTTTGTTTAACCCTTGCCTAACAAGGTCCCCATTTACCTAAATTTTTGTAAATTGCTGGGTTGCATATCACTCTGATGTCTCATGATAATAACAGCTTGCCCAGTTCTAAGAATTTCTACTTCTGATTTCAACCTGGCTCTAACATTCCAGTGTTCCACTTGAGTTTATTGTACCACTAAGTCTTGGTGTCAGATAGCCTATATTTTATGCCACTTACTATGTAAGAGGAGAACTCACTTCGAATTCTGAAATTTGTAAAATGATTATGTAATGACAATCCTTTTATTTGAACCAGAGCTAGCACCTACTTCTCTACTTATATAGAAAAACATCAGGCTAACTCACACAGGATAGTATTTGGATCATTTCACTGGTCAGAGACAATTGGAATAAATCACATTCTCTTCTATGCTTTGGAGCTTAAAAATTTTTGATTAATAGGTTACATCAGAAAAAATTGCCACTACAAACGATGAAAAAAAAACAGGTACAATATACTTGTGGATTTGTTTGAGGTCATCCAGTGATATAAAGGCCAAAACATGAAGACAGCAAGGTCCGGAAGACATAAAAATCTTTGAGAAATGTTCCCCATTACTTGTCATATTTAACCCATATGGTATATGCCAAATTTCTACGCTGGTTGAAGGACTAAAAAACCGGGCAAAGGGAATCTCACTGCCAAGACCCAGAGAAGTGAGCAGAGCTTTGGCAATGTGACAATGTTGAAGAACAGAAGTCCCAAGGCAGACGGGATGCATGAGCCCAAGTTCCAGGAGATAAGCAGGGCTGAGAACTGAGCAAACAATCTTTCTCCCAGTGGCATTTGTTGAATTCTTACACTTCTGTGGGAAAGAGGAAAATTTAATGAATATTTGAAAGTCAGAACTGTTGTCATGATACTTGAAAATTAGTCCAGTTATCGTGGCACATGAAAATTAGTACAGTTCTCATGGGTTATCATATTTAATCCAGGTCAAAATGGACAAAGAACTATTTATAATAGCGAGAATATGGAAAAAACCACCAAGTGCCTGAGAACAGAGGACTGGCCAAAGGAACTAAGGGACACGATGGAATACTCTGCAGCCACCGGGAAAAATGAAATCATGAAATTTGCTTACAAATGGATGAACATTGAGATTATCATGCTGAATGAAATGAATCAGAAAGAGAGGGACAGACACAAAATGATTGCACTCATTTGCAGGACATAAAACATACTGTGGGACTAATACCCAACGGCAGTGAAAAAGAAGGGCCAGAATTGGGCCTCAGTTGATACTTGCCTCATGTGCTGGAGGAGAAGGCAGTTGGGTTAGAGAAGGATCCACTATGACAAGGATAGTTAGAAATGATCATTCTGAATATCACAATCACAATCACAACCATCCTGTTATTCGTCAATTGCCTCGAGCAGGCCCCAGTATCGTCTCCTTCTTCCTAGCCCTGAGATTTTTTTTAAAAAGTGCCATTTTCAAGGCTCTTTCAGAGTTAGGAGAATGAGATCCTTCATTGTTAATGGTATTTGGCATATTGGGTACGTCACAGGGAGTTTGCCAGACTCTGCCATGTAGGCAGGTTACGTTCAGTAGCCTGCCAAGTTGTCCAAAGTAGGAATGAGATGATAAGATGTCGCATTTGCGGCCCTGTGCTTCCGGGAGCTGGGTTTTATAGTCTCTGAGTCTTGGCTATTGATGGGATTACATGGCGCCAGGGGGCCAGTTGGTGGGTGTGTCCCCTGCCCACTAGAATTTGGAGGATCTGGGTGGAGGATGCTCAGCCCCAATCCAAGTAGGCTTGGAGATCTCAGCCCCGGGATCCGCGTGCCTTTGTTCCTCTGCCAGTACCTTCATGTGTGTGAAGAGTGGTCTCAGAATGGTGGTGGCTGGTTCTGGAGGTCTTCAGCTGCCGGAGCCCTGGTCGGAGCGGGGAAGAAAACTCAACCCGCTCCCCTCCAAGGGGCCCCAGCAAGGACAGCCAGGTGCGGGGGCAGGAGACTCTGCATTCTGGATATAAACTGTGCTAAGGTAGTAACAAATATGATATCCTTCAGCTATCTGTATTGCAAACCAAACTGCATATGAGAGAGAGAGAGAGAGAGATACAGTGGTGGAGGGATGGGCTTTGGAACATATGAATATCGTATGACTTAAACCCAACCATGAACAGCTTTGTAGTTCATGGTAATTCAATTAAATAAAGTAAATAAAAATTTTTTAAACGGGGCAGAGCAGCCATGGTACATATACACAACGTCGTACTACTTGGCTGGAAGAGAAGATGAAGTCATGCAACTTGCTAATACATGGACAGACCTGGAGTGAATCACGCTGGGTGAAATGAGTCAGAGGGAGAGAGCCAGACGCAGATCTCACTCATGTCAGGTTATAAAGAAACAGAGTCGGGAAGTAACTGAAGCCCAGAGGTAAAGAAACCGGGAGCGGGAGACTTGGTCCTAACCAGGAAGATGCCATGGGCCTAGGCTGGAGATGGGGCAGGGAAGGGACCACTGTAACAATAATAGAAGGAAGCGCCAAAGAAGGGAAAGTGACGCTCATGAAACCCTAGCAGTAACTATTTTAAATGCAGTGGGGTTGGGGGAGGGAAATAAAGGAAAAAGGAAAAAGGAAAAGTTCCTCCTGTAAAGGGAGCCATGCTGGCAGGAGGGAAACTGAGGGCATTGGTGGAGGCAAGTGGAAACTGGGCGAAGGAATTGGTCTTCTAACTTTATTTGCCTGAAACTTCATTGTGAGTAAATTTGTGTCTGTCGTAATTCACGGAAATTCAATAAAGAGAATTTTTGAAAGAGAGTTCTTAGACGGAAGAGACAGCTCAAAGGGAAGCTCATGCTTTGCTTGAGGGGCCCTGAGTTCAGTCCTTCGCACACAAGGGAGTGACTTCCAAGAACTGTGTCAGAAGTAATTTCAGAGCACCAGCAAGTATGACTCCATACTCTCCACAGTGAGAGTTTGGGGCTACAGAGAAGCAAATAGTTAAATATGCAGATTCTTTTGAGATAATGAGATGCTGCCAGAGATGTGAAACTATGGCACCAGAGGTGTGGGGGAGGACGACCTGAACCTTCCCCAACGGGCAAGGAATCCTGCTTCAGCTTAGTCACTAAAGTGATCTGCTCCCTCAAACACAGCTGAAGGACAAATGCAACTCCGTATGAAAGATGATAGTATTATTTAATGACACAGGATCCCATATATGATATCAAGTACCATAAACAAAACAAACAAAACAGCACCGTGGGTGAGGCAAACTAGGATTTCCAAAATTTAACAGATAATAGCAAGAGAGCAGAGATGAACCAGGTGTTATAGTTGGAAAAGTTGGTTACTCTTGTGATTAATATTCTCCATGATATAGCAGTCGTAAGAATTTTGTGATGACAGTTATCTAGTAGAAAATAACAAAGAGAAATTCTTGAGAAAGAATAGCAACTAATAACAGGTGGCAGGAAGTTAACTCCACAATAACCAAATGCGGGAAAATGAATAATGTACTAGTTAATTAAAAAAAAAAACTAAGCTGAAGAAATAGGAAAATACATGTAAAATACATAAGAAAGTGTGAGAGACATAAAAGATACAGTGAAGAGAAGAAAACAGTCACTTGGAAACTAGAAGGGAAGAAAACAGCACTGGGAGGCACAATTTAAGAGGTAATTGCTGAGAAATCCTTCAATTTATAAAGATTCTTAGGCAAACTGAAAGTATTGTGAATCACAAGCAAGTAAAATATGAAGAAATTCATACACAGACCCATCCTAGTGAAACAGAGATAGAAGATAAAGATCCCAGAAGCAGAGAGGTAAAGGACATAGGGACTGAGACCTGAGTTATAAATTGAAACTTAAACGGGGTTAAGTGGCATAACCAATGGCCTCTTTAAAGGAATTTGAGAAAATAATTGTCTCCATAGATTCCTGAATCTCTTGGAAATATCTTTTAAACCTTATCTGACGCAAAATATTTCCACTAAAGTTATTACTACCAGAATATCCACGCCTTAAAAAAAATCAGAACATTAAGTAATACTACCTTAGACAACAATCTATCAACACTAAAATAGACATCAGAGAATAATAGCTGTAGCAAAGCGAACTACAGGAACAGACATTGATTGTGCAAAACAATAATCCTAATGTATTGGGAGTCATAAAATATGTAGTTGGCATTAAAATGCATGGCATAAAAATGCAATCAGACAGGAGGGTAAATGTCTCTTCAGGTCTCTGTGGATTCAGGTAGAAGGTAAAGAATTATCTGATAAGTCAAGGTTGCTTGTTGGAACAAAGTAATCATAAAGAATGGATAACCAATAAGCTAACAAAAAGAAATGAGATCAGTAATGAAATAATTCACCAGGAGAGAATAAAATGGATTGCACAAAGAAAAAGAAGTAGGAAAGCTAAATACCAAACATATCGGGTGATTAAGAGATGATAGAGCCGTGAAAGTACTTGCTTTGCACTGGGGAGAAACGGATTCAATCACCAACACAGCAAACAGTCCCCAGATCACCATCATGCAGGATCTCCTCGCACAAAATATCGTGTAAGCCCTAAGCACCATTGGGTATAGCCTCCAGAAAACAAAAGCAAAGCAAACATATTTAACATACTGTAAGAAATAAACATATTTATTATTTTCCTGTTTATTAAGTGGACACAGACCATCATGAAAATGAAACACTGAATTAAAAATACTCAAATTTACCAAGGAAGATGCTATTAATTTTTTTAATTTCTTTTTTTTATATTTTTAAATAAATCACTATGAGACACAGTTACAAAGTTGTTCATGACTGAGTTTCAGCCATTTTATGTTCCAACACTTATCCCTTCACCAGTGTCCATTCTATACAACCATTAGATAAAGGAAGTCATGACAATTGCCTATAGATGGATGGACATGGAGAGTATCATGCTGAGTGAAATGAGTCAGCGAGAGAGAGAGAGGGACAGACAGAGAATGATCACACACATTTTTGGGATATAAAACAACATAGTAAGAGAATAATACCCAAAGTCAATAAAAACAAAAGTCAGGAGGGCTGGTCCAATTAGGAAGCTTGCCACAAATGGGTGTGGGGAAGTGCAGTTAGGATAAAGATGGGACTGCTACAACAACGATAGGAGGAAATGCTCACTTTGGACTATTAACAGCTTTTAAATTTAAAAAAATTGCACTCCATTATAATTTAGATAACATGGTTCCATAGTTAATGTTTATAGTATTGATGTATAAGATTACTATGTCCTACCAGCACCAAAATGGCCCATGTCCCTACATCACGGTTACCTTGTCACCTGTATGGCTCTTTTTCTGCACTTAACCATCACTTGATAATCTGAGTTTCATTATTCACAGCCAAAATTTTGTCATTAGTCAAGAGTTTCTATTTTCATTTTGTCTCTCCACATACTGCAAATCAACTAATATTTGGAGGAAGACACTAAATAATACAAAAGGTGACGAATCAAAGTTTGAGAAAAAAATCATACCAAAATAAAGCTCATATGTCAAATTAGAAAAGCAAAATAGACACAATGAGAAGAAATATCACAAAAATAATTAGCACTATTTTATATTATACAAAGGTCAATGTTCTCGAGAGATATAACGGTGTTACATTTGTATGAGATCCCTGTATAACAGCAGGAATTTAAATACATTATAAAACCTAGCAAAATTACATGAAAATTGCAATGTGAAATAACATATTTCAACAAAACCCTGATAGTCAAACAAATAAAAAAAACATCAGCAAGCATAGAGAGAAGATAAACATTGTGATAAATCTCATTTCCTAGCCATCATGAATAAATTGCTACTCGACAGTGAGTGACACACTACAAAGCATTTGGAGTGCATATACTCCATTTTGTTCATTTTCGTTTGTTTGTTTGCACAGCACCGGCAGTGCTCAAGGCTTAGTCCTGACTCTGTATTCAGAGGGCCATATGTAAGTGGTGGTGGGTATTGAACCGGAGTTGGCTGCATTCACAGCAAGCTCTCACCTACTGTATGATCTCTCTTGCCCGAGAACCCAATTTTGGAAAAATTAATCATATGCAGCTGGGGCCTATTGAATGGATTAAGAAGATCATGATCATGATCATCCTATTGTTCGTCCGATGCCTCGAGGAGGCACCACTAACGTCTCCTTTGTCCTAGCCCTGAGATTTTTAAAAGTGCCATATTCAAGTCTCTTTCAGGGTTAGGAGAATGAGACCCATCATTGTTACTGGTATTTGGCATATTGGGTACGCCACGGGGAGTTTGCCCGACTCTGCCGTGTGGGCAGGTTACATTCGATAGCCTGCCAGGTTGTCCAAAGTAAGAACGAGATAATAAGATGTTGCTTCCAGGAGCTGGGTTTTATAGTCTCTGGGTCTTGGCTGTTGATGGGATTACCTGGCACCGGGGGCATTTGGTGGGTGTGACCCCTGCCTACTGGAAGATGGAGAATCTGGGTGGAGGATGCTTGGCCCTGATCCTAGCAGAGTCTCCTGCCCCCACGCCTGGCTGTCCTTACTGGGGACCTTTAGAGTGGGGCAGGTTGAGTTTCCCTCCCCGCCCTGAGCAGAGCCCCCGCAGTCAAAGACCTCCAGAACCAGCCACAACCATGCTGAGACCACTCTCCACTCGCATGAAGGAACTGGTAGAGGAACACAGGCATGCAGGTCCTGGGACTGAGATCTCCAAACCTGCTCGGATCGGGGCCAAGCATCCTCCACCCAGATTAAGAAAATGAAATAGAAATAAGAGAGGCTAAGAGCCTAGATTCTCTGTGATATTCCAAAATTTTTGTCTTATGTAATGTCATACATAATCCAACACTCATCAGAATATGGGCAAACATTTATGGATATTGAATTATCTATCTGGATGTGATCAGGCGAAACTTTTACAGATCAAAGGTCTCTGAACTATGGGACTGATGGGGTCTTTCAAGTGGGTTTATATAAATGAATATTTTCTCTGGGAGAAGGAGCTGGGATGAGGCAGTTACAGGACGTAGCTGAGGCAACTTTTTTCCTAGGACTCCAGTTTTCCAGAATTTCCATAATTCTGGTCCCATAAACTACTCAGTCAGCCCTTTCCTCAGTCTACCTCTCTTAATCCTTTATTCACAATCATATTTAGCTGAAATATTTGTAAAGTAAGAAATTCCATTAAAATATTATGATTCACAAGCCAATAAATATTAATACAACCAGAAATTTATTTAAACAGATAATAGAAATATCAAAATATCTTGTTGAATTTAACTAGCATGTCAAAAATATATTCACATTGTAAAAGTCAGTGAAATAATGTTTCTAAATGTTTATTATATTTGAATATTTGCTGTAACAAATTTGGAAAAGAAAATTAGGGGCCAGAGAGATAGTACAGGGAATGGGCCACTTACTTTGCATGTGGCAAACTAGAGTTTGAGCCCTGGCATCTCATATGGTCCCTTGATTCCTGCCAGGAGTAATCCCTAATCTCAGCAAAAGGAGTAAGCCTTGATTACTGCAAGGCATGGTCCAAAAACCAAAGGATAAAAGATAAAAGACAAAACCAAGATGGCTTAAATGAATGTAATTTGACATAATATATCTTACATATGTATTGTCCTGGCTTTTTTATTTACAATATTTTATTTTATATTAATGTGCTTGAATGGAATTAATTTTAGTTTCACATTTTCATTCAAAAATGGAAATATCCTTTCTATGTTCTTCTTTAAATATTCTTTTATTTAATGTTTGATTAGTCTCTCGAGGGCCGGAGTGACAGCACAGCGGTAGGGCATTTGCCTTGCACACAGCCAACCCGGTGAGCCGGGTTCGATTCCTCTGCCCCTCTTGGAGAGCCCTGCAAGCTACCAAGAATATCTCACCCACAGGGCAAAGCCTTGCAAGCTACCCTTGACGTATTTAATGTGTCAAACACAGTAACAAGAAGTCTCAAAATGGAGACGTTACTGGGCCCGCTCGAACATATGGATAAACAATGGGAGGACAGTGCTACAGTCTCCCAAGTCCACTGGTATAGTGCAGGAAAATTAGTATGTCATGCTCCTTGCCCAGGGATTACCTGCGGCCTCCCAAGAGCCTCGGGGGCTGCATTTGGTGATCTCATGGGACCATGTGATGCCATGGATCAAATATGAGTCAGACACATGTGAGGCAATGCCTTAGCACCTGCACTAACTCTCCATCTTATATTCTTTTTTTTATGTTTTCTGCAATAGATGGTAGATATAAGAATTGCTTATGAAATTACTGATATTTTTAACTAAAACTGCCCACTACTAAAGATGATAGGATTATTTTCAATAATTCATTAGCTATATTACTATTATATTAGAGTTTCTATTTTAATTTTGATCCATATTTTCTCTGTAGTACAAATGTTTTACCTGTATTCCCATATTTTTTTTTCATTCATTCATTCATCATCCTGTTAATCGTCGATTGCCTCGAGCAGGCCCCAGTAACGTCTCTTTCATCCTAGCCCTGAGATTATATTCAAGGCTTTTTAGGAGAATGAGACCCATCATTGTTACTGGTATTTGGCATATTTGGTGCGCCACGGGGAGTTTGCCAGACTCTGCCCTGTGGGCAGCCTGCAAGTTTGTCCAGAGTAGGAATGAGATAATGAGATATCATAAAAAGATGTTCAGATAAGATGTCGCGCGGCCGCGAATGCGGCCGCGCGGTTCCGGGAGCTGCATTTTGTAGTCTCTGAGTCTTGGCCGCTGATGGGATTACACGGCGCCAGGGGGCCAGGTGGTGTGTGTGACCCCCGCCTACTGGAATTTGGAGGATCTGGGTGGAGGATGCTCGACTCCAATTCGAGTAGGCTTGGAGATCTCGGCCCTGGAACCCACGTGGCTTTGTCCCTCTGCCAGTACCTTCATGTGTGCGGAGAGTGGTCTCAGCATGGTGGTGGCTGGTCCTGGAGGTCTTCGGCTGCCGGAGCCCTGGTCGGGGTGGGGAGGAAAGCCATATTTATTGGGATGAAATTATAAATCCATATTTATTGGGATGAAATTATTCCTAAATGCTGCTATCATCTATTCTTCTTTTCCGAACTTCACTAATTTGTGATTTATCTTGGTGTCTCTGAAAGTTAGTGAAATTAATTCCATTGAGATCATTGTCAGATCAAACTAAGAGAGGAACCGATTTGATCATTTCTCTAGCTACTAGAAAACCTTTGAAAATTCCAGCACTTATTCATGTTAAAACTTTAAACATATTAGAAAAGTATAACTTTCAGATTTTAAAAATGATGACACTATTTCATAGGTGAAATTTTCTAATGTTCCACAGTGTTCTTCAAAAGATCACAAAGTCCAGTCATTTTGTTACCTGAACAAATATAGGAGCTAACCACCCAGTACATCTCATTTTTGCACAAACATTGCTTTTTCAAGACACTTTCTTGTTCTATTGTGTTCTATATTCCATTTCCTAAGGAAAAGGAGATAAATATCAAGGAAAGAAAGTGTTTCGCTTACTTTTTTTTCAAGCCTAGATCAAAGTTTCCCTCTCAGCTTTTTGTTTTTCTCTCTGGCATTAATAAATGATTTGCATGCTCCCAGGGAACATACAAATAAATTACACACAAATCTTCATTTTTTCTCATTTATTTTAATTTATATCAGAAAAAAATGCAGGGTTGTTGATGATCATGTCACAACCTCCAAGATCATCTCTGAGTGCACAGCACCCCTCAAACCTTAAATAGTCTCCCTTCTGTAAGAAGGGAATCAAAAGAGTTATGCTTGGAGTATCACGTTTCACTCAAATGAGAGAAAGAATCCGGAGTTCCAACCTCTGTCAACGATCAAGAATCAGGGATGCTGTCTCATTTGCCAAGGTGTCAAAAATCAGACGGGCTGGTCACGTAATGAGATTTGGAGACGATCGCTGGACTAGAGCCATTACTAACTGGGTTCCACGGGATGTCAAAAGACCACGTGGCTGCCCACTTACCAGATGGTAAGACTTCTTCATCAAAATCCTGAATGATCGGTTTGAGGCTCTTTGTGTTCCTAGAATGAACAGACACCATTGGGCTACACTAGCACATGACAGGGACAAATGGAGACGTTAGTGGTGCCCACTCGAGCAAATTGAAGATTAACGGGGAGTCAAGAGATCAAGTGATCTGAAAGAAGAATTCTGGGATGTTTATAAATTCACCTTCTAATGACACATTAGGTTACCTTGGTATCTATGTGCATCCCTGCACCTGAATATATAAATACTAAAAGTGGGTAGAAACTTCTTTAAAGATATATTAGAAAACGAGGAGAACTCAGAGAGATAAAGCAGTGAGTAGGACACTTACCTTGCCAATCTGAGTTCAAACTCAGCACATTACTTCCCCCTAGTTCCACCAAGAGTCATCACAGAACACAGAGGCAGGAGGAAGCCCCTAACATCACTGTGTGTGGCCCCCAAACTAAAACAAATAGAAAGCAGAAGATCAAATCTATGCTGCTGCCTCAGAAAGTTTAATAACTAGAAAAAAAATCTCTGTACAGAAAAATCCTAAAATTGCTCAAAAGTCAATCAGCTGGTAAAGGCTGAACAGTGAAAGTCTATTTGAAAACAGAGATTGGGAAGGAGCACTGTGTAACTTTATTTTTGCCTCACACAATCCTAAGGCTGACCCTGCTTCACTTACAGAAGATCAAAAGTCTATCCTTTGGGGGAAAAAACTGAATCAAAGATATTTTTGAATCTAAAATTCTTTGTTCAAAAGCAAGTGGGAAAAATATGTCATTGTGTAGATCTTTTTACTAAAGAGAATTTCCAGAAAAATCCCCCTTATCTACCTCCTGAGCAACACCAGACTGCATTCTACTGCTCTCACCCTGATCATTAGTGGACACAGTTTTGGTCCCCAGGACCATATATGATCCTGTGATCCCAGCCAGGAGCGATCCCTGAGCACAAAGCCAGGAATAAGCATCAAGCACTGCCAGGTGTGGCCCAAAGCAGCAAAACAATCAAAATCCAAAATATAGCTATCAAAAGGATATCAGCATACTCTGTTCTGGTCAATAGAATATCCCCTAGGGAAGATCCAAACCCTTGCAGTATGGATCGGGTGAAATGAATGGCCTTCTGAGTAGCTCTGTCGGTGATGTGAAGTTTGGTGATTACACACTGTCATCAATACATCAAGAAGGTCTTAAATCTGTATGATTAAAAATCACCAGATATTTGAGAAAAACACAAAGCAACCATCTATGGCAGAAACCAAAATAAATAACTGAGAAACAGAAAAGAAAATATGAAATTCATGAAGGAAAAACACTAATTCGAGGAAAGTATTTAAGAAACAACTAAAGTGCATCATCCATAGCTGACGCATTGCTTTTCCAGGGAAACAAATAATCCAGAAGCATCCATCTAAAGTCCCCATCCATCTAACAATGACTAGGGACAGAGAAACTCCTGACTTCCAGAAAAAAAAGGATGTTTATTTTTGAAAATCACGTGAGAAAGCATATAATAAGATTAAAAGCTCATTGTGTGTATTATCAAAGTAAAAGTAGAAGTCATGTCAAAATATTGAATAAAGCAAAGTTTTAACTAAGCATTCTAGTGCAAATTTTACAAGTTGCTCCATTCTGGGGACGGATTTTTTTGGGGGGGTCATAATGCAAATGTTCTTTAACTAATGAGGCAATAAAGCAAGAAAGAACAAAAGATGGGAACTCACCCAAAAGAGAAGGGGTGAAGGTAATATTTAGAAGTAGTTTCCTGGGGTTGGAATGATAGTACAGCAGGCAGAGTGTCTGTCTTGGATGCGGCCGACCTGGGTTCAATTCCCAGGATCCCATAAGGTCCCCCAATTACTCCCATAAGGAGTAATTCCTGATTGAAGAGCCAGGAATAACCCCTGAGCATCTCCGAGTGTGACCCAAAAAGCGAAAAAAAAAAAAGATGATGTAATTTCCCAAGACAGAAAAAAAAACTCAGCTGAGCAAGAAGACCTCATCTTGAAATATGCTGGAGTGAAGAGTAGTGACTGAGACTAGAGACAAAGCTGGAGAGATTCTGAAATGACTCCAGGATAAAGGTCTAGGGTTAAAGAACTATTTGACATGCCATTCGTGAAACTTACAGAAAGCAGAGGCATTTATTGATACGTTCGCAGAGGAAAGTGAACAAAAGCTAAAGAGGAAGAAACTGATAGTGCAGGTAAAAATGAACTGCAGAAAAAAATCTTTGCACAAGTAGCACCGTAGCACTGTCCTCCCGTTTTCCATCGATTTGCTCAAGCGGGCCCAGTAATGTCTTCATTGTGAGACTTGTTACTGTGTTTGGCGTATCAAAGTAGCCTCCAATATTTATAAAATTGTCATGCCACTGACATCAGGAATGAATCTAATCAAAATCTAATTGTCTACCGGTGTTGATAAGGGAGGGTTTCAACGTGACAGGATCCTCCCATCCAATGTATGGTATGTCAATTTCTAATATCACAGGATGGACACTTAATGGATAGCAGCATAATTTTAACAAACAGTATTTAGAAAGCCAGACACCACGCAGTATGGACACACAGCAGAAACTCCTGTGGCCGCTCCTTTCCCTGGAAGACACTTTCCCTTGAGTCTATACAAAGCTTTTTTTGCACACACCTGGAATTCTGGAAAATGAAGGAATAGGCAGAGTTATTTCCAGTCTTTTGAAGAGAAAATTAATTTTGTCACTTTATCTGTCTCTCATTTCACTACTCATGTTACATAAAAAGAACTTGAATATCTAATAGGATTTAGAGCAAAAAATAAGCCATTTAAATCAAATGTTATGGCATTTGTGCATTTTGGATGTATACGTTTCATCCTGTCTTAAGAGAGAATTTACTTCATCCTAAAACATGACAGGGTAATATTTGAAATGTAAATGCAGCCCCTAAAGTTAATTTGAAATAGTTGTGCCTATCCAAATCTTATTTTGAATGTCAACTTAATTCATGCTTTCTTATAAATATCTATAGATGAGGAAACTGCATCACTTTTTCTCAATGGCAGCTATTTAATAATTAAATTGAAAAGAACTAATAATTTAAAACAGATTTTATAATCCTAATAAACATTGCCATTTTTATAGCTTAGAATTTCAAATTCTGGTGCAGCTACCAGTGAATATATAAAAACTGACAAATTTTCATTTTCTCATTCTTATTATCATTTAAAATATGTGAATTGAAAAAGAAAATTATCGTCATTGTCTTTAAAATATACTCTAGGATATAAAGTATTTAACGGGATGTTTGATTTACTCTAAGTAGTAATGTCATCACCTTTCAATAGGTACTCTGATTTTCATTATATTGAAGGGAATGATGATTGCTATAAATTTTTGTTTCTGTTCTATCAGAAAAAAACAATTCTTCTGATACTTTGTATTTGACAGATTAAGAAAAGAAGACGCTGTAATATTTCCCCCGCAGCTCTGTAATTTTTATCAAGATTTCAGAGCAAGTTTGAATATGTTTTAGATTGACATTTTAATTCAAAACTGTATTTACTTAATTTCAAAGCTAGAAAACTTTATTGTGTGTTTAAGTTTTTGGAAAATGGCCAACATACAGTCGCCAGGGCTTCTAAATGAAGTGTGATTGATGGCTAGGACCTAGGGGTTAAAAACAAGCCACCGAGGTTCCGAATAATAACTTTTAATTAATGAGTAACAGTCCAGAAAGTACTTTTAAAACGCCTTTCCCTTTATATGAGGAGTTGGGAGAGAAGGAAGTAAGAATGCATTTGCATTGGCGGTCATTCAGAATTTTATGCAAATGTTTGCTGGAGTCCACTTGGGCAAAGAAGAAGGGAAAACACAGTGCAAGGACTTTTTGGACTGAAATCATGAGCTTTACCTTCCAGAGGAGAGTGCTAATACACTTACCCTTTGAATTATTCGTATCTACAACTTTTGCCCTTAAAATGCCGCTACCAAAAATGATTTCTTTCACTTTCTGTCTATGAAATTTTCATAGGAAATGAACTCAATTTTACCTTGATTGCTCTTTTAAAGTACATATATATTGCTATAGTCAGTCGTGTGAAATTGGTTCTTTGCGTACCTCATTTCGTAATAACATTATACCTTAAAGGAGCAGCGGAGGGAATGAGGAACTGCATATTTTACCAGGATCCTGGTCACACTGACTTCACAATAGCAGGAACAAGTGGGGACAGTGTAGAGTAAAGATCTATGAGATTTTGTAGCCCATTAAGAGAAATAGCAACTGTACCAAAGTTTGTTTAACCAGTCGTCTGTTCTCGGGCACTCAAGTTGTTTCCAGATTCTGGTTATTGTGAG
Source organism: Sorex fumeus (assembly GCF_029834395.1). Taxonomy (NCBI): domain Eukaryota; kingdom Metazoa; phylum Chordata; class Mammalia; order Eulipotyphla; family Soricidae; genus Sorex; species Sorex fumeus. The sequence continues at coordinate 2,224,880 of NW_026606063.1, forward strand.
TAGTGCTGCAATGAAGGCACAATTTCAGATGGCATTTCTGCTGTGTGATTTTGGACCCCCGAGGTATATTTCTGCAAGTGTTATTACTGGGTCATATGGAAGCTCAATTTCTAGTTTTTCGAGGAATGACCGTATCATTCTCCAGAATGGCTGGACCAGTCAGTATTCCCACCAACAGTAAAGGAGAGTCTCTTCCTCCCTACATCCATGCCAGCACTGGTTGTTCTTATTTTTGGTATGTGCCCATCTCTGTGGTGTCATATAATATCCGATTGTTGTTTTGATTTGCATCTCCCTGATGATTAGTGATGTAGATCATTTTTTAATGTTCCTTTTTGGCCATTTGTTATTCTTCTTGGAGAAAGTTTCTGTTCATATTTTCTGTTCATATCTTCTCCCCATTTTTTGATGTGGTTGGAGGTTTTTTCTTATAAAGTTCTATCAGTCCCCTATATATCTTGTGTATTAACCCCTTATCTGATGGGTATCGTGTAATTTATCCCCGTTAGAAAAAATGAAGTCATAAAATTTTGCTTATAAATGCATGTGCATGGAGAGTATCATGATATATATATGTATATATATATGTATATATATATATATACATATATATATATCACAGTATGAGCCCAACACCCAAGAGTTAGGATAAATGGTCCACGTTTGGAAGCCTGCCTCTACAGCTGGGAGAGAGGGTAGTTTAAATAGAGAAGGGACAATTGTAACAATCATGGTTTAGAAGGGATCAGTCTGGATGAGAGAAATGTGCTGAGAGTGCCGAAAGGGCCTTTGCTCAAAAGGGGAGAAGGGGAGAAGGGAAGATGGGAGGAGGAGAAATAGGAAGAGGGAGAGAGAGAGAGAGAGAGAGAGAGAGAGAGAGAGAGAGAGAGAGAGAGAGAGAGAGAGAGCCTGCCATCATTATGGTGTGGGTATAGGGACATTGGTGGTGTGAAATGTACATTGGTGAGAAACATCGTTGGAACATTGTTTGACTGAAATCATGATCAACTTTGTAACTGTGTCTCATGATAATTCAACTAAAAAATAATTAACAAAACAAAAAGGAAAAGAAAAACCTAATTTTTATCTAAATAAAAGAAGAGCTCAATTTCTAATTTTTTTAGATTCGTCCATACTGTTTTCCAAAAGGGCTGAACCAGTCGGCATTCCCACCAACAGTGAAAGAGGGTCCCTTTCTCGCCACATCCACGCCAGCATTGGTTGCTTTTGTTCTTTTGAATGTGGGCCAGTCTCTGAGGTGTGAGATGGTATCTCATTGTGGATTTGATCTGCATCTCCCTGGTGATTAATGATGTAGAGCATTTTCTCATGTGCTTTTTTTGCCATTAGGATTTATTCTTTGAGAAAGTTTCTGTTCATTTCATTGCCCCATTTTTTTTTCTGGAGTGGATGTTTTCTTCTTGTGGAGTTCCAAGAACGGATGACCTGTTAAAGAAACTTTGGTACATCTACACAATGGGGTACTATGTAGCTGTTAGAAAAGATGAAGTCATGAAATTTACATACAAGCGGTACTACATGGAAAGTATCATGCTAAGCGAAATCAGTCAGAAAGAGAGGGATAGACATAAAAAGATTGCATTCATCTGGGGGACATGAAGTAACAAAATAGGAGATTAATACCCAAGAATAACCAAGATCAGTACCAGCAGGATTACTCCATAGCTTAGAGGTCAGCATTCTAGGGAAAGGGCAGCTTAGATAGAGAATGGAGCACCAAATAAAGGGTGTTTGGAGGATTGTTTCAGGAGGGGAGATGCATGTTGAAAGTAGACTATGGACCAAACATGATTGCCACTCAATGCCTCTTTTGCAGACCACAACACCCAAGAGGAGAGAGAAAACAAAAGGGAATGCCCTGCCACAGAGACAGGGTGGGATAGGGGGTATGGGGGTGGGAGGGATACTGGGACCCGTGGTGGTGGAAAATGGGCACTGGTGGAGGGATGGGTATTTGATCATTGTATAATCGAAACCCAAGCAATAAAATTTGTAAGTCTACCTCATGGTGTTTCACTAATAAAAATATAAAAATTAAATAAATAAATAAATAAATAAAAGAAAATAAGTTTAGAAACATTAGCTTTCAAGGACTTCATCCTGTCTGCTGGAATAGGCATAAATACATTCGAAGGCATTTTTTTTCTCCATGAGGTGGTAATTTTCCTCATCACAAGGGGAAAAACTATCCAAGCAGAAGAACATATAGTTGAAAGAGCACATGAAGAGACAGGATTAATGTCAGATGAATTAATGATTTTAAAAATTATATATGCTACAGATCTTGACAGTTTTTTTTTATAGGAAAAGGGGGTTTCTCTAACGTTTTGTATTGAGAAATAGAGTGATGCTATTAATCCAAGGAATATCATTCTTGTTGGAGAAGAGAAAGTGTATTCGAAAGGAATGAGTTTGTAAAGCATTCTTAGCTGGGCAGGAGGTAACATGACTGAAGTGTCTCAGGACATTGACAATGAAGTTGGGTTTCAGAGGCATCAGGAGGTAGAAACCATCTGGACCACTGATAGGCTACTCTCAGTTGGAAGTGTATTTTGAATAAAAAGCGAAGACACAGTATCTCTGCCATTAAGTAACATAACTTAGCAGGATGTAAGACATTGAAAAAGAAACATCTGAAATCTGAAGCTTTCTATTACAGAGTTCTTGGCAAAGAAAGCAACAGAGAACATTGCAATCTTAAGATCCAGGTGATGCTAACTTCTTCCAACTTTGATATCAATGTATTTGAGAATAATTGCTTGACTTTGTTTTCTGTATATTAACATTGAAATAGTTCATGCATGTCTAGCAGAGTATGTTTGTACTTGCAATGACCTGTGTACCAATTCTTTCTGAATTACCTGTTCTTACACATGGTCACTCTGGATATAACACATGTTGTTGTCATCTAGAATTATTACACCTCTAATAAACTTGATAAATATCATTTTCTGATCATATACCTGGATAATGATATTTGACATTTGAACACTTGGTGTATGTTTGGGGTTCAGTTGAAATAGAAACATTGCTCAACTTTAATTTTTTCCCTTGGAAGAACAGTTTGATATATACCACCATCTTTGCAAGTATTGTTTTCAGACATGGAAAGAAACATAATGCAGAGGGTGCAGCGAGATTGTTCCTGAACTATATTCTTCCTACATCTCTTTTATTTTTAGGCCTTTCTGATAACCCACCCCAAGCAACTTCATTTTATCATGTTTGTTTCATGTCAGAGACATACTGAAATCATTGTGCCATTTTCTTTGCTGTTTCTAACTTCTAAGTATGTAGCCATACTGGAAATGGCAGAAATTACCCCTGCAAATATATGTCTCCTCTCTTCTTAAGAAAATAAAACTTTATGATTAAGTGCTAGGTGAAATAAATGACTATTCTATATTGCATAGACATCACTCAAAGAATCTTTATACTAATGCTATTTAGGCAATGGGAATTGATCTAATTGTGCTTTGTTTTTTAAAGACCATTAACTTATGGTTCTGTCAGTTTTTATATGATCATTACAAATTTAAGCTCTCAGAGGACAAGATTTCCATATAAAAATCTATATAGCATTTAGCAGAATAACCTTCATTAGTGTGTGTTGCTTTGTATTTACTTTTTCTGATAAAATTGAAAGGTTTTTAAACTTTGGAGCAATAGTACTAAATAGGCTTGTATTATAAACATTTTGCTTGATTAGATACCCATATTTTGACATCTTGGTCCTAAATATTTATGTAGAGAGATGTTGAAACTTCATATAAGGAATTAAATAATCACCAAAATTCACTGACTAAATTAATTTCATTTTATAAAATATATTAAAATCTATTACATATAAATGTATGCAATAAATCATCTGAGCCCGGCAAGCTACCGAGAGTATCTTGCCTGCACGGCAAAGCCTGGCCAGCTCCCTGTGACGTATGCAATATGCCAAACACAGTAACAACAAGGCTCACAATGAAGACGTTACTGGGCTCGCTTGAACAACTCGATGAACAATGGAAGGGCAGTGCTACAGTGCTACAGTATTTTTTAGAAGCAATTTGTTCCAGAGAATAAAGTGGTTAAGGCATTTGCCTTGCACTTAGTCAAACTAGGTTCAGTCCCTGGAACTACATAGAGTTCTTTGAGTGATCACCCCTGAACAATCAACTCTACAGGGAGAGATACTTGAGCACTAGCCCTGGTCACATAAAAAAAATAGTTTATTCTCATAAACAACTTCTCTATATTTGTAGGTGATAAAAAGTTGCATTATTGTTATGCAATGAATCACAAAATCTTAAAGAGAGATTTCTAGAAGCCATTTCTGTTATGGTGATTTTAAAAACTGAAGGTAATTATCTTCCTCTCAATACTTCCATGAAAATAAGCCTGTATGAAAAAAAAAAAGAAAGAAAAAAGAAAATAAGCCTGTATGGTCCCCTGAGCCCCACCAGCGGTGATCCCTGAGTACAAAGTCAGAGTAAACCCTGAGCACCATTAGATGAAGCCCAGACCACAGTTCCTGAAGTATCTGAAAACTGCAGCTGAATTTGTCAGTACTGAAATTGCAGTCTAACCACATCATGACATGGGAAAGTAACATAGAAGCCAACTATACTCAACAAACAAAAACAATAACACTGAAGCCTCAATTAGCAGCAAACAGCTTAGCCCATCCTTAGACAAGGTCATGATAACCTGGTGGTAAGACATAAGAATTTTCACATATTTTCTTTTACTGAAATAGTTTTGATAATTCCTTTAGCCAGTTAGCTGCAACAAACAATAAAGCACTGTAGCACTGTCCTCCTGTTGTTCATCGATTTGCTTGAGCAGGTACCAGTAACGTCTCCATTGTGAGACCTGTTGTTACTGTGTTTGGCATATCGGATACGCCACGGGGAGCTTGCCAGGCTCTGCTGTGCGGGTGGGATACTCTCGGTAGCTAACAAACAATATAAGTAATAAAATTGCCTGGGCCTACTCAACACCTCTATTGCAAACTACAATACCCCAAAGGAAAGAGTGAGCAAAAGGAAACGCCCTGCCACAGAGGCGGGGTGGAGGGTGGGAGGGCTACTGGGATCATTGGTGGTGGAGAATAGGCACTAGTGGAGGGATGGGTACTTGATCATTGTATGACTGAAACCCAAGCACGAAAGTATGTAAGTCTACAACTGTACCTCATAGTGTTTCACTAAAGGTAAAAGGTAAAGGTAAAGGCCCTCCCGTTGTTCATCGATTTGCTCGAGCAGGCCCAGTAACGTCTCCATTGGAGACTTTGTTGTTACTGTGTTTGGCATATCGAATACGTCACAGGGAGCTTGCCAGGCTCTGCCGTGCGGGCGAGATACTCTCGGTAGCTTGCCAGGCTCTCCGAGAGGGACGGAGGAATCGAACTCGGGTTGGCCATGTTGGCTGGGTGCAAGGCAAATGCCCTACCGCTGTGCTATCGCTCCAGCCCCCGGTGTTTCACTAATACACAATAAATAAATAAATAAATAAATAAAAACAAAAAATTGTCTGGGCCTGCTGAGGGGGAAGGCTTGGAGGGTGGTTTGGTAAACAGGGACAGTGGTGGAGAGAAGGTCACTGTGATGGTGGGATTAGTGTTTGAATATCAAAAGCCTGTAACAACTGTATTATGAACAACTTTGTAAATCATGGTGTTTAAATAAAATATTATATTTATGAAAAATAAAGAGAAAGAAGTGTTGATGGAAAATAGCAGGTACTTAAAAGGTACATGGAGAATGTTTGAAAATGTGTTTTTGAACTTTTGTTAACAAAAAAGAAACTAATCCATTGGATTATTATAGTGCTGTGTGATTTTTAAATTTTCTTTTATAGTCTCATTTTTAAACTTCCCAATATATTCTTTGATAATTTAAAGAAACAAGAATTGAAAGTTCTGCCAACTCTAAATTTATTTGCAGAGAAACGTGATCATTTAAATAGATCTTGTCTGTTTCCAATAAGTTATAAGGCTTTCAAAAATCCAAAATTTGTTGTGAAAGTCACACTAAAGCTAAAAATAGCAGTCGCTCCATGACTACATTAGTGAGGACTATGAAGAGCAATGGCAAATGTTGATATGTATGAAAACTAATTAGCAGGAGAAAGCAAGCCAAAAGCAGCTAACACTGAAAGACAATTAGAAAAGGATGAATCAGGTTGATAGAGAAAGCAATGCGTGTGAGAGAGTTTAAGTGAAGACAAGGCAGTTCAGGTAGGTCAAGGCATGGAGATCTACAGTTATATAGTTGAGAAATTGTGAATATGAGAGGATAGCAGAGCGGATAGTATGGCAGAAAGCCATTTGGGATTTTAGGTAACGAGGGACTCTGAATATGAAATTAGTCTGTTATGTGTTGAGTACTTTGAGGGCTAGGTCTCTGGGTCCAAGCTGAGGCATAGTCTCAAAGGGTCGTACTTCTGAAAGTATAGAAAACACACCCCCTGAGCAGACACCAGAAGGAACACAGGGGACTGTGATGTGGACCCCTCTCCCTGGTCTCATGTTTATATGTATGTTGTAGGGGAGGATGGAAAATTTCACTTCCACTCTAGTATCTTCTTGGGTTTGTTGAGAGATCCACTTAATGAAAGAGAGATTAATTGGAGAAAAAAAAAACACATGTTATTAAATGTGTGTGTGGGGAGAATTTACCTGGATGCATATTCAAGAGTAAATTATTTGGATAGAAGATTTTTTGAGACTTTTGTGTTTGTTTTTGGGAGTCAGACTCGGTGGTGTTCTGGGCTTACTCCTAGCTCTGGGCTCAGGTGCTTTAGGATCCATCTGGGTGCTGTGGATCAAACCTGGGCTGGTCTGTAAAAGGCAAGTGCCTTATCCCCTATACTGTCTACCCAGTCCCTACAGAAAGATTTTGATACATAAATTAATGAGTGAGTAGAAGCCTGAGATAGGGAGAATTCATATTATGAGAGAAGAAGAATAACATTAAATGTTTGTGCTGCCAGTTAGATGGGTTTCTGTGGTAGAAAATTTATTTCTGGAGATAGCTTTATATGTAGCTAACCCCTGTCAATCTCCATTCTTCTAGGTAGTTGAGGGAGTGATAAAAAAGTCTATCTGGGTGTCTCAGTTGACCTTAGCTCAAAAAAATCTACATCTAATGCAGTAATAGTGTAGGCATGTCTCTATGCTCATACATGGCTCCCGGGTTCTTCAGTAAGAAAATATAGAGTAACAAAGATGCGCAGACTGGAGAGTCAGAAAACAGGAACATTTATTTATAAAGTAGAAATGCAAGAAACACCCCAGGAGGGGTCACAATCACGATCACGATCATCCTGTTGCCTTGAGCAGGTACCAGTAACGTCTCCTTCGTCCTAGCCCTTAGATTTTAAAGTGCCATATTTTTCAGGGTTAGGAGAATGAGACCCATCATTGTCACTGGTATTTGGCATACTGGGTACGCCACGGGGAGTTTGCCAGACTCTGCCCTGTGGGCGGGTTACATTCGGTAGCCTGCCATTTTGTCCAAAGTAAGAAGGAGATAATAAGATGTCCGGGAGCTGGGTTTTATAGTCTCAGTCTCTGGGTCTTGGCCGTTGATGGGATTACATAGAGGGGAGAAACTTTAAATAATACTCGGTGTGTGTGTGTGTGTGTGTGTGTGTGTGTGTGTGTGTTTTAATAGGAAAACAGTCTGTGTGTGACTTGATAAGTGACAAACATGGTATAGATAATGTGAGAGCAAATCTGGCTAGGAGGGCCTTTTCTGTTATCTGTTTGACCATTTTCTTGGGTGTTGTTCATTATCTCTTTGTTTCCCAGGAGCCTAAATTCTGGGGCAGTATTTATGACCTTGGGAAATTGTTAACTTTCTGTTCTCAGAAAAAGTTCAGGTATTTGCAAAAATATTTAAAATATTTAAAATGTGGAATGGAGACAGCTCAAAGGCAGCTGCTCACAGCAGCTGGCAAGGGGAAACTAAGGCTTCCTCTTCGAATACCAAAGTGACATTTCTTGGGAGTGGTTATTTTGAACATCATGGAGTTTTCTGATCTTTTGTATGTAATGTATAATATCTCTTACATTGATTTCTCATAACTTGCTCACTTGATCACTTGACATCCTGTCACTCATTGATTTGCTCAAGCAGGGCCAGCAACGTCTCCATTTATCCCTGTCACGTGCTAGTGTAGCCCAATGGTGTCTGCTCAATCTAGGAGCACGAACAGCCTCAAACCAATTATTCAGGGTCTTGACGAAGAAGTTGACCATCTCATCGGTGGGCGACCGTGGAACGGAGCAACACCCTTTCCCCTCCAGGCAGACATGGTGGCGTGGATTAATGCATAGTCCGTTTACTTTTCTGCTCCAAGCTGATGGGTTCTTCATTAAGTCCTTGTGCTTCTGGGGCTATGGCTGTGCCGGATAGCCACTCGTGGGGGGCAACTGGTGACCTCGGTGGGGCGTGAAGGGCAATCAATCTTTTGACGTCTCGTGGAATCCAGTCGGTAACAGCTCTAGTCCAGCGGTTGTCTCCAAATCTCATTACATGTCCAGCCCATCCATCTGATTTTCGATGCCTTGACAAATGAGACAGTGTCCCTGATTCTTGATCATTGACAGAGGTCAGAACACTGGATTCTTTCTCTCATTTGAGTGAAACGTGATGCTTGGAGTCAAGCATACCTCTCTGGATTCCTCTTTGGGAGACCTGAATAGCATTCTTATTCTGTTTTTGTAGGGTCCAGGTCTCTGAGGTGTATGTTAATGTAAGAACAGTGGAATCAAAGATATGTGCCTGGAGCCAGAGGTTTTTTTGTCCTCTTAGCTATTTCTTCGAGGCTCATCAGGAAAAGAAACTGAATTGTGAAATATTAATTTGGCATGAAAATGGAGAAACCAAGATTTTTTTTTTATCTGTCTAAAGAGAAGGGGTTAGTAAAGTTGAAAATCCTGATAACTCAAAGTTTGTAGGTTCAGGCTGTGAAAAGCAAGGGCCAAGGACATGTTTGGCGGTAGGGCAAGTGCTTCACCTGGATTTAGTCATTGATGACCTCAGATGTTTTGGTGCAGGTAGAAGATGCAGAGCCCTTGTAATGTGTGTTAGGGGGGGAGGTAAGTCTGAAATCTAGAGGCTAGAAGAGACAACAGATGTATCTCAGCGTCCTGTTAGGAGTTAGGACTACTTTCCTTTCCTACAAAGAGCAATTACTCGCTGGGTTCCAACCTGGATTCCCTGGTTCCCCAAGAAGTTGGGTGGCAGGGATCACTTCTCAAAGCTACAGAACAAGTGGATCCAGGTGTGATCTGAGGGCTGCCTGGTGGGGCAGATGAAATGTGAGGTGTGTACCGTGCAGGGCCCCAGAGCAGAGTCTCATCAGTCCTCGATCCTCTGTAAGTCCTAGGTTGACTGATGTAGGTACAAAGGAAGTGGTGCAATCCTTTCTCCCTTTCTAGAGATTGTCTCCTCTCTCCTCCCTACTTTGCATAAGATCCCTGGGGAACCGACACCCTTCATGGGTGGGAGGCAACTCTCCCGCAGGCAACAGCTTGAAGAGAATTTTTCAAGAAGGAATTGTAGCAATTATGATCTATGCCGATTCTAAAAGGACTTCACAAAGCTTGCCTTACTCACTAATGCAACTGAGGCACTTGAGATGTGGGGCAGAGAGCAGTGCCCTGGTGTCTACTTCCCCCTGGACTTTGAACATGTTCCCTCCCTCTAAAGAGTGTTTCTCAGGTACAGTTTATAAACAGGAGAGTCTTTGGGGAAACTTACTGTGAAATTACAGTATCTCCTAAATTCCTACACCCACCTATAATCACACCCCCTCTGCTAAGAGGGAAATCAGGACAATAAAATAATTTTTGTAGTTCTTTGATGTCGCAACGCTTCTTTCAAAGCTGCGTGCATATTTGTCTCTGTTTCATAATAATAAGCATGTTTTGATGTGCTCTGAGATTACTCTGCTTACTCAATGTCAAAAGGACTTTCGTTTCCCATGCTCTCATTGGCTGTCCCTCATTCAGATAATGGAATTGAGTTCAATTCTGGTTACAGTTGGAAGGGTGCTGGTAATTAGACCTTCCAGGTATGGACTGGAAGGCAGGTTCCATCCATGCCCTTCCTGCACGGACTTAGATCTCTGTGCACCTGAGAATTCTCTGGCTCTTGCCCATAGCTATGTTTCCAGCTGGTGGAGATACAGCAACCCTGAGTGAGAGGCAAATATTTTCCACTTCTCAAAAGGTATTATCTGTGCTTCTGCAGATAAGGCAGAGGATATAAACCTGACCTGTTGGCAGCCCATCAGGAGAAATTTATCTGGAAATTTGCCCTAAGGAGGCACAACATTGAAGAAAACAACAACTGAAACCAACACCAAAAAAAGAAGTGGAAAAACTAGTTTGCCTAACTTGAACACTGAAATACCAACTTCTTAGCTCTGCCTCCTGATTTTTCACAACTGACAAAGAAATGCCAGACAAGGAGTGATTTCTCAAGATTCAACTTCTTGACATTCCTTCCACCATTTTTAGTTTTCATTTCTTCTTTCGTTTTGTTCTCCTCAGAGAAGAAAAAATAAAAAATAAAATAAAACCTTTGCCCTTAATTTTTGATAAATAATTGTCTTCCACTGAGTTCCCAAATTGCACTATCTTATTTTTTCCTTGTCTTATAACCTCACTACCACCCCCCCAAAAAAAATTCAAATACAGGCTCTCCTTCTCTTATTTCCTCCCAATTTTAGCAGTGAGGCAGATAGGAGAGAACCTTGGTAATAGTTAAGGAAGTCAGAAGTGTTTGTGAATTATTTTTCAGCCAGTCTCTAGACTCAAGGTGAAAAGCCTAAGGGAAAGATTCATCAAGAGACATTCAATAGAAACAAAAGCCCTAACAGGACTTTGAATGAAGAAGGCCAACAGAGTTCAAAAGACCTTTGTCTGGACAAAGGCCTTGAAACTCTCTTATTTGCAGAGTCCTAAGCCAAAGCAGTTTAGGAAAAGCCCATGTAATCAGTTTCCTGAGATGACTCAGGTCTGCAATCTGGAGCTTTCTGCATCCCATATCTTCTATGTCTCTTACTTAACTGGCCCTCTCCTCTCTATGGACAGGTTCATTTTCTCCCTTGGATGTGATACTTTTTTCTAATTTAAGGCTTTTCATTTCACTATTCCTTTTCCCCTGATGTCCCTTTCTGTGAGAAAGAAAATGGACCTAGAAAATCCAGCAGAGTATTAGAACATTGTAAGCCCAAAGTACTAGCATTAATGGTAATGTAAATCCGTAAATTATGGCCCTAAACTCTTAAAAATAAGATATAATCAGCAAATAAATTATCTACAAAAAAGAAATCCAGCAGAAGTTTGAGGCTGACTTTTTCTTTTTCTGGATGGGCATAAACCTTATCTCAGTCTAAAGAAACTGAGTTTCCACAGTATGCAGATCAATTTGACCACATGTGTCATGCCGAAGCTGCCCCAATAAGACTGGCAACACTTCCCACTCCATGACCTGTAACAGCCCAGGTAGGAGCATTTGTCCCACCCTGCAGAACTGGCCCACCCTGACCTGTGCAAAACTTGCTTCATCAACAACATTGAGGCAAGCCAGACAAGAATGTTCTCTTACCCTCTGGTGGGATACTTTTGCACATCACCAGCCAAACCATTTTAGTCAACAATGAAGAGCATTTCCTCATGCCCCAATGCTGATTTTGAATTCTATAATAGCAGTCAGATTGTTCTGGAACCTCATCTTATCTGCATTACTCCTGCATGTCCAGAAGCGTAGGTGGTCTCCTTGTCAACTCAAACTTGCACATGAGTATTGATTAATTTGAATGCCTATCAACACAAATAGGATGATTACACTTGAATAGATGTAGCTAACTGCCAGCAGTTTCTATCTTCATTGTCTACGCACCAACATCCAATTATGATGAAGGAGAAATTGAGAAGTTCTACATGGAGCTGAAGAAATTTTATAAAGAAGACCACACCTTCTACAGATCATTGTCCTTGATTTTATTTATTTATTTATTGATTGATTGATTGATTTTTGTGTTTTGGGTCACACCCAGCATTGCACAGGGGTTACTACTGGCACTGCACTCAGGAGTTACTTCTGACGGTGCTCAGGAGACCATATGGGATGCTAGGAATCAAACCCGGGTGGGCCACGTGCAAGGCAAACGCCCTACCCGCTATGCTATCTCTCCAGTCCCCATTGTTGGTGATTTTAATGCCAAGATAGGACCGAGAAGATTAGCTGAAGAACTCTACATTGGGACCCATGGCCTAGAATGGAACGAACAGGGTGAGAGACTGTCTGAATTCATCATGTTGATCAAAACCATGCATGGTAACTCACAATTCCAGAAGGCCGAATCTAAACGTTGGACATGGGAGTCTCCCAGTGGATGGTTCCACAATGAAATTGACCATATCATATTCAATGGATGGTTTTGCCTGACTGATGTCGCTGTTGTCTCAAAATTCCAAATGGGATCATACCACCATCTCCTTCATGCAGAATTCTACTTAACAGAGAGGGGAGAAAGGGCTGCAAAGTTTAAGAAGAGAACTCCCAGAACGACCACCGACTGGGAGCTCTTTGGCACTATTGCGGCAACATGGGAAGACGCCATCATTGACAACATCGAAGAGGAATATGATCAACTGGTTCAGCACCTCCATGATTGTGCGAGAAACGCCAAGAGAGAGCTAGCCACAAAAAGACACTGTCTTTGAAAACTCTTGAGCTCATTTGTCAGCGTGGCTTGGCACAAGCCTCAGGCAACCACAAGCAAACATCTGAGTTCGCAAAACAGTGCAGAGAAGCAATCAAGGAAGACCTCAAAGAGAGAAAAGCAGCAGTGCTAGCAGATGTGGCAAAAGCAGGGAAAAGCATTCACAAAACTCACCTGTCCTTCTCCAACTACAAGACCAAGATGAATGCCCTCTGGCTTCCTGATGATTCTATCACATCTTTCAGAAGGGCAATGGAGAAGATTATCCATGACTTCTACTTGGATCTCATCAATAGCCATGTCCACCTGCCCATGTACCAAATTCTGCAGGATGGATATGTCATTCCCAGTGTTCTCCCTTCCAAAATCCCACATGCCATTTTGTCGGTAAAAAAGTGAACAGCACCCAGCCCAGACAAGGTCAGAGCCGAACACCTGAAGAACCTGTCATCAGTACTTATCAATACACTGTCTTGGCTGTTCGCACACTACCTGTCTGAATGCAAGGTTCTGTCCCAAAGGAAAACCAGCGGGACTGTACTACGGTACAAGAAGGGAGACATCCATGACATCAGCAACTATCACCCAATCTGCCTGTTGTCTGTCGTCTACAACCTGTTCACTCGACTCATCCTGAATAGGATTGGCAGAACACTAGATGAAGGACAACCATGCAAGCAAGCCAGGTTCTGCAAAGGATTCAGCACGATCAACCATATCCACACGATAACCAAGCTCATTGAGTTTTTCTTGAGAGTTCAAGATGCTGCTCTGTCTAACATTCATTGATTTAAAGAAGGCCTTTGATTCTGTTGAGATGGAAATAGTCATCGAAGCCCTATCCAAACAGGGTTTTCAAACTCAATACATCAGGATCCTCTGTGAGCTATATTACAGATTCACTACCAGGATCTCATCATCCTACAAAGAAGTGATCATCCATGTCAAGAGAGGGGTTCAGCAGGGTGATACCATTTCACTGAAACTCTTCAGTACCACCCTTGAGAACGTCATGTGATGACTGGAATGGGAAAAAATGGGAGTGAGGAGAGACGGTCAGCAACTACACCACCTCTGCTTTGCTGGTCACAGCATTCTAATAATACCAGATATTAGCCAAACAACAAAAATGCTGGCTGACTTTGACCGTGAGTGTGGAAAGGTCGGACTACAGCTGAATCTCACAAAGACAATGTTTATGAGAAACAGTCTTGTTCCTGACTTTCCATTTGCTCTCAACAGAACAAAGATCTCTGAATGCAACAGTTATGTGTACCTAGGTCGAGAAGTCAACATGACCAATGACCTGGCACCTGAGTTGCGCAGGAGGAAGAGAGTGGCTTGGAATGCCTTCAAGAGTGTCAAAGAAATAGCTAAAAGGATGAAGAACCTCTGGCTTCAGGCATATCTCTTCGATCCCACTGTTCTTCCTGCATTAACATATGCCTCAAAGACCTGGGCCCTATGAAAGCAGGATGAGAATGCTGTTCAGGTCTCCCAAAGAGGAATCAAAAGAGCTATGCTTGGTGTATCACGCTTCACTCAAATGAGAAAAAGAATCCAGAGTTCTGACCTCTGTCGATGGTCAAGAATCAGGGACGCTTTGCCAAGGCGTCAAAAATCATATGGGCTGGACATGTAATGAGATTTGGAGATGACTGCTATACTACAGCTATTATCAACTGGATTCCACAGGACGTCAAAAGATTGTGTGGCCACCCACCTACAAGATGGTCACTCTTCTTCGTCAAGACTCTGAATGATTGGTTTGAGGCTCTTGGTGTTCCTAGGATAAGCACACGGCATTGGGCTACACTAGCACATGACAGGGACGAATAGAGATGTTACTGGCGCCTGCTCGATCAATTTGATGAGTAACGGGGTGTGATCAAGTGAACAATTTCTGCCTTGCACTAGAGGGGGGCTAAATGTAAGATTTCAAATATGAAATATGTACTAGTCAGAAAAAAATTATCCAGTGTTCCCATTCACAAGATCATGCTAGTACCTCCAGCTCTGCTTATTTCTGGCTGCCATAGATGACTTTCAACACTAGGTATGGAAGTGAATAGCCACAGTCATATAATCTCTTCGTGTTGTGGGAAGCCAAGAGCCCTCTCATAGACCCTGGCCGTGGTTCCCATGTTAGGAGGAACTGCTTGGGACAGACATTGGTCAGGGCTTCCTGACCTCAGTGGATACCTGATCTATAGCAAATAACATCAGGCTGACAGTTATCTTATCTGGCCTTATCTATAGTAACCTCCAGGATGTACCTACTGCCCTAAGACCCTTTGATATACAAATGTAAAGCTCAGAATGCACCTACTGCCATAAGACCCTTTGATGTACAAATGTCTACCTTGAATGTTAGGTAAATCTCTTGTTGCTGACCTTACCATACATGGTTATATTGCTTCTGCTCCTAACTGAGCTGCCCGGACCCTATATAAACAGCCTGTATCCCTCAATAAAGCCTGTCCCTTTTTCTCTCTGTTTCTAAACTGTACTCTGTCTCTTGTGTCTCGTGTTCATTCGGTTGGTCCCTCCTTGCACCATCGGATCAATCCTCAGGCCACCTCCGCGGGCCGGAGAGTGGTTACCGGGGCGCCTGCATCGTGTGAGACCACAGATCATTTTGAGTCATTTTCTTAATCTTGAAGAACTAGACTTCAGGTCACTAACATCTCAAGATGCCCCAGTGACTATATTAGGAGGGTCTTATTGGCAGGTAGAGACACAATCTCCAGAACTTGTAGTGACATGTGTGTATACTTTCACTTTCTGTGGATTAGCTCCATCCAGCAAAGTTAGAGAATGACAAAAGTCTGTTCTTCATCTGAGCACCCATGCTGACATGGTCCAAATTTCTTCTCAGTTAAGGCTAATCTGGAAAGTGCCAACCAGCTATTCCCTATCAGGATGTAGAGTCCCATGGCATGCCTGCTCTTTCTCTTCAGAGTCACCTGCATCATATCTGGGGTCCAATCTTTATGAGAGTACCTATCTTCTGCTTGCCTCCAATTGCACACTAGCATCAGGTGGACCTGGAAATCACTGCTGTCTGAACTTCCTCCAAGTGTTTGAACATACCCCACCACCAGAAATAGATGGGAAAATCTGAAATTGCTGATCTACAACTTTCTTCCTCCAAGATCTTGTGGCAGTGCTTGCCCCTGGGTAGGTGAATGTCCTTCATGCTCACACCTCCCTATGCACTCACCCAAAGTTCACTCAGGTACAGATACAGGCCTTGGACTCAGGGCTGTGGTTCATTGGTTCAATCTCCTGCCTGTGTCTGGGATGCCCTTTTGCCTCTGTTCTCTTAGAACCTGCTTTCTCCCTTTATCATACCATTTTAAATCCAATATAGTCGATACATAAAATATAGATAAACATACATATGTAAATGTAAACATGAAGCTATGCATGTATATATTTACTAACTTTTTATTTTTGTTTATTTATAGGCTATCTCTCTGACATACCACCTAGTGAGACATAATCTATATTGTTTTGTTTTTCTTCTTTTATAACTCTACCCTGTCACCTAAAATAATATTAGATATATGGTGTATTCTTCAAGAATGTTTCTAAATCAATGAATTTGGAAAGCATAACATAGAACAATAGTTGTACAAGTAAGTGATTAAGTAATAATCAATGTCATAATAGCCTGAAGATAAAGCAAGAAAATAAACAATTTATTCAGGTGGTGACTGTAGACTTCATTGAGAATAGAAATTTGTATTTAGCTTGCCTTTGATGGGTGGGAAATCTCACCTAGTACAGACAGAGGTACAGAGATGAATAGAATATAGGAATAAGAGAAGATTTACTGGGGTGTACTCCCGGGTGGACCCTACCTGCCTGGTGAGCCTGCAGTAAGTTGCACCCTTGGAGAGGGTAAGCAGGACTTTAAGTTGTCTTGGGCAGAAAAATGGAACAGAGATCAGAGGGATGGTGTGCTTGGTCTTGACTTCTTGGTCCCAAGCAAACCTTACAACCTTATTTGGGGTTTGTTTGAGAAAATCAAGTTAGCATCTCACTGGTTCTTTTGAAATGTCTCAGAATGTCACTTTCCTGTGAGTGTCCTTCAATGACGTTTTTATCTCACTCAAGAGAAATCCAAGTTCTTATCTGGGTTTTGAGGCTCTGTATGGTCTGCATGCCCTAGCATTTTTTCTTTACATTTAGCACTATCCAAAACTATTATGTTATTAGATAAATATTTTTGAAGATTTTAATGAGAACATTAAAATTTTAAAGTAATTTAAATTAATCTCAGTAATAAACTTTAATCCCAAATTCCCAAATGCTACTAATTTAACAAATAATTAATGGTGCATATTATCGTACTGAGCTGGAGAGATAGCACAGTGGGTAGGGTGTTTGCCTTGCATGCGGCCAACCCACGTTTGATTCCTCCATTCCTCTTGGAGTGCCCGGGAAGCTACTGAGAGTATCCTGCCTGCACGGCAGAGCCTGGCAAGCTCCCTGTGGTATATTCGATATGCCAAAAACAGTAACAACAAGTCTCACAATGGAGGCGTTACTGGTGCCCACTCAAGCAAATCGATGAATAACAGGAGGACAGTGCTACAGTGCAGTGTGTGAACCTGGCAAATACATGATCACTTAGACATCTACAAGTTCTGAGGGTTGAAAGATGCAGGTAGGGTTGCTCGGTTTGCCTTTGGAAGGGGATCGTAGAGAAGAACTATGATCAGAGAATCAGAGGCCAATTACAAATCAAAACCACACGGAGGATGAGCATTGTAGCAAGAGAATCTGCTGTCAAGAGAATATAAAATTGAATTACGGATCAAGAAGATCCGGGTCTGAAAAGAAGTAACTGGTTTGATCGTGGAGGAGTATAAAGGGAAGACTCCCTTCTTCTTTTAGGGCTGGTCAAGAAAACAAACGTTCAAAATAAAAAGCCAAACAAACAAACAAAAAACACACACTCAAAAAAGAAAACAAACATCCAACATTGAGCAGAATTTTGGGTAAAAAAGAGTAATCTCATTACATATTTTGGAAAATGCATGAACCTAAATTAAATGAAACAGGTGGAGGGTTTGTGTTCCATGATAATGAACGGGATCGGGGTCTGGGGTGTTAAGGAGAGGAAAGGATGGTGAACTTTCTTATGAAAAAGCACATCATGATGTTTGCCCTTTAATAGCATCAGTTTTTTTAGATAAAGAGGTTCACTCTTCAGGTGAGCTAAGTCTTGGTCCTCTCCATTCTTCAAGGGTCTCAGGGTCTTGATTGACTACAACTCTGCAAGCCAAGGTGATGCATGTTCTACAAAACACTTCTATTGACACACGAGGGAGCCTAGTCTTCATTCCTTAAGAGGCTATTAATTAAAACCACTAGAATATCACATAATTATCACTTTGTTAATCATGAGGATATTTGAGGGCTGGTCTTAGCAATTGAACCTCCACGATTAGCTAAAGATGGTGACAATCTCATTGCTCTAAATAAGTTTGTCAATTCGATAAGTTGCATATAATAAATTAAGTCCCAAACCACATGCATTTCAACATAAAAGTAAATAGGCCCTGAGTGAATTAAAAAAAAAAAAAACCTCTGTGGCTGGAGAAATAGCACAGCGGGTAGGGCGTTTGCCTTACACGTGGCTGACCCGGGTTCGATTCCCAGCATCCCATATGGTCCCCCAAGCATGGCCAGAGTGATTCCTGAGTGCATGAACCAAGAGTAACCCTTGTGCATCGCTGGGTGTGACCCAATAAAGCAAAATAAATAAATAAATAAAAATTTGCCTGCCTGCCTGGAGATAAGGTTCTTTCCTTGGACCTGGCCAACCTAGGTTTGATCTCTGGTACCATATATGGTCCACAAGAACCTCCAAGAGTGATCCCTGAGCACAGAGCCAGGAGTAAACCCTAAGCACTACCATGAGCTGTCCAAAATGAATAAAAGAAAAGATAGGTAAGAAAGAAATAGAAAATAAAGAGAAAGGAAAAGAGAGAAAGAGAGGAATGAAGGAAGGAAGGAAGGAAGAAAGGAAGAAAGGGAGAAAGGGAGGGAGAGAGGGAGGAAGGAAGTAAGGGAAGAAAGGAAGAAAAAAACTGGAAGAAGGAAACAAAGAGAGAAAGAAAGGTATATTTTCTTGGGCTAGAGAGATGATACAGGTAGTTGCTTTCCCTTTGGCCCACCCTGGTTCAATTCCAGGCTTTCCATATGGTCTCCCAAGGACCAGCATGAGTGATCTCTAGCCAGGAGTTAAGCTCTGAGTACTGTTTGGTATTACCTAAAATCCAAGACAAGAAAAAAAGAAAATATGTCAATCTATACAAAAGACAATAAATTAAGGTGTGGCTAGTAATAAAGAGAGTGAGCAAATACAGACTGTGTTCTTACAAAAAAGGAGAAAACAGGCTTCCCCTCTCCAGGCCTATGTTCTCTTGAACATATGTTTCTTCCTAAGAAAAGTTCTTCTCTAAGTAAAGTTCTTTTATTCAAAGCTATTTTTTTCATCAAAAAAGAAAGGTAAAGGTAAAGGTAAAGGCCCTCCCGTTGATCGTCGATTTGCTCGAGCGGGCCCAGTAACGTCTCCATTGGAGACTTTGTTGTTACTGTGTTTGGCATATCGAATACGTCACGGGGAGCTTGCCAGGCTCTGCTGTGCGGGCGAGATACTCTCTGTAGCTTGCCAAGCTCTCTGAGAGGGGCAGAGGAATCGAACTCGAGTTGGCCATGATGGCTGCGTGCAAGGCAGACGCCCTACCCGCTGTGCTATCGCTCCAGAAAGGTGAGAATAACATATTAAATAAGGAGCTGAGCCAGAAAGGTAAAATGACAAAAACCCACCCCTGCAGATTTTCTGAGTGTTTTTAAGAGCTAAAAAATCTAGTTAATTAGAGACAACTGCAGAATGCAAGGTTTTGGAAGCAAAACTGCGGATGAGACCTTTCAAGCAGCACCCAGTGTCTTATGAAGAACATCCCATCCAATTTTAGCCAAAACTGCATATTAAAAAGTTAGCAATTACTCTGAATGCTAGATTTATTTTTCTGTAATGCCACATCACACTTAGTAATGGGGAAAAGGAGAGAGAGAGAGAGAGAGAGAGAGAGAGAGAGAGAGAGAGAGAGAGAGAGAGAGAGAGAGAGAGAGAGAGAGAGAGAAGCTTTGCTATATAGATGTGACGTATGTATACATGCCGTGATCAGGTGTATAGTTTTGGTTGGATTCAAGTGTGCCTGCATAGTTTTGTAGAGGCGTGTGAAAATGCAAGAAGAATAGGTGCCACAGTGTAGGCTGGGAGCCTGAAATCAGAGACAAGAGGTCAGACCTAGAGGAAAAAGGGGAGTTCTATTCTTTGAGATGAAATGGAAATGGAACATTTCTGAGCTAGAGAGTAAAGGAGTTGAAGATTTTCAATCAGAGAAATGAGTGACATTTGGTCTACAGAATGAGAGGTTTCGAGGTTTGGTAAGTGGGAAAGACATGGAATAAGCATGAATAATCTGGATAGGGAACGTAAATTCATTTATTGGGTCTACCACCCAGCAATCATCCTCACTTGATGGAGGAGAGGATAAGATTTACTGTTAGGGGCAATGAATGAATTGTCTTATGATCTCTCACAGTTATCGTGTAGAAGTGAAAACATAAAAATTTGTTAGTGTAAATTTAGTTTCGTTGTGAAAACCAAATAAGGAATGGCTGTATATTGATGATGTGCTGTTTCTGACCAGGGGTGCGTTGTTCATGTTTTTCACTTTACAGACAAACTCCTACATTTTGTTATCTATAAGGATCTGAAACTGGGCGTTGTAATGGGACAAATGTAGTATGAAAATAATATTTGTGGGGATAAGAAAAAGGAAAGTGTGCTGGATCTTGGAGTTTCAGTTCTACAACTCAATACCAGTCCCCTGTCAAGGAAGAAAGAAGGAAAGACAAAACAGGCCATGGACAAACAGATTAAGGTTAGCAGGGCCCAAATGTAGATATAAGTCTACTATATTAGCATGGTTTAAACATAAATCACCCAAACTATGGAAATCCTTGCCTGAAGTATTTTGTAAAATATTCTAGATGTTAATATTGACCAGAGATATTAGATATTACGTAAAGGTAAGGTAAAGGCCCTCCCGTTGATCGTCGATTTGCTCGAGCGGGCCCAGTAACGTCTCCATTGGAGACTTTGTTGTTACTGTGTCTGGCATATCGAATACTCTCAGTAGCTTGCCGGGCTCTCCTAGATATTACGTACAAAATAAATTTTCTGTTGCTGGCAATTTTCCTGGGATCCTACACAGCATAACCATAGTAAAATTCTCTTTGCCAGATGACCTCATCTTCATACTGAACTTCAAATTTCAGGCACAATATATCAGGCATCTGAGGACTTTAATGAATAATGATTACATTGGATTGAACTCTGACATTTTCATGTTGGATATGCTTTGAAGTTCAGATTTTATAAATTTCCTTATATTCTTCTGTCTTCATTTTATTTTTAAGTAACACCTGACTCATCTTTCTAAGACCTTCAATAGGCTTCCCACTTCTCTCAGAAGATCTTTCTACTGATTTCTTCTGCAGATGAGACCTCGGTATAATATGACATTTCCAATTCAAAACTTACCTATGGTAAGTTTTGGTAGATATAGCAAATGCCAGTCTTTTGGAAGAGTGTGGAAGAATTTTTTACTGTAATGCTATTAATACTCGAGCGGGCCCAGTAACGTCTCCATTGGAGACTTTGTTGTTACTGTGTCTGGCATATCGAATACTCTCGGTAGCTTGCCGGGCTCTCCGATTAATAATAATGATTTTGAATCCATTCTATGTAAGCTAAGTGTAATTGTGTTTTACCCTTGTTAAGTCAATTTAGTTTTATAACCATATAAGGAAAGCAATGTTGATGGATAGGGACCTGTCATATTAAAAGCTAACCTGTTTTCTTTTCTTTTGTTGTTTTGAGGTTTGAGGCTATTTCTGACCCTGTGCTCAGGAGTGACCCATAGTGGAGCTCAGGGGACCATTTGCTGTGACAGAGATCAGACCCACAGGGACTGTAATCAAAGAAACCAAATGCAGGGCAAACACCTTTCTTCTGTACTATCTCCTCTGGCTCACATGTGGCATTTACTACATGCCAAGTGAGAGTGAGGCTATGTAGCCATATCCTTTCTTAAATGGATTTTTTAATCTAGAATTCTAGAAAATTTGTGAAGAGAGTATAAAAAGTACCCATAGTCCTTGCTGTTAATATCATATCTTAGAGTAGTATAGCTATTACACCTGGTGAAATAATATTAATGCAAGATTACTAACTAAAGTCTATCCTTTTACCCACATTTTTTTCATTTTTCTCTAATTGTTTTTTTTCTATTGTAAGATCCCATCATGAATTCTATACTGAATTTAGTAATTGGAGTTTCTTAGGCTCAATGTCACATGACAGTCACATTTAGACTTTCTTCACTTTTATGATCTTTAGAATGTTAAAGAGATGTTAGATATTTTGTACAATGGAGACAGGAGTCTACTATGTTTTACTGATGCTTTCCTCATGATTATACTAAAGTAAAGTAAAGTAAAGGCCCTCCCGTTGATCATCGATTTGCTCGAGCGGGCCCAGTAACGTCTCCAGTGGAGACTTTGTTGTTACTGTGTTTGGCATCTCGAATACGTCACGGGGAGCTTGCCAGGCTCTGCCGTGCGGGCGAGATACTCTCGGGAGCTTGCCGGGCTCTCCGAGAGGGTCAGAGGAATCGAACTCGGGTCGGCCATGTTGGCTGCGTGCAAGGCAAATGCCCTACCCGCTGTGCTATCGATACTGGGGTTAAATAATTTTGGAAAGAGTTTCCCAGAGGTAAAGTGCCATTGTTGCCACCTCAAAAACTCAACGGGATTGTCTACTGATTTTGATTGCTTAGCCAAGAAGGTGTTTACCAAGATTCTCTTCTATAGTTACTTCTCTCTCTTGTTCTTCCCATGCACAGTGGAGTGAACTCCCCACGTATGCTCTGTGGTAATGGATTTGAGTGATTCCCGCTGTCTTGACAGAGGGTAGCTACATAAATATTTATAATTTTCCACTGGGGTGGGGTTTGACTATTCTCCCTGATTTCTTATTGATTTCTTATTATACATCTTTCTTTCTTTCTTCTTCCTTCCTTCCTTCCTTCCTTCCTTCCTTCCTTCTTCTTTCTTTCTTTCTTTCTTTCTTTCTTTCTTTCTTTCTTTCTTTCTTTCTTCTTTCTTTCATTTTGCATCATGCCCAGCAATGCACAGGAGTTACTCCTGGCTCTGCACTCAGGAATTACTCCTGGCGGTGCTCAGGGGATCATACAGGATGCCGGGATTCGAACCTGGGTTGGCTGCATGCAAGGCAAATGCCTACCTGCTGTGTTATTGCTCCAACCCCACTTGTTTCTATTAATGTCAACTTATGGATAATTATTTGACATTTAAAATTATAATCCAACATTGAGTTCTTTGCTGTGTTCCTTATTTCTATTTCGGTCATGGAAACTCTTTAGAGAATGCCTGTGTTCATTTTCCATATTTTGTGTGATTTTCATGTCTCCCCATTGAAGGAAGAGGGCATTCTTTGGATCTCGTGATTCTTATATCTCTATTTAAAGAACAAGTACCAATGTTCTGTGTTAATAAATAGTAACGCACAAAGTACATCTTATGCCGAATATCTACCTTCATTTAATGCCTACTTATAAGCATCTTAGGCTAAATTGTTATTTTTTCCATTTAGACCTCACAGTGTGTGTGTGGTTTATAAGCACGTGAATATTTAAAGTTTGAACTTGCAAGTCTTTGCTGTCTGTATCTTTAAAAAGTGTGAATCTAATAGAAAAGGAACCTTAATTATATTAACTTGTATAGCAAAAAATAGTGGTATTGTATAGAATTTGTTCAAACCTCTTTTAATAATCTTTTTAAGGCATCATTTAAAATATTTTTGATTATTAAAATTTGACATGAACGATTTTATTATAATTGATATTCCCTTGATATAATTGGATTTATTATAACCTAAAGATATGTTAGGTTAGATTATTTATATATAATTGTATATTTATGTGTGCTTTTTATTTCATTTTTATATAGAGATTTATTATTTTTCACATCTCTTTTCAATGTATTATTTCTAGTTTTTAGTTTCTGGATGTGTTTTCAAGCAAATCTCAGATTTCAGGTTTTTTTTCTTGTTAAATTGGCCATATTTTATTTTATTTTTTGGGTGGCACACCCAGCAATGCTCAGGGCTTATCCTGACTCTGCTCAGGAATCACACCTGGTAATGCTTAGGGGGGACCATTGAGATGCCAGGGATCAACCCAGGTTGGCTACATGCAAAGAAAATGCCTTACTTGCTTTACTATTACTCTGGCCCCAAACTAACTAACTAACTATATATATATATAATATATATTATATATATATTTATTTATTTATATATATATTTTCTTTTTTGGGTCACACCCAGCGATGCTCAGGGGTTACTTCTGGCTCTGCACTCAGGAATCACTCCTAGTGGTGCTCAGGGATGCTGGGAATAGAACCGGGTCGGCTGTGTACAAGGCAAATGCCCTACCTGCTGTGCTATCGCTCCAGCCCCTAACTATATTTTTAAGGTAGTGAAAAACACTTCCTGTTGAATAATTATGGCACAGAATTATAAAATATTCTGATGATACTTTTGTAATTATGTAATTATTTAGGGCATAGTAGTTTGGCCTTGATTAAGTTTGTAGCCCTGTAGTACTATCCTCCCGTTGTTCATTAATTTGCTAGAGTGGGCACCAGTAACGTCTCACAAGAAATTGTGAGACTTGTTGTTACTGTTTTTGGCACATCAAATACATCATGGGTACCTTGCCAGACTTTGCTGTGCAGGCGAGATGCTCTCACTAACTTGCCGGGCTCTCTAAGAGGGGATGAGGAATCGAACCCAGATCGGCCACGTGCAAGACAGACACCCTACCTGCTGTACTATCGCTCCAGCCTGATTATGTTTGTATATGTGGAAATTGAAAAAAAAATAGATGGAAGTGCCTTTGTATAAAGAAGTGTTCTTTGGAATAATACACAATAGATTGACCAAATTCTTTATCAATGTTCTAGACCATGTACATACAATGTTTTGTTTATTTATGGTTCAGGGGCCACACCTGGCATGCTCAGGGCTTATTTATGGCTTGGTGCTCAATGATCACTCCTGGCAGACTCAGGTGATCACTTGTGGTGACGGGAATCAATCCATGTCAGATGCACGTAAGGTGAGCACATTACCTACTGTATTACTTTCCCCCCATCTGTCCCCCCACCCACACACACATAGAATATTTTCAAAGTCATGTGAGAAATCAAAATATCCTGACTCTGGTCCTGGATTCACCAGCTATTTTATATCTGTATGCCAGTCATAGTTTGTCTGCATGGAATAATTCAGTGCCCATCCTATGATGCCCACACATTCTCTTTCAACTGAAAAATGTAGATAACATCAATGTGACTGATGTGTATAATTTTTTATTTTCTCATTTACAAAGTGTGTAAAAATATGTGAAATTTATTTCAATCATGTATTATGCTTAACTCAAGGTATCAAAAATATTTTTTCAACATGTAATCATGTGTCATGATAGAGACTAATGGACAAGTAAGTTTTTTATGCTTACTCTTAATTTTGCTTTTTAAATAATAAGAAATTTAATTTATTAAGCAAATATGTATTTAGAACTTAAATTGGGCTGGTAATAAGAGATAGGAAAGGTTTAAAAAATCAGGTAGTCCAAATACAAAAGTACAACTTGAGGCTGGAGCTATAACACAGCAGGTAGGATGTTTGCCTTGGATGCAGCCGACCTAGGTTCAATCCCCAACATCCCATATGGTTCCCAGAGTATCACCAGGAGTGATTCCTGAGTGCAGAGCCAGGAGCAACCCCTGAGCATCTCTGGGTATGACCCGAAAAGAAACAAAACAAAACAAAAGTACAACTTGTTGAGAAAAACAGCACAAGGATGAAAATGTGACTTGAACACCAGTTCTCTTTATATCCTTGTATTTTATGAGGATCAATTTCAGAAAATGGCTACCACTTGATCACTTGACTTCCGGTTAATCATCGATTTGCTCAAGTGGGTGCCAGTAATGTCTCCATTTGTCCCTGTTGCGTGCCAGTGTAGCCCAATGGCATCTTCTCGCTCCAGGAACGTGAAGAGCCTCAAATCAATTGTTCAGGGTCTTGATGAAGAAGTCTGACCATCTCGTAGGTGGGTGGCCACACGATCTTTTGACATCCCGTGGAATCCAGTTGGTAATGGTTCTAGTCCAGTGGTCATCTCCAAATCTTGTTATGTGTCCAGACTATCTGATTTTCAATGCCTTGGAAAACGAGATAGCGTTCCTGATTCTTGATTGTTGACAGAGGTCAACAATTCTTTCTCTCTCTTGAGTGAAGTGAGATACTCCAAGCATAGCTCTTTGGATTCCTTTTTGTGAGACCCGAATCGTGTTCTTATCCTTTTTTCGTAGGGCCCAGGTCTCTGAGGCATATGTCAATGCAGGAAGAACAGTGGGATCGAAGAGATGTGCCCAGAGCTGGAGGTTCTTCCTCCTTAGCTATTTCTTTGACACTCTTGAAGGCATTCCAAGCCACACTCTTCCTCCTGCACAACTCAGGTGCCAGGTCATTTGTCATGTTGACTGCTCGACCTAGGTACACATAACTGTTGCATTCAGAGATGGTCGTTCCATTGAGAGCGAATGGAGTGTCAGGAAGGAGGCTGTTTCTCATAAACATTGTCTTTGTGAAATTCAGCTGTAGTCCAACCTTTCCACACTCACGGTCGAATTCAGCCAGCATTTGTGCTGCTTGGCTAATGTTTGGTGTTATTTGAATGATATCATCAGCAAAGCAGAGGTGGTGTAGTTGCTGACTGTCTATCTTCACTTCCATTCCTTCCCATTCCAGTTGTTGCATGATGTTCTCGAGGGTGGCACTGAAGAGTTTCGGTGGAAAGGTATCACCCTGCCGCACCCCTCTCTTGACATCAACGATCACTTCTTTGTAGAATGGTGAGATCCTGGTAGTGAATCCATAATACAGCTCACGGAGGATCCTGATGTATTGGGCTTGAATGCCCTGATTGGCTAGGGCTTCAATGACCGCTTCCGTCTCAACAGAATCAAAGGTCTTCTTTAAATCAATGAATGTTAGACAGAGCAGCATCTTGAACTCCCGAGAAACCTCAATGAGCTTGGTTATTGTGTGAATATGGTCGATGGTGCTGGCTACCAGTCCTAGGTTTTCAACTATTCTGATCCCAGACATTGGTGAACAATCACAAAGTAAGAGATGGCCATAAGCAGTTTGACTTTAAGAATGCCGATGGGACAAATGCAGTAGATTGTTGGTATTCTGTCAGATCTGATGAACAAAACTCATCGACAGGTGTGGATATAGTTGACATGTACAGGTTTTACAAGTACAGGTTTTACCTGATGAAAATAACGTTAACTTTGAAACAGTACTTTTAATAGAAGATGCTTTCTTAAACTTGCACCTTGATTTTTGATAGCTACAATATTAGAAAAGTCATTATCCAAACAGTGTCCATGCATTCTGCTTGCATGTTCCTTTCTTACTTCTTACCATGGCTCCATTTCTGAGACTGGACTCCTGGAACATACCATATCCAGTTGTTCCAGAAACTTGTTAATCTCTTTTTGTCTTCCTGATTTGTGCTTCCTTTATTTCCTGTCTTTCTTTCTCTTACATACATTTTTTCCTTAGAAGAATTTATATGTGAAGCATATATTCTTTATTTGGTCCTGGGAATCATACCTGTATCAACATTCACATGGCTGATTCATGTCAACCACTGTATTTCTCTCCAACCCACACTTTTATAAAGTGCCACTTGAAAGCAATGCATGGAATGACTGATTATATTCTTTGATTGCATAATTGGAGTACTATTAGATTGCAATCTTCTCTATGAAATTCTCCCGGGTGTTGGCCCTGACCCTGGTCATTACTATTTGTCTCTTTTTATTAGCGTATAAATATGCAATGCACTATAAAAATGTGTTATATTTAACCCCAGGAAATCAGTGGAGTTTCCTGTGGAATGTGTGCATTTGCATATATATATATATATATATATATATATTTCTGCTTGAGGTGATGATAGTCCATGCCTTTGGAGTTGGATGAAAAACATGTTAATACTTTGTAGCAACAAATAGTGTACATGCCAAACAAATCGCATGCTAACCATTTGTTTATGCTGATGTTAAAATGTGGGTGTCCTGGGGCTGGATCCCACAGGAAAAGACCAAGAGGGGAGGGAGGGACCTTGGGGATTTCAATGGCACCAGTTTAGATGTGGCTGGTAAATTTGTTAGCAATAAAGCACTTTTCCAATTAGTGCTTAGTTTCAGGTCTGGTTTGGTACTGTAATTTGCTAACTGGTTATACTTCAGTATCTTCTGTTTGGTGAGCAAGGAAGAAATTGCACAATTAGAGGCAGTAAACAGTCACTTATTCAAGAGTGATTCTGCGTGGATTCAACTGTTGGCCTTTTCTTGTGTCTAGTTGAGTGATTTTTGTTGTTTAAGTTCTTGGTACTTTAGATCCCTCATTCAAAAACTGGGCATAATGATATCTCACGCATTGCTGAATTATAATTTGTGCAGATTACACGTGTTGTTATGGATAAAAACTGCTCGGAACTTTGCATATCATGAACAATACAAATGTCTGGTCGTTATGAAGAAATAACAGTGACATTGAATGTCTTAGAAGTCAGAGTAATTTATGCATCTTCTGAAAAGTCTTATCTTCATCTTGGTTTAAGCACACCATGAACATACTATATTACAAGAAACCAGAGGTGAATAAGAACATCGGGTTGGCCTCTGAAGGAAAGGAATTCAGAAATATTTAGAAATATTCGGTGTGAAGGAAAGTGAGATCTTCACCCGGGCGTTGTTGCTGTCCAACTTCAGAAAACAGCAGATGGAAGATGAAGGAAGGAATGAAATAAGAACAGAGCCCTACGCTGGCCCACGTTCTAATAACAGGAGGGACGCAGGTTCAGCTGACTCTCTGGCACTTTCAAAGAACCTACAATGATCAATTTCAGATCATTCCATTTGGATCTTTCACAGCTTTAGCCGTGACAGCTGTGTGATCATATTCATTGATTTGACATTCCCTAAAATAGTATCAATCTGAGAGTTTCTTGTGCCATTGGCTTCTCTGTGATTCATGACGGCGGTGGCACAAACCGCGAACCAGATGTCAGAATATCTGTTTTCTTAAAAACGCCTTTTTTTAGGGTAGGTTTATATTTTATAAATAATTCAATGTATATATTTTGAATACATAAATATGTATCTTAGATGCGATCGTCTTCTTTGGACTGAAAGGCTGTAACAAGAAATATAGCTAATGAGGGTAAAAGACACAGCAGAAGGAAATACTGTTTTTCGGAAATTTTCCTTAGAGCCAGCTGGGAAAATTTCTGCGATACTCAGCCACAAGGTCTTTCCAGGAACGGTTACACTCTTTGCTCCCCTGCCACCAGCACTGGCAACAGAAGCATCAGAACTAAAACTCAAAGAGTATTTTTTGGAGAAAATATTTTAATTTAAAATTTACCAGAACTGCACAGAAGGATATTTATTTATTTTGGGGTGTGGCGGGTTAGGTCATACCTGGCTGTGCTTAGGGCGGACTTCTGGCTCTGTGTCAGGGATGATTCCTGGCAGACTTTGGGGACCATTTGTGGTGCCAGGTTTGAACAAACCCAGATGAGCCTCATGCAAAATAACCTCTTACCTTACCTCTCTGGTCCCAACATAGAGAATTTGTTTTCTCTCTTTTTGAGTCACACCCGGCAATGCTTAGGGGTTACTCCTGGTTCTGCACTCAGAAATTACTCCTGGTGGTGCTTGGGGGACCTTATGGGATTCTGGGATTCGAACCCGGGTCAGCCATATGCAAGGCAAATGCCCTACCCGCTGTGCTGTCACCCCAGCCCCTAGAGAAGTATTTTTAACATTGTTTTAAAAGTAGTTTAGTAAAGTAAGTAAAGGCCCTCCCGTTGATCATCGATTTGCTCGAGCGGGCCCAGTAACGTCTCCATTGGAGACTTTGTTGTTACTGTGTCTGGCATATCGAATACTCTCGGTAGCTTGCCGGGCTCTCCGAGAGGGGCGGAGGAATTGAACTCGGGTCAGCCATGTTGGCTGCGTGCAAGGCAGACGCCCTACCCGCTGCGCTTTGGTGGTATAGTGGCTAGCATAGCTGCCTTCCAAAAGTAGTTTTAAAAGTCTTAAAAGAGGGTGAAATTCCACAGAAAGAAATTTGCTCCCCACCCTAGTGCACACAACTACACATACCTACTCATAGACAAGCATGCACACAGTCATATTTTCAAACCTATAAAATAAGTTTGGGATAAAATGAGAAAGTAACAGGGTTCATCACTTGATTGCAAAGTAGAAATATTAAACTGAACTTCATAGGAACGTTATAATAATCAAAAGAGATCCATGGCATAAAAATAAGTTTATAAAACAAAAACCTTAATGAGAGGGCACTGAATTGAGGTTTTTGAGTGTATAAAGTTTATGAACAAAGGTGGAGCACAAACACTTTAAGATACCTAAGAACACAAAAGGAGTTAGTAGCAGGAGCTCTTAATGAGGATCTCTAAAAAAGAAATGATTACTAGAAGAACATGATTAACTTCGAGAAGACCTTAATGACTTCCAGGTAGAAAACTCCCAAAATTTACAATACTCACTTGGAACATCAAAATCACTGAAAATGGTAGGAAGGCTCACCACCACCTCAACTGCTCACCCGCACGTCAACTTCCAGGATAGGAGCCATGCTGGTTGGACAGAAAGAGTGGAGTGCGAGCTCACTAGTCCGGGGCACCCGATCTGACAACTCAGGCCCCTGTCGTTTAATGAGTCCATCATCACAGCCACCTTCCATATTCTGATTTGTCCTCAGGGACTGCCGCGGTGTGTCTTTTGTGCTGTCTGATTCCATTCTTCGGTGAAGTAGACAAAGACCACCCAAAAGATTTGGGTTGACATCTGGAACTGCTGGGGTCACCTGGACACCACTCAAGGGGGCAGGGAATGGCAGGACAAGCCAGTGCCTCACATCTCAGGAAACATTGGTAGAACAAAAATTGTTGTTGTTGAGAACAGCTCTTTTACTATTTTGGAGAGAGGAGAGAGGACAGCAGGCAGGGTACATGCCACGCATGAGCCACATCCGAGTTGACTTTGCTTTCCAGCACCACATGGGTCTTATATGGAGCGTGGCAGGGAAGTTCTAATGGACCCAGATAGTTTCGGGAGTGGTCCAGGCATCACACGTGTAGCACTGCCCATGCAGTATCACATCCTCAGGCGTTGGTGCAGAATCTAATGTGGCTCCTGGATGTCCTGAGAACAACATGGAAAGCACTCACCCACCCCAACACACACACACACACACACACACACACACACACACACACACACACACACACCAGCTTGCTTCTTCTCTGTAGATGTCTTATGACTGTCAGTAAGTAAAGTTTCTTCCTACTTTTCATTCATTTCTGACCTGTCACCTTATGCTCTGCTTTGTCCTCCGGTACTGCCATGGTGGTCGGCTTGAGTTCTTTGGTGAAATACACAAAGATGAAAAGTAATATTTTCTTCCTCCTCTCTCCATTCATTTACCAGTCACCATGGTGGGATAAATGATGACTTAAATTATTTTAAATTTCTAATATCTGCTTTGTGTCATTTTTAATGTTGTACCAGCAGTTAGGCATGATTTTTTAAAAATTGTTATTAGTGAGACATCATGAGGTACAGTTACAGACTTTCAAATTTTGTGCTTGGGTTTCAATTATACAATGATCAAACACCCATACCACCACCACTGATCACAGTATCCCTCCCACCCCCCATTCCCCTCATCCCACCCTGCCTCTGTGGCAGGGCATTCCCTTTTGTTCTCTCTATCCTTTTGGGTGTTGTGATTTGCGAAAGAGGCATTGAGTGGCCATCATGTTTGGTCTATTGTCTACTTTCAGCATGATTCTCCCATCCTGGGAGGATCCTCACAACACCCTTTATTTGGTGCTCCCTTCTCTATCTGAGCTGCCTTTTCCCCTAGCATGCCTGGCTGGCCTCCAAGCCATGGAGCAAAATTCCTGGTACTAATCTTGGCCATTCTTGGGTGTTAGTCTCCTATTTTGTTACTTTATGTTACCCAGATGAATGCACTCTTTCTTTGTCTATCCCTCTCTTTCTGACTCATTTCACTTAGCATGATACTTTCCGTGTAGTACCACTTGTATGTAAATTTTATGACTTCAACTTTTCTAACAGCTACATAGTACTCCATTGTGTAGATGTACCAAAGTTTATTTAACCAGTCATCTGTTCTCGGGAACTCAGGTTTTTTTCAGATTCTGGCTATTGTAAACAGTGCTGCAATGAACAAACAAGTGCAGATGTCACTTCGACTATACTTTTTGCTTCTCTGGGATATATTCCCAGGAGTGGTATTGCTGGGTCAAATGGGAGTTCAATTTCTAATTTTTTGAGAATTGTCCATACTGTTTTCCAAAAGGGCTGAACCAGTCGGCATTTCCACCAGCAGTGAAGGAAGGTCCTTTCTCGCCACATCTGCACTAGCACCAGTTGCTTTTGTTTTTTTGGGTGTTGGCCAGTCTCTGCGATGTGAACTGATATCTCACTGTTGTTTTGATCTGCATTTCCCTGATGATTAATTATGTGGACCATTTTCTCATGTGCCTTTAAGCCATTCGGATTTCTTCTTTAAGAAAGTTTCTGTTCATTTCATTGTCTCATTTTTTGATGGGGTTGGATGTTTTCTTCTTGTGGAATTCAACCAGTACTTTGTATATCCTTGATATCAGCCCCTTGTGAGATGTGTGTTTGATGAATATACTTTCCCATTCTGTAGACTGTCTTTGCATTTTGGTCACTGTTTCTTTGGAGGTGCAGAAGCTTCTTAGTTTAAGATAGTCCCATTTCTCTATCTCTGTTTGCACTTGCTTGGCCAGTGGCGTGATATCTTTGTAGTAGATACCATTAGCTTCAATGTCATGGAGGTTTTTGCCAACTTTTTCTTCAATGTACTTTATGGATTCTGGTCTGATGTTGAGGTCTTTAATCCCCTTTGATCTTACTTTTTTATATCGTATTAGGCAGAGATCTGAGCCCACTTTTTTTTGCATGTATTCGTCCAGTTTTTCCAGCACAATATGTTAAAGAGGCTTTCCTTGCTCCACTTCACATTTCTTTCCTCCTTATCAATGATTAGATGATCATATGCTTGGGGGGAAATGTCAGTATATTCAGCCCTGTTTCATTGGTCTGCAGCTCTGCCTTTGTTCCAGTACCATGCTGTTTTAATTATTACTCCTTTGTAGTTCAGTTTTAAGTTAGGGAGGTTTATTCCTCCCATTTTCTTTTTTCCAATAATTGCTTTAGCTATTCGTGGGGGCTTGTTGTTCCATTTAAATTTCAGGAGTGTTTGCTCCATTTATTTGAAGAATCTCATGGATATCCTAATAGGGATTGCATTGAATTTGTACAATGCTTTGGGAAGTATTGCCATTTTGACAATGTTAATTCTCTCGATCCATGAGCAGGGAATATTTTTTCATTTCCTCGTGTCCTCTTTTATTTCCTGAAGTAGTGTTTTGTAGTTTTCTTTGTACAGGTCCTTTACTTCCTTATTTAGGCTGATTCCTAGGTACCTGGTTTTCTGGGGCACAATTGTGAACGGGATTATTTTTTCATTTCACTCTCTTCTCTATCACTATTTGAATATAAGAAAGCCATGGACTTTTGGGTATTGATTTTATTGCCTGAAACTTTACTCTACAAGTCTATTGTTTCTAGGAGTTTCTTGGTAGAGGTTTTAGGGTTCTCTAAGTATAGTATCATATCATCTG
Source organism: Sorex fumeus (assembly GCF_029834395.1). Taxonomy (NCBI): domain Eukaryota; kingdom Metazoa; phylum Chordata; class Mammalia; order Eulipotyphla; family Soricidae; genus Sorex; species Sorex fumeus. Next base: position 2,258,668 of record NW_026606063.1, read on the forward strand.
CAAATACTGAGAGCTTGATTTCTTCCTTTCCTACCTGGATGCTTTTAATATCTTTTTCTTGCCTTATTGCTATTGCAAGTTCTTCCAGTACTATATTTAACAGCAGTAGAAAGAATGGACATTCTTGTCTCATGCCTGATCTTAGGGGGAAGGCTCTCAGTTTTTCCTCATTGAGGATGATGGTTGCTATAGACTTGTGGCAGATGGCTTTAACTATATTGAGGTAGGTATGATTTTTTAATGAGAAAACTGTTGGCTTTTTTCAGAAGTTTAAAGCAAAGCACTTCCTGAGATCTAGGTGTCTTTCTAGGTGTTAAGGCTAGACCAGATCAGTATCCTAAAGAATCATCTCACCTATTAGGGATCAAAAATAGATCTAAAGGGTATGTTCTGCCACAGAAGCAGGGTGGGTGGAGGGGATGGGGGGTGGAAGGGATACTGGGAATCAGAGGTGGTGGTAATTGGACACTGATGGAGTGATGGATACTCGAACATTGTATAATTGAAACACAAGCACAAAAATTTGTAAGTCTACAACTGTACCTCATGGTGTTTCACAAATAAAAATTATAAAAAAATAGGTCAATGATGCATAATGATGGCTTCATCAGGCTCATAAATACACAAGTGATGTCTACAGTTGAGAATATAGCCTAGTTAGGAGAGCCTCTTTCTTGTAGACATTCGTATCCAGATCCCAATACATGAGTTTAGGTGAGATCAGCTTTGTGTTGAAAGAAGTTTGAATAACAGTTCTGAATGCATATTTTGGCAGAAAAAAATAGTATAAAGTAAATTTTAAATAGAAAGTCAGGAAAGGAAAAAGAGCTAGGCATTAAAGTTGGATAAATTCATCTGCAGTTGGATTATCCCAGGGCTTAAGGAAGCTATGAAAAGGTTTATAAAGCACGATATAACTAGATTTACAGGTTTAAGTAAATCTAGTTATAGAGTAGAAAGCAAAGTGAAGAGGAGGAATCAAATTTTGGAAACCGGTTAGGATATTAGTTTAATCACCTAGGCAAGAAAAATAATTATCTGAATTAAGAAAAATTTACAAGGGATAATAAAGAGAAAGTCACAGGAGATTAAAGAATTTTCTTTAAAAACTTGACAATGTGTGAAGAAGAAATTAGTGTCTACAATGACGTCCAGAATATGGCTTCAGCAATAGAAAACTTGCCCAACAATTTTATTTTAGCTGTTGCACAAAAACCCCAGACTGAAAAGAAATTCTACCAAGATGCTCTGAAAATTCAAAAAGTGTCGTGCCATTTCTCGAACCACAGGACATGTAATACAAATTGCAATCCAGAGCAGGTTGCCAAGTTTGTAGACCTGGGGCAGTAGTGCCAAATCTCAAAATTGCTTGAGTACATCTCAGGAACCTGTTGCTTATTATGTTCGATCATGACAAGTTTGTCCTCGCTCATCAACAACCTGAAGGTCCTCCAAGATCAGAATTTCTTGTGGGTTAGCCGAGATTTTTGGATACTTTTCTGGTATTCCAGCTTCTTCCTCTGCTCTCCCCCGAAACCCCTCAGCCCTCCTACTTCACATAAGGGGTCATTCTGAAAGCATTCCCCAGTAAACATCCTTCAGACAAAGCTTCATCTCAAAATTGGCCTCCTGGTGAAAACTAACTGTCCAGTAGAGTAGTAGATTGTCATTTTCTGTTTTTTCACTTTGAAAGGCAGAATTTCTTTTGCTTCTGTCTGTGATTTTGCATCTATCACTGGACTTCAGACATTTAGTTGAGCAGATTGATCTTCTGTCGTAAGTTAACAATGACCCTGTAAAATTGATATTAAAGATTATACTTTTCAACAGTTAATTCCATTATAATTATAGTATTTAACTATTTAAAACTTGTAATTGGCCTTTGGGTAATTTTTATAATATTATAATCTTATTGGTGAAGTCAAATATAATTTATAGTTTAAAAATAGGAATAGTTCTTTCATGATCTCAAGACCTGTTTTCAGTTGTGATAATAATTACATCTAGTCATTTCGTTGAGTTCTGGTGTTAACTGAATTAATGAGTTTTATAAATTGTCTACTAAAGTTAAAAATGTCCCTAAGTACAGGGAAACTGAAGTTAATGGAGAGAAGTTTCTTATAATTGAGGGATATGTTTAAAAAAATACTGGCTCAGACCTATGATACATGCCTTACATTTTATTTCTCTTCCCCTAGAGGTGGCCAAAACTTTCTAGTTGTGTGTTAATAAATATTAGATTTCAGGAAAGTTGCTTGGAACTGGAAGGAAGAAAACTATGTTTATTTCATAACAGAGGATGTATCTCACATTGTTTCACAAAGGGTGAAGGCAGACTTGGAAGGAATTAACACTATAAAATATAGCATTGAATTTTGTGTATTTAAACTATTGTGCAAATACTAGGTAATTTTGTTCTTAATAAAATGGAAGATGTGTGAGTGTATTAGGTGCTCTAGGAACTGGGTTTTATTTTATTTAAGATAAAACATCTTGTTTGCGTAGGGCCCAGGTCTCTGAGGCATATGTTAATGCAGGAAGAACAGTGGAATCAAAGAGATGTGCCCGGAGCCGGAGGTTCTTCGTCCTCTTAGCTATTTCTTTGACGTTCTTGAAGGCGTTCCAAGCCGCTCTCTTCCTCCTGCGCAGCTCGGGTGCCAGGTCATTTGTCATGTTGACCTCTCGACCTAGGTACACATAGCTGTTGCATTCGGAGATGGTCGTTCCATTGAGAGCAAATGGGGCGTCAGGAACAAGGCTGTTTCTCATAAACATTGTCTTCGTAAGATTCAGCTGTAGTCCTACCTTTCCACATTCCACATTCAGGTTTCCCAAAGAAGAATAGAAAGAGCTATGCTTGGAATATCACGTTTCACTCAAATGAGAGAGCGAATCCGGAGTTCTGACATCCGTCGACTATCAAGGATCAGGGACGCTGTCTCATTTGCCAAGGTGTCGAAAATCAGATGGGCTGGTCACGTAATGAGATTTAAAGACGACCGTTGGACTAGAGCTGTTACTGATTGGATTCCACGGGATGTCAAGAGACCGCGTGGCCGCCCACCTACCAGATGGTCAGACTTCTTCGTCAAGATCATGAACGATCGGTTTGAGGCCCTTCATGTTCCCGGAGCGAACAGATGCCATTGGGCTACACTAGCACGCGACAGGGACAAATGGAGACGTTACTGGCGCCCGCTTGAGCAAATCGACGACTAACGGGAAGTTAAGTGATTAAGTGATTAAGATAAAACACGGAAATAAGTGCAATGAAGAGTGGCACAGATTGCTATTTTCTCTAGCTCTAGGTTAGTAATAGTGTTAGAAATGGTTTATTAATTTTGTAGATTCCTTGTTTCATTAAACACAAAAAGACGGGAACTAAATGATTACCATTGATGAGCTGGAGTCTATAATCAGATTTCTTGGTGTGGTGAACAGGATGGGCTACTGTTTTAGGAAAAAGTCACTGGAAAAAGTGAATAGACAAGATCAAATTTGGGCTGCAAAGAGAGTGGAGTGGGTAAGGCTCTTGTCTTGGACTCAGTTGACCTGGGTTCAATCCAGAGTTCCACATAAATCTCTTGAACACTTAGGGGACTGATCCCTGACCACAAACCAGGAGTAAGCCCTGAGCATTTCTGAAATGACAAAAGTCCCCTCCACCCCCGACCCCCACAAAACAAAGAAGAGACTGAATTTATTTATAATATTTTCTGAAAAATAAAATTTCTGTGTCTGGAAATTTCTAGCTTTACTTTGAAACATTTTAATAATTATTCCCTACACACAGAGAGCTGTCTACTCTCCACCAACTCCTGAAAATCAGAACAGAAAAGAATAAAATCTTACAGAGCTTTGTGAAAAGTAAACCAAAGCTTTAAATTGCTATGAAACTAAGCAAACTGAGAAACAAATAACCAGAACATCATATAGGAAATATATTTTTGTGTGTGTAAGACAAGAACTATCGTTGAACATTGAATGGGAATAAAATGTACATAAATTGCCAAAAAGAGGGTTTTTTTCCCAGGACGTTAAAATTGAGGAATAGTCCTGCCTTTTTAATTTTTAAATAATTTTTATTAGTGAAACACCTGCCTTTTTAAGATTAATTTATATTCTGTGCCATGAAACTGATAAGAGCTGCTGGTACACTGGTCATTTACAGATTTCAAACATCTCACACATTCATGATCAATGTTGACTTTCCTTTCTTTATAGGATAATGTTTTGGGGTTTGTTTTGGTTTTTTATTAGGCCACGTCCATCAGTGCTCAGGGTTTGTGTCTGAGTGCTCAGGGAGGAGGAGGAGCTTGAGGGCCATATGCGGTACCAGGGATCGAACCCAGGACAACTGTGTGTGAGACACTTACCTGCTGTAATTATGTGTTTGGCACTGCGGTGTATTTTTTGATACTGATAAGTCTTACCATGTCATTAGTCAACATATACAATTAATTGCATGGTTCTTAATCGTTTTTTATTTTGCTTCAGAGTTTTAATTTTGATAAGGTTCTTGGGCCAAATTCTATGCAAACCAAGTTAGCATTGTGAGTATGTGACACAGAGTCATACATTTTAAACAGTTTCCCTAAGGGATAACAAGTCTCCTGCAAACCAAGAAATTGATGTTCAACACCTTTATCATCCTTACCTGCTGAGTTTATCCTTTTTGGTTTTTATAAATTTATTTTAGCATAGAGGAAAAAGCCACAGCTGTTGATACAATACTAGAATTAAAGTTGATTAGAGAACAGTCAATTTCTGTGTTTATCCCTTTTCTATAGACATGAAGAACTCTTGATGGCATTACCATATAATTTGTGTTCTTAAGAAAGTTTATTTCTCACTTATTCCTTCAAATATTTGCTGTTATTCTCTGCATACGCTATTATTCATAAATTTAGATTTCTTACAAATCCAGGAATAGAGGATAGAGATTACAGAACAAGAGAGGAAAATATAGACAGTTCACTTTACCCCAGAAACTGCAGAGCAATAATCTCAATAAATGCAGTTCTTCACAAAGGCTCCAAATGGCGTAATGATTTTGAAGCATCATGGAATATTTGGTATTTCTGGAGTTCACAATGAAATTTTATTTACTTATTTATGTGCTTTTTTTCAATTGAGATAACCTTTAATTTACAATGTTTATGCACTTTTCAGAGGTATAATTTCATATTTCTAAACATAAATTTTCACACTACAACCCCCTCCCTAGTACCAAGTTCCATCCCACTGTCCTCCTATCCACTTTCACCTTAGCTGCCCACTGTAGTTCCTCCAATGATTCCACTTCTGTGAGCAGAATCCTTGTACATTATCTTATTGCTTTGTTTCTTTAGAGCCTGTATATTAGTGAGATCGTCTAGCACTCATCCTTCTCGTTCTGACTTGCTTTACTTGCCATGATTGCCTCTCGTTCCTCCCATATTGTCGGAAAAGGCAAGGTTTGATCACTTCTGCTAGTTGAGTAGTATTCTATTCTATATGTAGACTATGCCTTTGTTTTGATTATAGGGAGTAATTACAGAACCCTGTGGTGCTTGGGTTTTACTCCTGGCCTTCTGCCCAGGGATAACTTCCGCAGCCTCAGAGAGCGTATGGTGTGTCAAAGATGGATGCAGGTTGATTGCATGCAAGGCAAAAGTCATACCTGCGGTGCTATTGCCCCAGCCCCTATATACTGAAACTTCTTTATCCATTCATTATCACGTTCTGATCGATACCTAAGAGTAGAATTGCTGAATCATATAGTCAATCCTTTTTTAGTTTTATTGTTTTGAGAAATCTCCACGACGATCACAACCATCCTGTTGTTCGTCGATTGCCTCGAGCAGGCCCCAGTAATGTCTCCTTTGTCCTAGCCCTGAGATATTTTAAAAAGTGCCATATTCAAGGCTCTTTCAGAGTTAGGAGAATGAGACCCATCATGATTTCTTTTATTTTATTATGATGAAGAATTATAAACATCTTCATGATCGGGTGTCACTCATACAGTGTTCCTATACCCATCCCTCCACCAGTATAATTTCCCAGCACCAATGTCCCCAGTTTCCCACTCACACTCCATACTGGTTTTTGATAGATACTTGGCCTGTTTATGCCCCTATCAACGGTAGATGAGGGTTATTTTTTCTTCACCTTCTGTCAACATTTGTTTCTGGCATTTTTGAGATGAGACATTCTGTGATTGAAATTTTATTTTTGTACTAGCAATTATGACAGAGCATCTTATGTCTCTGTCAGTATGTTACGCTTATTTTGTAAAGATTATTGATTATTGCCAGAAATGGCTCCTATTTTTTAAAGTTTTATTCTCTAAAGGTTAGAAAGAAAACATAGAATATCTATAAAAGAAACAATTCTAATACATAATATCATTTTGGAGAGCAAAAAGTGGTTACATAACCCAGATTCTGACTAAAAGAAAGAAAAGGAAATTAAATGTTTCAGTCCGAAGACTGTAAAGACCAGGTACATTCATGAAATATTTCCAAAAGTTTGATACAAGTAATTCTGGTAATAGTAGATCAATTCCAGGGCAAAGCAAAAGAAAGAAAACAAATACAATGAGCTGATAGAAATCCAGTTATTAAACAACCAAGAAAAATAAATAAAAGTTCTAAAATGTGGGTTCCGTCATTAAAATAGTTGCAAAACTGAAAAATAAGAAACAAGCTACTAAGCCTCCAAAACTGATTAAAGTGTCTAGGCATAATTACCAGAGAACTTTCATTCTGAAAATAGCATAAAAATAATATTAACAGAACTTTCATTCTGGAACTTTCTGGAATATTAACAAAATTCAAACTCCATCATATGGTTGATCAAAGGAAAAAAGATATTCAAAATTGTTAACAATTTTAGCAGTTTCTATTTTTTAGCAATTTAAAAATTCTTCTTAACAGTTTTAGTAGCTTCCATTTTTCTTTATGCAACTTTCTGGAAATTCTAGAACATTGACAAAATCAAAAACCTATCATATGGTAGAACAAAGGAAAAAATAGTATATTTAAAATTATTGTTAACAATTTTAGTAGCTTCTAATTTTAATCTCAGAGTTCTTTTTAGCCAAATAACAGTATCCACTAAAATAAATTTAATTTATTTTTGAATCCACTGCTCATGGTCACCATACAAATGCTATAAACCACTATACCATCTTGCAGGCACCTTACTTTTTCAAAATTATAGTTAATTACTAAGCCATAATAAAAAAGGCCCTCCCGTTGATCGTCGATTTGCTCGAGCGGGCCCAGTAACGTCTCCATTGGAGACTTTGTTGTTACTGTGTCTGGCATATCGAATACTCTCGGTAGCTTGCCGGGCTCTCCGAGAGGGGCGGAGGAATCGAACTCGGGTCGGCCATGTTGGCCGCTTGTAAGGCGAACGCCCTACCCACTGTGCTATCGATGAAATTATGTTTTAAAGAATAATAGAAATTACTTTCAGTGACACCAACTCCTATATCAGTGCACAATTTATGGAATTTTCTTTCCAATAAAATCATTTGGTTTGGGGGGGATGAACATATATGCAGATAAAAACAGTCATTCACTTATATGTGTTGAATCCGGGTAAGCAACAGTTGTTCCTTCAACTAGGTTTTTTTTTTTTTTCAATTTTTGCAATTAAAACTTTTAAAGACATGGTTGCTTTTTGTTTTCTTGTTTATTTTTGGGCCACACCCAGTGGTCTCAGGTCTTTCTCTTTGTTCTTTGTTGAGTGATCAGGGATCATTCCTGGTGAACTTGGAGATGCTAAGGATTGAACCTGGGTCGGGTGCATTCAAGGCAGGTGCCCTACATGCTGTATTATCTCTCTGGCCCTGATAATTGCTTTTCTTAAGAATAACTTTATAAAACTCAAATGAAGATATGCTTAAAATTCCAATAATGGATACGAATATGGTGAATAAGTTAAAGAACAAGTATTGCTAAAATGTGAATTAACCATACATTAATAGAAATTGAATTATTTATTTTGGGGGATCACACCTGGAAGTTCCGCCCCTCTCGGAGAGCCCGGCAAGCTACCGAGAGTATTCGATATGCCAGACACAGTAACAACAAAGTCTCCAATGGAGACGTTACTGGGCCCGCTCGAGCAAATCGACGATCAACGGGAGGGCCTTTACCTTTACCTTTACACCTGGAAGTACTTAGGGTTACTCCTAGTGAGGGATGGGGGACAGTATGGGGTGCCTGGAGTTGAACTTTAGGTTGGCCTTATGCAAGGCAAATGTCCTCACCCACTGTGCCACCTGTTTGACCAAGATGAAGATAAAAAGTAGATGCCAGGGTCTATTTTCTGAATCCTGGCTTATAAATTCACTAAAGCATACCCATTGGAAAGAAAAGCAAATGCAAAGTAAATGCACCTAGGTTTTCAAAAATTCAAAATAGGATAAAATCATTTGAAATGAACAGAAAAGTTGTAGCTCTGCTATGATAGTATACAATTTTAACACATCTCTGAATTAAAGATCTTAATATTAAGTTAATATTAACAGTAAATGAGTTTAATTTGCATTAATATTGATTAATACTAATTAATATTGAATGCTGAGTAGTTCAACACATTAATCACTAGTCACGTAGGGTTGTTAACCACTAGAAAGGAGAGGAGTCCTAACTGAGATGTGTATTTGGAGTGAAATGTACATTAGATTGGAAGACATAGCATGGTAAATATGTAAAATTTATCATTAATACTTTGTATATAATTTTCATGTCAAAGGGATAATATTTGGGCTATAAAGGTTTAGAAAGCACACTAGCAAAACTGGGGCTGGAGCTATAGCACAGTGGGTAGGGTGTTTGCCTTGCACGTGGCCGACCCGGGTTCAATTCCTCCATCCCTCTCAGAGAGCCTGACAAGCTACCAAGAGTATCCCACCCGCACAGCAGAGCCTGGAAAGCTACCTGTCACGTATTTGATATGCCCAAAACAGTAACAACAAGTCTCACAATGGAGATGTTACTGGTGCCCGCCCGTGCAAATCAATGAACAATGGGAGGACAGTGCTACAGTGCTACTATCAAAACTAACTTCATCTTTGTACTTACAGATTTTTTCCTTTGTTGCTACTCAAAAATAGAGTATGGAACACGTGATTTGCACTAGAAAAGTATAGTGGTGGACTGGGACTTTGTTGAATTTAGACCAAGAAGCCAATGTTTATCTAAAATACAAAATTAGGAGAGAAGATAAGCTACCCTATCCAACCTTTTTTTTTCTGAAATAAATAAATTTAGGTTCATGATATTCTTCCTGTTTGTTGGTTGGTTTGTTTGTTTGGCCACCCTGTTGTGCTCAGGGCTACGTTGGCTCGAACTTAGGGATCCCTTCATGTGGAGGGCTCAGGCTTGAACCTGGGTCAGCTGTATGCAAGACAAGTACATTCCAGATCTCTGTACTGTGCACCCCACCAGGGATCTATACTGCTCTTAGAGATATCAGTGTATCACTGTCATCCTGTTAGTCATCCAGTAACGTCTCCTTCATCCTAGCCCTGAGATTTTAAAAAGTGCCACATTTGAGGCTCTTTCAGGGTCAGGAGAATGAGACTCATCATTGTTACTGGTTTTTGGCATATTGAATATGCCACGGGGAGTTTACCAGACTCTGCTGTGTGGGCAGGATACTTTTGGTAGCCTGCCAGGTTCTCCAGAGTAAACAAACAAAAACAAATACTGTCCTCCCATTGTTCATCGATTTGCTCGAGCGGGCCCAGTAATGTCTCCATTGTGAGACTTCTTGTTACTGTGTTTGGCATACTGAATACTCTCGGTAGCTTGCCGGGCTCTCTGAGAGGGGTGGAGGAATCGAACCTGGCTCAGCCAGGCTTGCTGCACACAAGGCAAATGCCCTACTGCTGTGCTATCACTCCACTGCATGGGTGGTTCAGTGGTTCTCCAGAGTAAGACCTAGATAATAAGATGTCTTATACTTAGATATATGCAGACTAAAAAACGTATCAACATCCTTTGTTTTTTTTTTAATTTATTATACATTTAATTTAGTTTTAACAAAATTCTGACAATGGTTTATGTGATTCATTTTAAGTTGGTTCAAAAATTCGTTTTCGGGAATTAGAAAACAAACAAACAAACAATGAAAGCCAAGGAATTTCTGATGAAGAATAAGGGATGGGACTATCAGGTAGCAAGGCAAGGCGTGTAATAAGACTAATGATAAAGTCAATATGAAATTGACACAAGCTTGAAAAATATTGACTAATGGAAGAAAATTAAGATCTTGGAAATAGACTTGTTTTACAACTTGATATATCACAAAGGTGGGATAGAAGATCATTGTGAAATGGAAGGACATTCAATAAATGTGTTTGAACAATTAATTGTTCACATAAATTAAATCCTTAAATTGGATTCTTACTTTCTACTATGTGTAAAACTCGAGATAAGTTGAGGACAGAGACTATGTGAATTTCTGAAACCTTAGAAGATAAGTAATGCTTTGAACTTGGAAATGTATAATAAATTAAAATACATGCTAAGCAGTGAGATAAATAAATCCCACTGCTTGTTAATTAAAAAACTTCTGTTCCACAGAAGACAGCTAGAGATAGCAAAAAGACAAGATTCAAACTGAGAATTGTTTGTTATACATGTAATTTACAAAGGATTAGCAGCTCTCTTACAAATCAATTAGAAAGGATACCATTCAATAAATAGAAAATTAGGAGGACACATAGGCAGGCACCACATGGACGAGGAAACACAAGAAGAGAAAAAAGCTTGAAAAGATGTTTATCCCTACAGTTTTTAGGGGAAACACACACTCTTTTAAATCTATATTTTCACAGTATTATATTCACACATATAATAAGTCATACTTAAGTCTAACAAATACACATCTTTTCTGGTAAAACTCTAAACATAGAAATCAAATTGGGGGTCGGAGTTGTTAGTACAGTGGGTAGGGTATTTGCCTTGCATGTGGCCCACCCTGATACAATCCCTGCAACCCATATGGTCCCCCAAGCACCGCCAGGAGTAATTCCTGAGTGCAGAGCTAGGAGTAACCCCTGAGAATTGCCTAGTGTAACCTGAAAAGCAACAAAAGAAATAAAACAAAAGAAATTAAAAGGCCCTCCCGTTGATCGTCGATTTGCTCGAGCGGGCCCAGTAACGTCTCCATTGGAGACTTTGTTGTTACTGTGTCTGGCATATCGAATACTCTCGGTAGCTTGCCGGGCTCTCCGAGAGGGGCGGAGGAATCGAACTCGGGTCGGCCATGTTGGCCGCTTGTAAGGCGAACGCCCTACCGCTGTGCTATCGCTCCAGCCCAGCCAAAAGAAATTAAATTGGTATTAATTTTGTGTGGTTGAGTAATATCAATGATACTTTGGACAAACTTGCAGGCTATCGAATGTAGCCTGCCCACAGGGCAGAGTCTGGCAAACTCCCTGTGGCGTACCAAATATGCCAAATACCAGTAACAATGATGGGTCTCATTCTCCTAAAGAGCCGTGAATATAATCTCAGGGCTAGGATGAAAGAGACGTTACTGGGGCCTGCTCGAGGCAATCGAAGATTAACAGGATGATGAAATGAAATGAAATGAAATGAGTAATATCAGATCAGTATTGGGCCTCCTCTACTCAGACCCCCCATCTTCCAGTAGCTAGACCTTATACCCACCAACTGCTGCCAGCGCCGTGTAATCCCATCAACGGACAAGACCCAGAGACTATAAAACCAAGCTCCCAGAAGAGGACAACACAGAGTCTCCTGTCCCCGAGATTTCTTGTTATCCAGTTCTCACTCTTGGAGAAACCAGCAACCTACCAAGAGTATCCTGCCTGAACAACAGAGTCTGGCAAGCTCCCTATTTTGATATGCCAAAACCCAGTAACAATGATGGGTGTCATTCCCCTGACCCTGAAATAGCCTCCAATTGGCACTTACTAAAACCTCAGGGCTAGGATGAATGGAGATGCTACTGGTGCTTGCTCGAGGAAATCCATGAACAATGGGATGACAGGGATGCAGTGGTGCGGTGAATAATAATATGTGTAACCTATTATATCACAACCTCACTTGCGTGAAAATACATAAGATACATTTAAAAAATCAAGATATAAATTTTAATCTATATACATTAATCATTTGTATGCATTAATGAGGAATGTATTTCTGATCTGTTAACTTCCAGAGACCTTACAACATCCAGAAAAAACTAAAACTGTTGTGTAATAGCTGGATTTTGGGTTATAATGGGCCAGTGTATATTCACTATCTGTATCAAATATGCTACTTTGGAAGGGGCTGTTGAGAATGGGGCAAGGCTCTTTAAAATTTAAAAAAAAACCTTAAAATATTTGTGGCTTTTTAAAATTACCAGAATAGATGCGAGTAGAAAATACTATATAATACTTAGTAGAAAATAAGAGAATGAAAATAAGAGAAAATAACAATGAAGGGAAGTAAAAAGAAGGAACCAGGCAAGGAAAAGAAGGGAAGAAGAAGGTAGAAAGAATGAGAAGGGTTGAAGCTGGGAGAGATGGAAAAAGAGGGAGGAAGGGCAGAAAGAGGAAAAATGAGGAAGGGAAGATGGGATGGAATGTATAAAGGTAAGAGAGGTAGGGAAAGGAGGATAGAAAAAGGAAAGAACGTAAAGAGAAAGGGAATAAGAGTCAAGAGGAACAGAACACCTTAAATACACGAAGAAATGTTTTTACTTCCTCAGATTGTTAGAAGTGGAAAACTAAAGCTCTCTTCTAAAATTTATGCATGCATGTAGTCTATTAAAAATGTAGGATATCTACTTATAGCATAATGCTGTATTTTCAAATGTAAAAAACCCAAAAGACTTACAAAGTAGTGCTATGAATAAATATGTAAATAATAAATAAAATTTACAAAGTAAATAAAACCACATTTACAGAACAGTACTATTTGTGGAGGAGGTAGAAATATGGAAGAAGTACAATTTGACTTGTAAATAGATGCTCACCGTGTGAGATTCTTATGTCTCTTTTTTTCCCATTTATAAGATAACATTGCATTACAAATAAGTAACAGTGTAAATCAGCAGGCTTACAATGGTGGGTTGAGTAGAAAAATTATCTTTCCAGCTGAAGAGTTACCTTTCTGGGGCTGGAGTGATAGTACAGCGGGTAGGGCGATTATCTTGCACGTGTCCCTCCTGGGTTTGATCCCCAGAATCCCATATGGCCCCCAAAGCACCACCCGGAGTAATTCCATAGTGCAGAGCCAGGAGTAACCCCTAAGCATTGTTGGATGTGACCCAAAAAACAAAAAAAAAAAAGAAAAAAATTTGCCTTTGTCTGCAGTCATCCTAATATCCTTGACTATCTTCACTTCCTTTCTCTTCCATATCTCTGTTCTAGAACCATTTATTTTTGCGTTAAGACTTCTTTGACTCACTGAGTTATTTAGAATTAATGAGGCTTTTCAAATCTGTATTGAGCTTGGTTCCTGACTCCTTGTTACAGGATGTGCATCAGATTAACACAATCTATGAGTTTCTGTTCCAGACTATGGCAGTTTTTCAAATGAGAAGCTCTCCAGATGAACACCCACCAGTTTGGTTCCAAATTGCTTAAGTCGTCTGGAGAGAGCAGATTTTTTTCCAGCTTAAAAAAAAAAAAGAAAGCACAGTCCAACGTATCTTCAGGGAAATTGGATTTTTCATAATATGTTCTTAAGAGTAAGCAGTAAAAAGAGCTTCATAAAACAAGAGAAGCAAAATCATATGTGCCTCTCTGAATATGTTGTAAAAGCTGATGATGATATTTCTCCTTTGGGCATTAGATCAATCTCATGCATAAACACTGAAATAGAAAGAGAATTACTAAAGAAATAGATCATCAAGTGTCTAAAAGCATTTGTATTATGAGACTAGTAGAAAAATAGTGAGATTTTTTGACTCTGCAATGCAACGGAGGCATTTTAGAAGGTAAATAAATTCACAGTCAAAATTCTTTAAGAAATAATCACTCAGATAGATGGTAACCAAAATAATTATTCAGAGAATAACAGATGTCTCCAAACTTATTTTAACAAGAGTGAGAAAAGATAACTAACCAAGAGAATGTTCATAATATTTGACCCAACAATTCTTCTGTTTGCAATTGACTTGTTCCACTTCCATAAAAACTCAAGTTTTAATAAGTAAGACCATATGTATCTGTTCAGCATGAGTGTGTATTTGGGGAATATTATCACATTTTCAGGGAAGATCACAGATATGATTAAAATATTTATTTGGTTGATATATCAGTTTAGATATATCTTTCTTACAGTCTTTTATCATTATAATATGTGAATTTCATTTGAATCTCAATTCAGAAAAACATTTTAAAAATATTTGATTAAATCGCTGTGATTTACAGTTATTTATAGTTGAACTTTAGATACTATGTTGCAGCACCGATTCTGCTACCATGCCAACTTCCACCCATCCAGAAATGTCCCGAGTTTCCTCCAATTCCTCGCAAACTTTTGGAAAAACATAGCAGAGTTAGGTTGGAAGAGATATTAGCCATCGTACAATGCAGAGGATTAACTTTAATGGTCTACATTGCCTACTAATTTTTTTTGTGTTACATGCAATAAGGTTTTTCCTTATTGTTATATTTCAGATCTTGTAAAGAGTGAGAATTTATATTAACAAATTGCTTTTCTCTGGGAAGTAAACAGTTGTGTAAAAGTGTTCGATTCAAAGAACAATTATGCTTACTAAAAATATTTATATTATACCTTTATTATTTATAAAACAATAACCCTACAAATATATCTCTGTTCAGTTCATATCCATGCACACAAAGCTGAAGGTGCTTACAGAAAAATAATTACCATTTTGACTAATCTCACTCTAAATTTGTAACTTAAGATTTCAACAACAACGAAATGATGCCTAAAAGTTACATTTTATTTCCAGGGTCATTCATACTCTTAACTTCTAACAATCTATATTCAGAATTCCAACCCCCTTGACATTATAGATATAGGAATTGAAAATGCACGATGAATTGATAATTTTGAATTATGTCTAAGTGCTGTACATAGGTACA
The DNA here is from genome assembly GCF_029834395.1 of Sorex fumeus. Lineage (NCBI taxonomy): Eukaryota > Metazoa > Chordata > Mammalia > Eulipotyphla > Soricidae > Sorex > Sorex fumeus. The sequence goes on from NW_026606063.1 coordinate 2,273,741, forward strand.
TGGAGGGGAACAATAAGTATTGTACTGGCATAATTGCATTATTATTTTTATAATTTAACAAAAACAGAAACACAAATTTTTAGCTGTTTCCTTTGAAGTGAGGTTTCAGGCCACAACATTGTTTCTCAGGTCTGACCCCTACCTCTGTGTTCAGGGATCATGCCTGGTGAGGTTTGGGGGACTCTATGTGGTACCATGGAATGAACCAAGGTGGGTTACATGCAAAGCAAGTGCCTTACCCCTGTGTTATCTCTGTGGCCCTGTTTTGCTGTTTCTAAAATGTTCTTTTTCTAATTATTTTGCTCTTCTGAACACTTTCACAGATTTTTTTCTATAAAATTACTTACAGTATATGTTTCCTTTACATTGTTAATAAACATTTATGCAATCATATATAACTTTCTTTGTTTTTTTCTTTTCTGAGGTTTGGGGCAAACCTGGCTAGGGACTTATTCCTAGCTCAGCTCTCGAGATGAACCAAGGCAGGCTTGGGGGACCATATGTGTGCCCAGAATCAAACCTGGGTTGGCTGCTAGGTCAAGACTCTACCCACTGTACTATATTTCTGGCCTTTAGTTTTTCTGTTCTATCCAATTTTATTAATTAGAAAGCAAACTGGGGGCCAGAGCAATAGTGCAGCCGATAGGGCATTTGCCTTGCATGTGGCTGACCCTGGTTCAATCCCTGGCATCCCATATGGCCCCCCAAGTGCTGCCAGGAGTAATTCCTGAGTGCAGAGCTAGGAGTAACCCCTGAGCATCGCTGGGTGTGACCCAGAAAGCAAAAAAAAAAAAAAGGAAAAAAGGAAAACAAAGCAAATTGGATATTGGCATTATAGAGCACTGTATAATAATGTTCTGTAGAAATTTTTAAAGTATGAGGATTGATTTTTAAATTTGATTAATTGACAAACATAAGCTCATCGTTCTTGACATAATCTTCTTTTCTATTCTTGATGGATAACTTTCTAAATACTCTGCTCTGATAAGAAAGATTTATCTTTAATTTTCTCTGAACTTAACCACGATATATGAATATGCCTTTTGTTCCCATACAATATTTATATAAGTGTGTGTGTTTTCAAAAGTCCAGCGGGCCTCTATCTCTCTTCCCACCTGAATTTGGTGGTCTCGCACACTTCCCCTACCCTGGGGAGGTCAGTGGTGATGGGCAGGTGAAGGAAGGACACGAGGGCCAGGCCGGCTGTTCTCAATTGTAGTTTATTCCAATATTCACTCTCCTTCTGCTTCTCTCTCTCGAGCCTGAGCCCCTCTCACTTCTGACTCTGCCCTGTGGAGCCCGAGACCCCTCCAAGCTTATAGTCTTAGTTTATATAGCAATCACTTAGGGTGGTGACACAAAGATGGGTTGAATATTAACAAATCAACAAAGAGAGGTAAGACCACTTTTCCAGGAGATTAACTCAAGAATAAAATCTCATCTAAAGAGATTACTCCAGCTCTTCCTCTTTGTCCCCCAAGCTGTGCTGGTCTTCTCCCAAAACCAAGTCAGTTATTGTGCCAAAATTCAAACCCGGGACTTGGATTTCTCCCTGCAAGCCCCCCAGGCATCCTCTCGGACATTGGGAGACAAAGCAGCCCTGAGCCTCTGCCTCTTCCTCTTCATCCCCCAAGCTGTGCTGGTCTTCTCCCAAACCCAGGTCAATTTATCCACCGGTATTCAAACCCAGAACTTGAATTTCTCCCTGAAAGCACCCCGGTGTCCTCTGGGACTTTGGAAGAAAAGCAGCCCTGAGCCTATGCCTCTTCCTCTTCGTCCCCCAAGCTGTGCTGGTCTTCTCCCCTACCCAGACTTTACTCCCCCCCACACACACCAGGTACCCCTGGGGATATGGCCTTTCAGAAGTGGGCGTGGTTTCTGTAGAAGTGAACGTGGCCTAATTTTAGGTGGGCCAATGCTCATCCAGCCACAGATAATTTAGCCATACCAAGGAACCTAGTCCTCATACCTACACACCAACGTGAAGAAACAACGCAAATCCCCACCATGTGGGGAAGAAGAGGAAAAGAATCCATAAGCCTCTGTAGATACTGCTCACCTAAGGGACCTCTCTGACAAAGAATTCAGATATGAAGTCATGAACATGTTCAACCAACTCAATGAAACAGACAGATATCCAGTAACATGACAGAAAAATCAACAAATTACAGGAAGAAATGAGAGCAGAAATGTCACGAATAAAAGATTCCATAGATGAAATAAAAAACTCAGTCTGTACCCTGAATGGTAGAATGACTGCAGCTGAAGAGAGAATCAGTGAGCTGGAAGATCAGCTGCACCAAGCCAACAGGCAACAACAAACAGTGGCAAGGGACCTCAAAATAGCTCTAGAGAGAATCAGAGTCCTAGGAGATGATTCCAAGAGGAACAACATTAGAATCATGGGACTACCTGAAGCTCAGGGAAACAATCCCAATGAAAAAAACACGGTTAACAAATCATTGCTGAAAAATGCCCAGAGTTTGACAACACAACCATTCAGGTTCAAGGAGCCAAAAAGGTGCCAGATAAAAGAGACCCTAACAAAAACACTCCAAGACATATCATAGTTAAAATGATTGATGCTGCTGATAGAGACACAATACTGCAAGCAGCAAGGTCAAAGAAGGAAATCACATACAAAGGAGCACCCCTTCGATTCACAGCAGATCTATCAGAGAAAACCCTCCAAGACCGAAGGCAATGGTGAGATATCGTGAAAAAACTCCTGAAATGAATGCTTCACCAAGAACACTCTATCCAGCTAAACTCTCACTAAAAATTGAAGGAACAGTACACTATTTTCTAGATAAACAGCAGCTCAGGAACTTCATAGACTCAAAACCAAACCTAAAGGAAGGACTAAAGTGGTTACGATAAGACAAGACAAGCCCTACAAGCACAACAGACCCTTACAAAACCCCATAACAATAATCTATCTCAATGTCAAAAGTCTAAATTCACCAATTAAGAGACACAGAGTGGCAAAATGAATTCAGAGACAGAACCCAACATTCTGCTGCCTAAAAGAAACTCATCTCAACAGTTAAAGAAAATACAGACTCAAAGTTAAAGGATGGAAAACAATCCTGCAAGCAAACAGCTCCTTCAAAAACTCTAGGGTGGCCATACTAGTATCTGACAACATTAATTTCAGGTTGAAAAAGATTAGAAGGGACAGTGAAGGCTAGTTTCTCTTCATCAAGGGATATGTAAAACAGGAAGAAATCACACTCTTAAATGTATAAGCACCTAATGAGGGAACAGCTAAATATTTAAAACAACTGCCAACAGATTTGAAGGAGGACATTGCTAGCAACACAATAGTAGCTGGAGACTTCTACATTGCCTTATCACCTCTGGATAGATCAACAAGTACAAAACTCAGCAAGGAAACATTGACTTTGAAAGAAGATATAGAAAGGGCTTATAGACCTATACAGGGCTTTACACCCCAAAAAGAAAGAATACACATTCTTCTCCAGTGCGCACGGAACATTTTCCAAAGCAGACCATCTGCTAGGCCACAAAACATACCTCAATAGAATTAGGAAGATAGAAATAGTATCAATAATCTTTTCAGACCATGATGCACTGAGAATAGAAGTGAATCACACACAGACATGGAGAACCAAATCAAACACCTGGAAATTAAACAACTCAATGCTGAACAATGAGGGATCAGAAAGGAAGTCAAGGACGAAATCAAAAGATACTTGGAAGCAAATTAGAATTAAGAGACAAGCTAATAGAATTAAACAACTCATCAAAAAGATCATACACCATGACCAAGTGGGATTCATCCCAGTGATGCAAGGATGGTTTAACATTGGGAAATCAATCAACACAATCCATCATATCAACATCAGAAAAGATAAAAATCACATGATCATATCAATAGATGCATAGAAAGCATTTGACAAGATCCAGCATCCTTTTATTATGAAAACACTCGCCAAAATGGGGATAGAGGGGACTTTCCTCAATATAGTTAAAGCCATTTACCACAAGCCTAGAGAAAGCATCATTCTGAATGGGGAAAAACTGAGAGCCTTCCCCCGAAGATCAGGGATGAGAAAAGGATGGCATTGTCTCCACTACTGTTAAATATAGTACTGGAAGTACTTGTAAAAGCAGTCAGGCAAGAAAAATATATTAAGGGCATCCAGGTAGGAAAGGAAGAAATCAAGCTCTCATTATTCGCAGGTGATATGATACTATACTTAGAGAACCCTAAAATCTCTACCTAGAAACACTAGACTTGTATAGTAAAGTTGCAGGCTATAAAATAAATACCCCAAAGTCCATGGCTTTCCTATACGCAAACAGTGAAAGAGAAGAAAGTGACATGAAGAAAACAATCCAGTTCACAATTGTGCCCCTGAAAATCAGGTACCTAGGAATCAGCTTAACTAAGGAAGGAAAGGAGCTGTACATAGAAAACTACAAAATGCTACTTCAGAAAATAAAAGAGGACACGAGGAAATGGAAAAATATCCCCTGCTCATGGATCAGTAGAATAAACATTGTCAAAACGGCAATACTTCTCAAAATACTATACAAATTCAACACGATCCCTACAATGATAGCCATGACATTCTTCAAAGAAATGAAGCAAACACTCCTGAAATTTATATGAAACAATAAGCCCCCAAGAATAGCTAAAGCAATTCTTGGGAAAAAGAAAATGGGAGGAATCAAGCTCCCTAGCTTCAAACTCTACTACAAAGCAGTAATAATTAAAAAGCATGGTACTGAAATAAAGGCAAGGCTGTAGACCAATGGAACAGGGTTGACTATACTGACATCTCCCCCAAGCATATGATCATCTACTCTTCGATAAGGTAGCAAGAAATATGAAGTGGAGTAAGGAAAGTCTCTTTAACAAATTGTGCTGGCAAAACTGGACTGCTACATGCAAAAAAGTGGGCTCAGATCTCTTCCTAACGCCATGTACAAAAGTAAGATCAAAATGGATTAAAGACCTCAACTTCAGACCAAAATCCATAAGGTACACTGAAGACAAAGCTGGAAAAACCCTCCATGACATAGAAGCTAATGGTATCTTCAAAGATGTCATGCCACTGGCCAAGCAAGTGAAAACAGAGATAGACAAATGGGACTATCTTAAATTAAGAAGCTTCTACACCTCCAAAAAAACAGTGACCAAAATACTAAGACAGTCTACAGAATGAGAAAGGATATTCAGTAAATACATATCAGACAAGGGGTTGATATCAAGGATATATAGGTACTGGTTGAACTCCACAAGAAGAAAACATAAAACCCCATCAAAAATGGGGCGATGAAATAAACAGAAACTTTCTCAAAGAAGAAATTCGAATGGCTAAAAGGCACATGAGAATATGCTCTACATCATTAATCATCAGGGAGCTGCAGTTCAAAACTACAATGAGATATCATTTCACAACATAGAGAACTAAAGCACATCAAAAGAACTAAAGCCCACATCAAAAGAACTAAAGCAACCAGTATTGGCATGGATGTGGCGATAAAAGGGACCCTCCTTCACTGCTGGTGGGAATGCCAACTGGTTCAACCCTTTTGGAAAACAGTATGGATGATTCTCAAAAAATTATAAATTGAGCTCCCATTTGACCCAGCAATACCACTCCTGGAAATATATCCCAGAGAGGCAAAAAAGTATAGTTGAAGTGACATCTGCAATTGCTTGTTCATTGCAGCACTCTTTACAATAGCCAGAATCTGGAAAAAACCTGAGTGCCCGAGAACATATGACTGGTAAAAGAAACTTTGGTACATTTACACAATGGAGTACTATGTAGCTGTTGGAAAAGATGAAGTCATGAAATTTACATACAAGTGGCACTACATGGAAAATATCATGTTAAGTGAAATGAGTCAGAAAAAGAGGGATAGACAGAGAAAGATTGCATTCATCTGGGGTACATAAAGTAACAATATAGGAGACTAACATCCAAGATTTGCCAAGATTAGTACCAGGAATTTTTTTCCCTGGCTAGGAGGCCAGCCACACATGCTAGGGGAAAAGGCAGTTCAGATAGAGAAGGGAGCACCAAATAAAGGGTGTTGGGAGGATCCTCCCAGGATGAGAGAAGCATGCTGAAAGTGACCATAGACAAAACATGATTGCCACTCAATGCCTCTTTTGCAAACCACAACACCCAAAAGGAGAGAGAGAACAGAGGGGAATGCCCTGCCACAGAGGCAGGGTGGGATGGGGGAGATGCAGGATGGGAAGAATACTGGGACCCGTGGTGGTGGAAAATGGGCGCTGGTGGAGCGATGGGAACTTGACCATTGTATAACTGAAACCCAAGCACAAACATTTGTATGTCTACAACTGTACCTCATGGTGTTTCACTAATAAAAATTTTTTTAAAAAGAGAGATTTTTCCAGATTATTAGGAGATCTGCTCAAGGGAGGAATCCTAATAAGGGTGTGTTCTTTCCTCAGCTAGTAATCTACTTAAATAGTTGTAGTAAATCTACTTCTAATATTTCTAGCAATGTCATTCTGTATGAGGGCAGTAAGAGATATAAACTTAGAGTTTTGTTCTTCCTGAGGACATCTCACCATATATTCTGCAGTCCTTCAGGCCAGGTTAGTCTTCCTAGCCCTAGCAGGGTCCTAGTCTTATTTTTACTTACTTTTGGATCATGACAGCATTAGTCCATGATCATGCCCTCAACTTATAGTTGAGTATCGTGGTGCTTTGGCTGGTCCATTTTGATGCCAGGGTATTGGGAGGATAGCTTGCCCTGGGTCAGTTCAGTCCCTTGTCAGGACCCGGCTCTTGGGGTGCTAGGGGCTAAGGGCAACAGAGTCAAGAAAGCAGATGCCCAGGAGTAAATATTATTAAAAGAGTCAATCAACTCCCAAGTTTCAAAGCATAATATTAACTGTCTTCCTGTGTCCATACAGAAAGGACATTGCTCCTCTACTTATGTCTTTTAAATAAAGACATAAGTAGAGGATAAAGATAATATTAACTTATAATACAAGTTCACCAGTGTTCTAGAAAGATCTGACATTACAAATTAACAGAATCTGATTAGGGGAATAAGGTGATTAACTGTTTGGGGAAGAGATCATAGAGAAGTAGTTACAAATAAACAAAAGAATGGGAGTGACTCATGAGCACTGGGATGGGTGTGACCTGATAAACCTAAGCTACCTGAGGAAGGAAAAAACAGTGCTATCTTCCATAAGTGGCTCAAATTTTTCAAGGTATCAAATTTTTCAAAAGGTGATCATGGAATGTGTCATAATGTTTATACACTTAAAGTTAAATTCTTTTACTATTTTTCTATTAATATTAATCATTAATCTTTATTAGTTCTCTATTAATATTGATATTCTTTTAACAATGTTTTCATACTCCAAGAGGTACATGTTTATTAATTACTTCTTTAATATATTCCACATATTTCTTTGATCAACCATATACTACAATAGCACTGTCTGATCTTATTTTCAATTTTCACACTCCTGAATTGAAGATATGTTGAAAATTATGAATAAGAAATGAGTGGAAATCACTCATTGAACATCTTAAAAGTTAACAGGAACTTGTAAGGCCTTTTGCTCAGCACAATAGTTAAATTTCAATATATCACATGAATTGGAAATTCAACTATACTTGGTAAAGAAAACCAATGAACTTTTGAATGTGAGAGAACTGAAGAATACTGAATTCCAACAAAATAAAAATTCTTTAATCTTTCAGTTTGATAGAGCAAATGATGAAATCAGAGAAAAATCTCCTCTGTAGGATCAACTCAGTGTCAGTAGGGAGTATATGAATTCTACTTTGCAGATGCTTCATACAGGATACGGGCAAGAAAGCTAACATTTTCCATAGGATCATTTCTGGTTGGTTTTGGCTCTGAATAAATCCTGTTTTCACTTTTACATAAATACCAAAACTTTGTGTCTGTTTCACTTCTCTCCCAAATATTATGAATTTTGCACATTGCTTCCTAAACCAAAAAGACAGTATGAAGTAATCTGAATTCTCATCTGAACAGGATTTTTATTCTCCCTGAGGTTAGTAGAAAGCCTTTTTATGATAAAAAAAATATTCTGCATGCAAAAGGGAAGCTCGCTCTGCATTGTGATTATTTGTCCCATGACAATTTTGTAGAACATTGACACATTTGGGACTTTGATAATCTTTGTAATAGTAAATGTGACAATTTTAAAAATATATTATCATTGCAGTAGATTTAATTCTGAAATTTGGAAATGTCCTTCAATTTTAGAGTCAGGGAGATAGCGGTTTTTTAAAAAAAAAAAGGTATTTGAGAGGCTGCAAATCTGTTAAGCAGTAGAGCACATTTTGGGCATATGTGAGGCTAACTTTCAAGACAACTGACTCTTTGACTCTCAGAAGTTAAAGTCTTTTGAATAAGGCTGTCATTGTTGATTTTCAAAATACGTTTTCATTAAAAAGCATCGCTAATGTTAGCAACTTATTAACAACTGGCTATTTTCATTAGCAAAACAAGTTTTCTTTTCCTTTATACAAAAATATGTATACTTCCAATCCTCAAGTCTCTGTTTAGATCTTCTCTCAACTACCACTGCAGAAAGGACCAGGGGGCCTTTCCAGATGTTTATTTATTTGTGGAAGTATGACTTTTCAGCTGGCATTGCCATTGACGTGATTTAAGTTACCTATTAGTGTAGTAGAAAAATAGCTCTAGCAGTAAGATTCTCTTATTTACTGAAAAGAAATGAGTAAAGGACCTACCCAATACAGGAAAGAGAGTTAAATTATTCTATCAGGTCATGGCTGTGGAGTAAGGACACCTGACAGCTATCGTTCTCACCTTTCATAATCACTCTTGCTCCCTATTTATATAATTATGTTCTCTGTTTCATGAAGAAAAAAGTGACCAATCAAATTGAACTTCCACAAACTCAGTCCACTCTACTTATTCACTTAAACCTGTTGCCAATTATGTTGACTTATTTTATATCACTAACTTGACTAATTTATACGTATGCACATATATATATGCACATATACATATATATTCCCCATGCAGATATTATCACTGTCATCCTATTGTTCATCGATTGCCTCAAGCAGGCCCCAGTAACGTCTCCTTCGTCCTAGCCCTGAGATTTTTTTTTAATTTTTTCTTTTTATTAAAAAATTTTTAATAGTGAGACATCATGAGGTACAGTTGCAGACTTACATATTTTTGTGCTTGGGTTTCAATTATACAATGATCAAATGCCCATCCCTCCACCGGTGCCCATTTCCCACCACCACAGATCCCAGTATCCCTCCCACCCCCTATTTGAGGCTCTTTCAGGGTCAGGAGAATGAGACCCATCATTGTTACTGGTTTTGGGCATATTGAATACGCCACGGGGATTTTGCCAGACCCTACCGTGTGGGCAGGATCCTTTTGTTAGCCTGCCAGGTTCTCCACTAGATAATAAGATGTCACATAGCCGGCAATGCGGCCGTGTGCTTCCCGGATCAGGGTTTTATAGTCTCTGGGTCTTGACCGTTGATGGGATTAGGGCACCAGGGGCAGTTGGTGGGTGTAACGCCTACATACTGGAAGATGGGGGATCTGGGTGGAGGAGGCCCAGTCCCAATCCGAGCAGGCTTGGAGATCTACGCTCCGGGTCCTGCACACCTGGGTCCCTCTACTGGTTCCTTCATATGTGAGGCTTGTCTGAATGTGTGGAGAGTGGTCTTAAGCATGGCTGTGGCTGGAACTGGAGGTCTTCAGCTGCCAGGGCTCTGCTTGGGGTGGGGAGGGAAACTCAACCCACCCTCCTCTAAGGGGCCCTGGTGAAGATATATTAGTGATCAGCAATTATACTTGATTAATGAATCTAATGAATCTCACCAATTCTCCTCTGAATAAAGACATTATTTATTACAAGATTTATTACAATTTAAATCTTCCTTTTCTGTATATTCATAGCTAAGACCACTTCATACTTTGAGACTTGTATATCCAACTGCCACAAGACCATGTCCAGTTGGTAGTCTGTTAAGCACTGCCACCTGCAAGTGTCCATAGGTATGGTGTGTAGCCATCCCCCTGGCATTCAATATCACCACCATCAGACCTGCACAAAATATTTCCTTACTCACCAAAGATGACACCATTTTTCCAATTGTTTGGGCCAAAGTTTACTTTGCTACCATTGTGGCATAAAATTGAATTTTTCTTTTTGTGAAATAAATCCCGGCTCAAACTACTTCTCTTCACTTCCTTCATAAGCTCTTTGATCCAAGGAACATGGAAGTTCTTGCTCTCCTGCTCTTTTGGCTTACTGGCGTGTCTCTTTGCCTTCCTTCATCCTATTTCTTAAAACAACAACCGGTCTAAGTCTACGGAAACAGCAAGCAGAGTGACATGACTTTCATCATTCCATCTCATTTTGAGAAAGAGCCAGAGGCAGCACCGTGACCAACAAGGCTCAGGATTTGCCCCTTAATTCTTCTCTTCTTTAATTTCATCCATCCATTTCTAGCCACACACTTCTCCTTGCTGTGGGAAATGCTCTGACACTGAAACAGAATTGGGCCCCATGCAACTCTGCTTTGACAATAGTCTATACATTTGTGCTAATAGGGTTTCTTAATTCTTTTCTCTCTCTCTCTTTTTTTTTAAATCTGGGGGAAGGGTATACTGGGTATGTGCCAAATGAAAACTTCTATGTACCCACCAGGCTAGACTTCTCCATTTGTGCTGCTCTCTGATGAGGGCATCTGGGCTCTTCATGGACATGGGGGCTCTTATTACTTCCGAGTTGTCCCAGCTAACCACTCTGTCTGCTTGGTTTGTCCTGTCTCCTAGCAACAAGCTCCATCTATTTTGTTTTCCCCTTAACATCCTTCCTGCATCAGATTCCTGTGTTCCTTCCTTCAGGGAAATGGATTTGTCAGTGTCAAATGGCCTTTTCCCCCTATGTGCCTATCAAACTTGCTTTCCTCCAGAAGACCAGGGTATAGGAGAAAATTGTGTGCCTTTAGTGGAGCCCTTTGACATGTCTGGCAAGAACATCTGCTTCAAAGAGTTTTGGTCACATACGTTTTGATATCATTTTGTTTTGTAGTACAAAAAGACCTCTGTGGTGAGAAACCCCTTTGCTCTGTAAAGGCTCCTGTTTAAGAGCTGTGCAGATAGAGTTTTCTTTCCCAAATACCATGTGTGACTCATCCCAGTTATGTAAATGTGCGCCAGTGTGAGGAGACTCATTTGTTGGTTTATTGTGGTCCTTCCCAGCTCTCTCCCTCTTTTCCACTGAATGGGAAAGAGAAGAGACTTTAAGTTCTTTCCTGAGGGATTGATAAAACATATCCTGTGAAAACGATAGCACTTTACTTTTCTACAAGAACAACAAAGGAGTGGGAATTCATTTGCCTTGGATCAGTTTATGCATGTTCAATTTCATTACAGATGTACTAATACACACAGATGATAACATCACAAACTATCACATCGCATGCCAGATATTATATTATCCAAATACATATGTATATATATGTCTATGTCTTATCAAAGTTATGCATCAAAGACACTTACTCATACTTTGACATACACAATACACATAAGTATGTTTTTGATTCTTAGGAACACTCTATTTTTATTTATATATAAACTATAATCTATGGGGCAGTAGTCTGCCATGGTTACAACTCCTTCACGTAGAATAGCTTCTTGCCAAGCATTTACATATTGCATTTCTATTTTCTCTATTACTATTATTATCATTTTAGCTTTTTGAGTCACACTTGGCCATATGCAAGAGTTTCTCCTGGCTCTACATTAAGGAATTACTCCTGGTGGTACTTGGGGGACTATACAGAATGCTGGGGATCAAGATCGGGTTGTCCACATGCAAGGCAAACACCCTACCTGTTGTATTATAGCTCTCCCCCTTTTTTTGAGTGGTTTGGGGACTCAGGGTTTACTTCTTTGGGGACGCAGGAGACCAAATGTGGTTCTGGGGAGTGACCCAGTTTACCATGTGCAGGGTAAGTGCCCTACCCACTGTGCTATCTCTGTGGCCCCACCACATAAACTTTGTGCAAAGCTCTAGTCTCTACTTGCAAAGTAAATAGAAAAGTATAAAAGAGTCGGTATTTTTTGGGGGGGTAAATGTATCTTTATGAAAATCCATAAAGATGAAATATTATGCTATTCCAACTGTAAGTAAGTCTGGTTCTCATTTGAGGAAGAAAAATCAAGTAGACAGGAAGAAGGGGGGAAATTATCTGTGTAAGGTAGATGGAATGCGTTTAGATTGTAAAAACAATAGCTAGAAGGTTCCTCCAACCACAGTGCTTCTCAGCTGGCAAGGGGTTTCAAAACCAAACTTTATTGAAACACACTGCCAAAGATATAAAATGAGGAGGGCATGATGGGGGATTCTTTCATGTAATATGGGGGTTTTGGAGGCACAATATGAAAGAGTATACTCAAAATTATTAGCTATAATATAACCAGGTGTATTTAATAGCAAAAACGATGCTTTTCTGTAATTAGAAGTACACATTTTACTTAATGTGCAATTAAGGAACACTCATCAGACTGGTAAACAGAGATGAAAAATATACATATATACTTGGATTGCCTATTACAAATGAGGCGACTTTCAGATATGCAGAAAGGACTTTTTAAAAATTATATCTTGGGGGCTAGAACGATAGTACAGTGGCTAGGGCATTTGTCTTGCACGTGGTCAACCCGGGTTGAATCCCTGGCATTCCATATGGTCCTACAAGAACAGTCAGGAGTAAACCTTGGGCATCGCTGGGTGTGGCCCAAAAGAAAAAAAATGTTAGTGTCTCCCTCTTATTTTTAAAAAAGTTGCTCCATATCAGTGTCTTGAAGTGCTTAAGAATTGTGCTCAATGATTTAACTGGATTTAATTGAAGTTTTTTTTTGTTTTGTTTTTGGGACAGCCACTTAAAGTTTCAGTTCTTATGCAAAGATGGTACTGACAACTTGAGTCTATAGGTAATTGCCATTGTGATTTTTCAAACTATATCTTAACAGAGCAGGGGAGATATGGGACCAGGGGACATGCTTTGTGTGTTCTTACCTCAAGTTTTATCCCTGGCATCCACGGTGCTCAGTGTAGCTCTGATGGGCTCAGGCTGTTAGAGTCCGGAGTAGTCCACCCCTCAAGGACAGAGAACAGAGCGGATAATGCAAATCACATAGCGAGATTTATTGTTCCAGCTAGCTGGGGTCCAAGTATACACCCGGCACAGTGGGTTTCAACAAGGACCCAGAGCACTAGGTTCAGCAAGTTCTTATACTTTCATTTTGGTGAGTAAGCATTAGTCAGCAGATTTCTATTACCTATAGAGTACACACTTAATCACTTAATCACTTAACTTCCCGTTAGTCGTCGATTTGCTCGAGCGGGCGCCAGTAACGTCTCCATTTGTCCCTGTCGCGTGCTAGTGTAGCCCAATGGCATCTCTTCGCTCCGGGAACATGGAGGGCCTCAAACCGATCGTTCATGATCTTGACAAAGAAGTCTGACCATCTGGTAGGTGGGCGGCCACGCGGTCTCTTGACATCCCGTGGAATCCAATCAGTAACAGCTCTAGTCCAACGGTCTTCTTTAAATCTCATTACGTGACCAGCCCATCTGATTTTCGACACCTTGGCATATGAGACAGCGTCCCTGATCCTTGATCGTCGACGGATGTCAGAACTCCGGATTCGTTCTCTCATTTGAGTGAAACGTGATATTCCAAGCATAGCTCTTTCTATTCTTCTTTGGGAGACCTGAATGGCGTTCTCATCTTGTTTGCGTAGTGCCCAGGTCTCTGAGGCATATGTTAATGCAGGAAGAACAGTGGAATCAAAGAGATGTGCCCGGAGCCGGAGGTTCTTCGTCCTCTTAGCTATTTCTTCGACGTTCTTGAAGGCGTTCCAAGCCGCTCTCTTCCTCCTGCGCAGCTCGGGTGCCAGGTCATTTGTCATGTTGACCTCTCGACCTAGGTACACATAGCTGTTGCATTCGGAGATGGTCGTTCCATTGAGAGCAAATGGGGCGTCAGGAACAAGGCTGTTTCTCATAAACATTGTCTTCGTAAGATTCAGCTGTAGTCCTACCTTTCCACACTCACGGTCAAAGTCGGCCAGCATTTGTGCCGCTTGGCTGATGTTTGGTGTTATTAAAACAATGTCATCAGCAAAGCGGAGGTGGTGTAGTTGCCGACCATCTATCTTCACTCCCATTCCTTCCCATTCCAGTCGTCGCATGATGTTCTCGAGGGTGGCACTGAAGAGTTTTGGTGAAATGGTATCACCCTGCCGCACCCCTCTCTTGACGTCAACGATCACTTCTTTGTAGAATGGTGAGATCCTGGTAGTGAATCCGCAATACAGCTCACGGAGGATCCTGATGTATTGGGCTTGAATGCCCTGATTGGCTAGGGCTTCAATGACCGCTTCCGTCTCAACAGAATCAAAGGCCTTCTTTAAATCAATGAACGTTAAGCAGAGCGGCATCTTGAACTCCTGAGAAACCTCAATGAGCTTGGTTACCGTGTGGATATGGTCGATGGTGCTGAATCGTTTGCGGAACCATGCTTGCTCGCATGGTTGTCCTTCATCTAGTGTTCTGCCAATCCTATTCAGGATGACTCGAGTGAACAGCTTGTAGATGACAGACAATAGGCAGATTGGGCAATAGTTGCCAATGTCATGGATGTCTCCCTTCTTGAACAGTAGTACGGTCCTGCTGGTTTTCCATTGGGACGGAACCTTGCATTCAGACAGGTAGCGAGTGAAGAGCCGAGCCAGTGTATTGATGAGTACTGACGGCAGGTTCTTCAGGTGTTCAGGTCTGACCTTGTCTGGGCCGGGTGCTGTTTGCTTCTTTACCAACGAAATGGCGTGTCGGATTTCGGAAGGGAGAACGTTAGGAACGACATACCCATCCTGTGGAATTTGGTATGTCGGCAAGTGGACATGGCTATCGAAGAGATTTGAGTAGAAGTCATGGATAATCTTCTCCATTGCCGTTCTGGAGGATGTGATGGATCCATCAGGACGTCGGAGGGCAGTCATCTTGCTCTTATAGTTGGCGAAGGACAGGCGGGCATTGCAAATGCTTTTCCCGGCTTCTGCCACATATGCCAGCACTGCTGCTCTTCTCTGTTTGAGGTCTTCCTTGATCACTTCTCTGCACTGCTTTGCAAGCTCGGACGTTAGCTTGCAGTTGCCTGAGGCATGCGCCAAACCACGCTGGCGAATTAGCTCAAGAGTTTTCGAAGATTGGCGACTTTTTGTGGCTATCTCTCTCTTGGCGTTCCTCGCACATTCATGGAGGTGCTGAACCAGTCGATCGTATTCCTCGTCAATGTTGTCAACAATGGCATCTTCCCATGTTGCCGCAATAGTACCAAAGAGTTCCCAGTTGGTGGTCATTCTGGGAGTTCTCTTTTTGAACTTTGCAGCCCTTTCTCCCCGCTCTGTGAAGTAGAATTTTGCACGAAGGAGACGGTGGTCCGATCCCGTTCGAAATTTTGGGACAACAGCGACATCAGTCAGGCAAAACCGTCGATTGAATATGATGTGGTCTATTTCGTTGTGGAATCGTCCACCGGGAGACTCCCATGTCCATCGTTTAGATTCTGCCTTCTGGAACTGTGAGTTACCACATTGTGTTGTTATTTTGGCCCACAACATCCAGCCCAGTCCCTGACAGTTACATTCCAGAGACCTAATCTTATTCCGGGAATGCAATCTTTGGCAAAAGCATCTGGTTTTTCTGCTTTTCTTGTTCCTGGAAGAGGCCTAAGTCACTGAGTGCCTCCAAAGCCTGGCATGGCAGTTCTCTGGCTAAGTGGGTCTTAACAAGGCACTGCTGTACCAAAGAAGCTCCCCCTCAACATCACTGGACCAGGATATAGAACCAACAGGCGTGCACGTTTAGACCATGTCCTTGTTTTGGGGGGCCTCAGGCTCCCCAAGAAAGTCAGGGAGCTCCCTCCTCTTGGGGCAAATATCTTTCTTGTATTATGGCTAAAGGCACCTGGAAATCATGAGCTTAGGTAACAGAGATATTTTACTTTCTGTCTGTCCACTTCTCTCCATGCTTGGCAGCTCACTCTTCAGAGAGAAACCCGTCAAATGATTTTGGAATGAATGAAAAACAAGAGAATGAATTAACGGTCCTTTGTGGGTCTTGTAGGAATCTCGCTGAGATCCACTCTGATGCTGAATGAATGTCCTAACATGTTTCAGATTTTTTTTTTATTAGTGAGACATCATGAGGTACAGTTGTAGACTTACAAATTTTTGTGCTTGGGTTTCAGTTATACAATGATCAAATACCCATCCCCCCACCAGTGCCCATTTCCCACCACCACGGATCCCAGTGTTCTTCCCACCCCCCATTCCCTGCATCCCACCCTGCCTCTGTGGCAGGGTATTCCCTTTTGTTATCTCTCTCCTTTTGGGTGTTGTGGTTTGCAAAAGAGGCAATGGGTGACAATCATGTTTAGTCTATAGTCTACTTTCAGCATGCTTCTCCCATCCTGGGATGATCCTCCCAACACCCTTTCCTTGGTGCTCCCTTCTCTATCTGAGCTCCCTTTTCCCCTAGCATGTGTGGCTTGTCTCTAAGCCATGCATTCATCTGGGGAACATAATGTTTCAGATTTTTGAAATATAGTTGGTAAAGGTTCTCTCCCCTGTCCCGTGCCGGAGGTCTTGCCCAGGTGGCCATTGACTTCTGTGACCTCTCCACCTTAACCATCAGCTCAGCTGTTCTTCCCCACTTACTACTTTTGTGGGTGTTTAGGGTTTACGCTGACTCAGCGCATTGAGGGTCATTTCCTGTTTTGCTTTTGTTTTTAATAGGAAGGAAAGAAAAGGGAAGGTTGAGGGAAAGACAAGTTGGTCTCTGTACCGCACCTGCATTTGCATCATTTTCTCCCCCAGGGCTTGTTATTTCCTCTGACAGAACAACTGGAGGATGGTCTGTTTAGTAGCTGGGAATGTAAATGCAATCGCAGAGCAGACAGAAATACCTTACACTGCCTGAAAAGAAACAGATTTTCACTTTAGACATATTGATACTTTGGCTGATGAAGAGGATTTTATTAAGTTGAGAAATAAAATCCCAGGTTCCTTCTCACGAGAGATTCAGACTAGCGAGAGATGAGTTCTGGAAATGGAACCCAGAAGTGTCCCAGGTGGCCCGATTGGCTGCAATTCACTTAATCCACTTGACTTCACTCTGATTTGTGTGGATCAGGCCAATTAACCATATTTCATTCTTTGAATTTCTGTCTGATTAATCTGATTTGGCGTGGCTGTAGGCAGCCAAGAAGAATATGCGGAGCGCTCTGTCTCAAATCCGTCCCCAACATTGACACCCAAGATTCAATTACTAGAGTTTAGACAGAGCCTCAGCCCAGCATTTAAAATCAACCAGCGTTGCTTGGAGCTTCCAACAGTGAACATGCGGCAATTTTGAAAGGCAACTTCCTTGAACCTTGAGTCGAAGCTTGTGGAGCTCATCTTCTTCAAACCCTTTTAGACAGTTTGTCTTACTGTGCAAACAGTATATTGACCCAGGTCCATCTTTTCTTTCTTTCTCTGTCTTTCTCTTTTTTCTTTCTCCCTTCCTTCCTTCCTTCCTTCCTTCCTTCCTTCCTTCCTTCCTTCCTTCCTTCCTTCCTTCCCTCCGTCCCTCCCTCCTTCCTTCCCTCCGTCCCTCCCTCCTTCCTTCCCTCCGTCCCTCCGTCCCTCCGTCCCTCCCTCCTTCCTTCCCTCCGTCCCTCCGTCCCTCCGTCCCTCCCTCCCTCCCTCCCTCCCTTCCTCCCTCTCTCCTTCCCTCCTTCCCTCCTTTCTTTCTTTCTTTCTTTCTTTCTTTCTTTCTTTCTTTCTTCCTTCCTTCCTTCCTTCCTTCCTTCCTTCCTTCCTTCCTTCCTTCCTCCTTCCTTTCTTCCTTCCCTTCCTTTCCTTCCTTCCCTCCCTCCCTCCCTCCTTTCTTTCTTCCTTCCTCTTTCTTTCTTTCTCTTTCTTTCTTTCTTTCTTTCTTTCTCTCCTTCCTTCCTTTCTTCCGTACTCCTTTCTTTCTTTCTTTCTTTCTTTTTTTTCTTTCTTTCTTTCTTTTTTGGGTTATTGTTTCTTTTTAATGCATTTTATTCTCTCACTTCAAAAAATCATTTAGCGTGGTTGTAAGTATAACAGCAGTAGAATTTGGTGAAGGTATCTAGTTTTTCTTGCTTCATTTGAAATTGTAAGTATGTGACACATTTTCCTGCACTGTTTCATAGATTTTAAGCCCATCTCTATTTTTGAAAAGGGGAAGAAAATTAAAAAAAATAGAATAAGCTGTTTTTAGTGGAGAAGTTAATATGGGTGTTTGATTTTTGATAAATGGAAATTCATTATTTGTGTAGTAAACACAACTTTATTGTTTAAATTAATCTAGTGCTAATTAATCAAGCTAAACTTTGTAAACTAATTGAAATTGCAAAAAGGCTGAAAGACTCCTGAATGGTGTTTCATACAGACAAGCTAAAGAACTATAGGAGAAAAAAATGGCAATTTCCTGTGAATATTAATCACTTGTCCTATGTTATTCATTCTTTAGTTAATTGAAAATAATGATCACAGTGGATATGAGATTGTACTACTTTTAAAGAAAAGGGGGAAAGGTGCATTTAAAATTAGGCGCATCCATCAGGAACTCTCTGAAATACAAACTAATAACCAATACTGATCTCTTGAGTGAAAGCATTAAGATTCTTGTAATAAAGTTGAAATGATGTTTTCCTTAGCAGATAAAGTACTAATAGGTGTCTTTTCTCTTCATCAAAAACCACGAGATAACAGGGAAAACTCATAGCCAGGGCTGGAGAATTAGGCACAGACATGGTAGTAGTGGGATTTTATCCTCTAAGCTGCTTCTCCAATGGCCTAAATGATATGAGTTCTCTTAACACATGTCCTAGTAAGATTCTTCATGTGAGAGTTATATTTTTTATTTAAATATTTTTTTTAATTTATTTATTGAATCACTGTGGGAAAGGTTACAAAACTTTCAGGTTTAGGTCTCAGTCATGCAAATATCAGACACATTTCCCTTTACCAATACTTATTTTTTATCATGAAGAACCCCAATAAAACCCCACCCCCCACCCCTCCCAGTCCCTGTGAGGCAGATGAATTCTAGTTAACATTCTATCTGCTTTGATTAGATTCATTGTTTCAATAAAAGATTCACCACTATTATTTAGAGTTTACCCCCCCCCCCCCACCAAAATCAGACATGCTGAAAAAGCATTGTGAAGTGATTTGCTTTCTACAGCTGGGTTCAAGAATTAAATGTTGGTTTTGGATTTCTGCTATTTTACTTATTGACCCTGGAAGTATTTCTACTGAAAGTCAGATAGTTAAGAAATTTGTTTCTGTGCTCTGGTGTCGTGGCCGTGCTGGAGAGCCGCTCGTGGGGGGCATCCGGTGGCCTCGGTAGGGCGTGAAGGACGGACCAGAACGCCCCCCCTTCCCATGAGGCTCTAGTCGCCCCCACACCCCCGGCTCATACCTGCTGTCCACAAGGCTCCCATGTGGCCGCCATCCTTCTTTCCAGAGAAGAGAGGGCGAATGGGGCAACACCCTTTCCCCTCCAGCAGACTTGATGGCCTGGATTAACGCATAGTCCGTTTACTTTTCTGCTCCAAGGTCCTGGGTTCTGAATTAAGTCCTTGTGTTTCTGGGGCTGTGGCCATGCTCCAAACTTAACTCTGATTTTCAGGGAGAAACGTTGGGTGGTTTACTTCCCGTGGATCACTTTGTATATAGAGAGATGTCAGAGGTTACCTGGGAGCTGTAGTCCCGGCAGATTTGAGGAAAAGTCCTAGTTCCCGCATACTCGAGCTGTGCTTGTAGAGGCTTCTGGTCACCAGGGTTCCATCTGGGGGAGGCGGGATGTGGTACCTACCCCATCTGGGACTTCCTGATGATCTCGGCTCTTTTTGGAACCTGTTTTTTTTTCCCTCCGGGAGCTGTGGATCCCGCCCTCCATGTGGCCCTTCTCTTCGGCTGTATGCTGTCTTTTATTTAAATATTTTTATTAAACACTCTTTGATCTACAAAACTGCTTTTTATTCAATTATTTCAAACATTTAGTGTTCCAACACCACCAGTGTAACCTTCCCTATACAATATTCCCAGTTTTCCTCCTAATCCCAACCTGTCTACTTAGCACATAACATATTTATATTGCTTATTCCAACACAACTTAAGAAATAGCAAATAGAATTACCAGAAAATAAATCAATAGGAGCCAGTTTGTGATTATTACATGATTTGACCTATGCAAATAAAAAATAAAACTATTTAATACAATATAATAAAATTTCTTTTCTCATATGTGTGTGCGTGTGTTTTCAACTCTAGACTCTAGAGTATATTCCATTAGTCTGCAACTGTACCTCATGATGTCTCACTATTAAAAAATTTTTAATAAAAAAGTATATTTCTTTGAATTTTATTTTGTACAAGGATTTTGTTATGGTAATAAAAAGGTGATATTCATGTTTAATTTTTCTTTACACTTTTTGAAGTAGCTTGAGAATAGTGAGTACTTATTTAGTATACATTGCTGCAGAAACTGCAAAAATTAATCCTACTGTACCACACTCACAATCTTTTCTAGAATTATACTTGTGCATTAAATGAAATACTGTTTTTATGTTTTACTTGAAGTTTATTCACCTATTGCCTCGAGCAGGCCCCAGTAACGTCTCTTTCATCCTAGCCCTGAGATTATATTCAAGGCTCTTTAGGAGAATGAGACCCATCATTGTTACTGGTATTTGGCATATTTGGTACGCCACGGGGAGTTTGCCAGACTCTGTCCTGTGGGCAGGCTACATTCGATAGCCTACAAGTTTGTCCAAAGTAGAAATGAGATAATAAGATGTCATAAAAAGATGTGTTGATAAGATGTCGTGCGGCCGTGAATGCGGCTGCACAGTTCCGTGAGCTGGATTTTATAGTCTCTGAGTCTTGGCTGCTGATGGGATTACACGGCGCCAGGGGGCCTGGTGGGGGGTGTGACCCCCGCCTACTGGAATTTGGAGGATCTGGGTGGAGGATGCTCAACTCCAATCCAAGTAGGCTTGGAGATCTCGGCCCTGGAACCCACGTGACTTTGTCCCTCTGCCAGTACCTTCATGTGTGCGGAGAGTAGTCTCGGCATGGTGGTGGCTGGTCCTGGAGGTCTTCTGCTGCCGGAGCCCTGGTCGGGGCGGGGAGGAAAGCTCAACCTGCTCCCCTCCAAGGGACCCTGGCGAGGAACAGCCAGGCGCAGGGGCAGGAGACTGCACTGGTCTCGTCTGTGAGCTGGATTTTATAGTCTCTGAGTCTTATTCACCTATAACTATACTGTTTAAAAAGCATTTGAAAATATTTATGTACTTTTGATCCTGTGGATGTGTGAAAGTGAAATTCCATTTTGGAATCCCTATTCTTAGGGATTCCAAAATGGAAATTTATGTCTATAAAGAGCTTTATTAGGATAGCTAGTCAATAACCAGTAGCGTTTCCTGCAGAAGTTTAACAAACACAAGTCATGCTGAAAAGGATATTGCTCCTTTGGTGGGGGTTATGGCCTATTATCATACACTACAATTTTTAAATTTTATTTTGGGGTGGCCACATCTGGCCGTGCTCAGGGTTTATTCCTGGATGTGTGCTCAGGGATTACTCCATATGGAGTGTAAAGGATTAAACCCCCTAGACACAGAAATATTCACTTAAAAGGATATATGATCATCATTGTCATAGCATCAGTCAGTACATAACTAGAACGGAATCAACCCAGGTGCCCAATGGCAGCTGATTGAATGAATAACAAAGGTATCATATATATACACAGTGAAATACTATGCAGCTGCAATAAATGATGAAATCAGGCAATTCACAGCAATCTAGATGGAACTAGATGGCAATTCACAGCAAACTAATGGAGGAAATCATGTTCAATGAAATAAGACAGAAGAAGGACAAATACAGAATCATTTTTCTTATCTGTTCTGGTAATTCATCCCCCTATCAAAATTCTCATCCCAAGGATGTAAATTCCCTTAAGTGGTATAGGGATTAGAATACAAAGGATTTGTAAAACTGTACCTTGGAAAGAACAATATAGTAAAAATAGTGTAGAATAACTGTCACTGTGTCCTCCCATTGTTCATCGATTTGCTCGAGCGGGCCCAGTAACATCTCCTTTGGAGACTTTGTTGTTACTGTGTTTGGCATATCGAATACGTCACGGGGAGCTTGCCAGGCTCTGCCATGCGGGCGAGATACTCTCAGTAGCTTGCCCGGCTCTCCGAGAGGGGCGGAAGAATTGAACTCGGGTCGGCCATGTTGTCTACGTGCAAGGCAAACGCCCTACCGCTGTGCTATCGCTCCAGCCCAGTGTAGAATAGATAACAAATATTGTAGCTGCAAAAATGTGCCAGGCAAAAATAGAATAAGATTGCTTAGGGTCTTTTAGATGTATGGAAAGATCTATATGATAAAAATAGAATAGAAATATGTTGCTGTTTTCATCTGTGCTTTTTGTTAATGTGATATTTTACTTACTCACCTTTCTGACACATGACAAGACTCATATGGATAAATGGAACTTTCCATGTTAAAGCATTGATCAATACATGTTCCTAATAAAAATATTTTAATGTCGGAATCAACATGTGAATATGACACTTAGGTGGTAAAATTCACGTAGCAGAGGGGAGAAAAATGCAGATTAATGGGAAACATAACAGTTGAGACAGTCACGCTTAAGTCCAGAGTTATGTGAAGAAAGAGGACATTGGAGATTTGCAAAGGGGAAACAGCCCAAATGAAACTCAGCCCTTCTGAGATACCGGAGATGAGACATATATGCCAAATATTTCTATAATATTGTGGCTTTGTTCCATGAGCGACCATTCTATTTATTCATTTATAATGACTCCAGCTATTTTTTTTTAAATTTAGTCTTCTTTATTTGGTGATATCAGCATTTTGCTTTAATATTTTAGCATGTCAGTTTAAGAAACATCTTATAAGTTTCAAATAAAATATATAAATAAAATTTAACACACGTATTATTAAATATGAAAGGTTATGACAGCAACTTAAAATAACATTGGTAAAATATAGTGTTCAAATGAATGAAGCTATTAACCATTTTCCTTTGAAAAACAAGGTTGTTCATCTTAGTTCTTTACTATCCCACCTTAGAAAAAGAATTGAGCTGTAGGTTAGAAGTAAGTTAGTTTGAAATAGTGTTTTGTTGCTACTATTTTGTTTCACTTTGTTTCATAACTTCAAAATTTTTCTATAAGAAATTGCTTCAATGAGAAACAATACTAACTCTACAATTTAATATCAATCATAGAGTATTTGTATCTTTTAAAGGATAAGTTTTGTGCTATGTAAAATTTATTTAATTTGTCATATTTAACTAACAAAAAGATGAAAAATTAGATTTTATAATTGCCTAAATAATTTTGTCCTAATATAAGTTCAAAAATAGGCTGATATTGCTAATATTTTAACAATTTTTTTCTTGTTAGTGAAACACCATGAGGTACAGTTGTAGACTTACAAATTTTTGTGCTTGGGTTTCAATTATACAATGATCAAATACCCATCCCTCCACCAGTGCCCATTTTAAACCACCATGGATCCCAGTGTCCCTCCCACCCCCATCCCTCCCATCCCACCCCGCTTCTGTGGCAGAGCATTCCCTTTTGTTTTCTCTCTCTTTTGGGGGTTGTGGTCTGCAAAAGAGTCATTGAGTGGGCAATCATGTTTGGTCCATAGTCTACTTTCAACATGCATCTCCCATCCTGGGAGGATCCTCCAAAAACCTTTATTTGGGGCTCCCTTCTCTATCTGAGCTGCCCTTTCCCCCAGAATGCCCAGCTGGCCTCCAAGCCATGGAGCAAAATTCCTGGTACTAATCTCGGCTATTCTTGGGTATTAATCTCCTATTTTTTTACTTTATGTCCCCCAGATGAATGCAATCTTTTTATGTCTATCCCTCTCTTTCTGACTCATTTCACTTAGCATGGTATTTTCCAAGTAGTACCACTTGTATGTAAATTTCATGACTTCATCTTTTCTAACAACTACATAGTACTCCATTGTGTAGATGGACCAAAGTTTCTTTAACCAGTCATCTGTTCTCGGGCACTCAGGTTTCTTCCAGATTCTGGCTATTGTAAAGAGTGCTGCAATGAACAAACAAGTGCAGATGTCACTTCGACTATACATTTTTTCCTCTCTGGGATATATTCCCAGGAGTGGTATTGCTGGGTCAAATGGGAGCTCAATTTTAAATTATTTTAGAATCGTCCATACTGTTTTCCAAAAGGGCTGAACCAGTCGGCATTCCCACCAACAGTGAAGGAGGTTCCCTTTCTCGCCACATCCGCACCATCATTGGTTGCTTTTGTTCTTTTGGATGTGTGCCAGTCTCTGAGGAGTGAGATGGTATCTCATTGTGGTTTTGATCTGCATCTCCCTGATGATTAATGATGTAGAAAATTGGAGGAATCAACCTCCCTAACTCCAATTGAACTACAAAGCAGTAATAATTAAAACAGCATGGTACTGGAACAAAGGCAGAGCTGCAAACCAATGGAACAGGGTTGAATACACTGACATCTCCCCTCAATCATATGATCATCTAATCTTTGATAAAGGTGCAAGAAATATGAAGTGGAGTAAGGAAAGCCTCTTTAGCAAATTGAGCTGGCAAAACTGGACAGCTACATGCAAAAAAATGAGCTCAGAAATCTGCCTAACACCATGTACAAAAGTAAGATCAAAATGAATTAAAGACCTCAGCATCAGACCAGAAACCATTAGGCACACTGAAGACAAAGTTGGCAAAACACTCCATGACGTTGAAGCTAATGGTATCTTCAAAGATGTCACGTCACTGGCCAAGCAAGTGAAAACAGAGATAGATAAATGGGACTATCTTAAACTAAGAAGCTTCTACACCTCCAAAGAAACAGTGACCAAAATACAGAGACAGTCTACATAATGGAAAAGGATATTCACCGAATACACATCTGACAAGGGATTGATATCAAGGATATATAAAGTACTGGTTGAACTCCACAAGAAGAAAACATCCAACCCCATCAAAAATGGGGCAATGAAATGAACAGAAACTTTCTCAAAGAAGAAATCCAAATGGCAAAAATGCACATGAGAAAATGCTCCAGCTGTTTTTGACAACTGAAAACTATGTTTGAGTCTTTGCTCAACAAATCCCTTACATTAAAAATATACTTTAAACTATATACATATATGTGTATATATGTGTGTGTATATATATATATATATATATATATATATATATATACCTTTTTAAAAATTTTAGGTCCCATGTGGCAGTCTTCAGGGGTTACTCCTGACTCTGCACTAGGAATTACTCCTGGTGGGGCTCAGGGATTGAAGAAACATTGGCCTTGGACAAGGCAAATGCCCTACCTGTAGTACTGTTGCTCTGGCTCCTTAACTATGCTTTGACATCCAAGTACATTAGACACAGAGCCAGGAATATTAATGGAAGCCTGCCTCATAAGCTGGGGGAGAAGTCAGCTGGAATAGAGAAGGGATCACCAAGTCAGTGATGGTTGGAGGGATCGTTCAGGATGGGAGGTATGTGCTGAAAGTAGATAAAGGATGAAATGTGATAGCCTTTCAGTATCTGTATTGCAAATCATGGTGCCCAATAGTATAGAGAGAGTATGGGGTAAATTGTCTGCCATGGAGGCAGGGGAAGGGTTAGGATACGGGATGGGATACTGGGGACATTGATGATGAAAAATATGATGTACACTGATGGAGAGATGGGTATTTGATCAATGTATGACTGAAATTCAAACATGAAAGCTTCATAACTGCATGTCACAGTGATCACTTGATGATTTGATTTCCTGTTAATCATCGGTTTCCTTGAACAGGCACCAGTAATGTCTCCATTTGTCCCTGTCGCATGCTAGTGTAGCCCAATGGCATCTGTTTGTGCTAGGAACACAAAGAGCCTCAAATCAATAGTTCAGGGTCTTAATAAAGAAGTCTGACCATCTCGGAGGTGGGCGGACACAAGGTCATTTGACGCCCCATGGAATCCAGTCGGTAACAGCTCTAGTCCAACACTCATATCCAAATCTCATTATGTGTCCACCCCATCTGATTTTCTATGCCTTGGCAAAGGAGACAGTGTCTCTGATTCTTGACCATGAACGGAGGTCAGAACTCTGGATTCTTTCTCTCATTTAAGTGAAACGTGATACTCCAAGCATAGCTCTTTTGATTCCTCTTTGGGAAAACTGAATAGCGTTCTCATCCTGTTTCATAGGGCCCGGGTCTCTGAGGTGTATGTTAATGCAGGAAGAACAGTGGAATCCAAGAGATGTGCCCAGAGCCAGAGGTTCTTCATTCTCTTAGCTATTTTTTCTGTTCTTGAGGGCATTCTAAGACGCTCTCTTCCTCCTGCGCAACTGAGGTGCCAAGTCATTCATGATGTTGACCTCTCGACCTAGGTACACATAACTGTTGCATTCAGAGATGATCATTCCTTTGAGAGTGAATGGAATGTCAGGAATGAGACTGTTTCTCATAAACACTATCTTTGTGAGATTCAGCTGGATTCCAACCTTTCCACACTCACGGTCCAAGTCGGTGCCACTTGGCTAACGTTTGGTGTTATTAGAATGATGTCATCAGCA
The DNA here is from genome assembly GCF_029834395.1 of Sorex fumeus. Classification (NCBI taxonomy): domain Eukaryota; kingdom Metazoa; phylum Chordata; class Mammalia; order Eulipotyphla; family Soricidae; genus Sorex; species Sorex fumeus. Next base: position 2,300,521 of record NW_026606063.1, read on the forward strand.
AAGCTGAAGTGGTATAGTTGTCGACCACCTATCTTCATTCCAATTCCTTTCATTCCAGCCGTCTCATGATGTTCTCAAGGGTGGCACTGAAGAGTTTTGGTAAAATAGTATTACCCTACAGAACACCTATCTTGCTATCAATGATCACTTCTTTGTAGAATAGTGAGATCTTGGTAGTGAATCTGTAATACAGCTCATGGAGGATCCTGATGTATTGAGTATGAATGCCCTGATTGGCTAGGACTTCGATGACTGCTTCTGTATCAACAGAATCAAAGGCCTTCTTTAAATTAATGAGCATTAGGCAGAGCGGCATCTTGAACTTCTGAGAAACCTCAACGAGTTTCGTTATTGTGTGAGTATGGTATATTGTGCTGAATCCTTTGTGGAACTCAGCTTGCTCACACGGTTTTCCTTCATAAAGTGTTCATCTCACATTGATTCAATTAAAAAAAAAAGATTTCCAGGTATCAAAGGTGAGGAAACCCTTGGCCCTAGACTATAGAACTGAGAACCATCCCTTTATGATCAGGGATGAGACAAGGATGCCCACTCTCTCCACTGCTGTTCAATTTATTACTGGAAATACTTGCAATAGTGGTTAGGGAAGAAAAAGATATTAAGGGCATTCAGGTAGGAGAGGAAGAAATCAAGCTCTCACTATTTGCAGATGATATGATACTATACTTAGAGAACCCTAAAACCTCTACCAAGAAACTCCTAGAAACAATAGATTTGTATAGTAAAGTTGCAGGCTATAATATCAATACCCAAAAGTCCATGGCTTTCCTATACGCAAATAGTGAGAGAGAAGAAAGTGACATGAAAAAACAATCCCATTCACAATTGTGCCCCAGAATATCAAGTACCTAGGAATCAGCTTAACTAAGGAAGTAAAGGACCTGTACGAAGAAAACTACAAAATGCTACTTCAGGAATAAAAGAGGACACGAGGAAATGGAAAGTATCCCCTGTTCATGGATCGGGAGAATTAACATTGTCAAAATGGCAATACTTCCCAAAGCACTGTAAAAATTCAGTGACATGCCTATAATGATACCCCTGACATTCTTCAAAGAAATGGAGCAAACACTCCTGAAATTCATATGGAAAAATAAGCGCCCACGAATAGCTAAAGAAATTCTTGGAGGAATCAACCTCCCTAACTCCAAATGAGCTTCAAAGCAGTAATAATTAAAACAGCATAGTACTGGAAAAAAGGCAGAGCTGCAGACCAATGGAACAGGGTTGAATATACTGACATCTCCTCCCAAACATATGATCATCTAATCTTTGATAAGGGAGCAAGAAATGTGAAGTGTACCAAGGAAAGCCTCTTTAACAAATTGTGCTGGCAAAACTGGATGGCTACATGCAAAAAAAAATGGGTTCAGATCTCCGCTTAAGACCATGTACAAAAGTAAGATCAAAATGGATTAAAGACATCAGATCAGAATCCATACGGTACATTGAAGACAAATTTGGCAAAACCCTCCATGACATTGAAGCTAATGATCTTCAAAGATGTCACACCACTGGGCAAGCAAGTGAAAACAGAGATAGACAAATGGGACCATCTTAAATTAAGAAGCTTCTGCACCTCAAAAGGAACAGTGACCAAAATACAAAGACAGTCTACAGAATGGGAAAGGATATTTGACGAATACACATCTGACAAGGGGTTGATATCAAGGATATACAAAGTACTGGTTGAACTCCACAAGAAGAAAACATCCAACCACATCAAAAAATGCAGTGAAGAAATGAACAGAAGCTTACTCCAAAAAGAAATCTGAATGTCTAAAAGGCACATGAGAATATGCTCTACATCATTAATCATCAGGGAAATGCAGATCAAAACAACAATGGATATCATCTCACAAAACAGAAAATAGCCCACATCCAAAAGAACAAAAACAGCTGGTGTTGGCTCAGAGGTGGCGAGAAATATACCCTCCTTCACTGCTGGTGGGAATGCCGAATGGTTCAGCCCTTTTGGAAAACAGTATGGATGATTTTCAAAAAATTAGAAATTGAGCTCCCATTTGACCCAGCAATACCACTCCTGAGAATATATCCCAGAGAGACAAAAAAGTATAGTCGAAGTGACATCTACACTTGTTTGTTCATTGCAGCACTGTTTACAATAGCCATAATCTGAAAAAAACCTGAGTGCCAGAGAACAGATGACTAGTTAAAGAAACTTTGGTACATCTACACAATGGAGTACTATGTAACTGTTAGAAATGATGAAGTCATGAAATTTACATACAAGTGGTACTACATGGAAAGTATCATGCTAAGTGAAATCAGTCAGAAAAAGAGGAACAGACACAGAAAGTTTGCATTCATCTGGGCAATAAAAAGTAACGAAATAAGAGACTAACACCCAAGAATAGCTGAGATAAACACCACAAGGTTTGCTCCATGGCTTGGAGTCCAGCTGAACCTACTAGGGGAAAAGGCAGCTCAGATAGAGAAGGAAACACCAAGAAAAAGGTGTGGGGTGGATCCTCCCAGGATGGAAGATGCATGCTGATAGTAGACTGTAGTAGATCAAACATGATTGCCACTTAATGCCTCTTTTAGAAACCACAGCACCCAAAAGGAGAGAGAGAACAAAAGGTAATGCCCTGACACAGAGGCAGGGTGGGATGGGAGAATGGGGGATGGGAGGGTTACTGGGATCAGTGGTGGTCGAAAATGAGCAGTGGTGGAGGGATGGAGGAATGGGTACTCGATCATTGTATAACTGAAACCTAAGCACAAAATTTTGTAAGTCTAAGACTGTACCTCATGGTGTTTCACTAATAAAAATTAAAAAAATAAAAAGGAGTGAAAAGAGCCAGAATGGAGGAATCTTGAGGAGCGGAGTAAAAAGAGGCAGCTGGGAAGTGACAGCTCGGAGAGAGTAAGGTGCTTTGTACCCATGGGCGTGTAGTGGTGTGGAATCTGTGTAGATCAACCCCATGGAATCAAACTGTAGTAATGAAACTGAAAACTGCCTGTCATGTAGACAGGCTGCAGGTCGGAAGGAAGTTGGAACTTTGGTAGTGGGAATTTCATATGAGGAATGGGATTGGCACTGGAACATTGCTTGTCTTGAATCCTATTTTGGTCATCTCTGTAAATCATGGTGCTCCAATGTAAAAAAAAAAAAATTATGTTTTCCACAATGAGTTGTCTGGATCTGGAACTTTCCAAGAACTTGAAGGGGTCTTGATGCCTTCTCTTGGTGGTGCACTTGATTTCACTAATGGTGGGAAAGCTGGAGTGAATCCTTTAATTGCACACTCTAAGACTGTGGCAGTGTAGCACTGTCCTCCCGTTGTTCATTGATTTGCAACAGTAACGTCTCCATTGTGAGCCTTATTACTGTTTTTGGCATATGGGACACACCACAGCTAGCTTTCCAGGCTCTTGGAGAGGGATGGAGGAATTGAATACAGGTCGCCAAGTGCAAGGCAAATGCCCTACCCGCTGTGCTTTTTTTTTTTTTTTAAGAATTTAGTAAACTTCTATGTGTAGTGACCTGGTACTATGTATTTTGTTTGGAATGTGGATAAAATATGAATATCATGCTAAGTCATGGAGAAGTACAGCTCTTGTGGCCGGAGGTCCCTTGTGGTCTCTGTTTTCTCCTCCCACGTGAACGATAACATAAAGGCAGGGGACCTAGGGATTCATTTCTCCTTAGCTGCCTGCCTCCGTACGCTTCAGCAGGTATAAATTTACTCGCAAAATATTTCCATTTTGCATGACATTGGATCTGGGAATTTTTATTCATCTGCGCACTGATTCATAAGCATTTTATAGATCACTAGATTTTTTTATTACACACTCAGCACGGAACGTATGCAAATCTATCACGCACAGAAATTATTTTTTAAAAAGCGACCATTTGGGCAAGGTACGTGCTGAATACTTATCAATATTATCAGACTGCCTCATTTAAGAAGAAATTATGACTTTGTATTTCACGCTTTATCAGTCACATACTTTTAAAATATCGAGCTACCGAAATGTATCTGCCTATCATTAACCAACAGAGAGTGGGTGTCATTTTAGTTTTCTTAAGGAAAACAATTTTTATTGAAGCTTGTTTAAATAGATGTGAAGGGAGAGAAAGAGAAATACATGCTCAAGAGAGAACACAGACTTCCCCAGAGTGAAATAAGCAAAGAAACAGAGAGACAAGCAAATGATACACATGTTCAAAGGAGACAAGATTTGAAGTGCAAACAAACATTTGTTGTTTTTGAGGTTTATCGATATGGTGAAAGTCGTTTAGGGTTCCTTTATATTTATGTTTTTAATTATGCTCCAATTTAATTGATTCAAAAATTTATTTAAAATCCCAGCATAGTTTTAGCTGGGGAGTGATTTTCTTTTGCTTTCTTTTTTAGCGGTCATTGAAGCCCTAGCCAATCAGGGCATTCAAGCTCAATACATCAGGATCCTCCGTGAGCTGTATTGCGGATTCACTACCAGGATCTCACCATTCTACAAAGAAGTGATCATTGATGTCAAGAGAGGGGTGCGGCAGGGTGATACCATTTCACCGAAACTCTTCAGTGCCACCCACGAGAACATCATGTGACGACTGGAATGGGAAGGAATGGAAGTGAAGATAGATGGTCGGCAACTACACCACCTCCGCTTTGCTGATGACATTGTTTTAATAACACCAAACATCAGCCAAGCGGCACAAATGCTGGCCGACTTTGACCGTGAGTGTGGAAAGGTAGGACTACAGCTGAATCTTACAAAGACAATGTTTATGAGAAACAGCCTTGTTCCTGACGCCCCATTCGCTCTCAATGGAACGACCATCTCCGAATGCAACAGCTATGTCTACCTAGGTCGAGAGGTCAACATGACAAATGACCTGGCACCCGAGCTGCGCAGGAGGAAGAGAGCGGCTTGGAACGCCTTCAAGAACGTCGAAGAAATAGCTAAGAGGATGAAGAACCTCCGGCTCCGGGCACATCTCTTTGATTCCACTGTTCTTCCTGCATTAACATATGCCTCAGAGACCTGGGCCCTACGCAAACAGGATGAGAACGCCATTCAGGTCTCCCAAAGAAGAATAGAAAGAGCTATGCTTGGAATATCACATTTCACTCAATTGAGAGAAAGAATCCGGAGTTCTGACATCCATAGATGATCAAGGATCAGGGACGCTGTCTCATATGCCAAGGTGTCAAAAATCAGATGGGCTGGTCACGTAATGAGATTTAAAGACGACCGTTGGACTAGAGCTGTTACTGATTGGATTCCACGGGATGTCAAGAGACCGCGTGGCCGCCCACCTACCAGATGGTCAGACTTCTTCCTCAAGATCATGAACGATCGGTTTGAGGCCCTTCATGTTCCCGGAGTGAACAGATGCCATTGGGCTACACTAGCACGCGACAGGGACAAATGGAGACGTTACTGGCGCCCGCTCGAGCAAATCGACGACTAACGGGAAGTTAAGTGATTTAAGTGATGCCTATGAGTGACTTTTATCACTTATTCCTCAAAATGGGGCCATCAGGATGGTTTCTAGTTTTTCATTTGATTAGAAATGTGAAATGTTTTGTATGAAATTATGTTATTAAAAGATGATACAACTTACTTTTACATATATTTATAAAAACACAGCGACATCTAATTTTGCTTAACATTAAATTTCTTGAAAACGTTTTCATGCTTTATCTGCTATTTTGTTAGAGTGCCTATTTATCTTTAGCAGATATATATGCACAGATATATACATTTGAGGGTTTTTATTTTGCCATAATAGTGGGTGCTTGTTCTAGACTAGGAGAAAACTCTGTGACTTGTAGGAGACCTCGTGCAGCAAAAAGACCTGACATTGCTAACTGACCTTTTCATTTGGATATAGAGTGAAGCATGGGGCTTAGGATGGAATTTTGTTTTTTTGGTAAAGTGATGAGGATGGAGGGAGTAAGACCGGGTGGTACATAAAAGACTGAGTCCTGTCTGGCCTAATTTGTTTCACTGGCAGTATCCTGGTTATTCTAGAAGACTGGTTGCTGTGGAGAACAGAGGAGAAGAGGGGTGTTGGGAGTTCCTTGGCTGCTTCAAAGAATCTCCAGAACCTTGTACTGACACAGGAGGGCAAAAGACTAAATTCCTTTAAAAGAAACCTGGGAGTCTCTGATTTAGATTTTGCAGGTGCCTGTTCAGGGACAATACGTTCTCAAGGAAGAATGAAGTGGTCCACACAATCTTCGTGCTAACCAGTGAAGATATTTCCCTATATAAAGTAAGTCCATAAAAGCTTTTAGGGTTAGATATTATTTCAAAAGTGCAGACCAGCACCCAGAATTATAAAGCACCCAGACAAAAAAACAGGACCCAATCCAAGGAACAAAATTAATCTTCAGGGGCTGGAGCAATAGCACAGCAGGTAGGGCGTTTTCTTGTATGTGGCCAATCCAGGTTCGATTCCCAGCATCCCATATGGTTCTCTGAGCACCGCCAGGAGCAATTCTTCAGTGCAAAACCAGGAGTAACCACTGTGCACCGCTGGGCGTGACAACCCCCCAAAATGCAAAAAAAAAAAAAATTAATCTTCAGATGTCTATTCTAAGTTAGTGAAGTATATGAATACTCTGACAATGAAATCACTGAAGACATTTTTGAAATCAATATTACAAAGTTTTACCTATATTTTCTTTGATGTGTTTTATGGAATCAACTCTAACTTCAGTCTTTAATCCATCTAGTTTACCTTTTGTGTAGCATGAGATAGAAATTTAATTTAATTATTTTGCATGTAGATAGCCAGTGTTTTGTTTTGTTTGGGACCACACCACATTCATTGCTCAGGGATAATTCCTGGTGGTGGTCAGGAGACCATCTGGTGTGTCAGGGATCGAACCTGGGTCGATCCTCAGCAGTGAAAGCACCTGACCCATTGTACTATCTCTCTGGACCCAAGGATAATCATTTTTCTGAATGCCGTTTGTTGAAAAATTTACTTCCCTCATTTTTATGCTCTTTGTTTTTGCCTCCGTTATAAAATTACTGACCATATTTATGGGGTTTTATCTCTTGGTTTTTAATTCTATTTTATTGCTCTGAGTGTCTGCTACTATTCTGCTCACACACTGTTTTGTTTACTATAGCTCTGTAGTATAAAGTCAGAGTATTCACTAACTGCTATCTTCTCTCAAAATTTCTTTCTCTCTATATTTTTCCTGATCATTTTTCCCAAAAAATTATGAATTATCAAAAAATTCTAGTTGTGAATGGCAGATATAGAATAGTTTCTGAGATGTAAATATTAAGGATAAAAGTATGTGTAATTAAGATATTAGTTGTTCTGTTTATTATTATAGTTGACAATAACTTACATATTTTCATGAGCTCAGTTAGACACTCCAAAAATCTTAGCCTTCAACTTGTAATAACAGCTAAACTTTAGTGATCATTTATCATGTGTCTAACACTTAAATTTTACAAGAATCTCATCTTACCAGAAACCCTATTTATCTTTACCTCCATCCCACGATTGCCCCAGATAGTTACTTTTTTTTAATAAGCTCTGTCCCAAGTTACTTATAAATTGTCTTATGCTAATAGGGAAATGAGCTAACATTCTCTAGTGAAATATAGCACTGATAGAAAGTTTTTTTAATACAATGAGAAATTTTTCAGTACCATGAGAATATATAATATTATTTTAAGTGCCCTCTAAATAACTATTTTAATCCAGCTACATTTTTTATGCTAATTACTATAGATTAACATGTAGGTTATTACTTTTTTTATTTTCTCTCATTCTTTCATTATTGTCGGTGATTAAACTGAATAACTCATATTTCACTTTCTTTGATTGTGTCTGGAGGCCACACCCAGTCAAGTTCTTCAGGTGCTACACTCCACTTGGTGTTTGAGGCCACTCCTAGTAGTTCTTGTTGGCAATTTTTCCCCTCTAATTTATTTAGTCACTGTATTTTACAACCTCTTTTGGGGAAGTGAGGAAGTGGGGAAGGTTTGGGACTACTCCTACTATTTACTCTCAGGAATTACTCTAACTCTGCACTTAGAGATCATTCCTAGAAGTGCTCAGAGGACCCTGTATGGTTCCAGGATCTAATCTCAGATCAGTCAGATGCAAAGCAGTGGCATGACCTGTTGTACCACCTCTGCAGCCCTTCAATACTCTTAACAGCAATGTTTCAGCAATAAAGTGTTGCCATATCACCCTCACCACCTATATCATTGTCCCTCCCACTGTATCTAGGTCCCCTCCAACTCCAAAACCCCTTAGCAAACTCGGTTTTTTTCTTATCATTGAAACTTTTTTCTTCCATTACTATGTTTCCTTCGACTCCACATCTGAGAGACTTCATTCTATATTTGTCCTTCTCTGTCTGACTCATTTCATTCATCGTGATACATTCCAGTTCCACCCAAGTCACAGTAAACTTCAATATTTTATCTTTTCTTAGAGCTGAGTAGTATTCTGTATTTCACTGTTTTTTTAACCAAAAATTCTTTACTTACTCATTTGCTCTTAGACATATCTTAAACATGGTGAATAGCTCTGTTATGATCAAAGGAGGGTAAAGAACTTTTCAAATTCTTTCTTCTTTCTTCTTCTTTCTTTTTCTTCTCATCCTCCTCCTCCTCCTCCTCCTCCTCCTCCTCCTCCTCTTCCTCCTCCTCCTCCTCCTCCTCCTTCTCTTCCTCCTCTTTCTCCTCCTCCTCCTCCTCCTCCTCCTCCTTCTCCTTCTCCTCTTCTTTCCTTTTAGGATAGATGCTAATAAGTGACATTACTAAGTGTAATAAAATCTTGATTCTTGGGCTTTTAAGGGCTCCATTGTTTACACTGAGGCTGGACCAGAAGGCATTCCCACCCACAATGGATGAGACTTCCTTTTTCTCAGCAGCAGTTCTTTATGCTCTTTTCTTTTCTTCCACCAGTTATTTATTCTCTTTTGGTGGGGTAGAGCTCACTGAAGGTGCTCAGGGACTACTGTTGACTCTGAGGGTTGTTCCCATTGGTGCGCAGTGTCTCTCTAGTGCTGAGGATCAAACTGGGGGTCCCTTGTATGCAAAACATGCACTCAACCCTTTTGGCATCTATGGGGGTGTTTCCATTCATTTTGATCACTTAATCATTTAATCACTTAACTTCCCATTAGTCGTCAATTTGCTCGAGCGGGCGCCAGTAACGTCTCCATTTGTCCCTGTCGCGTGCTAGTGTAGCCCAAAGACATCTGTTCGCTCTGGGAACATGAAGAGCCTCAAACCGATCGTTCATGATCTTGATGAAGAAGTCTGACCATCTGGTAGGTGGGCGGCCACGCGGTCTTTTGACATCCTGTGGAATCCTGTCGGTAACAGCCCTAGTCCAGCGGTCATCTTTAAATCTCATTACGTGACCAGCCCATCTGATTTTCGACACCTTGGCAAATGAGACAGCGTCCCTGATTCTTGATCGTCGACGGATGTCAGAACTCCGAATTCTCTCTCTCATTTGAGTGAAACATGATATTCCAAGCATAGCTCTTTCAATTCCTCTTTGGGAGACCCGAATAGCATTCTCATCCTGTTTGCGTAGGGCCCAGGTCTCTGAGGCATATGTTAATGCAGGAAGAATAGTGGAATCAAAGAGATGTGCCCGGAGCCAGAGGTTCTTCGTCCTCTTAGCTATTTCTTCGACGCTCTTGAAGGTGTTCCAAGCCGCGCTCTTCCTCCTGCACAGCTCGGGTGCCAGGTCATTTGTCATGTTGACTTCTTGACCTAGGTACACATAGCTGTTGCATTCGGAGATGGTCGTTCCATTGAGAGCGAATGGGGCGTCAGGAACGAGGCTGTTTCTCATAAACATTGTCTTTGTAAGATTCAGCTGTAGTCCTACCTTTCCACACTCACGGTCAAAGTCGGCCAGCATTTGTGCTGCTTGGCTGATGTTTGGTGTTATTGAAACAATGTCATCAGCAAAGCGGAGGTGGTGTAGTTGCCAACCATCTATCTTCACTCCCATTCCTTCCCATTCCAGTCGTCGCATGATGTTCTCGAGGGTGACACTGAAGAGTTTTGGTGCTGAACCCCTCTCTTGACATCAATGATTACTTCTTTGTAGAATGGTGAGATCCTGGTAGCGAATCCACAATACAGCTCACAGAGGATCCTTCGCCAACTACAAGACCAAGATGACTGCCCTCCGACGTCCTGATGGATCCATCACATCCTCAAGAACGGCAATGGAGAAGATTATCCATGACTTCTACTCAAATCTCTTCGATAGCCATGTCCACTTGCCGACATACCAAATTCCACAGGATGGATATGTCGTTCCCAAAGTTCTCCCTTCCGAAATCCGACACGCCATTTCGTTGGTAAAGAAACAAACAGCACCTGGCCCAGACAAGGTCAGACCTGAACACCTGAAGAACCTGCCGTCAGTACTCATCAATACACTGGCTTGGCTCTTCACACGCTACCTGTCTGAATGCAAGGTTCCGTCCCAATGGAAAAGCAGCAGGACCATGCTACTGTTCAAGAAGGGAGACATCCATGACATTGGCAACTATCGCCCGATCTGCCTATTGTCTGTCCTCTACAAGTTGTTCACTCGAGTCATCCTAAATAGGATTGGCAGAACACTAGATGAAGGACAACCATGCGAGCAAGCCGGATTCTGCAAAGGATTCAGTACCATCGACCATATCCACACGATAACCAAGCTCATTGAGGTTTCTCGGGAGTTCAAGATGCCGCTCTGTTTAACGTTCATTGATTTAAAGAAGGCTTTTGTTTCTGTTGAGACGGAAACGGTCATTGAAGCCCTAGCCAATCAGGGCATTCAAGCCCAATACATCAGGATCCTCCGTGAGCTGTATTGCGGATTCACTACCAGGATCTCACCATTCTACAAAGAAGTGATCGTTGATGTCAAGAGAGGGGTGCGGCAGGGTGATACCATTTCACCGAAACTCTTCAGTGCCACCCTCGAGAACATCATGCAAAGACTGGAATGGGAAGGAATGGGAGTGAAGATAGATGGTCGGCAACTACAGCACAAGCTCATTGAGGTTTCTCGGGAGTTCAAGATGCCGCTCTGTCTTATGTTCATTGATTTAAAGAAGGCCTTTGATTCTGTTGAGATGGAAGTGGTCATTGAAGCCCTAGCCAATCAGAGCATTCAAGCCCAATACATCAAGATTCTTTTTGAATGATGCCAATTTCACTTGTATGAGGTAATGATCTCTCATTTTTGTTTTATTTACCTTTTCCTGATAATAATCAATGTAGGCCAATTTTCTACATACAAATTGGCCACCCAAATACCATATTTAATAAAACATATGCTCGCCTCCCCTTTTTTGACGGGACCATTTTCCGTACTGTTGTTAAGTTTTGTGAATGCTTTGTAAATCTTGGATATTAGCTGTTATTCAGATCTGTGATGAGTAAATATTTTAATTTTGTTCTACTCACCATTCCTGTGAGAGTGTAGAAACTTCCTAATTTAATGTGCTCCTATTTGTTTATTTTGCTTCTGTTTACTGGCCCATAACTTTGAGTTATTAAAAATGTCTCAAGAGTTAATATTATGTTATGTTCTGCCAATTCTTTGGGAGTGGGGAGGATTGGGCCACATCTGACAAATGCTCAGGGCTTACTCCTGGCTCTGCACTCAGGGATCACTCCTGGCTGGGTTAGGTGAACCATATGGGATACTTAGCCTCAAATTGGGGTTGGCCATGTGCAAGGGGTGCGCCTTATTGCTCCGTGTGCTTATTCTAATTTTGAGTATATCAGGATAGAGACATCCACAGAATATTTGGCTTATTTTATGTTTGAGTATTTTCCCACCTACTTCCATGAGGTTCTTCACTTTTAATCCCAACTAACTCCCTGAGGAGAGAATGTGGCTTATTTAATGCTGAAAGTAGACTATAGACCAAACATGATTGTCACCCATTGCCTCTTTTGCAAACCACAACACCCAAAAGGATAGAGAGAACAAAAGGGAATGCCCTGCCGCAGAGGCAGGGTGGGATGGGGGGAGGGGTGTGGGAGGGATACTGGGATCTGTGGTGGTGGGAAATGGGCACTGGTGGAGGGATGGGTATTTGATCATTGTATAATTGAAACCCAAGCACAAAAATTTGTAAGTCTACAACTGTACCTCATGGTGTCTCACTAATAAAAATTAGTGACTAATATTTTATTAGTCACTAATATTAATTAGTGACTAATTGACTCACTAATACAAATTAGGGCTAGAGCGATAGCACAGCGGTAGGGCGTTTGCCTTGCATGCAGCCAACATGGCCGACCCGAGTTTGATTCCTCTGCCCCTCTCGGAGAGCCTGGCAAGCTACCGAAAGTATCTCGCCTGCACAGCAGAGCCTGGCAAGCTCCCTGTGACGTATTTGATATGCCAAACACAGTAACAACAAAGTCTCCAATGCAGACGTTACTGGGCCCGCTCGAGCAAATAAAAATTAAAAAAAAAGAATGTGGCTTATTTGAAATGGGAAAATGACATGTTTACAAATGTTTTTGTTTGCATATCAAAGCGAAAAATATTTGCATTACTAACGCTATATTTAAAATTAACTTCTGGTTTAGCAATTCCTTAATTTTAACATTTAGCATATTTTTACAACAATATATACTTTATTTTTGCTTAATATAATAATGAAAAGCAGAAATTAACAGAATGTAAATACCTCTCTCAAAGACATGGAAATTGTTCTTTATACATTCACCTAACTTTTGTTTTATGTAAATTTTGTAAGGTTCATATCTTAGTAAAACTCAGTGTTTTCCTCTACCAATGAGCTCACATTATAGGATGATATTTTCCCAGAAAGTCATAATTCACTCTAAACTCTTTAGCTCTCCTAGCATTTGTTCTCTAACTCTTTTCATCATTCTCCTACCTGGAATTAATTGGATCGGTCCTATGAATTTTAGAGGATCGGGTTTCTGCTAAATAAATTCGGGGTTCTGAATTAGAGGCGAGCTTGGCATCAGCATAATCACCACGGGCAAACAATAGGGATACTTAACACTTTGATAAATATTTGCGAAATTGTTTTCCCAAGAAATTTATATCAATTTAGACTCTGCGGATATGGAGACTGCTTATCTCATAATACTCTGGAGAGCTTTGAAAATATAACTTCATTTACTACTTTGCTCTTAAACCTCGGATACACTAGCTAATAGTAATTTAAGTACCTCAGTAGGGAAAAATTGTGTTCCCTGGTGAGACAGTAGAAGAAACGAACTTTTGCCCAAAAGGAGCAGAATATGCTTTATCCACCTTTGACCCATGTGTCCTGATTCACGGACAGTGGCAGGACTTGCAGGTTCCTGCTGGGCATCATGGCTCAGCAGAACAGGGGTGGGGACCTCCCCAATCTCCTCCCCCTGTCTGTGCTCTGTCTGGGCCTATCCCTTAAGTTGGAAGCGCCAGCCAGCCACTTCCTCCTTGTTGGACCCCTCACTCTCCACCACTTTCGTGGCTCTTGAGTGGAAGAAATCGAAGAACAGCTTTGCCCAGTAGCTTCTGCGGCTGCTCCAGTAGAGAGAGCAGTGGTTGCAGAGATGCTTTGTGAGGTGCTGATCATCTGAGCCACGTCCCCTGATCCCCTGGCTAGCAGGTGTGACCGCACACCAGGCCATGGATGCTGTGAGTTCTTCATGCCCGTGATCGTGGGCAGCCAGAGCAGCTCAGCATTTTTCCTGGAGCTCCATGAGGGGATGTGGTTGTGACAGGGGCTGAGAAACCCAGTCCCCACGTGTGACAGGAAGGACTGGTGGGCATTGGCAGGAACTTAAGGGGCTGATCCTCAAGCAGCCTGGGGGGTCACCCAAGGGCCTAGTGTGACTGCAGGGCAAGTCAAGTCACCATCCTTACCCAGCCCCTGCCACCCCACCTGTGACCTTCAGTGAATTCCGAGCACACGGCCAATGGCTGGTAGAGTCCCTTCGCCAGCTGACTCACCCTCATGCAGGTGGCCGTACTCAGTCAGACTTGCTGGATGGGTGAGCCTGGCCTCTTAATCCTCTCTGGGTGTCTGGACCCGTCTCTTTGAGGCCCCCCAGGACTCTAGCCCAGCTGTGAGCACTGAGGACCCCTCTCACCTTCAATCCATCTTGCTGAATCTGGTCAAAGTCAGTTCCATCATTGCCCAATAGAGAGAATCAGGTGAGGTGAGCCATCGCGGATCCCAGCTGGAACCAGAGCTCACTTTCTGACCTCTGACCCTTGCCCCTAGACTCTGTAAAGGCCTTAACATACCAACCTCTGACTCTCAGATCCCTTGACCCTCTTCCTGCCCAAGGCACTTCCTCTGCACATATGACAACTCTTCACCCAGAGGGCTTCCTGGCCTTCTCTGGAACATCTACATTCTAACCCGTGACTCCACTGTTTACTCTGACTTTCTGAAAGGTCTGGGGTTTGAGCCACTCCAAGGTGTGCATGGCTTGCTCTTGACTCTGTGCTTTGGGATCTCTCTGGTTGTGCTCTGGGGGGTCATATGCAGTCCCGGGGATCAAACCTGGCTCATCTGCACATGAGGCAAAAGCTTTCACAGCTATATTGGCTCTCCCTGCTCTCCACTCCTGAGTTTTTTATTGCCCAGTCAGGCCCTTTCAATGAGAAACTAGGCCTAGAACCCTGCAACCTCACTTGGAGTGATAGTGAACATTTTTTCTTCAAGAAAACTTGCCTCCAACGCTAGGCAGACTATCTACCTGGAGTAGATTGCAGGTTGATGGTTGAGAAATTAAAATAGGACCAAGAGGGAGGATGCCAGGGACAGAGAAACTGTAGGACTCATTCTGGGTATCTGAGGGAAGAATTGAGAAGAATTCAAATTCAGGGACAAACTGAGGAGAATCCAAAGTCAGGGACAGTCCCCCGAGTTTGCAAAAGAAAAATGTTCCAAGAATCTGAGAGAAGCACCACTTTTGATAGACAAAATCTATTCTTGCTCCCAAATCCCCAAATCACAATTTGGTTGCTGATCATAAACTGAATTTTTAAAATGTTTATGAAACCAGATTAATTTTCTAATATGTATGCCTCTGCACAGTGAAAATTCTAATTAGAGAAAAGAGACTTCTTATTTCCAGACAAATGATTGGTATAAAAGCATAATTTACATTGTAATAAATTTTTAATTCAGAGTGCTTCACATACTCTAAACAGTCAAATAAAAAGTCAACGTAAAAATTGATTTCTGAAAGCTGTAGATATTAATGATTTAGAACTTATTAACTACTTAGGGCATGCTCTCATTACCAAGTAATGCTAGTAATCATGGCTAATAAGCCAGGACTGTGCACAAAAATATTGATTCCCAAAAGAATATTAATTTTTATTTTCTTATTACTGTCTTAATATTACCATTAGAATCTTTAATCATTTTTTCTTGCTGTCTCATGAGAATTATGCTTACAATCTGGTCGAAGGGATAGATTTTCCCTTGAGAACTGCTCTTCTAGTCTCCGGTTTGCTTTCTTTGTGATGTTGAGCCTACTGTTTCACTTGCTTATTAGAAAATTGAGAAGAAAAATTGTTCATTTATATATGTGGTATTATATACCCATATATGTTTATATGCATATATGTACCCATATATGTATGCATGTTTGATTAACGTATATGCATCTCTATGGAGCGATAGCAAAGCAGGTAGGGTGTTTGCCTTGTATGTGGCCAACCCAGGTTTGACTCCTCTGTCCCTCTTGGAGAGCCCGGCAAGCTACCGAGAGTATCCCATCAGCACAGCACAGCCTGGCAAACTCCCCATGGCAAATTCGCAAAAATCAGTAACAACAAGTTTCATAATGGAGACGTTACTGGTGCCCGCTTGAGCAAATCGATGAACAACAGGAGGACAGTGCTACAGTCCAGTGCATATATATATATACACACACACACACATATATATATATACACACACACACACATATATATACACACACGATCACTTGGGACTTGTTTGTTGCAGTGTACTTGTAATATGTTCTATGGGCTTGTTTTAAACAATTATGGCTTGGACAATAGTTTTCTTGAGGACAGAGAAACTCACCTAGTAAAGATAACTGCCAGAAGGCTAGAAAAGATCCCAAATAGAAATAGGGAAGTAAAATTTATCAAATTATCTTCAAGATCAACCAAGCTGAGGAATGAATATAAGCCAAAAAAAATCGGAAGGCTTCTTGCTCTGCAAGAAGCTAGGACATAACTTCTGGCTAATTTTCCCCCAGATGACAAAGACCACTTTCATTACTTCGCTGTGTGTTTGTAAAGAAATCCTTGTCTAAATTGGAGTAAGTTACTTTGTCCAGTGTTTTACAGATAGAGAGAGAAGTAATACATGCATATCTGCTATTTTTCCTTTTTTATTACCAAAGTGTTGCTGCAACGTTTTGGGTAATATTTTATTTTAAGCACATTGGCTTTCTGATTGTTAACATATCACTGAAAGAATCAGACAGATGACCTCATAAAATACACATAGTGTGTATTTTCCAGTGACATAATAGAAATGCTCCCCAAATGAGACACATCTATTAGTCTAACAAATTTTATAGTGCCTGTTACTCAACTTTAGAATTATCACAAGTGTTAAATACAGAAATTGGATTTTGTCTCCAGAGGTCTCTAACTCAAACCATTTTCTGAGATTCCAAATGGAAAACCAAAGGTGAACAGAGAATTACTTTCAGAACAGAAGTTGAGAGGAACTTAAAAATCCCTACTCAGTCTTGCCTGCACCCCAGATGCTGAATTCTACTATGTTATTCCACTCCAGTGAATCTGGTGTTTATTGATTGGACATAAATGCCGGAGGCATGAGCCAGGAAGCAAAGAAGGGCCATTTGTTCATGGTACATGTGTCTGTAAGGAAGCTCAAGTTCAACATACTGCTTTGATGTCTCCTGTGTTTATCTTCCTCTGTCAAACACAGAATATAAAGTTCATCTATGGGTTTAACACGAGGTGGGATTTCCAGCTGGACTGGAAGTGTTATTAGTAGCAGTGTGATTTTAGATTGTTTCAGATTGAGACCTAAGACCTGTGCCTTTCAGAACACCTTGTGTAGGTTGAGTGGGCAGGTGTACAGAGCCTGTCATGCCATACTTTCAAGATCTCTCTTTTTATATCTCTCAGGTCTTTTTTTGTACTGGGTCTAGAACCAAGCCATCCAGCCTGTACCTCAGACCTTCATATAAGTTTTCTTCCTCAAAATTTTAATCCTTCTGGTTCCTTGAAAATCAATTCTACTTCCCCGACCTCTGATTAACCTGAAGGCCATGTCTTCCAAGGACAGACAGTGCTCTACAACTGCATCCTTGTGGGCTTCTTTAGAGTTTTTTCTATTCTCATAGGTACAAAAGGAATTTGCCTAATTGCAGGGAGAGACACATCCATCTGTGCTTAAGGCTTATTCCTCCCTCTGTGCTGAGGAATCACTCCTGACAGGACTTGAGGAAGCACTTGTGGTTCAGGGGATCAAACCCGGGTTGGATACATGCAGGGTAATATACCGTGGGTGGTATATTACCTCTTTGGCCCCAAAGTATGCATTGTCCCACTTTTTAATTTCCACTAAGAGTTGTTTCCATTTTTAATATTGACAGGACACCCCTAGCCCTTTCTTTATGGCGATTTTAGATGGAGGGTTCCTGCCACAAACCAGTAAATTGAAATATTTTTTTTCTTGTCCATTTCTACTTAGTATACTTCCATATAATCTTTGAAACCCTACAAAGACAAGATGGAATATCAGTGGTAGAAGTTCTAGTGTGTTCCCTTGCACCCTTCCTCAGAGAAGAAAGTGTCATTCCCTTTCCTGGGTAAGGGACTTGATCATTAACTCTGTGCTCTCTGGGCTGACTTTCTCAGTTAAACAAGGCTGTGCTGCACAGTGATGAATTCAAGTTCAGAAACACCTGAAAGAGAGACTGGTATGTGGTAAAGAAACCAGAAGGAAGGAATCACAAAAGTTGTGAAAACTAGAATAAAACGAAGTTACGTTTTGCCTCTCAATGTTTGGGTAGGCTAGGTGAGATCATTGCATTTTCTTCAGAAGAGAGAAAGGGCATATCTAAGAGTAAGGGACCAGTGTGAACCCACCTTCACCATTTCTGGGATTAATTGGAAGGTAGCATAAGCAATGCCTAGAATGTGTGAGGAGGAGAGCCAAGGATTAGATTCCACAGATTAGACAGCATTTGTGTCCTGGCAGGAAGTCTGTGATTCTTTTCAAGCCCAAAAATTGACTTCATCACATTTACATTTTTGCAATGTCTGCCTGAGGGTGTAATGGTGGAGGGTGACTTGTCAGCAGTGTGCCCTGAAATGACAGGTTCCATTTGCTCTGTGGATGTCCTGGGGTTCAGGGAGAAGAACCTGGGAATGTGTGTGTGTGTGGGGGGGGGGGGGAGGGTGGAGGTGTTAATCTCTGACTATTAGAGACAATGACCTGGAAAGTCATCTTGGTCTTCTGAAACACAACGCCTTTCTTATCTACTATCTCTTCATTCATAAAACAGAAATGTATGAAGTAGAATTGTGCAGGATCATTTATGTAAAATTCTGCCTGTAATAGTACCTAGGGCATAACGCATTTTCATAATTGGTGTTTAGGAAGCACTGTGGAATGCATTGTCTTATACTTGAGTCGAGAAAGGAGAAGGTGGTGAGTTAATTGCATAGTTATCTATCACTTACAGAACATCAAGTTTTCCGTTCTGGACAGGTTTTTTGAATTACCTCGGGACAATCAGGTGGCAGTGGCCCATAAGACACCTGGATATGTGGGTGTGTGGAATGTTTAAGGCACATCTGGGGTCATTTCTGCGAGCAGTGTGCGTTGTTCCTTTCTTTACTGTCCACTAAGAGATGTGTCCATTTTTTAAAAAGGATCAGTATTGCAAGGACCCCCTTGCCCTTGCCCTCTCTTTACTTGTACTTCATGAAGGTAGAATTTTTTTTAAAGGAACTAAACCTCTTCCTTTCTGATTCATTTCTTCTCTCCACCCCCTTTCTTTTACTTTGCCTTCTCTTCACCTTCTCCCCTACTTTTCTACTCCCACACACATGGATCACCCATGCTAGACATTGCCACATCTATTTCTTTTTTATCCATCAGGTCATCTCTCAGAAGAACCTGCTGTGTATTTGGTTGTTCCAGCCAGAAGAGGGTGAGTGAATTCATTTATTTATTCATTTTTGATTAGTATATTTTAATTGAATCATGGTGAGATACACAGTTACAAAGTTATTCATGATCAAATTTTAGTCAAATAATGTTCCAATATCCATCTCTTTGCCGGTGTTCATTTCCCACCACCGATGTGAGTGAATTCATTTAAGATTCATGTTTATTCCTCAAACAACTCTTGCAGATTTCAGTTATTTCTTTCACCAATTAGAGGGGAAAGTAGTGACTTAATATTCTAAATCACTAACGAGATTATATCCATGGCAATGAGAAGGGTCAATATGAGAACAGATATGTGGGAGTTGTGCATGGAATGAGTCCTCCAGGTGCTGAGAGGAAGGGCACTTGTCTCTGAAGTGCACTGTGCCTCCCTATGTATAGAAGGGGAGTGTCAGAGAGGTTCTGCACCTGAGAATGGCAGCTGTTCCCCCAGAGTTAATCCAGATTCTGGTTCAAAACAAAAATAAATAAATAAATAAATAAATAAATAAAATTAAATCCGTTTGGAGGGATTAAAATTAAAACCCCTTGGAGGGGAGCGGGTTGAGCTTTCCTCCCCGCCCCGACCGGTGCTCCGGCAGCCGAAGATCTTCAGGACCAGCCACCACCATGCTGAGACCACTCTCCGCACACATGAAGGTACTGGCAGAGGGACAAAGCCACGTGGGTTCCGGGGCTGAGACCTCCAAGCCTACTCGGATTGGAGTCGAGCATCTTCCATCCAGATCCTCCAAATTCCAGCAGGCGGGGGTCACACCCACCACCTGGCCCCCTGGCGCCGTGTAATCCCATCAGCGGCCAAGACTCAGAGACTATAAAATGCAGATCCCTGAACCGCGCGGCCGCATTTGCGGCCGCGCGACATCTTATCAAAACTTTATTTTTATGACATCTTATTATCTCATTCCTACTTTGGACAAACTTGCAGGCTATCAAATGTAGCCTGCCCACAGGGCAGAGTCTGGCAAACTCCCCGTGGCGTACCAAATATGCCAAATACCAGTAACAATGATGGGTCTCATTCTCCTAAAGAGCCGTGAATATAATGAGGGCTAGGATGAAAGAGACGTTACTGGGGCCTGCTCAAGGCAATCGACGATTAACAGGATGATGAAATGAAAAATGAAAAAAATTAAATCCAAGAATTCTCATGTATTATTTCAAAAAATGGTGTCTCTTGACGAAGAACGGTCTCCTAATAATTTTGTTTTTGTTGTGTTGGGTCACAGACAGTAGTGTTCAGTGTTTAATCTTGACTTTGTGTTCAGGGATTACTCCTGGTGGGGCTTGAGGACCCAAATGGGGTGCATGGTATTGAACCTGTGACAGCTACAGGCGAGGCAAGTATCTCACCCACTGAACTACCTCTCTGACCCCAAGAGTTATTGTTGAGGTCAAAGATATTGTTATATTTTTGGAGGTGAGTGTTTTGGCTACAGCCATTACACTCAGGGGTCCAGCTGCGGTCAGTCACTCACAAGTGCCATAATTTCTACATCACTTCTCTGGCCCTATTATTACATCTCAACAAATATTGACAGGTAAAGTCTAGGCAGTCCCTTCAGAGGTTAGTTTTTGGGTTTAGAGTCGAGAACAAGTGCTCTCAGTGCACCGTGTCTCTTCTAGAGCAATCCCCAACTCCACCTAGCACTGCGATCCCATTTGCCTTAAGTAAAACTGTGTGTTTATCCTCGTATCACACCCTCTTGACCCCTTCTGGTGCAAAATTAGGGTTTTCCAAAATGTCAGGTGCTGAAATGAACAAATGTAACCAAGATGGATGATGGTGGAAATATAAATTACAATCATACAGCAAAGATGAGAAAAAGAAATAAGCAAGAAACAGCAGTGACAATTGGCAAAAATGGGCCTATTACTCTTAAATCAGAGATAAAGTCTTCAAATATCGTGTTAGTCAGAGTGCTGGTGACACAAAAACTGGGTAACCAGATGCCCATTTGACTTGGGGCCCAGTTGATGGGAAGCCTCTCTTAGAAGGACGCTATCCCTTGGAGAATTTAGGGAATAGGTGAAAACCTTCAGGGTTTTTATAAAAAACAAAAATAAAAACCTAGAAGGAAAATTGAAAACCAATAGAGCAGAAGACAGCTTTCCACCGAGGAGGAAAACCAACATCCCCAATTTATTAGTGAGATCTGGAAGTAGTAAGTAGGGCACAAACTCTGCCCTGGGGACTTTTGTCTCTGCAGAATCAAGGTCACATTCATCCTCTCTCTCTGACCCCATTTGTTATTATTTCTTTCCTGGGACAATCAGAAGTGTCTGACATTTTTATGTTTTCCCAGATAGTTTGCTCATGTATCTGGAAGTCACAAAATTCAGTGGATATTTAAACACATGACTCCCTTGAACCAAAGTTGTTATTCCAAAGAATGATATTATGACATATGCTTGCCATAAAAATAAGTACATGACTTTCACCCTTTAAGTGGATTTTGTAAAATATTCTGAAATTGAAGATTTTATTTCCCATGTTGCTGATGAGGAGACTGAGATCCATATCGTAACTTTTTTCCAACAGTTTGGTCAGAAGCAGCTGAGCAGCTCTTAATCTGTCAAAGTAAAATGCTCTCGAAGTTTCTGAATTTCTGTCTGGGACATTCTTAGTTGATGGTACTCACACTGTGATAATATAGAGGGTATCTGTGGGCATCTAAGTAAAAGAAATTTAAAAGTATGGATGGATTCATACTGGAAAATAGGGGTAAGCAGATTTCCTATATCTAGTTTTAATACTCTCAATGGCAAACCACGGGCATACCCACTTTTACCTGGGTGTTCCTTGTCTAAGAGCTGCTCCATGGAAGGCAAAGTCACAGAGATAAAAATCACAAAATCACAAATCACAAATCATCCTGTTAATTGTTGATTGCCTCGAGCAGGCCCCAGTAACGTCTCCTTCATCCTAACCCTGAGATTATATTCAAGGCTCTTTAGGGGAATGAGACCCATCATTGTTACTGGTATTTGGCATATTGGGTACGCCGCGGGGAGTTTGCCAGACTCTGCCGTGTGGGCAGGCTACATTCGGTAAAATAAATGCACCAATGTAATCTCGATCCCTTTTGAAGAGGTCAGAGTGTTCCACTCATCTTGTTATAACTTATATTAGCTATAGTTAGATTTATTGATGGCAGAGATTAAAATCACTGTTTAAGAAGAGTTACCACTCACCCAGATAGACTGAATATAGAGAACCTAGGACATGGAGCGTCAAGGAAAAAACTTGTTTGAAAGCCCATCCTCATCCAGTATGAACAACATTTATGAATTGGGAACGGACAACTTCCTATTAATCGGTAGATGCCACAAATGGCAAGTTAACTAAAACTGGTGAGATGATGAATGGAGAAAGGCATTGAGAGTTAAAAAGAGATCTCCCCGTTGACTTCCCACACACACAAAAGGGACATTATTCTTTTCTTCAGGGCTTTATTAACATGATGTAGGCTGTCAGCCAGTAATCTCTCAGCCTCATCCTTCCAAGAGAAAGTGATGCATTTTAATTAGAGCAGAAGACAGCTCTCCACCGAGAAGGGAGCAAAGCAAATACGAACATCCATGTGGGGTGCGCGTGGGGGAGATGTGAAAACTCTTGTTAGCTCTAAATGAATGAGCAGAGCACTTTGCCTCTTGCTCTTTCCAAGCCCAAAAGTAAATGAAAAAGTTATGGGGAAAACGTGCTACTGACTGTGAAGAGAAGGAAGGAGAGTGAGATCTAGGTTAATAAGTAGATCATTCCAGACCCAGCATCTTTAAGACTTGCATTACCCATCCCTCTTCATCAACAGTAATTTATGCTGGTCTATATTCAACAATGCTTGCTCTGCCTTGGAATCAGGATCAAAATTTTATTTTTGTTATTCCCAAGTATTTTAATTAAACCCCAGACCCATTGTTTTGACTCTCTTGGAGAACTTGGTATAGATTAAAAATATCAGGATATCATAGGTCATCATTTTTCTCTATACCCTTTTCCTGCTAATTCACGTTCTTTGTGTGTGCATGTACTGAAGCCTGTATGTACACGTGTATGTAGGAGAAGATGATTGATCATGGTATTTATTATTAGACTCAAAGTTGGTATTTATTTCAATTTGAAGAATCCTTTAATGTTCTTCCTGCATTAACATATGCCTCAGAGATCTGGGCCCTACGCAAACAAGATGAGAACGCTATTCAGGTCTCCCAAAGAAGAATAGAAAGAGCTATGCTTGGAATATCACGTTTCACTCAAATGAGAGAACGAATCCGGAGTTCTGACATCCATCGACGATCAAGGATCAGGGATGCTGTCTCATTTGCCAAGGTGTCAAAAATCAGATGGACTGGTCACGTAATGAGATTTAAAGATGACCGCTGGACTAGAGCTGTTACCGACTGGATTCCACGGGATGTCAAAAGACCGCGCGGCCGCCCACCTACCAGATGGTCAGACTTCTTCGTCAAGATCATGAACGATCGGTTTGGGCTCTTCATGTTCCCAGAGCGAACAGATGCCATTGGGCTACACTAGCACGGGACAGGGACAAATGGAGACGTTACTGGCGCCTGCTCGAGCAAATCGACGACTAACGGGAAGTTAAGTGATTAAGTGATTAATCAAGCACATGCATATACATATATGTATTATTATATATGCATATTACATATACAGATATGCAGATATTCATGCAGAAACATCCCAAGTCATTGCTTAGATACATTGGTGATGGTATAATTGTGAAAATTCATTCTGAGGACCCAGCTGAATACCACATACAAATGCAATCTTTGCTAATAGGACTTTCATACCCTGATGCAATAAAGTTTTTGAAGTTTTTTGGCTCTAAGTTATAACCAAGTGTACTCAAGTGTGCTCTAGCTAGTGTTATCAATCTACACATGAATATTATGTTTGAATTCTGTGTGCTATGGGTTTCAGTGGTCACCTTTGAACTTATTAGTGGGTTTCTTGTGAAACTGTGGTCTTTATTGTTTCTGGCCACTCTTCATAAGAATCCTGAGTCCTCTTATTTACACAGAAAATGGATGATATGCATTCAATTACTTTTCAGGGAATCCTGACAATAGAAAATGCCCTCTGGGACGAGATGGTATGGTGCTTACCGATATTAACCCATGGTGATGCCCCCATAAAATGAAGATCTCTCTTGACCAGATAAAAGCTAGCCTGGAGTACCTTAGAGATTCACACACTATAGGTCACCCATCTTCTACAGACTTCAGTGTGGGCTCTCTAGAGAGAAAAGTTTCTCACAGTAGCTAAGGGACCTCTGTTCATCTGTCTTTAATAAGTAAAGTAAAAGTAAATGCCCTCCCGTTGATCTTCGATTTGCTCGAGCGGGCCCAGTAACGTCTCCATTGGAGACTTTGTTGTTACTGTGTCTGGCATATCGAATACTCTCGGTAGCTTGCCGGGCTCTCCGAGAGGGGTGGAGGAATCGAACTCGGGTCGGCCATGTTGTCTGCGTGCAAGGCAAATGCCCTACCACTGTGCTATCGCTCCAGTCTTTAATAGATTTTCTTATTAATGAGATTTCAAGATGATAAAAACTTTGTTTTGGGACATAGGGGGATAATACAAAGTGTAGACCACTTGCTTTGTATGTGGCTACCCAGGATTGAACTCCAGAACCCTGTATAGTTATCAAGCCAAGGAGTGAGTCCTGAGGACAGAGCCAGGAATAAGTAATGAACACAGCTAAACTAAAAAAAATAAATAAACTAAATCTTTGTTTGGTCTCATGGCCATCAGATAATTTTTTAGTCTCACACATGGATTAAAGAATAGATCTGGACACTAGAAAATAGGAACATTTACATATATGTATACAAATACATATACACATATATAGTATGTTTTATATAGTTGAAAACTGTTCACTAGTATTTTTCAAGTGAAAACTCAAGTCCAATTATTAGCAAAAAGAACCTATCTAATATATCAGGGAATCATTCAAAACTCATTTTTTCGAATTATTATATTTGAATAATATTTTTTTCTGGTTTATTTAAAGGCTAATAATTATCTCCTAGGATACTGCAAATCACAGGACAAAGACTGTTTCCTTACCTGTTAGTAGGGTTTAGTAAGCTGCAGATCTCTTAAAACATACAGCTTTGGAACTGTGTTTTTCAAATTGTAAAATTGTAACTCTTATCCAATTATACATGCCAGTGAATATTTTCTCTGAGTTGCCAATATTTCCTTGATTTCTCTTACAAATGGTTGAAAAACCCCTGATCTAATGGGTCTTTCTTAACCTGGTTAAATATCAGTTTATCAATTTAAATTAATACAATCTGTGGTGTGTATTTTAAGTTGGACTCTTCATTTATCAATAACTTATACTTAAGTTGTTAAATGATATATTTAAAATATGAATTAAAAACTTTCTAAGACATTAACTATTTTTTCTACTGTGCTTATGATGATAGGATCATTCATGTTTACTATGCATTATTCAGATAATATGAACTTTTGCTACACATTTTACAGAATAATGATTTCTTAGAAGATTCAATAAGATTCTGACCTCTAATGGCCTAAGCCTTGGAACAGGGTAGTTAGAAGTTCTATTAACAGAGAGATAAGTCTACTCTGGATTTGGGGAGACTCATCCAATATAATATCTATACTAATAAAGTTAGTAGAAAACGTATCCTGTTTGAGAGCATTCAGAGAGCACCGTGTTATCCCTGAGAAAGGGATTGGAGTGATGCCAAGAATTGCGTGCAGCCATCAGAAGTTAATAACATAGTACTTCACAATCACCTCTTGATTGCAGAATTTCTCTCTCTAAACCTGCAAGAGAACAAATTCCTGTTGTTTCCAAAGCTAGTTAAAAAAGATTTGTCATGCAGTTTACCACATCTTTCTCTGTAGCTTAAACTCTGACAAACGGCGCATTCTACTTCTGAACAAACCTATGTTAATATTCATAGAGCACTTGGAGTTCACGGATAGTACAATCCAGCATCACAATTAAAATTACATGTGTTATTGCTACACTGCAGGCAGGCGGAATAACATTATGCTGCTGTGTATTTTTCTTGCAGGTGTCGGGGGGAATACTTTCCCCCAGGTATCTGCATACTGGATCTCATGAACCAATTTCTGATTCTAACTTCCAGTGATAAACCAGCGGTTTTCCCATTGGAAATGGAGCAACATTTGTTTAAATATGCTCTATGACTGATTTTTGGGCTTTTTCAGTAGAATTATGTCGATGCAACAAAGACTTTTAACTGACAAAATCTTAATCTTTTAATCTCTAAGTCCTTAAGTAAAAGTTTGCCAATTCTGTTCATAGACTATAATTGTTGAGCTATGCATGCTCAGTTTTGAAATAATGTACTGTTATTTATTTTTTGCTAGCCTCAATTTTCCTATAACTTTTTTTGCCATCTCCTGTCTTATCTTTATTTCAATACAAGGTGGAGATGTGTAGTATTGAGAGTCTGTGGGATCATTTACTTCATATAAATTCACAATAATGAGGAGTTTAAGGCCTTTGATAAAGATCATTAGTAAACCACTGGCTGAAATGAAGACTAAAGTTACAATCCATTTTGCCACCCCATTTTCTCATGGGACTTTCTAAATGACTTACGAAAGTTAAGTGAACTTCTAACTAGAAACCACATTTTCCTTCGGAGGAAAATTTCCTTAAAGAAATTTTTCAAGCTATTGATTCCCATTTCTAATACTGCTGAATAAATTAAACAAAGCAATAAAGTAAAAGCGATGACCCCAAATTCAAGGTAAATTTATAAGTGAAAATGACTAGCTCTGGTAACCAAAGCATGACTCATCTAACATCAAGGAGGGCATTAATCTGGGATATCTTACTCAATGTTTGGTTGCATGTTTTGAGTGCAGAAGACAGAGCCTCACTGTTATGATCTGAGAATTACCTCCTTGCAATATTCATATCGCTAATAGGATTGTTTAGTGTCTATGATAGAATTGCTAATTATGAAGAAAGTAAAAATTCTAGTAGAATAGGGCTTCTACTAAATTTTCCCTCTATTTCAAGATTCATGTGTAAACAATGTGACAATGTAAGTAACTATTTTCTATCTCCTGTTGGTCCTATGTGAGGATGATCATGTTTGTAATCACCAGTCTGGGTTCTTCATGGGGTAGGCTTCATGGTGAAAAGAGTCAAACTTTTCACGAGGTATCAGGCATAATAGCAGCCTACTTCATCTCAAGTCAGATCACAGTGAGTATTGAATAATAGGGAAATAATTGAGGGTTTCAATTCATTCTTATATGATCTGCAAGATGTCAAGATTTGTAAAATCTGAAAAAGTGCCTTATGAAAAAGTATTTTCAAAAGTCATGATGATCATTCTAACACATCTTATTAGTGAAAAGATTTTCAGAAATCAATCAAGAACTTACTCACCAAAGTCCAAAAGATTTTATAAAAATAGGATTTTATTTAAGATAAGTTATTCAACAAAGACATATAAAACTTGCAAGCTAGAAAATGCTATATTAACTTACTACCTTCTAGTCAAGGGAAAGACACAGTAAAGCAAATAATTTTAAATTTTAAGAAGGTATAAGATACACTGGAAATAAAAATGGGGTGGATGATCTGAGTGGTAGGGTAGGAATGGGAAAAAATCACAAAAATCTTACGTGGAAAATCGCTGTTCAATAAAGATTTAAATTTTTAAACTATTTCTTGTTTTGGTTTCTAATATTATCAATAAAGGTTTGTCATGGAAATAATCCCAATATCATACCCGTTACTGTACCAGTGTATCTCATTTCCCCGAGAAACTCAACCCCTCCCTCTCATTCCCCACCCTAACTCAATTGTGTGGGTTAGTCGGCATTACAGCCTTGACATCTTTGCTGTTCCTATTCTGTCATGGAGTAGCTGGAGGTTCATATGCCCATGGATCCTCAGGAATTTGTTGACTCTGTCTGTAGTTCAAAAGAGCCTTTCTCCAAATTAATAAATAATAAAGATGTATTTGTCTGGTAATATGGGAAAACTCAAAATTCTCTTGTCAAAATGGCCTTTTGTAAGGATTTTTCATGAAAGATATTAACAGTTGGAACATGCAAAATGTTCTAATGATAGATTTGAGGGTGATGTATGTGGGAACTGGAGCTTTATTCTTGGATCCGCAATTCTAGCTCCATCGTGCATCTATTTATTGGACACTATGCAAACATAGAGTTGAAAAGAATTTTATTGAAGCACTGGGACTTGAAGAGTTACAAAGTTATTCATGACTGAGTTTCAGACTATAATGTTCCTTAATTGGTGCATGCTTCATTCCACCAATGTCCTCAGTTTCCCTCCCACCCCGGAACCTCCCTCTATGCAAATTAAAGTAGATCCTTTTTAATTTTCACCAACACACCGGTCCCTTTCAGGCTCTGTGGTTTATAATTCTGTTACTGATAGGCTTGCATGCATGTGACTTTATATCTTCACAGCACCTAGTTCTCATCCAGAGTGTACATTTCCCACTATCATTGCTGTAGTGGTCCTTTCCCTTGTCTATTCTGTGCTACTCAGACCACTCATCACCATACTTTCCAAGTTAGCACCAGGTCTGCCCTCCTATTGCCTATGGGTGTCAGCTATTTTCATACCTAAGCACACAATTTTAAATGACACCTGTGTTTATGATCCTTATACAGATGCAACTTCAAGATGGGTGTAAATTTACCAAAGCAATGGAATGACAGATAGAAGATAAAGTATCACTGTCCTTTTTTCTCTGAATGTTGAACCTAGAGCAAAGTAAAGGAGTTCCATGGGTTCATTCTCAGAAGCGCCATCTGGACACTTCTGAGAGGATAGACCTGGATCTACATGCTAGTGATATTTTCTCTAAATTAAGGATTCAAATAATACCATTTTCTTAAGACCAGAACACATGGAGGAATGAAAGGGAGTCAAGTCTTCATCATTGAATTCTTGCAAAATGGAATGTGATATTTTAAGCTGGGGGATAAAGCAATACCCTTAACATGTTTTTGGAGAGCAACTGTGAAGTTGCCGTGTCATAGAAGACAAAGTCACTCTTGGTACTTTCAGCTGTACCGTCTGAGTCAATAAGATGTTAACTGTACAAAATGGAAGTTTGACGATTACTTGTGGCTTATTTGTCTCATAGTTGCTGCATAAAAGATGTGTTACAGAAATTTCAGATTTGAATGGGTGTGAGGTGTTTAGTGAAAATATAAAGAACAGTCTACATTTAAGTATACGGCAAGTGAAGTGCACTTTGCGCCCACCAGTACGACATGAGAACATGCTCAGAACAATATATCTCACACTTTAAAAGAAAAGTTTTTTAGAAAAAAATTATAGTAACTAAACCTGAGACAGTTCCCTGAGGATATTCAGATAGCAATAGGCCACATAATGTATGTGGAAGAGTAGTTCTGGAAACAAAGTGATTCTGAGTTATACTATGAAAAATAATACAGGAAGTTGAAAGATAATGTTAAGGATATTCACAATATTTATCATCACTGTCATCACTGTCCTCCCGTTGTTCATCGATTTGCTCGAGCGGGCCCAGTAACGTCTCCATTGGAGACTTTGTTGTTACTGTGTTTGGCATATTGAATACACCACGGGTAGCTTGCCAGGCTCTGCCAGGTGGGCGAGATACTCTCGGTAGCTTGCCGGGCTCTCCGAGAGGGGCGGAGGAATCAAACTCGGGTCGGCCATGTTGGCTGCATGCAAGGCAAACGCCCTACTGCTGTGCTATGGCTCCAGCCTATTTATCTGTGTAATTCAGAGCATATAAATTTGTTAAGTATCTGCAATGGGCTTAACAGTTACCACCTTATGCCCTATAGGTTCTTAAAGATGATACTTTGAGAACTATTGATTGACATTTCTATCATTATCATTGCCATAATGTATAAAACTCCAAGGGGTGGCCAGGGGAGAGGCCCCGACGGCTCTCCCCCTAGCCTTCCGGGTTTTGGGGTGGTCCCGTGTTGCTCCCCAAGCTGAGGCAGCCCAGGCCATGGGGCAGACAGTGGAGGAAGCAAGGGCCAAGTTGGTTAATTGATCAGATGCTACTTATTCCATCTCATCCCCATTCATTTCTCTCTCTCTCTCTCTCTCTCTCTCTCTCTCTCTCTCTCTCTCTCTCTCTCTCTCTCTTTCTTCTTTTTCTCCTTGCCCCTGATCTGGAACACCTTGATCTGGAACCCCTTTCTCCTTCTGGCTCTGGCTCTGGATCTTGATTCCCCAGCCCACTCTTACAGTCTACTTAAATCCCAAAACTATGAGGGCTTGGGTTTACACATAAGTGTGGTCACAATCAATAGGGTTAAAGTTCTTTCCCTCAGGGGATGCTGCTTCTAGGACAGATTCTCTTTCAGCAGGAAGACCCACCCAAGGGCGGAATCCCATGGGTGTGTTTCTCCTCTCCTTGTCCAACAAACATATAGGCATTCATAATATTAATCATTTTGTATGGACACAGAAGAGATGCATTAATCTTACAGAATTGCTCTCCTGGGGTCATCCTGATCTCAGACTACAGTGCTCAGGCCAGATTAGTCTTTCCTATCCCAGGCCAGATTAGTCTTTCCTATCCCTAGCAGGGTCCTAGTCTTGTCCTTACTTTTGGATCATGACAGCATTTGTCCATGATCAAGCACTTAACTTAAAGTTAAGAATTGTGGCACTTTGTCCAGGCCCATCTTGATGCCAGGGTATCACATAGCGTATCACTTTCCCTGGTTCCATCCAGTCCCTTGTTGGGACCCAGCTTTGGGGGGGGCGCTAGGAAGTAAGGCAGCTGAGGCTTAGGTTGAGAGAACAGATGCCCGGGAGGAAAATAACAGAGAGTCACATTACAAAAGCATAGCATATACTGTCTTCTTGTGTCCATACAAAAGGACATTGCTCTGAATAAACTATGCAAAGGACTTAAGGAGAAGAAAAAGACAATATTTACAAGTCAACAGAGCACAAAGAAAGAAGTTACAAATAAACACAGAGGAATGGGAGCACTGTGATGGGAGCAACCCAATAAATCTAAATTACCTGAGTCTATAAAACCAATGTTATCCTACACCCTAACATTCCTGTAAAAAAAAATTGTAGTAATCTTTCCAAAACAGCATCTTTATTAAGAAATATTAGACAAACTAAGTAGAAAGTATTCTCAGCTAAAAAAAACCCTGGGTTTCAGTTTTACTGATAGTAATATGGGAAGAAAACCAGACAACTGTCACAAGTGAAATTATCAGCACTAATTTTGGTTAAAATATATTGTATAGAAGCAGAGTCAGCAAAAAAAAAAAAAAGTGAAGTCAACCCATATTTACAGATGATGTATTCTTCTCACTCATAGTTAGAAAAAAATAAAAGAAGAAATTAAGGACCTAGAGAAACCATATTTAAACTACTTGCAATTCAGAAGCCACAAAAAATAATTAAATTGCAGCTAGTCTTGCAAACTGCTGAGAAGTAACAACTGTTGTGCTCGAGGACACCATCTTAAGTAAGAGAGGTCAGAAGCATCTCTTAAGTAAAAAATAAAAAAAATATATTTATAAATAGGTTATTTTGATAGATAAAAGTTAACCTTTTCGGGCCAGAGTGATAGTACAACGGGGAGGGCATTTGCCTTGCACATGGCTGACCCAGGTTCATTTTCTGGCATCCCAGATGGTCCTCCAAGCACTGTCAGGAGTAATTCCTGAGTGTAGAGCCAGGAATAAGCCCTGAGCATCGCTGGTTGTGACCTAAAAAGCTGTTACTGTCCTCCCGTTGTTCATCGATTTTCCTCAAGCGGGCCCAGTAATATCTCCATTGTGACAATTGTTACTGTGTTTGGCATATCGAATATGTCACGGGTAGCTTGCCAGGCTTTGCCGAGCGGGCGAGATACTCTCAGTAGCTTGCAGGGCTCTAAAAACAATTAACCTTTTCTAGATTAAACTCAACTGGTACATTAAGACTATTTGAACGTATATGTACTCCAAACGTAGGCGAGACTAAGTTTCAATAGTACATGTTAACTGCTTTAAAAGAAATACTATTTATATGAAGAAACAATAGTTATAAATAATGATATATAGGCTCTTTTAAAGTTCTGCATATGTATATACATAAAAAATCATGCAGAAGAGTTTTTTTAGTTGAATTAAATCATGTGACAAATTAGATGTGATATATATATTTTTAAAATGAGTGCCTGGTGGGACGTTGAGAGAGTACAAAGGTTAAGGTGCTTATTTTTCATGCAGCTGGCTCGGTTTAATTCTTGGCACCACATTTTTCTTAAGCACTGCCAGGACAGACTCCTGAGGAGAGCCACGAGTAGTCCCCGATCAGTGCCAGTGTGCTCCCAAGCCCCTCTGTCTTGACTCCATGCCCTCCTTCCTCCCCATGCCAAAAAGAAAAAACTAAATCACAGTTGGAAAGAGTGATGCAGTGAAAAAAGGAGCAAGATAAAAGACTATACATCCTAAAGAAGGCAAGAATTGGGCAGAGTACTAAATAAAGTAAATTTAAAACTACAATTGGATAAAGGGACAACATAAATCAGTGGATAGAAGTATCATTGAAAAACTTGAAAAACAATTAGATCTCCCCAGAGATACTTTGAGACGAGAGGTTTGATGATTCAGCTGCATGAATTACTAAGACAGGTTGAAAAGAAACTTAGGAACAGGTTGCCAGAAAAAAAGTGGGAAATAATGAAGGTATTTTGGGTAGCACATTTCAGGCTTTGAAAGATCACACCTGCATTTGAAGGAGCGTCTATTTACCAAACATCATCACTTCTTTCCTCCTGAAACTAACATTTGGGATTCTACAGATGTTAAAACACTAATCCTGGTTCTTTCAGTCCATCTCACCATTCTTCGGTTGCTGTCTCCGTCTACTATCTGCTTCCTCACCTTTCCTTTTTATAAATTGCTTTGTCCATCTTTGTGAGTGTTGCAGTTTGGGGAGATAACTGCTCCAAGGAAACCTGGCCAACTATAAAGGCAGGAAAATAAAAATAAGGAACGAAGATAACCAGATAACCACCTGAATGTGTTTACACTGAAAATGTCCCTCTCCAGATACTTATGTTGCTCGAGTGGGCCCAGTAACGTCTCCATTGGAGACTTTGTTGTTACTGTGTCTGGCATATCGAATACATAACAGGGAGCTTGCCAGGCTCTGACGTGCGGATGAGATACTCTCGGTAGCTTGCCGGGTTCTCCGAGAGGGGCGGAGGAATCGAACTCAGGTCGGCCATGTCGGCTGCGTGCAAGGCAAATGCACTACCGCTGTGCTATAACTCCAGCCCTTCTTATGTTAAAATTCAATATGTTAAAATTCAATATGTTAAGATTCCGGAATCTTAAGATAGGAATCAAGATAGGACCGAGAAGATCAGCTGAAGAACTTCACATCGGGACCCAGGGCCTAGAATGGAACGAACAGGGTGAGAGACTGTCTGAGTTCATCATGTCGACCAAGACCATTCATGGTAACTCACAGTTCCAGAAGGCAGAATCTAAACGATGGATATGGGAGTCTCCCGGTGGACGATTCCACAACGAAATAGACCACATCATATTCAATCGACAGTTTTGCCTGACTGATGTCGCTGTTGTCCCAAAATTTCGAACGGGATCAGACCACTGTCTCCTTCGTGCAAAATTCTACTTCACAGAGCGGGGAGAAAGGGCTGCAAAGTTCAAAAAGAGAACTCCCAGAATAACCACCAACTGGGAACTCTTTGGTACTATTGCGGCAACATGGGAAGATGCCATTGTTGACAACAATGACGAGGAATACAATCGACTGTTCAGCACCTCAATGAATGTGCGAGGAACGCCAAGAGAAAGATAGCCACAAAAAATCGCCTATCTTCGAAAACTCTTGAGCTAATTCGCCAGCGTGGTTTGGCGCATGCCTCAGGCAACTGCAAGCTAACGTCCGAGCTCGCAAAGCAGTGCAGAGATGCGATCAAGGAAGACCTCAAAGAGAGAAGAGCAGAATTACTGGTAGATGCGGCAGAAGCCAGGAAAAGTATTCGTAACGCCCGCCTGTCCTTCGCCAACTACAAGACCAAGATGACTGCCCTCCGACGTCCTGATGGATCCATCACATCCTCCAGAACGGCAATGGAGAAGATTATCCATGACTTCTACTCAAATCTCTTCGATAGCCATGTCCACTTGCCAACATACCAAATTCCACAGGATGGGTATGTTGTTCGCAACGTTCTCCCCTCCGAAATCCAACACGCCATTTCGTCGGTAAAGAAACAAACAGCACCCGGCCCAGACAAGGTCAGACCTGAACACCTGAAGAACCTGCCGTCAGTACTCATCAATACACTGGCTCGGCTCTTCACTCGCTACCTGTCTGAATGCAAGGTTCCGTCCCAATGGAAAACCAGCAGGACCGTACTACTGTTCAAGAAGGGAGACATCCATGACATTGGCAACTATCGCCTGATCTGCCTATTGTCTGTCATCTACAAGTTGTTCACTCGAGTCATCCTAAATAGGATTGGCAGAACACTAGATGAAGGACAACCATGCGAGCAAGCCGGGTTCCGCAAAGGATTCAGCACCACCGAACATATCCACACGATAACCAAGCTCATTGAGGTTTCTCGGGAGTTCAAGATGCCGCTCTGTTTAATGTTCATTGATTTAAAGAAGGCCTTTGATTCTGTTGAGACGGAAGCGGTCATTGAAGCCCTAGCCAATCAGGGCATTCAAGCCCAATACATCAGGATCCTCCATGAGCTGTATTGCGGATCCACTACCAGGATCTCACCATTCTACAAAGAAGTGATCGTTGATGTCAAGAGAGGGGTGCGGCAGGGTGATACCATTTCACCGAAACTCTTCAGTGCCACCCTCGAGAAAGTCATGTGACGACTGGAATGGGAAGGAATGGGAGTGAAGATAGATGGTCGGCAACTACACCACCTCTGCTTTGCTGATGACATTGTTTTAATAACACCAAACATCAGCCAAGCGGCACAAATGCTGGCCGACTTTGACCGTGAGTGTGGAAAGGTAGGACTACAGCTGAATCTTACGAAGACAATGTTTATGAGAAACAGCCTCGTTCCTGACACCCCATTCGCTCTCAATGGAACGACCATCTCCGAATGCAACAGCTATGTGTACCTAGGTCGAGAGGTCAACATGACAAATGACCTGGCACCCGAGCTGCGCAGGAGGAAGAGAGCAGCTTGGAACGCCTTCAAGAACGTCGAAGAAATAGCTAAGAGGACGAAGAACCTCCGGCTCCAGGCACATCTCTTTGATTCCACTGTTCTTCCTGCATTAACATATGCCTCAGAGACCTGGGCCCTACGCAAACAAGATGAGAACGCCATTCAGGTCTCCCAAAGAAGAATAGAAAGAGTTATGCTTGGAATATCAC
The DNA here is from genome assembly GCF_029834395.1 of Sorex fumeus. Classification (NCBI taxonomy): domain Eukaryota; kingdom Metazoa; phylum Chordata; class Mammalia; order Eulipotyphla; family Soricidae; genus Sorex; species Sorex fumeus. Next base: position 2,336,192 of record NW_026606063.1, read on the forward strand.
GTTTCACTCAAATGAGAGAAGGAATCCGGAGTTCTGACATCCGTCGACGATCAAGAATCAGGCACACTGTCTCATTTGCCAAGGTGTTGAAAATCAGATGGGCTGGTCACGTAATGAGATTTAAAGACGACCGCTGGACTATAGCTGCTACCGACTGGATTCCACGGGATGTCAAAAGACCGCGTGGCCACCCACCTACCAGATGGTCAGACTTCTTCGTCAAGATCATGAACGATCGGTTTGAGGCCCTTCATGTTCCCGGAGCGAACAGATGCCACTGGGCTACACTAGCATGCGACAGGGACAAATGGAGACGTTACTGGCACCTGCTCGAGCAAATCGACGACTAACGGGAAGTTAAGTGATTAAGTGATTAGTGATGTTAAGATTCAATATGTTCAATATGTTAAGATTCTTATGTTAAAATTCAATAATGGATTTAAGGGAGTAGATAAACTAGGCAAAGTTCTTATCTACCTAATTTTTTTTACAGAAGCAAAATATGTCTGGGAATGAATTGTAGATAATCTCAATCTCCCCCCCCCCCCCACACACACTTGCTTGTTTGTTTGTTTGGAAGCCCCTCCCAACAGTGCTCAGAGTTTACTTCTGGTTCTCTGCTGAGGGATCACTCTTTTAGCTGGCACCCTTCAGGCTTCTTGAATCTGAATGGCTGCATTGTCCAACTCTGGGAATTTTTTGGCAATGGTTTGTTTAACCGTGGCTTTTTCATTGGGATTGTTTCCCTGACTCACTGGTACTCCAATGATTTTAATGTTGTTGTTCTTCTTGGAATCATCTCCTAGGACTCTGATCTGGTCTAGAGCTATTTTGAGGTCTCTTGTCATTGTTTGTTGTTGCCTATAGGCTTCATGCAGCTGATCTTCCATCTCACTGATTCTGTCTTCAGCTGTAGCCATTCTACTGTTGAGGGCACACACTGAGTTTTTTATTTCATCTACTGTATCCTTTATTAGTGACACTTCTGTGCATAGCTTTTACATTTCTGCTCTCGTGTCTTCCTGCAATTTCTTGATTGTCCGATCCATTGTTTCTCTCATGTCTTCCTTTAATTTATTGGATAACTGTGTCACTGTTTCTTTGAGTTCATTGAACATCTTCATTACTTCATATCTGAGTTCTTTCTCACAGAGGTCCCTTAGGTGAAAAACACCTGATGAGGCTTCTGGACTCTTTTCATCGTCCTTTCCTTGTGGTGGGGATTTGCATTGTTTCTTCATGTTGGTGTGGTGGTATGGAGACTGAGATGTTATATGAGATTTCTAGGTATGAGTAAACTACCTGCTGCCACGTGAGCGCCTGCTGGCCCCAAATTAGGCCACATCCACTTCTGAAGAGGCCACACCCACTTCTGAAGAGGTCACACTCGCATGGGTACCTGGTGTGTGTTGGGAGGCACAACCCAACCTTCATCCTTCATCCAACCCAACATTCATCCTTCTCCAAGGGATGGAGAAGACCAGGCGTAGTGTTGGGGATGAACAAGAAGAGGCTCAGGGGTGGTGGGCGGCCCAGGGTCCTAGAGGACGCGTGGGGCATGTATGTGGGGAAAGTGAAGTCCCAAATTCTAATAATGACTGACCTGAGGGATGGAGGAGACCAGGCTAATTATGATTTCTTAAATTTTCAATTCCCACACTTAGCGATTTCTTATATTCTTAAGACTTTCTTCAATTTCTTTAAATAATGCTTTGTATATTTTTATAAAGGCCATTCTCTTCTTTTGTTAATATTACAAAATAGTCATTTTTTCCTTCTGATATTAAAGGTTTTTATTTCTATTATTATTCTCCAAATGTTTATTTTTATCATATAAAAATTGACTTTATCAGAATTATATCTAAGTAATGAGCTGTATTAAATTGTTAATTCTATAAGTTTACATATATTGTTTGGATTTTAACCTACATAATTACATTTTTTATAATTACATTTTAAATAATGATTTTTCTTTATAATTTTTTGTTTTAATTTATTTTGTATTTATTGGTAACATTACCTGGTGTAATGTTTACCATAGTTTATTAATTGTGATAACAGATAAATTTCTTTTTTCATTCTTAGGGAGTGGTCAATAATTTACAATAAATATTTTGTTGCTATAGTTTTAATATATGTACTTATTAAGAGGATTGCTTCAGGTCTAGCAATTAATAAGCATAGTAATTATGATTGGTGGTAGTTTATTCAAAATATTATGTACTTTCTCCTTTTAATATAAAATTGATTTTTGATTTATTATTTTTTAAACATTATTCTTATTTATTTATTTATATAAAATCACTATGAGATAAATAGTTACAAAGTTTTATATGATTGGGTTTTAGTCATTCAATGTTCTAAAACTCATCCTTTCACCAGAGTACATTTACCACCACCAATGTCCCCAGTTTCTCTACTTCCATCCCTAACTCCCAGTCTGTCTCTATGACAGACACTTTTCTTCTCTCCTTCTCTCTCTCTCTCTCTCTCTCTCTCTCTCTCTCTCTCTCCTTTTGGGCATTATGGTTTGTGATACAGGTAATATATATATATATCCCTTTTCCCTACTTTCAGCACTCAATTCTTGTCCAGAGTGATCATTCATTTTTAGTTTTGATATATATTTTATTTATGGAAAAAAGGAACCCAGACATGCGGGTCCCGGGGCTGAGGTCTCCAAGCCTACTCGGATTGGGACTGGGCCTTCTCAACCTAGACCCTCCATCTTCCAGTAGGTAGGCATCACACCCACCAGCTACCACCAGCGCCAGGTTGGTCCATCAACAGTCAAGACGCAGAGACTCTAAAACCCAGCTCCCGGAAGTGACATCTTATTATCTTATTTTTCCTTTGGAGAACCTGGCAGACTACCAAAAGTATCCTGCCCACACGGCAGAGTCTGACAAACTTTCCATGTCGTATTCAATATGCCAAATACCGGTAACAATGATGGGTCTCATTCTCCTAATCCTGAAAGAGCCTTGAAATGGCTCTTTTAAAATCTCAGGGCTAGGAAGAAGGAGACGTTACTGGTGCCTGCTTGAGGAAATTGATGAACAACAGGATGATCGTGATCATGATCGTGATGGAAAAAAGGCAACTTAGATATTTTTTTTCTTATTATTCATACCATATAATTATATTAAATAATTGTTTACTAAAGAATTTTATATCTGTGTTCATGAGAAATACTTTAATAATTTACTGGTGAAGCCAAGATCATCTACATTCATCCCAGCTAAACGGCATTGTTACAGTTTAAATGGTCAGAGACAGAGTCAAGACTTAAGGCACTTGCCTTGCATCTTGCCTTCCCAGGTTGCATCTCTGTCATCATCACCTGTTATTCCTGGATCACTGCCTAGAGTGATATCTAAGCACAGAACAAGGAATAAGCCCTGCGCACTGCTGGGTGGGGCTTGAAAACCAAAAATCAGTCACATAAATCCTATGTTAAAGTTATTTTCTTTTGTTACTTTTTCTTCTTTTTGTTTGTTTGTTTATTTGTTTGAGTCACACTCAGTGGTACTCAGGCCTTATTCCTGGCTATGTGCTTAAGGGATCACTCCTGGTGGGGCCTTGGGGCCCATATTAAATGCCATAGAGTGTGCCTGGGTTGAATGTGGGCTTGCAAATGCCTACCTCAAATGTAATCTCTCTCTGGCCCTTGATATGAGTTATTTAGCAAATTATTTTTTCCAAATTGTTTATGGTTCTTTTTAAGTTTTTTAGTTATTCAAGTAATTTTCATACTTTTAAAAAGTTTTAATATTTCTTTTGTATTTCTATAAAATCTGTAGGATCTGTGATAATGTCTTTTTTCTTTTTTTGTGTTGATAATTAAATATTTATTTTTCAATTGAAGATCTACCCAGGGTGTAGATCTATAAGCCTGCTCGGATTGGGACTGGGGCCTCCTCCACCCAGATCCCCCCACTTTCCAGTATGTAGGTGTTATACCCACCAACTGCCCCAGCGCAGTGTAATCTCATCAATGGCCAAGACCCAGAGACTATAAAACCCTGCTCCCGGAAGCGCGTGGCTGTGTTTGAGGCCATGCGATATCTTATCTAGGTCTTACTCTGGAGAATCTAGCAGGCTACCAAAAGTATCCTGCCCGCATGTCAGAGTCTGGCAAACTCTCCGTGGCATATTCAATATGCCAAAAACCAGTAATAATGATGGGTCTCATTCTCCTGACCCTGAAAGAGCCTCGAATGTGGCACTTTTTAAAAATCTCATGGGTAGGACGAAGGAGACATTACTGGGGACTGCTCGAGGCAATCAATGACCAACAGGATGACAGTGATACAGTGATTTTTCAATTGGAGTAACGATTACTTTAAGTTAGTGGACTATAAAATGTTCCTCACTTGAACAGGTTCAAATTTGTACCTGAGTACATGTTTTATAAAGAAAACTGATAGTTATATTTTTACTGCTGACACAGTATATTGTATAGTGAATTAATTATGGAGAGCTATATTATGATCCTGTTCACTTATATTATGCTCTATAGGTTGACAAACTATGTGGCAGGAACAATTGTAGTTCTGAAGAATCATTGCTTTTCTGACTTGTGTCAGAAATTTCCTCACATGTATAGGCAATGACTGTCCCGGCTATTAATCTACCTGAGCATTTGGAAATTTTTATTGTGTATATTTCTTGAGATATCCTATGAAATAAAACATTGACTATAATTTTTTAACCTGGAGCTGCAATTACCAAGGACGCTAATATTCTCTCATATTTATTGATAGTCAATAGATCATGAAGGCAAAGTAGACTGATTGTAAAAGTGTACATATATGAAATATGTAAGGGGAAATTTCTACAAAACTATTATTTTTTAAAAAACCATTTCTTATGTAAAGTTCTAAGGCAATAAAAGGAACATTTAAGTTAAGGTAATAATTTGTTGTCTTAGGCATCCAAGTAATATTGTATTTCTTTTTATATGTATTTAGATAGCTCTTATTGTATAAAAGGGAATAGGTTAGCTGTAAAATAATATGTACTTGAGCATTTACTGTAATACTCTATTGTTAAAGTCTAAAATGACTTCGGGGCATAGAGTAGCTACTCTGATAACCTAATATTTGACTATTCTGTGGGGAGTGATTAGATTATTTTTATGCTGGAGAGGAATCTAAGTTCCTAGGAATCTCAAATAGAACCAAACCACTTAGTTGGTATAAAAGGCATAAATGTGAAAAAAAAAATCTTCAGCTATTAAATAAATCATAATTTTTGGTTGATAAATCATTAAATATAATGTAAAATGTGGACTTCGAGGAACAATATTAAATAATTTTAATAATTTTACTGAGAAATAAATTGTTTAACATAATTTCTAAGATTTGGTGAATATGTAATCCTTTAAATAGAGTTTTTTATCATGAAGTGGCTTGTAATAAAGTATAGATCCCAAATTACCCTTTCATAAATCTTTAGAACTCAAGGCTGGGCTTTCAGACTGAAGACTTGAAATCATAGAATATGCATAATGTGTCATAAAGTTTGTTCTAATGCAGCAACTGCAGGTAGAAGAGAAATGTCTATGATCAAAGCAGTAAACTGTGTATTGGATAATTAGCATTTATGGAAAAACAAGGGTATAAAATAAATATATCTTAGCACTGTAGCACTGTCCTCCCATTGTTCATCGATTTGCTTGAGTGGACCCAGTAACAGCTCCATTGTGAGACTTGTTGTTACTGTGTTTGGCATATTGAATATATCACGGGTAGCTTGCCAGGCTTTGCCGTGCGGGCAAGATACACTTGGTAGCTTGCCGGGCTCTCCAAGAGGAGCAGAGGAATCAAACTCTGGTCGGCCATATAGGCCGCGTGCAAGGCAAACGCACTACTTGCTGTGCTATTTCTCCAGTCCCAAATATATCTTATTTAGAATAAATCAAGATGGCCTAATACCACCTTGGATCTATGATATAATTTGAAGAACTGATATTTCTTCTTTATGTGCATAGACAAAGTTAATTGCATTGGGAATTATTGAGAAATGCAATGTTTTGAAGTCAGTTACTGTCAGTTGTTCATATACAAATAACTGTAAAGTACTTGAGTGATAGAAAATGTGTTACTTTGTTTAAGTACTACATAGGATAGATTTGAGATTCTTCCTTATTTCTAAGTGACTGAGTGTGTGTGTGTGTGTGTGTGTGTGAGCACGCGTGTTACACTAGCAGACATAGAGCTCTTTTGATACCAGAACTCCCTCTACTGAGTAAATGAATTAGACAAGATTATGAAAGGAAAAAAAAATCTAGTGTTAAGTAAGAGTTTCACATCTTATTTATTACAAGTTGGACATTCTTCTGTACTTCTTCCCAAATATAGTACCTACCTCTTTTTGATGCCCTTTATTACTATGTTATTTTTGGTATATAACTATATAAAAGAATCGTAAAGCTTCAGCGGAATTCAGGATGATTAGTTGATTGATTCCCATTTTTTCAGATCAACTAAAGGGTTCTGGACCAGGCTTGGGTGATTGTTGTCTAGCTGTAATTGTGTATCTCATCAGCTACCAGGAATGCTGGGTCTGAGAGCTTTGCTGAAATTACCTCAGTATTCTGGCTATTGTCTGACGGTAGAGAGACCATATGTCTCTTTCATCTAGCTGTTTTTCCTATAATTCTCTTGGTGAAGCTTGTGAAACATCTTTAAGAACAAAGAAAAGCGTGTAAAATCACTTAGAGGCAAAGCTCAGAACTGGCATATTGCCAATTATACCATAAGTAGGTAAGTAGATTATTCCACCTTTTGTGGAAAGAGCTACTAAGTTAACTTATGAAATATGTGAGCAAAGAAATTGAATGGCTAGAACCACTTTTGAAATCAGTCTACATTCTCTCTAATGCTCTTTATTTTTATTGGAAGCACCAAAATCTACAATATTCTTAATAACAGCATTTGACATATGCAGCATCCCAACACTGTAACTTCCACTGGAGTTTCTGCTTCCTGCCATCATTATCAGTTGAATATTCTTGCTTGTTCTCACTGCCTCACACCCAGCTCACGGACTCCTCCTGGATTAGACCCCTCCAATGCTTAGTCACACAGGATAACCACTTTGTCTGGTCCAACTGCCTTGTCATCTACATTTACTAAGTCTAAGACCTTTTCCCACTCACATAGCCTACAGAATATAAACCATACCGAAAGCCCATTTGTACTGCTGGCAGTTCCTTCAAGTGATTTAATGGAAATTGGAACCCTTTATTGCTCAAGGTTTTCTAAGCTTTACTTTATTTTTTTAAGGGCAATCGATTTTACCAAGGGAATAATTCTCCATCCAGTGAATTAAATCTCCACGATTCTTTTAACATTTTGAACGCTAATTCACATGCCATGAAGGCAGATCTTGTTCATCAAAAACATTATTCAATTAATGCCTCTGATAAACATCATCAGAAAATTAGAACCTATCTAAGTGCATGACCATCAGAAAATCATTGGGAGAGCAAATATGACTGAGCATGGTAATTACGCTAATCCTGTTAATACACCTGGATGACTAAACCCTGCCCTGTGTTTAAAAAAAAAAAAAAGGACATCTATGTATGTCTATGCTCTACATTGGGTGAAAAGCTCTTTGTTGCTTCTCATAAGTGCAGGGAAGAGTGATTTTGTCAGTATTCCCAGAGCTTTTTCTACATATAAAATTGCTGGATCAGAAGAAAATTCCAGGTTAGAAGAATATCAACAAGACAATGCACATGAGAAAAATCTTGGGTTCATTGGTTTGTAGAGTCCAGGTATGTACCTAAGAATACAAATAGATAAAAATATTATCCCTGAGCCAGAGAAAAAGACTATAATTCAGAAAGTGAGATAACAGAATAACTAATAAAGGACATCTGGACCTTTCTGAGATGAAGGTCCATACCCAACAATTTAAAGACTTACAGGAAGAAATGCAGAAATATTAGTTCATCAGTATTTACCATATGGTACAAACTCTGTTATGTACCACTGGAAATAACAACTATTCAAGAAGGAGGTGATTTATTGAAGAAGACAGACACTTGCTACAAACTATCATGGTGATATGTTAAACTGAAGAAATAATGAGTATTTATTGAAGGCACATATGAGAGAGAAATATTTTTGCTGTGGGGAACTTATTTCTGAATTGAAAAAAACTAGGTTTTTATTAAGTTCTCACAGAAGATAATTCTAACAAGAGAGACATAAGTAATCCATGGTATGGAATTATTAAAATATATATGTTGAAATCTAGAAGCAATGACTTTACAAATAATTTTTATAGTGTGGAGTACTGAGAAACAAGTATAAAAAAGTAAGTTTATGTAAAGTGTTAAAATTCTTTCAGTGATTTACTAAATATTTGGTATGTAAAAATTGACTGCACGTTTGTAGGCTCTAAGAGACTTTCTTATTGAAAAGATGTGATTACTTCAGATAAAAATGTTATATAAATGGAGTAACGAGCTGTGAGATTATCTGAGAACTGTTAGAATATGGAAAAAAAGTAGCCCTGAAGTTCTACATCAATTATTGCTGAAACAATGCATACTAATAGTAGCAATAAATTATATAATCACGGTCCCAAGTGAATGATAACTATGGAGAATTATTTTAGTAGGATGGAGCGATAGCACAGTGGTAGGGCGTTTGCCTTGTGTGTAGCCAGCTCGGCTGAACCAGGTTGGGTTCCTCCACTCATCTAGGAGAGCCCGGCAAGCTACTGAGAGTATTTTGCCTGCACGGCAAAGCCTGGAAAGCTACCAGTGATGTATTCAATATGCCAAACACAGTAGGAACAAGTCTCAAAATGAAGACGTTACTGGGTCTGCTCGAGCAAATTGATGAACAACAGGAGGACAGTGCTACAGATTAATTGAATGAAAAACCACACAATCTCTGAATAGTGACGGCTGAAACGCTGGCTTAGAGAACCAGAGGACAGGATTTATCTAGGATGACCAAAGCAGTGGAAAAGTTAAAGGAATATCAAAGAAAGTAGTAAGTCAGAAGGGTATAACTATGCATGTGTGAATTTTGCACAGTCTTTACATAACTTATACATATTGTGTAGTGTTTTGTGGCGTCAAGTTAACTCAGTTGGTGTTTAAAGAATTACATTCCATTGATTTCTTATCATAAGAACATGAAACTTTTTAATTATAGTTAAGTAAATGAACTGCCTACTTAAAAATCAAAATGGGCATCAGAGAGACAGTGCAGTGAATAATGGGCTAGTCTTAAGTGGGGTCTGGTCAGCTGCCCATCCCAGGAGACCCATATGGTCCCCAGACCCATCAGGTGCAATCCCTGAGCACATAGCCAGGAATAAACCCTGAGAACTGCCAGGTGTGACCCAAAAACAAAACAAAAATTCCAAGGAAGAGAAGTCAAAGATTTTTGAGTTATGAAACCAGTACTTAAAAATGCTATCTTTTAAAAAAAATTTTTATTAGTGGAACACCATGAGGTACAGTTGTAGACTTACAAATTTTTGTGCTTGGGTTTCGATTATACAATGATCAAATACCCATCCCTCCACCAGTGCCCATTTTCCACCACCATGGATCCCAGTATCCCTCCCACACCCATTCCCCCATCCCACCCTGCCTCTGTGGCAGGGCATTCCCTTTTGTTCTCTCTCTCCTTTTGGGTGTTCTGCTCTGCAAAAGAGGCATTGAGTGGCAATCATGTTCAGTCCGTAGTCTACTTTCAACATGTATCTCCCCTGCTGGGAGGATCCTCCAAACCCCCTTTATTTGGTGCTCCCTTCTCTATCTGAGCTGCCCTTTCCCCTAGAGTGCCCGGCTGGCCTCTAAGACATGGAGTAATCCTCTTGGTACTGAGTGTGGCTATTCATGGGTATTAATCTCCTATTTTGTCACTTTATGTACCCCAGATGAATGCAATCTTTTTTATGTCTATCCCTCTCTTTCTGACTCATTTCACTTAAAAAATGCTGTCTGAATGCAAGGTTCTGTCCCAATGTAAAACCAGCAGGACCGTACTACTGTTCAAGAAGGGAGACATCCATGACATTGGCAACTATCGCCCGATCTGCCTATTGTCTGTCATCTACAAGTTGTTCACTCGAGTCATCCTAAATAGGATTGGCAGAACACTAGATGAAGGACAACCATGCGAGCAAGCTCGGTTCCGCGAACGATTCAGCACCATCGACCATATCCACACGATAACCAAGCTCATTGAGGTTTCTTGGGAGTTCAAGATGCCGCTCTGTTTAACGTTCTTTGATTTAAAGAAGGCCTTTGATTCTGTTGAGACGGAAGCGGTCATTGAAGCCCTAGCCAATCAGGGCATTCAAGCCCAATACATCAGGATCCTCCGTGAGCTGTATTGCGGATTCACTACCAGGATCTCACCATTCTACAAAGAAGTGATCGTTGATGTCAAGAGAGGGGTGCGGCAGGGTGATACCATTTCACCAAAACTCTTCAGTGCCACCCTCGAGAACATCATGCGACGACTGGAATGGGAAGGAATGGGAGTGAAGATAGATGGTCGGCAACTACACCACCTCCGCTTTGCTGATGACATTGTTTTAATAACACCAAACATCAGCCAAGTGGCACAAATGCTGGCCGACTTTGACCGTGAGTGTGGAAAGGTAGGACTACAGCTGAATGTTACGAAGACAATGTTTATGAGAAACAGCCTTGTTCCTGACGCCCCATTCGCTCTCAATGGAATGACCATCTCCGAATGCAACAGCTATGTGTACCTAGGTTGAGAGGTCAACATGAGAAATGACCTGGCACCCGAGCTGCGCAGGAGGAAGAGAGCGGCTTGGAACGCCTTCAAGAACGTCGAAGAAATAGCTAAGAGGACAAAGAACCTCCGGCTCCGGGCACATCTCTTTGATTCCACTGTTCTTCCTGCATTAACATATGCCTCAGAGACCTGGGCCCTACGCAAACAAGATGAGAACGCCATTCAGGTCTCCCAAAGAAGAATAGAAAGAGCTATGCTTGGAATATCACGTTTCACTCAAATGAGAGAGAGAATCCGGAGTTCTGACATCCGTCGAAGATCAAGAATCAGGGACGCTGTCTCATATGCCAAGGTGTCGAAAATCAGATGGGCTGGTCAGGTAATGATATTTAAAGATGACCGCTGGACTAGAGGTGTTACTGACTGGATTCCACGGGATGTCAAAAAACCGCGTGGCCGCCCACCTTCCAGATGGTCAGACTTCTTCGTCAAGATCATGAACGATCGGTTTGAGGCCCTTCATGTTCCCGGAGCGAACAGATGCCATTGGGCTACACTAGCACGTGACAGGGACAAATGAAGACGTTACTGGCGCCCGCTCGAGCAAATCGACGACTAATGGGAAGTTAAGTGATTAAGTGATAAGTGATCATTTTTAAGTTTCAGAAATTGACATATTACCTTTACTTCTGAATAAAATTGATCACATGTCAGCTCTGTAGACCACAGGATGGTGAAAAATATCACAGAATTTGGAGAATGTCTGAAAATGTCTTACAATTGCCACATATTTCATTAATAAAAATAGTATCATTGTTTTTACTTGGATATGTACAAAATAGTGGGATGCATATGGGAAGCTGTACAAAGAAATTAACACAGAGACAATTCTAAAGAAGCTTTAATTTTGTAATAATGGTAATAATGATATTAACTTAAAATTATACAGAAAATGGATGATTGGTAATTGCCCATAGAAGCATACAGAATTCTATGAGCTTAGAACAAAGACATAAATATTAATTTAGATGTCATTTCTGTGCAAGCTGAAAATTTTAAAATAAGGGAAATAAACACCAGAAGAATTTGAACACATGGTATTCAAGGAAATCGAGAAGGGAGAGAATAAATGAAACTAGAAACAAAACTGAATTATTACACAATAAAAAGGAGAAATAGTAATGAAATATGATACATAATACCCATTGATATCAGCAATTAAATACTTTAAAGATTTCAACTTGTCAATAGAAAGAGTCGTACTATACAAGGGATCTAAAGTACATGAACATTAAATTGCAAAAATACTGATATTGTATATCCATAATATATGTGTAGAATGGGATATAGACACTGATTTATCTGAATTATAGTACAAAATATTGATATGACTGTTACTGGAAATTAATAAAAATAATGATCATTAATGATCTTGTATAATAGATATAATTAGACATAAACTATGGATATATAGAAAAATATACTTCATATACTATAATTAAAAATATGTGTGATTTAAAGTACTTTGAAATATTTAGAAAAAATGTGTTTCTATAGTCATGAATAAAATGAATACTGCTTGACTTTCTGTGAAAATAGCTTGCAAATATTTTTTGATACCCCTTAATAAATATTTGATTAAATGATAATAGTAAAATATTTCCTACATAAACCTGAAATTTAATGGGCATGTAACTTTATGATTTGTGAATCAAAAATAATTAGCTAGAACCATGAAATACTTATATTTCACTATCAACACTCTCACAGTGGTAGATTTCTAAATTTATACCATGCAAATAAGGGAATATTTATAGAGATAGTGCTATGTGGAAAAGATGATAATTAGTATGTTAGTTTTATAATCCAAGTGGGTTATAAATGAAATGAGAATTGATGTATATAATTAAATATAAAAGCAAAAAGATTACCAACGAAATGCTATGAACAGCAGACAATGCTAACAAATCCAAAGTTATTTTTTATAAAACGACTAATAAAGAGGACATTTCTGACTGTTGATAAAGATTGACAATATATAGAAGTAAATATTAAATGAATAATATCATATTGACTAGCTATAATAAAAGTCTCATGAATAAAATTATGCGAATACTGTTGACGTAAACAACATAAAGGTTTTGAATAATTTTAAGACTCTCATACAAAGATCAGTTGAAGAGCCCAAAGGTTTCTGATGCATGCTGTCAGGACCAGGACCCTGAGTTTGATTGCCAGCAACACATGGCACCCTTGAGCATTGCTGGGTAGACCTGGTAGCCACTGAACTCTGTGGGCATGAGCTCCTAACCAACAGTCCCGTACTTCAGGGCAAGTGTCACTAGCAGTGACCCCTCAAGTATTGCTGGCTTCCAAGCACTGCTGTGGAGGGCCTCTGTCTAAATAAATTAATGGTAAAAGAATATTTAGGGGGCTGATGTAGCATGCGGGTAGGGTGTCTGTCTGTCTTTTATGTAGCCAACCTGGGTTCTATTCCTGGCATCCCATATGGCCCCTGGGCAATGCCAGGAATAATCTTTGAGTGTAGTCAGGAGTCACCTTTGAGCATTTCTGCATGTGACCCCCCCAAAGCAAAAACAACAAAACAAAACAAATTTTAAAAAAACCTTCCCAAAGAAGATACCAGAAAAGAAAAATTTTAAAAATGAGTGATAAATAAATAAATAAAATTTAAAAAATTTAAAAAATGGGTGAATTGAAGATTGTAAAACAATTTTTAATTTATAACTCCTTTTCTACAAAACAGGGACCAAAGTGAATTTAATTTTTAGGCCTTATTTTGAATGGAATATGCTGTATATTTCATAAAAATACATATCAATAATTAAGGAAGAGATAGCATATCCTAATTCATTCACTCTTGTACTTTGACGGAAGAAAGCAGATGAGGATATCACAAACCGAGATGACATAAACTACTCTTGATTATAAATATGTTCCCAGGTAAACTGGTGCAGGCTGAGAACTCTGGGGCTTCTCAGAATGATGCAGGGCAGATTCCCCTTTCTTCCTGAAGACACGGCAGCCCAAAGTCCCAACTGACAGCCTCCAACAAAAGTAACCCTGCTACACAATTGGCCCTCAGCAAATTGCCAAGCCACCAAATTGTTCCAGATCGATAGATTCTGAACCCTGCTGCCGCATACGACACCTCAAAATTTCATAGTACTCTCAGGCCGGGTAGGGCGTTTGCCTTGCACGTGGCCTACCTGGCTGACCCAGGTTTGATTCCTCCACTCCTCTCGGAGAGCCTGGCAAGCTACCGAGAGTATCTCGCCCGCATGGCAAAGCCTGGCAAGCTACCCGTGACATATTTGATATGCCAAACACAGTAACAACAAGTCTCAAGATGGAGATGTTATTGGGCCAGCTCGAGCAAATTGATGAACATCAGGAGGACAGTGACAGTGACAGTCAGCCTGGTAGGATCATAGCAGATCTCATTGGAAAGTTGCATTGAAGAACACAGAACTCAATGAGCCTGGCCAACATTGCAGAAGGCTCAGCTAGCGCTAACCAGCACAGTAGAGCCTCAGATAATGGCTTTAGAAACAGCACTGTGACGTGTAGCAATTATCATAGTTGATCACTTGACTTCCCGTTAATCGTCGATTTGCTTGAGCGGGCACCAGTAACATCTGCATTTTTTCCTGTTGTGTGCTAGTGTAGCCCAATGGTGTCTATTTGTACTAGGAACATGAAGAGCCTCAAACCGATCGTTTATGATCTTGATGAAGAAGTCTGACCATCTGGTAGGTGGGCGTCCACATGGTCTTTTGACATCCCGTGGAATCCAGTCAGTAACGGCTCTAGTCCAGTGGTCGTCTCCAAATCGCATTACTTGTCCAGCCCATCTGATTTTTGACGACTTGGCAAATGAGACAGTATCCCTGATTCTTGATCGCCCCTCTCAGAGAGCCTGGCAAGCTACTGAGAGTATCTCACCCACACGGTAGAGCCTGGCAAGCTCCCCGTGACGTATTCGATATGCCAGACACAGTAACAACAAAGTCTCCGATGGAGACGTTACTGGGCCCACTTGAGCAAATCGATGAACAACGGGAGGGCCTTTACTTTTACTTACTTTACATTTTATTATATCCCTATTCAATAATTTATCTAGCCTACTATTTGTGGGTCGAGAGCCCGGCAAGCTACCGAGAGTATCTCGCCCCCACGGCAGAGCCTGGCAAGCTATCCGTGATGTATTCAATATGCCAAACACAGTAACAACAAAGTCTCCAATGGAGATGTTACTGGGCCCGCTCGAGCAAATTAATGAACAACGGGAGGACAGTGACAACAGTGACAAATCTAGGCTTGTTGAGGGATCACTCAACAAGTGATCCCTTGTTCAGGGATCACTCTTGGTGGAACTTGAGAGACTATGCATGGTCCCATGGATCACACATCAGTCAGACTCCTGCATGCAACACAAACACCTTACCTGCTTGCTATCTCTTCAGCCCTACCAATGTTCCTTTAGACAAAGAGTCTCTGACAAACCCTTTATATATAATTAGCCATAAAGAATTTCTTTGTGGCATTTAGGGTATATTCCCAAAAGCAGAATCACTAGGTCACATGGAAATTCCAATTCCAAGGTGTTTTAGGAATATCCATTTCATTTCCCAAAACTGCTGGCCCAATCAACATTTCCCCTTCCCTCTACATACACCGTCTGGCCAACACTGGTCGCTTTTGTTCTTTGTGATGAGAACTAGGTGCTAAGCTGAGGTATACAAGCAGGAGTATGTGTGATGGGCTGGAGCTATAGCACAGCGGGGAGGGCATTTGCCTTGCACACGGCCGACCCAGGTTTGATTCCTCCGTCCCTCTCCACAAGCCCGTCAAGCTACCCAGAGTATCCTGCCCTCATGGCAGAGCCTGGCAAGCTCCCTGTGGTGTATTTTATATGCCAAAAACAGTAACAAGTCTCACAATGGAGACGTTACTGGTGTCCGCTCAAGCAAATCACTGAACAACGGGAGGACTGTGTTACAGTGCTTGATAATTCCATTTCCTTTGTGCTATAACAATATGAAATAATCTTACCTGTGCCTTCAAAGGGGAAGCCAGGAGTGGGGGTTGGGAAATTGGGCACATTGGTGGAGGGAAGGACACACTCGTAGTGGGATTGGCATCTGGACATTTAATGTCTGAAACAACTGTATTATGAACAACTTGGTAAATTACAGTTATAATTTAAAAATAAATAAGAGTAGTAAAAGAGTCCCCTTCTCTGATCTTTTGGTTTTTCCAGAGTTGACAATGTGGATTAATTTAAAAAAAATAAAAAACCTTGTCAAATGGTATATTTATCGAATGTCAAATGTCTGTAATTACTGATGCTTGTTAAGTGTATAATACTTATCAAATGTATCTAATTATTGAGCATTCTTTTTTATCCATCCTGTCCTGCCTTTCTTCTCCTTCCTGTGCCTAACAGGATGTCACATGCTGGTTATAGCATAACAAAGGTTATAGCATAACAAAGGTCATGCTGACCATTGTGATTTTCAGTGGTGGTGTTTGGACACCAGGGTTTACACAGCTAGCCTGAGTAGCTCAACTTGCATCACATCAGTTTGGTGTGCGCTGGGGGTTGGGGGTGAACCCTTACTTGTGGTACCCACAGCTATTCGGCTATGGTGTGCCCAAGGGTTCACAATTAGTTATGGTCCTGGGGATCCCAAGCAGCAGAGCTTTTGGGAACATATTCCCCACCCCTCCACCTTGTGGAGTACCAAGTATCAATACCAAGTATCAAAAGTGCTGCCTTTTGCTTGCGACACAAGACACTGAATAATCTCTGGGTCCCCCGGTTCACCGATTTTATTTGTTTATTTTTTTAGATGACTATGAAGTAATATCCTGAGACAAAGAAGAGGGGATGACCTACTGAAATTGTATTATAAATATCAACCACGTTGTTTCCAAGAAGAAAAACAATATTCTCTCTTGGTGCACTTACTATAAGAAACATCCTGATTCTTAATATAATGATCAAGCTCTCACCTAAGAAGAGGTGTTTAATTATTTTCTGCTACATACCTTTAATCATAAAAAGAAAAGTTTTGAGCTTGGGTTACTTAACTTTTCCATTTTTTAATACACTCTTAAACCATTTAATATCAGTTTAGTCACTCGATGGTCTGATTTATGTTTCATGAATCATTATTTAAAAATCTCAAATTAGAATTTAGGGATTTACTGTTTTTTTTTCTCATGTAGAGATCTTTGCTTGATTAACTAGGAAGTCTTACTGAATGTAACTTTAGTTAGCAAAAGGTCTTCTGCTCCTAAGACATTTGTAAGTCAACACTGAGTATATGTTGAGGAAGCTACAATGTTCCTTTGCTCGTTAAAGAAAAGAAAGTGGATTCTTAGAGAAATTAGATAATTTACCCAGTCACTTACTAGTCTACTTAGTGGCAATGCTGGTGTTGGAACGATGCTTTTATACTCCAGAATGCTCTAATCAATGAACATCTCTGAGTTTGTTGATAATTTTGCTGGCATTTGGTGCTATTCTCAGTGATTTGGATTTTAAAAGGAATTCTATTATAGACAATTATATCCTACATTCTATGAGACTATTCTAATGAGTATGCAGTGGTATCTTATTGTTATCTTCTCGTTGATTTTTCATTTGATTAGATTACCATGGTTACAATCACTGATGTTAATGCTCTAGTAGAGGAAGTTACTACACTCTTGCCACTTCCCGCAAAGCACTGGAGACCCTCCACCACTGTCCAAATGTCACTTGAGACTAATTATTTATTTATTTATTTATTTATTTATTTTTAAAATTTTTATTAGTGAAACACCATGAGGTACAGCTGAAGACTTACAAATTTTTGTGCTTGGGTTTCAGTTATTCAATGATCAAGTACCCATCTCTCCACCAGTGCCCATTCTCCACCACCACTGATCCCAGTATCCCTCCCACTCCGCATCCCCTCCCATCCCACCCTTCCTCTGTGGCAGGGCATTCCCTTTTGTTGCGTACACTTTAATCTCTGTACTATCTCTCTGGCCCAGGAATTATTTTTTTGATAATTAAAAATACTTAACCTTTCAGATTTTATTTATTTATTTATTTTTACTTTTTTTTAATAATTTATTTATTGAATCACTGTGGGAAAAGTTACAGAGCTTTCAGGTTTAGGTCTCAGTCATGTAAATATCAAACACATTTCCCTTTACCAATACTTATTTTTAACCGCGAACCCCAATAGAACCCCACCTCCCACCCCTCCCAATTCCTGTGAGGCAGATGAGTTCTAGTTAACACTCTATCTACTTTGACTAGATTCATTGTTTCGATAAAAGATGCACCATTATTATTTAGAGTTTACGACCCCCCCCCCCCAAATCAGACATGCTGAAAAAGCGTTGTGAAATGATGTGCTTTCTACAGCTGGGTTTAAGAATTAAATGATATCTTGGGTTTTGGATTTCTGCTATTTTACTTATTAACCCTGGAAATATTTCTATTAAAAGTTAGATAGTTAAGAGATTGGTTTCTGTGCTCTGGAGTCATGGCCGTGCCAGAGAGCCGTTCGTGGGGGGCAACTGGTGACCTCGGTAGGGCGTGAAGGACGGACCGGAACGCCCCCCTTCCCATGAGGTCCCTGCCTCCCCCGACCCCCGGCTCAAACCTGCTATCCACAAGGCTCCCGTGAGGCTGCCATCTTTCTTTCCAGAGAGGAGAGGGCGAATGGGGCAACACCCTTTCCCCTCTGGGCAGGCATGCTGGTGCGGTTTAACACATAGTCCATTTGCTTTTCTGCTCCAAGCGGCTGGTTTTCTGCGTTAAGTCCTTGTGCTTCTGGGGCCGTGGCTGTGCCGGAGAGCCGCTCGTGGGGGCCAACTGGTGACTTCAGTAGGGCATGAAGGACGGACTGGATAATTCTTCCTTCCCCATCCCAGCCCCTCTGCCTCTGCCTGTTGCTAGATGACCTCAGTTCCATAATCAAATTCTCAGGATTTATTGTCACTGAATACTGTGTTTTCCCTTGTTTTGTATCTTTATGTACCACATAACAGAAAGTATTATATTTCATTTAACACCCTTACTAATTTCACTTCTGTAATTTCTTCCAACTCCATCCCTACTGAAACAAATGGCAAGATTTAATCTTTTCTCATAGGTAAGGACTACTCAATTGTCACATACAATAAAAATTTTCTTATCCACTTCTTGTTGGGCATTTGAGCAGCTTCTAGATCTTAGCTATTGTAAATTATGCTGTGATACACATAGGGATGTATATATTTTATAACAAATACTGATTTTATTTGATGCAGCCATAACACTCTGCAAGTAGCTACACTAATGCTGTCTTGGGATTCACTGTTTTTTTCTGCTGCGAGGGGAGGAGGCATGCCCAGTGTTATTCAAGGCTCACGCCTGGCTCTGCACTCAGGGATCACTGCTGGCCGGGCTCCAGAGACCCTATGTGGTGATAGGGATCGAACCCTGGCTAAGCTGTGTGCAAAGCAAGCACCCTACCTGCAGTATTCTCTCTTCAACCCTAACTTATGTGAACTTTATCCTCTCTTGAAAGCAGATAATGCCAGTTCTTTGACTTTGTTCTTTCAATACTCTATTGGACATTCTAAGTATTCTGTCTTTCCATGTAAATTTTAGTATCAGTTTATTGACATCAATATGTGCTGTATCTTGATTGAAATTGTATTAGCCTATAAATGATTTGGGAAAATCTGATCCTTGACCCTATAAATCTTCTGATCATATTATTTAAGTTTGGGGTCATACCTGGCAGTGCCCATGACTCTCTCCTGGCTCTGTTTTGGGGCTTTATTATGGGATCACATTGGGTGCATGGTATTGAACTGGGGTCAAGCAATTTGCAAGGCTATTTAGTCATTTTATTGTCAAGCATTTTATTTAGTCACTACAAAGTTACAAAATTATTCATAGCATATATTATTCAATACTGTTTCAATACTTATCACTTAACCAGTGTCCACTTCCCTCCATCAGTGCCCCACTAACGCCCCTAGCTGCCTTCCACCCACCAGTCTAGTTCTGTGAGAGGCTATATAACATAATATATAATATGAACATATCTATATAATTATGCATATATTCTATACATATATAAATATGGCATGTAATTATGTTACATTATAACATATGTTGGGATGGAGCAAGAGCACAGCTGGTAGAGCATTTGCCTTGCACGCAGCCAATATGGCCAACCCGAGTTCGATTCCTCCTCCCCTCTTGGAGAGCCCGGCAAGCTACTGAGAGGATCTTGAGCACACGGCAGAGCCTGGCAAGCGACCCATGATGTATTCGATATGCCAAACACAGTAACAACAAAGTCTCCAATGGAGACGTTACTGGGCCCGCTCGAGCAAATCGATGAACAACGGGAGGACAGTGACAGTGAGAGTGACTGTTATCCTTGTTTTTGGACAGGAATAATAGCGCAGTGGTGGGGAGTTTGCCTTGCGTGCAGCCAGCCCGGCCGAGCTAGCCCGGCCGAATCAGGTTCAATTCCTCCGCCCCTCTCAGGGAGCCTGGAAAGCTACCAAGAGTATCTCGCCCACACGGCAAAGCCTGGCAAGCTACTCATGAGGCATTCAATATGACAAACACAGTAACAACAAGGTCTCAGATGGAGACGTTACTGGGACCGTTAGAGCAAATCAATGAACAACGGGAGGACAGTGACAGTGACAGTGACAGATAACTAATGTTATGTTTGAAAACCTATTAACAGTACTGTAAATGAGAGCAAAAACACTTAATAATATATATGTATATATGCACATGTATGTATACATATACACATATATCACTTGATCACTTGACATCCCGTTACTCATTGGTTTGCTCAAGTGTGCATCAGTAATGTCTCCATTTGTCCCTGTCGCTTGCTAGCATAGCCCAGTGGCATCTGCTCGCTCCAGGAACACGAAGAGCCTCAAGCCATTCATTCAGGGTCTTGACGAAGAAGTCTGAGTAACCCGTCCGCACGGCAGAGTCTGGAAGCTACCTATAACATATTTGGTATGCCAAAAACAGTAACAATAATGATCCTCATATGCATATATACACATATACATATATGGATATATGTAATATATGTTTATCTGTCACTGTCACTGTTCTCCCGTTGGTCATCGATTTGCTCAAGCAGGCCCAGTAATGTCTCCATTGTGACAATTGTTACTGTGTTTGGCATATCGAATAGGTCACTGATAGCTTGCCAGGCTCTGTCATGCGGGCGAGAAACTCTCGGTAGCTTGCCAGGCTCTCCGAGACGGGCGGAAGAATCGAACCCAGGTCTACCGAGTCAACACCGTGCAAGGCAAATGCCCTACCCACTGTGCTATCGCTCCAGCCCCATATATGTTTATATTACAGATCACAGATCACAGATAACAGATCACAGATGATCCTGTTATTCGTCGATTGCCTTGAGCAGGCCCCAGTAATGTCTCCTTCATCCTGGCCCTGAGGTTATATTCAAGGCTCTTTAGGAGAATGAGACCCATCATTGTTACTGGTATCTGGCATATTGGGTGCGCCACGGGGAGTTTGCCAGACTCTGCTGTGTGGGCAGGCTACATTCGGTAGCCTGCCAGTTTGTCAAAGTAGGAATGAGATGTCATAATAAGATGTTGTGCGGCCGCAAATGTGGCCGCGCAGTTCCGGGAGCTGGTTTTTATAGTCTCAGAGTCTTGGCCGCTGATGGGATTACACGGCACCAGGAGGCCAGTTGGTGGGTGTAACCCCCGCCTACTGGAATTTGGAGGATCTGGGTGGAGGATGCTCGACTCCAATCCGTGTAGGCTTGGAGATCTCGGCCCCGGAACCCTCATGGCTTTGTCCCTCTGCCGGTACCTTCAGGTGTGCAGAGAGTGGTCTCAGGATGGTGGTGGCTGGTCCTGGAGGTCTTCGGCTGCTGGGGCCCTGGCCAGGGCATGGAGGAAAGCTCAACCCGCTCCCCTCCAAGGGGCTCTGGTGAGGAATAGCCAGGCGCAGGGGCAGGAGACTGCGCTCTTCTCCTCCGGGAGCTGGTTTTTATAGTCTCAGAGTCTTTATATAGTTTATATTACATAATATATTATATACATGTGTATATATGTATATATACATGTGTCTATATGTAATATATGTAATATATATGATATGTTTTTGCTGTTGTTTATGGTACTGTTAATGGTAGGATTTGAAACATCACACTTTCCCACCTTGAAGCAACACCTCCACCTCCCAGTTTTGAACTTGTCTCCAGCATAGTCAGGATCTCCTCCCTGCCCCATCCCCAGCCTCAAGTGTCATGTTTCCTACTGAATACGGATTCTCATGTTCTTTGTTTTCATTATTACACCATTGTGTTTCTTTATATGCGAGATAATTCCATGTTGGTCAATCGCCCTCTAATTAATTTCAATCAGCATGATGCTCTCCTGGTGGCAGGTAATTTGATGATTGTCTTTTCTTATGACCCTAGTAATATTTCATTCTCTATCTGTACCATAGTTTCTTTATCCATACATCTATCCTTGGACTCTTGGCTTGTTTCCAGATTTTGGCTCTCGTGCCTTAGTCTTTGAACTATCTCTGGAGTCCCCTGAGACTTTATATCTTTAAATATGATATAATTCATAAACTGTTTTCTTCAGCTTTCTATTCTTCCTCATCTAGATCTTGTACACAGTTCTTCTGATTTACCTTTAAAATCCTTATCACGAATCATAAACCATGACCATCCTGTTATTCGTCGATTGCCTCAAGCAGGCCCCAGTAACTTCTCCTTCATCCTGGCCCTGAGATTTTTAAGAAAGTGCTATATTCAAGGCCCTTTAGGAGAATGAGACCCATTATTGTTACTGGTATTTGGCATATTGGGTACACCACGGGGAGTTTGCCAGACTCTGCCCTGTGGGCAGGCTACGTTCAGTGGCCTGCCAGTTTTTCCAGAGTAGGAATGAAATAATAAGATGTCCCTTCCGGGAGCTGGGTTTTATAGTCTCTGAGACTAAAATCCTTATGTTGGGTGGAATTAGTATAATGTTAAATTGCCCTTTTTCTTCCTTTGTGGTATACACAAAAGTAAATGGCTGGAGCGATAGCACAGCGGGTAGGGCGTTTGCCTTACACGCGGCCAACATGGCCGACCCGAGTTCGATTCCTCCTCCCCTCTCGGAGAGCCTGGCAAGCTACCGAGAGTATTCGATATGCCAGACACAGTAACAACAAAGTCTCCAATGGAGACGTTACTGGGCCCGCTCGAGCAAATTGAGCAACTTGGATCTTGATACTCTTCTATAATTGCTTACTACTTTCAATTTGTGGTCTACCTAGCAAAGCAGAGGCCCTAAGAGTCAATCCTGGTGATATTCAGCTGTGCATCACTTCATAGCTGACCTGATGATTGAAATGCGATTATAGAGTATATGAAAATATGTTAAGGTCTTAAGAAATCAAGAAGATATTTTAATAATGATGTGTCCCTTAACTCAGGTCAAATATCCTTTGCTAGGATATTGTATCAATAATTCTCACTGGACTCTTAAACAGAAACCCCTTTCAGCTAATGCACAGTTGTATGTATTGTCCTGAGTCTTAGGACTTGCTTACACTCTCTTATCTCTCCTCCCTCAGTGATGTCTATAAAGAAACCCTGATTTTGAGTTTGGCTTCCTTAGTTAAATATTTCCCCTGACTCAATTGTTTCAACACAGTCATCAACAGTGCTTCAGAGCACTTACTCCTTCACTGGCTGTCTAACTATTCTGTGAATCAGTTCCTTTGAGGCTAATTGGACAACATATTGAGGAATTGGTCATAAACTTGAACCCCATCTGCTTGGATGTTATTGACCCAAATGACAATATTGCTTTTATTTTAATTGGCACCCTTCGGTGAGGGTGGGGAGGAAGTGAATCAGCAGATTATTTTAATTCTCAGAAACATGAAGTATACAATTGCACTAAAATTTTTACTTTTTTTTTGCATTTATTCAATAGCATGAATTTTTCAGTGGCATATTATGCAATAGGAAATATCCAGATTAATAGTTACAGCCTTATTAGTTGCATATAATAAGCATCAAAGCAGAAATATGATGCTTTCTTAAAAAACAGGCTTTGAGCTTCTTTTAACAATATAAAATGTAATTCCACATTTTACAGGCACCTACTGTATGTATGACAAACAGACTCCATGAGAATATACTTTTAAAATATCTCTTTGATGATTACTTGATTATTTTTTCTGATTTATGATTACCTATAATCATAAATCCCGGGGCTGAGATCTCCAAGCCTGCTCGGATCGGGGCTGAGCATCCTCCAACCAGATCCTCCAAATTACAGTAGGCAGGGGTCACACCCACCAACTGGCCCCCTGGCGCCGTGTAATCCCATCAACGGCCAAGACTTAGAGACTATAAAACCCAGCTCCCAGAAGCGACATCTTATTATCTCATTCTTGACAAAATAGCAGGCTACCGAATGTAACCTGCCCACACGGCAGAGTCTGGCAAACTCCCAATGGCGTATCCAATATGCCAAATACCAGTAACAATGATGGGTCTCATTCTCCTGACCCTGAAAGAGCCTCAAATATGGAACTTTTTAAAAAATCTCAGGGCTAGGACGAAGGAGACATTACTGGGGCCTGCTCGAGGCAATTGACGAAAACAGGATGATGGTCGTGATCGTGATTATCTATTTATGAAAAAGGTTTGAAGAAGTCTAGTGTAAGGAGGGAAAACGTTTTGGTTTTGTATTTTTGTTTTAGGAACATACCCACTAATGCTTAGAACCTACTCCTGCATTCATGGTTCACTGCTGGTAATGTTCAGTAAACGAATTTAATGCTGGGGATCAAACCTGAGTCAATTATCAAGACAACTTCCCTAACTGCTGTATTATCACTCCAACACAAGAATAGACTTTTGGAATAAAAGACCACTAAAATTGCACTTAAAATACATTTAAGTGTAAAATATTGAGAGCTAGATGGTAATGTCGGAAACATTCATGATTCTTTGTTTTTCATTTTAATACATTTTACTCTTTTGTTAGTGTATTGGCTTCATAGCTTAATTTTAACCTTGATTCTAAGAACTATTTGGCCCAGGATAGCAGACTAGTAGACATTTTAAGCATATAAAGGTAGTAACTGCACTTGGGATTGGCTTAAAGGGCCTAAATCAGAATATATGAGAGGCCAATATGAGTAATGTAGTATATCCCAAACGGCTGTCATCCTAACTTTCTGATATAGAGCTTTACAATTTAGCCTAACTTTTTATTGGAGTTCTACAATTTCTTGACTTTCTCTAAATCAAAACCAACGTCAGCCTGGAGTTGGTTACCAGAAAAACCTACAGACTGGGTGGCGGGAGTTGGGGGCAGACAATTGCTCATCATGGGATCTTCACCCAATTTTTGGAAAGGTGGAGGTGATGTACCTCAAGATGAAGCTTTATGAAACCTCTTGAATAAAATATTTCATGAGCTCTTGGTTTACTGTACACAGGAAGTGATGGTAGGGTGGCACATTCAAGAATGTAGGGAAATGCCTCAGATCCCTTTGTCCCTTACCACGCCCTTGTGTGTGTCTCTCATCTTTCTGTTCTGCATTTGTAGACACTATAATGGGTGTTCAGTAAAGTACAAGCAAGATTGAAAACCGCTGAACCTTAATTCACATCCAACTAGTGTGAAGTATTGGTGAGCCAGGATTTATGGTTGGCATTTGAAGTGAGCCCTTACATTGTGAGGTCAGTGCGAACCTAGGGTAGTTATAATCAGAATCCAACCATACAGTTAAATTTGCAATTGGTGTCTGGAATATCAGATGCTGGTTTGTTGGTGTTGGAAGACTTCTCATAAGTAGCATCACCACATTACCTGAAAACACGTTCATTGTATTGTAGTATTTATCTTTCACACTTTCACACTGCCTTGAAGATTTTAAGAACCTGAGTGCTTATTAAATAACTCGGTTGACAGTATTTCATTTTTCTTGTGAACCTGTAATTTTTCTGTGATCTAAAGTTTCTCATAGATTTACTTGAAAATCTCTAAATTCATGCATACATGGAGGGGTTCGCAGTAGATAATCCCCACTTGTATCATTAAGCCATTATTTCACGTACTCGAAAGTCACTGGATCTAGCAGATAGCACTGCTGTCGAAGCCAGTTATGGAGGAACAGTGAGGTCTGAAGTTGGTGACATTGCTGTTGCATTTCAGAAATGCAGTTCTAATGTTTCCCTAATAAAATACGGTAGTGAAAATGAGTAGCTGAAAAAACAATGTCGAAAAGCCCTCCATGAAAATATGAAATAAAAGATGTTGAATAAAATTTTGGAGCTTGTGC
The DNA here is from genome assembly GCF_029834395.1 of Sorex fumeus. NCBI lineage: Eukaryota > Metazoa > Chordata > Mammalia > Eulipotyphla > Soricidae > Sorex > Sorex fumeus. The sequence goes on from NW_026606063.1 coordinate 2,362,349, forward strand.
ATTCTGAAATTGTGGATAGCAAAGGCAGATCTTATCACGAGAGTGGGCAGACCAGGAGGTTCTAGAAGTACCTCAAATGCGAGTTGGAACAAGATTGACACTTTAGGTGTCTGTGTCAACCTCTTGGAAATCTTTCTGACTAATGAAATAATTCCTGGAGGTCTTCTGGAGGTCTCAGAACCAGCCACCACCATGCTGAGACCACTCTCCACACGCATAAAGGTACGGGCAGAGGAACAAAGGCATGCGGGTCCCGGGGCTGAGATCTCCAAGCCTACTCGGATCGGGGCTGAGCATCCGCCACCCAAATCCTCCAAATTCCAGTAGGCAGAGGTCACATCCACCAACTGGCCCCCTGGTGCTGTGTAACCCCATCAACAGCCAAGACCCAGAGACTATAAAACCCAGCTCCTGGAAGCGGACATCTTATTATCTCATTCTTACTTTGGGCTGGAGCGATAGCACAGCAGTAGGACGTTTGCCTTGCATGCAGCCAAAATGGCCGACCCGAGTTCGATTCCTCCGCCCCTCTCAGAGAGCCCGGCAAGCTACCGAGTGTATCTTGCCCGCACGGCAGTGCCTGGCAAGCTCTCCGTGACGTATTCAATATATGCCAAACACAGTAACAACAAAGTCTCCAATGGAGACGTTACTGGGCCCACTTGAGCAAATCAATGATCAACGGGAGGGCCTTTACCTTTACCTTTACTTTGGACAAAGTAGCAGGCTACTGAATGTAACCTGCCCACACAGCAGAGTCTGGCAAACTCCCCGTGGCATACCCAATATGCCAAATACCAGTAACAGTGATGGGTCTCATTCTCCTAACCCTGAAAGAGCCTTTAATATGGCACTTTTTAAAAAATCTCAGGGTTAGGACGAAGGAGACATTACTGGGGCCTGCTCGAGGCAATTGACGAAAAACAGGATGGTCGTGATCGTGATCATGAAATAATTCCATTTATAATTAGGGTTGTTTTTACTTATGTATACCTTTAGGATAAATCTTGAGAGTCTTAACAAACTCATGAAGCTTGAAAAATTTTGCCTATATTGGCTTCAGTATCTGTCTCCAATTCTGTCTCCACACTTTCCCTTGCCTAATATATCTCCATTCAGTTATTTGTCCCTTTAGTTTTATGTTCAAATGCCTCCTCCTGATATGAGCTGGCACTGACCCCTATGTATACATTGTTACCGCCATTCCACAGGCATTTCCATATTTCTTCTGTTCTCTTCTGATTGTATATACTTATTTTATCTGTATTCTCTTTTGATCAAAAAAATGTACAGAGAGTCTTAGTCAAAGGTTTATACATGATGCTTGGCTTATGTAGACAATACACATGTATTTAGTAAACAAAATTATAAACAGATTTAGAAAAAAGCTTAGCAAATGTCACCATCATTGTTATTCTTATTGCCAGTATCAACCGTGGCATTGTGTAAATCTTATGGGTTAATGTGAACTATTTGGAAGACTAGTCTTATTATGAATTTTATGCATAATACAATTATGGACTTTATATAATTACTTAAGTGAGAACCCAAATTAATTACCTTATGTCAGCATTTTGATCATTTACAAGATAATTGATTAAAATACTCAGGACAGCAAGACACATCCATTAAATTGCTCAGTTACTGATAGTAATTGGCAGTACAAATCCTCCTACTTTTAAAATATTTGCCTCCTAAGGAGAAGGGGAAAAAATTAAAAATTAAACTTAAAAATTAATAACTCTGGGGTCTCTGGCCTACAAGGTAGGCATAATAATATTTTTCAATCTATAGATTCACTTTGTAGAGAGAACTACTTGCAAAGACTTATCATTTTAGGGTTTAAGATCCATTACACACGGCACACAAAACACTATATGTAGCTCACTTGGGTGTCCCCATAAATTTATAGCATAATTAAAATTAAATTTTCTCAAATTTAATGTTCCATTAGAAGACACAGTGATAAGTAATAATGTCAGCATTATGCTAGAAAAGTAAAGAAGTGTTGTGCTACTTTTTCAAAGAGCAGCAAATTCTTCATTTCAACTGTGACCAAGACCTTGAATTTAGCAATCTAGGGCCACTTACAGAGATATTTTGGATGATATTATCCTGCTATTAAAGAAAATATATAGACCAGAGGCCCTCCACCTATTTTTTTAAAACTTTTTCCCTTTTTCCAGAAAGAAAAATCACTGCACAGGGGATTTAAATTCTTCCCATGAATGATTTCAGCATTCCCTTAATCACTTAATTACTTAACTTCCCGTTAGTCATCGATTTGCTCAAGTGGGCGCCAGTAACGTCTCCCCATTCCCTATGGGATAATATTTTTGACTTTCGGATATGGACCAAAAAATGGTGTCTCCGGGATAATTTTATTGGCTACCCCACTGAAAAAAAAGAGAAATGGCCACTGCAGGGAGAATAAAGGATTCAGTGTCAGCTCCCAGCCACACCCCCCCTCCCCATTATATGCAAGGCCTCACCATTCTGACCTTTGGAAGAATGAACAGCACTGGACTTAAAGGTAGAGGTGACCCGGCAATAGAAGAAATATCCTGGCAGGGTTGGTTTTTCCCCACATCTATATTCTATGTTAATAGGTGAAACCAGCTAACAGTGCAACTCACTTTTGAGAGTTTGCTTTAACTTGGGGTTTGGCACCGTCACAGTTAACTGCCATTGACTCCTTTGCCTCTATGAACTATATTTTTTAATTCTTTTGATTTTTGATTTATGGGTAGAAGAAAAAAAAACCCGCTAATTCTTGCAGCAATCACAGTTTCCAATTACTGTTTAGAATGTGGCTTGAATCATCCAGAGATGCCACCTTCAAAACAAAAGTGAAACTGAGATTGTAAACTGGGAAATGAGAAGGAGAGAAACTGTTGAGGTCAGTGAAGATAACGCTGCTAGTTAGAAATCGCGTACTTGAGACTTCATGGGAATGTGTAGAATCTCAATAATTGTCTTATCTGTGCTTTTAAGAAAATCAGAGTCTCAAAGTCCCTGAGTTAAAAGGCCTCGTTTGAAAGGGTAGTTGAACAAACTCAACCAACTTCAAATATATGAGCTATTTGCTTATGTGAGAATTCTCTAATTAAAATAAAAAAGCCTTTGAGAGAGAATGGAGCACGGGGGGAAATGGAAAAAAAATTCAGTGTAAAATAAAGACCTACTCAATCTACAAGCAAATGACAATGGACCTGTTCAAGGACAGAACTTGATGTCAGCAAAGAATGGGCAGTTGTGGGGACAGGGGACAAAAGTTTACATCATTGCATAGAGCATCACGGCAACACATCAGTTTAGTTGTGGCTCAGACCCTGTATCAGTAAACAAGAGGAAAGTAATGAAAACCAAACACCCGGGGACAAAACTTTAGTAAACTTGACTAATCGTCTAAGGAAAAAAGGGAAATTTCTAAAGTCGTCCGTTCTACTGGGAGTTCCTGTGACTAGAATACTCGAAGTATGAAACATAAAAAGGTGGAATGATCCGTATTACTAAGTACCCTGTCTTTTGCTACAGAGACTTACAAGTCTTCTGTTAAAATGTCGTAAGAGAACAGCGAAGCTGTAAGGAAACAAGGGAAATAAAGGTCACATGGAAATAGAAAGGCAGCACAGAAAGCTGGACAAGAGGGAGAGAGAAAGTGAAGCAATGAGGGTGTGAAGGAAAACGTCTCAGCTGACTTCTGGTGCCTGGACTTTTCTAGGCTTCCTGGAGGAAGTAAATTGTGTGCTTTCTTCTGAAATAGTCTTAAGGGCCTGGGATTTGATTTGGATTTATTTATTATTCTGGTTCTTGTCTCTTCATCTCCCTTCTGCAAAGTTTTATTTTCAGATGTCCATCTCTCATCCAAGACTCTCCTCATGCTTACAATTTAGCGTTAGGAAAAAATTGATCCATCTTGCTTATTCATACACAATCCAGTGCAGAGAAGAACAAAAAGTATGACTTTCTGAGGCAGATCTCCCAAATAAGGTTGCATCCTTTCCTGATTTCTAATGATAAGAATCTGAATAACAATCAAAATGTCTTTTAAGCCAAAAATTAAAAAAAACAGGTATTTTCTAAAATGTGTTTATAGTTTAAGACAATGTTCTTTAAATGACATTTTCAAGTATATAAAATCATTTTCTAATAAAAAGTCCAAATAAATGTAATTTTTTAGCACTGTTTAGAAACATTATTTTGGTGTTATGCCAACAAAAGAAAAAAGTCAAGTGTATCAGGTTTATATGTATGATATTCACTGTTACTGTCCTCCCGTTGTTCATCGATTTGCTTGAGCGGGCCCAGTAACATTGTGAGACTTGTTACTGTGTTTGGCATATCCAATATGTCACGGGTAGCTTGCCAGGCTTTGCCATGTGGGCAAGATACTCTTGGTAGCTTGTCGGGCTCTCCAAGAGAAGTGGAGGAATCGAACTCTGGTCAGCCATGTCGACCATGTTAGCCACGTCCAACTCTAACGCCCTACCTGCTGTGCTATCAATCCAGCATGTGTGATATTAAGTACTACCTTTACTGTCCTTCCTTCCTTCCTTCTTTCCTTCCTCCCTACCTACCTTCCTTTCTCCCTTTCCTTCCTCCCTTCCCCTTCCCTCTCTCTTTCTTCTTTCTTTCTTTCTTTCTTTCTTTCTTTCTTTCTTTCTTTCTTTCTTTCTCTTTTTCTTTCTCTCTCTCTTTCTTCCTTCCTTTCTTCTCTTTATCCTTCTTCAGTTTTTCCTCTACTTCCTTCTTTTTCTCTCTTTGTCTCTCAGTCTCTTTCTTTCTCTGTTTCTGTTTCTCTCTCTGTCTCTCTCTCCCTCTCTCTTTCTTTTTCTCTCTTTTTGCCCCATACCTGCCAGTTCTCAGAGTCTAATTCAGAATCAAAGCTCTCGGGGTTTATGTGTTGCCTTGGTCTCCCATAGGAGAAACAGACTCCACAACTCTGACCCTTTCCCCCAGACCCTGTTGTATTTTATTTATTATTTTCTTCAGTTCTCTGTTTATTTAAGTTAATATAGTTTTATAATTTGATAGTATATAAATCTATCTTTGCTTTCACTTTTTTGCTTCTATGCTTTCACATGATGTTCATTTATGATTAATTTACATAATCTTTAAAACTAGTAATAAAGTTTAAATAAAACTGAAGATGGAGTCTTAAGATTGTAGTTATATTTCAATAGAAATATATAATTTTTTAGTTCAGGGAAATAAGAGAATAGATATTTATCATAACCCTTTGTTGATTTACGAATCACAAAATTAGCTCTGTAGATGAATGACTCAAACCATATTTTTGTCTGTGGTTAAATGGAAAATTTTAATAAGTTTAATCTTAGTAATTTTCAGTGTCATAAGAGATGATCTGAAAGCACTTAATGTGAATTAATAATAGAAAAAAACCATAAGCGTATGGCCATACCTGTCATAGTGTAGTAAAGTACTATAATCATTCCTCCCTTTTAATTTCCAACTAACAGAATATACAAACCTCAGTGAAAGCTCATGGGTCACCATAGGTAAAGGTAAAGGTAAAGGTAAAGGCCCTCCCGTTGATCGTCGATTTGCTCGAGCGGGCCCAGTAACGTCTCCATTGGAGACTTTGTTGTTACTGTGTCTGGCATATCGAATACTCTCGGTAGCTTGCCAGGCACTCCGAGAGGGGCAGAGGAATCGAACTCGGGTTGGCCATGTTGGCCGCTTGTAAGGCGAATGCCCTACCCGCTGTGCTATCACTCCAGCCTGTATCTGAAAGTAGACTGACCAGCATTCTTGGAACCGTGATAGAGCCTGCATAGAAGTATAGTTGGGCTCCCAGATTTGATCTCTTGATCACTTGACATCTCGTTACCCATTGATTTGCTCGAGCAGACACCAGTAATATCTCAATTTGTCTCAGATGCTTGCTAGTGTAGCCCAATGGCATCTGCTCGTTCTAGGAATACAAAGAACATCAAACTGATCATTCGGGGTCTTAAAGAAGTCTGACTATCTCATAGGTGGGCAGCCACTCGATCTTTTGACATCCAGTGGAATCCAGTCGGTAATGGCTCTAGTCCAGCGGTCATCTCCAAATCTCATTATGTGTCCAGCCCATCTGATTTTCAATGCCTTGACAAACAAGACGGTGTCCCTGATTCTTGATCATTGATGGAGCTCCAGATTCTTTCTCTCACTTGAGTGAAGCGGGCTACTCATGCAAAGCTCTTTTGATTCCTCTTTGGAGGATCTGAATAGCAAATACAATGGGTCTCATTCCCCTGACCTTATCATTAGGGAAATGCAACCCCAGATCCCACTGAGATATCATCCACACCCCTGAGAATGGCTATTATCCAGAAGACAAGAAAGAGCATGTGGAGATTAGGTAACCGTTGCACCCTGTTGGTGAAAAATAAATGTGGTGCAGCCATATGAGAAACACAGCTACCTCAAAAATTAATGGAAACAACATTCACCTACCCCTCTTCAGGATATTAATTTGGGGAATGAGAAAACAGAATTTTGGATTTAGGCTCATACCAGCTATGCTCAGAACTTGCTCCTAGCTCTGTCCTCATGTCTGGTGTGGGTTGGGGATCCATTTTTGTGCTGGAGATCAAATCTGGGTCAGTTGTGTGTGTTGTACTATCACTCCAGCCCCAGAAAACACTGTTTTGAAGAGCTCTCGGCACCCCCATGTTCACTGCGGTATTCTGTTCTTGAGTAGCATGTCACATGTTCTGTTTTCTCCTTGTAAATACTCCCACACTGTTGTCATACATCTTTATCTACATCTCCATTGTATTAAGAAAACATCCCTGTGGTTACTAGTATCTTGGATTGGGGTGAGATTGATCAGTGACAGACTCTGATAAGGAAAAGATAAAATTTCTAGGGCTGTGGGTGGGACAGAAATATGAAAATGAAACCAAACAAAATTAATCCTATTGCACTGCATTTATTAGTGCTATCGATCAAAAGAATTCAGAATCAGAAAATACTCTACTTGAAATTCTGTCATTTGTCTGTGTTGGTTGGTTGATTCATAGAGAGTTGAGGGGTAATGATATCAGCTACTCAATAGTGCCACCAGAGACCGAGTTCTTGCCTCTCACGTTGACTTTTCTCTACCATCGTATGACTTTGTCTTGTGCACTTGCCCTATTTAGTATCCTTCTAGTTACGATTCCACTCTTGCATTCAAGGCACAATGCAGAAATTTGTGGAAGGGGTATTGGACCAACTAAAAATAGAAGTTCCAGCATAGTGTGTTTCATTTTATTTTTTTTTATTTATTTCCTATGTGGTGGAAAATGTCTAGAGAGGCATTTTAATATCCACAGATGACTTTGATTGCTACAGTACATATCCCTGGCTTCCAAACTTCTACAGATGTCCCTCTAAACACTAGATTAGATTTGCAATGATGCACCACTGAAAATTTTGCAGTGATATTATGCAATGTTCTTCAATTTAAAAAAAATCATATAGAGATAGTTCAAAGGAAAAGACACTTGCATTGCTTGTGACCAACCCTGGTTTGATGCTTCGAATCAAATGCTTTCCTAAGCACTGCTGGGGCTGTGAACCAAGGAGTCCCATGATGTATCACCACATTTTTGGATCTTCAAACTGAACTGCTGGCCTGGTTGACTGGATAATTCCTGGGAAGAGCCCATAGACTTCCTGAGCAGGACTCATACCCCACCTAAATAAATAGGTGAACCAGCGTGTCACTTATTAATCCAGCATCTGAATCCACAATCCAGCTGACTTCTGGATCTCTGTTTCCTTCTCTGAAATGTGACACTTCTTGTTTAAGTGATCTATAATTAAACTAAAAGGGGAAGTTAATTGCTCTCAAAATACTCAGTGTTTTATGATGGAGAAAACAGAAGTTAACTGCAAGAGCTCCTATTTTGCAAAAGAAAAAAGAAAAATAGAGAAGGATCTAAAACAGGCATTGGGAACCATTTTTATTCCAAGGAACATGTGGAATTTCAGAACATTATTCTCTGGTCACACAATACAGTCAGAAATTTCACCGAAAGCTGACAAGAACTTTACATCTTTATCTTGTATGTAGCAGGACGAGCTGAGGTGATTTCATGGCCTTTACTTGACCTGTATGCCAGGCATTCCCCACCCATGATCTAGAGGAATAGTTCAGGGAATTAGAGCAACTACCTTGAAAGCATATGGTCACAAGTTCAAATCCCTGATGTCCCAGATGCACTGACTATGATCCAGGCAGTTCTAGGTATTTGCATATAGGTTTGGAAGTCACATCTACCTGTGTTCCTGAACTTACTCCTGCCTGTGCTTAACAGTCACTCCTGGTGAGGCTCATGGACCATAGGAGGTGCCGGAGGTTGAACCTAGGCTGGACACATGCAAGAAGGCACCTTCCCCACTGCACTATCTGTAGCCGCCAACTCTGTAGTTTGAGCCTGGCAGCTCAACAGTCTGCAATCCCTGGCATGGCCAGCGAGTCCCAGCTCATCACAGCTGGGAGAGTGTAAGCACACAAAGATGTGTGAACCCCCTTAAGCATCACAGTGACCCGCTGGGAGCACCACAACCGTATGGAGGTCTCACTAATCACACGCAAATAGGAGAAGTAAAGAAGTGCCAGCATCAGCGGGCACTGAAACCAAGTCTCTGTGAGCACTGGAACCTGATGAAATCTCCTCACCCCACCCCACATGCAGCACTGATAACATGGGCAAGCCCACAACCAGACGAGTATGAAATTCCCTCATACTCATAGGAGGTAGCAACAGATTCAACAATGAGAAAGAGGAAGAGAGACTCGCTCTTCATTTTGTGTTCTCCCTTGAATATGTATCTTGCTTGCTCATCCCTGTGTGTCTTTGCTTATTTCTGTCTGGAGAAGCCTTTGCTCTCTCTGTTGAATACATTTTCCCTCTTTCTCTCCTCTTTCACCTTTCTAAGTAAGTTGGCTTCCATAAAAACTACCTTGCTTCTCTCTCTCTCTCTCTCTCTCTCTCTCTTTCTCTCTCCCCCTCCCTTTCTCTCTCTCTCTTTTCTCTCTCTTTTTCTTTCACACAGATAGTGTGTGTGTGTGTGAGAGAGAGAGAGAGAGAGAGAGAGAGAGGAGAGAGGGAGGTAATACAACTAAATAAAAAAATGACTGAATGAATGAATAGATGAGCCATGACTTCTACTATCTCTATTATTTTTTCCTAATTTATTATTACAACTAATTTTTCTAGGCACATAGGGTTATTCCTTTGGCTTTTCCAGAAATGAGGGGTCTCGTTTGGCTAAGCTCCAGCCTGTGTCTCTATCCTTGCATAGCCTTCATTCATGTCCACGCTGAGCTCCAAGTGGCAACTCTGCCCTTTTGGAGAACTTTGTCAAAGCTTCATACTCTCTTTACTTTTTCTTGTGAATTAGATCATACATGTCAAGGATAATCCACTTGATTTACTCATAGTCTTTGTTTGTTTGGTTGTTGTTGTTGTTAATATTATGTTTGGGGGCCATACTTTGGTGTGTACAGGGCTTATTTCTGACAAAACTCGGGGATTATTCTTGGTGATTCAAGGCTCTTTAGGAGAGAGCCTTGAATATAATCTCAGGGCTAGGATGAAGGAGACGTTACTGGGGCCTGCTCGAGGCAATTGACGAATAACAGGATGATTTGTGATTGTGATTTGTGATTCTTGGTGATGCTTAGGTAACCATATGGGGTGTCGGCAGTTAAGTTAGTGTTGCTCATGTGTGAGGCAAGGGACTAAACTCTTGGTACTGCCTGTCTGTTATAAGAAGTCGAAAGATTAAATGAAATCAACACTTGCACGTTCATTGCAAACATTCATACATAATCTGAGACCAGAACCTTCAAGATTCTTTGAGCTAACCAGAATTCACATCATTTTTCTTCTGAAAACAGTCTACTTTAAAACAACTGTTTTCCTGAAGCTTTGTTGTTGGTTCAAACTATTTTTCATGTTTGTACTCATGTTAAAATTATATCAAAGTATTTGTCTGCTTTTGACGTTACATAAATGGGATCATAATTTACATTTTAGCAAATACCATTTTCACTTAACATTAAGCTTTAAGACTCATCTCTGTTGATGAGTTTAGCTATAATTTCTTTGCTCTGCTATGCAAACCACAGTATACCCGTCAGTTATTCTGATGATTCAGGATTTTTTTCCTAATTTGTTATTACAACTAATTTTTCTAGGCACATGTGTTCATGCCTCTTGGTGTCAATGCACGATGAATTTTCCATATATTAGAGAATAAAATTGTTGTTTCTGAGACACGCCCCTTTTCATATATGTTGTGGAATTGTTTATACTTATTTATTAACTTATTTATACTATCCCCTTGTACTATCTATAAATATTATTTCACCATTATAATACAAGTTTTATGAGATATAATTTTTCATTTTTACTACTCTGATTACCTACCTATAAGGAGAATCTTTTCAAATCTTTTGGACTTTCATATTTTCTCCCAGTTTTGTGTAGTCTTGGTATTTTTCCAGTTTCATATTGATTAGTTTTAACTTTTTGCCTTCCTGTTTTGTATAAATTTTGCTTTCATTTCCTATTCTAATATTTTTTGTTTGTTTTTGTGGCACAATTATTCTCTTCCAATTTGGAAGGAGTTTATTATTGTCTATTTGGTTCATTCTTTTCAATGTTTTAAAATGTATTATGAAGAAAAATCATGAATCTTTTGTTATAAAATTTATTTCTCTAAAATTGTCCTTGTGTCCCCATTTGTTGAATTATTTCCCAGCTAAATGTCATAAAAAAACCCTGTGGAGTGTTGCCTTTCATATCTGTCATTAATCTCAAACTTGGAATAGAATCATATTTTTCCACAGGATATTAAAGTGAATAAGGATCACCCAAATAAAGACACAGGCTTTGTGTTAAGAATGTGCTATAGCAAAGGTATTCTACCACTGCTTTGAGTCTCAAAGCAGGCAGGTGAGAGGGGAAAATCTCAAAATAAAGCAAGAGAGGTTGCAGGTTACTCTAGTGGGAAGTTGTTGGAGGCAGACGAAATGCTAATGGGACATCTTATGTGATTGATTTGGGATACGATCTTGCCTTTCCTCTGGTTGGTTGAAAGCAGGGACAATAAACATAGAAATTGGACTCAACGTCACTGAGGTTGAGTGGCATCTGGACATCTCCATTGGGTGTTGCAAAGGTTGTGAGTCAGATTCTGGGCACTGTCTAGTCAGTTCATTGCCCTTTTGTATATAGAGTCTCTCAGTAGAGAAGTCGTTCTCCTTAATGAGGTTGGAACATCACCCTAGCTTTCTCTCCATTGATCTGCAGATATTCCTCTTGAGATATTTATTTTCCATCTGTGAGAGTTTACTCAGAGCCCTCAGCTCTCTTCAATGACCCATTTGTCCACATTCTGGGCCATTAACATGATGCTCTGTTTCATTTTTTTTTTAAATCTTGGGCTAGCCATGGTGGTGGTCAAAACTCATTCCCTGCTCTTTGCTCAGGGATCACCTCTGGTGTTACTTGGAGGACCTGATGCATTGCCAAGAATGGAACTGAGTGTACTGGGTGTATGTGCCTTTCTTCCTGTACGGTCTCTCTGTGCTATAATGGCTTAATGATTTCTTTGTAATAACATTTATTGCATAGGACATTCTAGCCTCTCTTTCTTGTTCCCCAACATAGTCTTAGCTAGTTTTGGTCTTTTATTCTTTAAAATAATTTTAAGATCCATTTTAAGATCAATGTACTAGCAGAGCTAAATTTTCTGTTGAAGAAAAAACTCAAATCTGCTACTTTGCTAACAAAAATATTTTGGAATGTTTTGTCAAATTGCATGCAATGCATATGTGATTCAACCTTGAATTACATAGAGTACATGCTTTTCTATGAACATGATAACATGTCATGTATTGTTGAATTAGAAATAAACCTAGATAAACCTAAATAAAAACAATTCAGGTATATTTGAGTGCCTTCTTATTCTCAATCATGCATATTAATATGTTTTCATAGGAAACTAAATCAATATCTACTTAAGTGTTAGCAGGTAATTTATGGTAATTTTCTCATGGTTTATAGTCCTTCTAATTAGTATGTAAGAAATATAAATGATTTGTATAAGTAATAAAAAGAAAAATGAAAATAACAGCTGCAGAATTAAAATTTTGCAACCACTGATTATGCTACCTCAAAATATACATATGCATAAAATATTAATAAGGATGAAAATAGGTTTATGTTGATATTAGCATCGTAAATTCAAAGCATGCTAAACTATCTTAATAACAAACAAATGTACATCACGAAATGCTAAAATTTAACTGTAGACTATTTTTTTGAACAACGCAAATTCATGGTATATGTGTGTGTTAATGTGTGTGTCTTAAAATGTGTGATCAAGGTTATACATTACTTAATAATAATAGAAATTCATTAGTATTAATGAAGCTTCTCCCAGAAATAAGTTCTTTTACTGGGATTTTGAGTGAGGTATTGACTTCAAAGTAGATGTCATTTCTAGTAATAATGGATCCTTGGTTATCCATGTATGGAAAGTGAGAAAATGTTACTGCTTTTTCCCTTCTTATGACAAAAATAATTAATACATAAGCAAAGCATATGGTGTTCTGCACAGCTTAAGCTATAATCTGATTATAATTGTGGTCACAAGTATTCTACCGTATTAATTATAGTGCGGGTTGTAGGTATAAATGCAATTTATGCCTTCACATGCAATTGGAAGTAATATATTTTAGTTTTTCTGCTTTGCAGCATTAATTGGACTATTTGAATTGTCTGCAGCTATTTTCACAGATATATCTAGTAATTTCCAAATATTATGTAGCCATTTTAGGAATGAATAATTTGTGGCTGTCTGGGTTTCAAATTGAGGTATAATTTCAGTCCTTTAATACAAATGATATTACATATTTTGTTCAGTATTTATTTTCAATTTATTTTTATGAATATTTTATGGAAGAAAATTGGAGATACACTAAGCTAGAACATATTGGCAATCTCTTAAGACAGAATGTTTGGTAAACAACTTCTGACAAAAAATAATGCCTCCATGCATTTTAAATACAAAATATATTTGTCTATTTGCTACATATCTATCTTCAAGTCAGTTTCTGAAATGATTTTTGCCTAAACTAATATACAGTTTCAAAATATATTGGCATTTGTCAAATAGCATACTTATTTAAATTTCTAACTCATAGGTTGATATATGAATGTTAACAATGTCATATTATCTGTCACCATTTGGGAGTGAAGGAAGATTAAGGGCCATTTAATTATTTATAATATTTGAATAATCATTTATTTTAAATGATAGAAGTTCTTACTTGTTACTGCATTCAGTTAGAAAAGAACTATGAGAAATATTTCTGTCCTCTTGCCATGGTATGAGAGAGAACTTTAAGATCAAAAGTTTGAAGTTCTATGCCTAAAATTATATAATATTTCACACCGATGGGATAATAACAAGGCAGAGAACTAAGTAGTTTTGAAACATCAAAATTGCAGAGAATAAATGCTAACATGCTTTAGAGATTTAAATTTTTTTTTGCTTTAGGTGCTTTAGTTTACAATACTGTTAATGGTATTTCATCCTGAGAAGGATTTCATCCAGAACACATTAAGCACTGAATTCTCCACCAATGTCAGCTTTCTTCCACCTCTCCCCCAGGGTCCCACTCCCCACCCCCCGCCCCCAGGTCTATCCTCTCATCTTCCTAGTGTGGTAAGCTAATCCAAGTAACAACAAATTGTGTGTGACATCTTTTCTGATAGCCAAGTAGTATTCCATCGTGTATGAATACCATAGTTTTTTTCTTCCAGCTACTATTCTTTGACAGTTGAGTTGCTTCCAGGTTTCGACCATTGTGGATATTGCTGTAAAACACATACTCCTGTATGTAATACACTTTTCTGAGTAGAGTTTTTGGGTCTTGAGATAGATGCTAAGATTTTTTTAAAATTTTTATTAGTGAGACATCATGAGGTACAGTTGCAGACTTACAAATTTTTGTGCTTGAGTTTCAATTATACAATGATCAAATACCCATCCTTCCATCAGTGTCCACTTCCCACCACCACGGATCCCAGTTTCCCTCACAATCCCCAACCCCCCCATCCCACCCTGCCTCTGTGGCAGGGCATTCCCTTTTGTTCTCTCTCTCTCCTTTTGGGTGCTGTGGTTTTCAAGAGAGGCATTGAGTGGCAATCATGTTTGGTCTATAGTCTACTTTCAGCATGCTTCTCCCATCCTAGGAGGATCCTCCCAACACCCTTTATTTGGTGCTCCCTTCTCTATCTGAGCTCCCTTTTCCCCTAGCATGTGTTGCTGCCCTCCAAGCCATGAAGTAAAATTCCTGGTACTAATCTCGGCTATTCTTGGGTGTTAGTCTCCTATTTTGTTCCTTTATGTTCCCTAGATGAATGCAATCTTTCTATGTCTGTCCCTTTCTTTCTGATGCTAAGATTTTTTTAAGTGAGATCCTACCAACTGATAAATGATCTGTAACATTAAAAAAAACAAGCTTAGAATGAGGAGTTATTCATATTTGGTATGTGAAGAACCAAGCAAGGAGCTGACCATGAGAAAACCCATGTGAGTTGGCTTAAACATATAATGATGTCTTGTCTCAGTTATTCAAGCTTCTGTATTTTGGCTAAATTCCTTTGGGATATAGTCGGGTTTGGGTTGCATTTTTGTGCTGCCTTTTTGGCTCAGGTATTGTCTATTGGCTGCTCTTCAAACAAAAAACAAGGCAAGTCCAACGGGCAAAGATCTCTCTCTACTTTGTGTACTTTCACTAGAATCAAAGGAGGTATTGCTGTGTTATTTCAGAAGATACACGTCTTTCTGTGTTATCTATACGAGAATGCTCACTAAGCATTCTCTCTCATGGTAGAGCTACTGGTTTTCACTTAGACCAGAGGCCTCCAAACTATATTTTAAAAACACATGGAACATCAAACTTTTTGTTATATTGGTCTCACTGTTTTATATGGTATAATTCTGCCTTTTATCTTAAGTTCAAATGTTCTGAGTGTGTCTAGTAGGAAAGTCTTCCAATTCATTTCTGTGAATATGTGGTCTACTACTGAACTACATCAAGGGAGCCTTTATATGATTTTCACATGAATTGGTTAATATTGAATTCTTCTAGACTTAGAACTTAGGTTTCTATTCTATTACTCAGGTGAGCTGTTGGCAGGTATCCTTATTTTGTTAAATGGCCCTCCCATTGATCATCGATTTGCTCGAGTGGGCCCAGTAACGTCCCCATTGGAGACTTTGTTGTTACTGTGTTTGGCATATCGAATATGTCACGGGGAGCTTGCCAGGCTCTGTCGTGCGGGCGAGATCCTCTCGGTAGCTTGCCGGGCTCTCCGAGAGGGGCAGAGGAATCAAACTCGGGTCAGCCATGTTGGCTGCATGCAAGGCAAACGCCCTACCGCTGTGCTATCGCTCCAGCCCATGTCACCCGGAAATCAAGACATCCTGATTGTGTCTCTAGCTTTGTATGATGAGACTCAGATTAAATTTTACCCATTTAGATCCGACAACACTGATTTTTATGTTTTTTTCCCTTTACTTGGAAGATAATACAGATGGCTACAAAAATAGTTGTATGGCAAACTATTCTGCTTATTGAATTTTCAGTTTGAATGAGGGTAATTAAGCACTCTGTTAAAACTCTAGAAAGGACTTGTTGGGCTAGAGGGATAGAAACACAAATGTGTTTGAGTTCCAAATTCTTCGCCAGGAATCTGTGAGATTTTTTCACATTGTGTGCTTTGTATCAGTATAGGAGTTTTCTGTTTACTGGTCCTGATGTTCGTTACCCGTCTTACAAATTTTTGCTAATCTGATAAGAGGAAAATGGCACTGCCATATATTGTGATTTGCATTTATCTTTGAGTGAAGTGGGTTAATTTCTGCCAATCTGATAGGGCAGAAATGCAACAGAGTACACTTTAAGTTGCCTTTAGGGACTTTAAGTTGTCTATAATATAAATTGTGAAATTATGTCCTAATTTAGTATTCATCTTATGTATTCTTTATGGTACATTTTCCCCATGAATCATATATATGTATATATATTAAATTTATATATTTATATATAAATATATATTAATTTGTTAACCTAGCTTTCTCTGAGTCCTGAGTATATATTTTATATATTAAATTTATTATCCTAACTTTTCCTAAATCATGAGAATATATTTTAACACTCTCCAAGTCCAAGTTATAAAGGAATTCCCTAGATTTTTTATTAGAATATATTTGGTTTCTCTTTCTCTCGATATTTATACTTCTGACCAACTACTAAGTTTAACCTGGTGTATTGCATAATGTATGAATCCAGTTGTACATTTCTCAAGGTACTGCACAAAAAGATATGGCACTATATCTGTAGACATATTGGCAGAATAAATCTAAATCAAGTAGTAACTATAGAAATATTTACAGTTGGTTCATTCATTAGATTGTACCATGCCAGCAGTCAAATTGAAAACTAACCTAAATCATGGTCTCCTGATGTGTAGTGAGAAGTTTCCTTGTTCAAAGCTGGTCCTTTTCACTCATTCACCTTCTTTGTTCATATCATTGAAGGAAGTAAGGAAAGTAAAGGCCCTCCCGTTGATCATCGATTTGCTCGAGCGGGCCCAGTAACGTCTCCATTGGAGACTTTGTTGTTACTGTGTCTGGCATATCGAATACGTCACGGGGATTGAAGGAACAGAAGATAATTTTTTCCTTCTCTCTCCATTCTGCCAGAGTCAGACTGATTTTAAAGTTAACTTAGCTAATGAGGCATTATTCCACTATATCCAGTTCCTCAGTTGGCCAGAGTTAGTATTTTCTATCATTGAACATTTTGTTGTTGTTGCTTGTTTGTATATCTTGGTGGTAAGGGGGCACACCCAGTCTTGCGCAGGGATAACTCCTGAATCTGTGCTTAGAAATTACTCCTGGAAAGGTTTCAGAGTACACTTTGTGTTTCTGGAAATTGAACCCAGATATGCCAGATACAAGGCAGGCATCCAACGCCCTGCATTGTAGCTCCAGACCCTGTCATAGAACTTTAAAAATAATTTTTAAAATATTTTAAAAATATTTTAAATATTTTACATAAGTAAACACCATATAAGGTGTTATCTAAACAATGGTTTAACATTATAAGTCTACACATACAACTAAATATTCTAGTGTTTAAAAGTTTGCAAATCAGCTGATTCAATGTAGTGAGGAATATTTCAACATGAATGACAAAAGTTTTGTTTCCCTCTCCTGTCTATAATAAATACACATGAGTGTACAATTTACCAAGTAAACAAAATATATGAATACACATGTAAATAGATATTATATGAATAAAATAATATATTAAATTTAGAATCTTTATGAATGTTTTCTCTGACATAAAATAAAAACTTTTAACAATTTATCAATTCAATTTCTAATTTTGGCTCTCCTTAGTATTGTTTTTATCCTACTCCATCTTAACAAGAACTATTTTTGAGACAACCCATCATTGTCTTAAGTATTTATTATTTTTAAATTGTTTTAAGGAAACTAACTATTCCAGAAACTAACTATTCCAGGCTGGAGCGATAGCACAGCGGTAGGGCGTTCGCCTTACAAGCGGCCAACATAGCCAACCCGAGTTCGATTCCTCCACCCCTCTCAGAGAGACCGGCAAGCTACTGAGAGTATCTCGCCCACACGGCAGAGCCTGGCAAGCTACCCGTGATGTATTTGATATGCCAAACACAGTAACAACAAAGTCTCCAATAGAGACGTTACTGGGCCTGCTCGAGCAAATTGATGAACAGGAGGGCCTTTACCTTTACCTTTTTAACTATTCCAGATAAATTAGTAATTGCGTACAAATGTATATGTTATAATTTAAAAAATTCACTAAAAATATCGATAGCACAGCGGGTAGGGCGTTTGCCTAGCACGCAGCCAACATGGCCGACCCGAGTTCGATTCCTCTGCCCCTCTCAGAGAGCCCGGCAAGCTACCGAGAGTATTTGATATGCCAGACAAAGTAACAACAAAGTCTCCAATGGAGATGTTACTGGGCCCGCTCGAGCAAATCGATGATCAACAGGAGGGCCTTTACTTTACTTTACTTACTAAAAATATCAATTTTTAGCTTAAATATTTCCTTGGGCTTAGACTATGCCCACCTCTCCTTCACCAACTACAAAACCAAGATGACTGCCCTCTGACATCATGATGGATCTATCACATCTTCCAGAAGGACAATGGAGAAGATTATTCATGACTTCTACTCAGATCTCTTTAATAGCCACATCCACTTGCCCACATACCACATACCACATGATGGATATGTCGTTCCCAATGTTCTCCCTTCCGAAATCCAACATGCCATCTCGTCGGTAAAGAAACAAAGAGCACCTGGCCCAGACAAGATCAGACCTGAACACCTGAAGAACTTACCATCAGTACTCATCAATACATTGGCTCGACTCTTCACACGCTACCTGTCTGAATGCAAGGTTCCATCCCAATGGAAAACCAGCAGGACTGTACTACTATACAAGAAAGGAGACATCCACGACATTGGCAACTATCGCCCAATCTGCCTATTGTCTGTCATCTACAAACTATTCACTCGAGTCATCCTGAATAGGATTAGCAGAACACTAGATGAAGGACAACCATGTGAACAAGCTGGATTCCGAAAAGGATTCAGTACCATCGACCATATCCACACAATAACCAAGCTCATTGAGGTATCTCGGGAGTTCAAGATGCCGCTCTGTCTAACGTTCATTGATTTAAAGAAGGCCTTTGATTCTGTTGAGACGGAAGCGGTCATGGAAGCCCTAGCCAATCAGGGCGTACAAACTCAATACATCAGGATCCTCCAAGGGGTCCCGGCGAGGAACATCCAGGCGCGGGGGCAGAAGACTGCACTGTTCTCGTCCGGGATCTGGATTTTATAGTCTCTGAGTCTTGGCCGCTGATGGGATTACATGGCGCCAGGGGGCCAGGTGGTGGGTGTGACCCCCGCCTACTGGAATTTGGAGGATCTGGATGGAAGATGCTCGACTCCAATCCGAGTAGGCTTGGAGGTCTCGGCCCTGGAACCCGCGTGGCTTTGTCCCTCTGCCAGTACAGAGAAGCAATAAAGGAAGTCCTAAAAGAGAGAAGAGCAGCAGTGCTGGCAGATGTGGCAGAAGCGGGAAAAAGCATTCGCAACATCCACCTGTCCTTTGCCAACTACAAGACCAAGATGACTGCCCTCCGACATCCTGATGGATCCATCACATCCTCCAGAATGGCAATGGAGAAGATTATTCATAACTTCTACTCAAACCTCTTCGATAGCCATGTCCACCTGCCGACATACCAATTTCCACAGGACGGATATGTCGTTCCCAACGTTCTCCCTTCCAAAATCTGACACACCGTTTTGTCAGTAAAGAAGAAAACTGCACCTGGCCCAAACAAAGTCAGACCCAAACACCTGAAAAACCTTCCATCAGTACTCATCAATACACTGGCTCTTCACACGCTACCTGTCTGAATGTGAGGTTTCGTCCCAATGGAAAAACAGCAGGACTGTACTACTGTACAAGAAGGGAGACATTCACGATATTGGTGACTATTGCCCAATCTGCCTCTTGCCTGTCATCTACAAGCTGTTCACTCGAGTCATCCTGAGTATGATTGGCAGAACACTAGATGAAGGACAACCATGCGAACAAGCTGGGTTCTGCAAAGGATTCAGCATTATCGACCATATCCACACAATAACCAAGCTTATTGAGGTTTCTCGGAGTTCAAGATGCCGCTCTGTCTAACATTCATTGGTTTGAAGAAGGCCTTTGATTCTGTTGAGACTGAAGCGGTCATCAAAGCCCTAGCAAATCAGGGCATACAAACTCAATACATCAGGATGCTCTGTGAGCTGTATTGCGCATTCACTACAAGGATCTCACCATTCTACAAGGAAGTGATCATCCATGTCAAGAGAGGGGTTAGGCAGGGTGATACCATTTCACCAAAACTTTTCAGTGCCACCCTCGAGAACATCATGCGATGATTGGAATGGAAAGGAATGGGAGTAAAGATAGACGGTCGACAACAACACCACTTCTGCTTTGCTGATGACATCATTCTAATAGCACCAAACATTAGCCAAGCAGCACAACTGCTGGTCGACTTCGACTGTGACTGTGGAAAGGTCGGACTGCAGCTGAATCTCATGAAGACAATGTTTATGAGAAACTGTCTCATTCCTGACTTTCCATTTGCTCTCAATTGAATGAACTTCTCTGAATGCAACAGCTATGTGTACCTAGGTCAAGAAGTCAACATGATGAATGACCTGGCACCTGAATTGCGCAGGAGGAAGAGAGTGACTTGGAATGCCTTCAAGAGCATCTATGGAAATAGATAAGAGGACAAAGAACCTCTGGTTCCAGGCACATCTCTTTGATTCCACTGTTCTTTCTTCATTAACATATGCCTCAGAGACCTGGGCCCTACAAAAACAGGATGAGAATGCTATCTGGGTCTCCCAAAGAGGAATCAAAAGATCTTTGCTTGGAGTATCATGTTTCACTCAAGTGAGAGAAAGACTCCAGAGTTCTGACCTTCATTTATGATCAAGAATCATGGATGCTGTCTCATTTGCCAAGGTGTCGAAAATCAGATGGGCTGGACACATAATGCAATTTTGACAACTGGACTAGAACCATTACCAACTGGATTCCACGGGACATCAAAAGATTACATGGTCACCCACCTGCAGGTTGGTCAGACTTTTTTGTAAAGACTCTGAACGATCGGTTTTAGGCTGTTCGTGTTCCTGAACGAGCAGACGCCATTGGGTTACACTATGTGACAGGGACAAATGGGGACAGTACTGGCACCCACTTGAGCAAATCGATGAGTATTGGGATGTCAAGTTATCAAGTGATCAATTTTCCTGCCCTTCAACCTTCATTACCCTGGTCATAATCCAGTTTAATTTTTTTTCATTTAAAATATAGTGGAGGGAAATTGTCAGTACCCTGTAAAGTTCAGGAGGTACTCCTGGTTTTCATTACTGACCCCTGGCAGTACTTAGGATTCCAAATGAGGTGCCAGGGATCAAATCATGGTTGACAAGTACCGTACAATACTATTTAACTGGCCCCTTCACCTTTATCTTGATTTTTCAGCTCACGTCAAGTGAGCAGATGGCCACATTTGTATGGATCTCAGAAATAATCTGATTATATATGACTTGAAATGTATTGTGTATTAATGTACTGTCTGTCCTCCGATTGTTCATAGATTTGCTCAAGCAGGTCCAGTAACATCTCCATTGTGAGACTTGTTGTTACTGTGTTTGGCATATCGTATACCTCACTGGTAGCTTGCCAGGCTTTGCCGTGTGGGCGGGATACTCTCAGTAGCTTGCCAGTTTCTCTGAGAGGGGTGGAGGAATTGAACCCGGGTTGGCCGAGAAGGCTGCTGCAAGGCAAATG
Organism: Sorex fumeus; assembly: GCF_029834395.1. Taxonomy (NCBI): domain Eukaryota; kingdom Metazoa; phylum Chordata; class Mammalia; order Eulipotyphla; family Soricidae; genus Sorex; species Sorex fumeus. The sequence goes on from NW_026606063.1 coordinate 2,383,876, forward strand.
CCCTACCTGCTGTGCTATATCTCCAGCCTAATGAATATAAATAATTTAAAATAAGACTTATATTTTGAGGGCTAGAGAAAACTTGGTAGTGCCAAATAGACATGCTTATTTATGAGTGTGAACAGAAAATTCTACTTGAGAATTTGCATGAATTGAAATATTGCAGACAGTTATTATGCATGCAGATTTTTAAGGTATTAACTTCATAAAGTTTAATGATGATTTCCCAAATGATTCTTATGAGGTCTTTAGTGCTCTACTATTGCCCTATGACTAAACCTTGCATTATCCTTATTAAATTGGGGAGAAGTTGCATAATTACTTTCTAAAGGGATATTTCCATTTTTATTTTTAAATATTTGCTGCCTATTGGACCATCCTAATGAAAGAGAATTACTTCCTCAACTTATGTAATAAACAATGATACATTTTGTTTCTATTTTAGAATTTGTTTGTCCTCTGACCCCAGTGTCTCTGTTACCTGAGGAGAGCCATTTTTGTCCTACTTGATGTATCGAAGGTAATTTTGCAAAATGGTGAAAGGCACCACTCAAGTATTTTGTCTAGAAAATCCTGGTTTTCATCTATGAAATGAAGGGCATTTTTATACATGTCATTTTACTTCATTTTTATGTTTTTCTTCTCAAGTTGTAAAATCACAAGCTACACTCTTAAACCTAGAGGTAATTTCTTCTTTGGCATTCCACACCTTATTTCCAAGTTACTTTCTACATTGAAATTCACATTAAGTGTGCTTTTAGCTCCATAATCATTTGAGAACTCTTTACCCTAAAGTGTTATTCCTGACCCTTATTTCTCCATTGTGAAGTCCTTTGTTGGCTTCACTGCATTTCTTGTCATCCTTTTTGAACCACACTTCTGAAATACAGAACGTGGAAGATGCCACTTCAGCAGTCTCTTACAGAACATTGCTTTGAGTTATTCCTAGAAAACTACCATTTGCCACTTATGTACTTCAATGACCATCGGCAGGACTTGTGTGTAGAGCTTTAGAGATGAAGCCTTTAGGGACGTGACTTCCTACCTACTATTATCAACTCCGGGTAAAAATGTTTGAGCCACACCTTGCCCATATCCTCACACATTACCCAATATCTTGAAGCAGAGCCAAGGGCTAAGAACGAGAATTTTTTTCTAAGACAACAGCTTAGTCTTGTAACCTAGCTCAGGCCATTTCGAGTTTGTGGTGTCATACCTTTCCTTTGAATCAGTCCATCTCATCTGTGAATGGAAGTAACTGTGCCAGACTCAGGGTCTTGGTAAGAATTCAATGGGTTAAAATACAGACAATTGCTCAGAACTGTGTCTGGCATGTGGTAGAGTTAGCAAAAAAATTCTGCTCTGATTTACACGCAGGTGCCAAGCAAGTTTAAGATTTGGCTGTTGACTCTGGGAGGGGGGTGGTGATTCTTACATTGCTGTCACCTCCATGAGAAGTGTTGAACACCTGCAGAAAGAGAGCGTTAGTTGTCTACAGTGTGGGACAAGACTGGCATGAGAAAGACTCCGTCACATACTTCACGGGAGATATGCAGAGCACAGGCCAGGAGAAGGTCTGATCACCCCATGTGTGAGATAAGGTGTGAATCCCAGACAATTCACAATCCTTCCCTGCAGCTAAATAAGCGTACTTCAAAACTCTAGAATGGAGGGAAAAAAATCCCGAAACACAGTAGTTTTTGAAATTTCCTTGTAAAACTCAAATTTATTTTTTTGTAGTTTGGGGACCATATCTGGCTGTGCTCAGGGTTCATATTGCAGTACCAGGGATTGAACCCTGGTTAGCTGTTTGCAAGGCAAATGCCTTACCTGCTATATAATCTCTCCAGCCCCTGTTCTTTATTCAGAGCTTAATTGTAAATAATTACAGATACTATACTATTTAAGTATACATGTATATACTGTTTGTAATATAAACAACTCATAATAAATGTTTTTATACACATAGTTTATGTAAATTTTATGTATAAATAACTATAAAAGATATAAATGCAGTCATGTTATATATGCATAACTTGATATACAGATATAGATGATATATATGTATGATTATATTTTAAAAATTGATACCATTTAATTCTAATCTGTGAAGTATTTGTATGGTACTTAGTGAACTCATTTATATTTGTATCATGAATAAGAATGAATATTTAACCTGAGCATATTCTTCAGTTCTAAATATCTAGGAAAGAAAGAAAGTTACTTAAATTGAGGTTTGAAAGGAGCACAAAATGTGTCCTTAGACCCAAATGACTAAAGATATCTTGAAAGCCAGGGAACTATTTATCAACCTCTCACAGTGAGGGGGTGTTTTGTGGAAGGTAAAACAACTCACTTGCTTTGAAGCAGCACATGAAATAAAGGAAATTTATCAGGCAGCTGTTGGGATTATGGTCTGGCCACCTTTAAGAGGAACCATCAACAGGTTACTACACCTGAGCTCAGCAGACAGGTAGACCCTGGCATGGAGGAACTGCATCCTACGGCCGGAGATTCATTTTAAGAGCATAGATCATTCCACACCAGAGCCTTTGAACAAGCTCTGTAATACACTGAAAGAGTACTGAGAGAATGCTCTAAAACAAATGGAATAAAACCAAAAAAACATTTTCCCAAACTTTAAGAAAATTCAAAATCTGATCCTCAGGAGTTTTAGAAACAAAGATTAATTGAAAGAAAATAATATGCGACCAATCCAATCAGACAAGATCTATTTCAAGTACAGAAAATCAGATAAATGTGTGCATTGTGTGTGAGCTCGCTCTCTCTCTCTCTCTCTCTCTCTCAACTCTCTCTCTCTTTCTCTCTCTTTCTCTTTTCCCAGACTTTCCTGTATCCTTCAGGCTACTCCAGGTGCTCTCGTCACTCACCTCCTTAGGTTTTTGATTGTGACAAGTTGTTTATTGTTTTTTTTTTTTCAGTTTGCACAGCTGATATTCTATTCCAGGACTTGGCATGCATATTCTAGCCTAGACCCGCAACTCTGCTCACCAAGCTTGATCTTTCTGATAAAACATATTCGAACTTGATCTATAGTATGCATATAATTCTCATTTCATTTCCTATTTCTTCCTACAATAACCTAATCTGCTTGAGAACTGAGTGGTTTTCTGTTTTGTCTTTTACTCAAATCCCCTACTAGAAAGCCCCAGGTGTGACATAGGCACCTAACTTACTTGTTAAAAATAACTCAAACATTCTTGTAAAATAGATCAAAGAAATGAATATGCCCTTTGGATTTAACTATCCCTAGTTTAAATTCTATCCCTTCTAAAAACCAAAGAAAAAGGGAGAAATGATTATTCCTAGGAGGTTACAAATTCTGGATATTTCAAATCCCTGATGCTCCTAACACATTGAACTAAAAAAAAAAAATTGTTTCATTTTTCCAACTGATCTTCATAGAAATGGAGTTGGGCGGCAAGAAATATCCTGGATTTATCTTTTCCAAAGCAGTCTTTAGGATAAAGATCTACCAGGAGTATCACTTGGGTCTTCTTCTTTCCCTTCAACTTTCAACATTGTAATTCAGTTTCTAATTGGGAATAATTTATGCACAAATGTTTGATGACTCATTGAGTTCTTTTGCTTTACAAGATCAAGTTTACATGGGAAAATTTTCACATGCACAACCACACAGAAACCTTCTCTTTTACTCTCACACAGTTTTTCCCTTCTAGTTTCTTTATATAGTATTTCCAATTGTTGAAAGATTTAAGCATTCAGACTTTTAAGTATATATACTATCTGAATAGAAATTCAGTAGAGGGTAAATTGTCTCTGTTTGTGTCTAGTGTTTGTTATCTAACTTATTAGTAGGCTGAGTGAGCTGAGGCATAAGGGAGGTGATCAAGATGTGGGCATAGAACCACAAGGACATTTGGACAGTGTCAAAGAAAAGATGGTCGGGTTGTAAGGAAGGAATGGACTATGGAAAGACTTTCAAATGCACTGATGATTCCGAATGTGCTGAGAAAGCTTAAAGGTGATGCAGATCTGGGAAGCATGAGAAGTTTTTCAGGGTATAAATGGAATAAAATTTTCAGGTGTCAGGGTATAATAATTTCTTTTCATTAAAAAAATGAAAAGAAATTATTATACCCTGAGCCAGAGCACAGAATCCCAAGAAACCATAGATGCAAATTAAACTAAGATCACAGAAGGATTTTAGCCACTTTAGAACAAATGTAGCAACATTCAATGATACTGGCTTCTCCAATAGCCTTTCATTATAAGGATGCGGGGGGGAGAGTCCCCATCATAGCTATCTAACTCTGCCTTAGAACCGTGAGGAAGGAGTAAATGAAGAGTTTGGCAATGTTTCAGCTTCAGATCTGGATCCTGAACTGTGTTTAGATGACCCCTGTTAAAGCTGATGATGTTATTACTATTTTAAGGAATCTTGAAGATCACATTGTGCTCTATTTATTGTAGTTATCTTTAAAAACATGAATTTGTTCACATTTAATTTGACAGCCCTGAGAAATATTTCAGGTAGTTGCAACTACAAAAGCAACCCCCCCCACACGCACACACTCACACATTTTTTAGTCATTTTTATTCTAAATAATCCTTTGTGTTTTCATTAAGAAATTATTTTTTTAAGTGTTATTGTCCTTCACATGAGAAGTACAGAAACAAGCGATAAAGACAATTCCTGATTGCAAGGAGAGTTGCTGATTGTTGAAATTGTAATAACCAGCAAAACACAGATCTTCTTTTGGACATTTCTATTGGTAAGTGTGATAAAATCTTTAAAAACTTCCTCTTTGCACTCACTTAATCACTTAATCACTTAACTTCCCATTAATCATCGATTTGCTCGAGCGGGCACCAGTAACGTCTCCATTTGTCCCTGTCGCGTGCTAGTGTAGCCCAATGGCATCTGTTCGCTCTGGGAACATGAAGGGCCTCAAACTGATCGTTCATGATCTTGACGAAGAAGTCTGACCATCTGGTAGGTGGGCGGCCATGCGGTCTTTTGACATCCCGTGGAATCCAGTTGGTAACAGCTCTAGTCCAGTGGTCGTCTTTAAATCTCATTACGTGACCATCCCATCTGATTTTCGACACCTTGGCAAATGAGACAGCGTCCATGATTCTTGATCGTCGACGGATGTCAGAACTCCGGATTCTTTCTCTCATTTGAGTGAAACGTGATATTCCAAGCATAGCTCTTTCTATTCTTCTTTGGGAGACCTGAATAACGTTCTCATCCTGTTTGCGTAGGGCCCAGGTCTCTGAGGCATATGTTAATGCAGGAAGAACAGTGGAATCAAAGAGATGTGCCCGGAGCAGGAGATTCTTCGTCCTCTTAGTTATTTCTTCGACATTCTTGAAGGCGTTCCAAGCCGCTCTCTTCCTCCTGTGCAGCTCGGGTGCCAGGTCATTTGTCATGTTGACCTCTCGACCTAGGTACACATAGCTGTTGCATTCGGAGATGGTCGTTTCCTTGAGAGCAAATGGGGCATCAGGAACGAGGATGTTTCTCATAAACATTGTCTTCGTAAGATTCAGCTGTAGTCCTACCTTTCCACACTCACGGTCAAAGTCGGCCAGCATTTGTGCCACTTGGCTGATGTTTGGTGTTATTAAAACAATGTCATCAGCAAAGCAGAGGTGGTGTAGTTGCCGACCATCTATCTTCACTCCCATTCCTTCCCATTCCAGTCGTCGCATGATGTTCTCGAGGGTGGCACTGAAGAGTTTTGGTGAAATGGTATCACCCTGCCGCACCCCTCTCTTGACGTCAACGATCACTTCTTTGTAGAATGGTGAGATCCTGGTAGTGAATCCGCAATACAGCTCACGGAGGATCCTGATGTATTGGGCTTGAATGCCCTGATTGGCTAGGGCTTCAATGACCGCTTCCATCTCAACAGAATCAAAGGCCTTCTTTGGACTCAAATTAAAAAAATAAAACATATACATGAGGTCTAAGAGATAGAACGGTGGATACAGCATTTGCCTGAGCTCAGTGCCATGGACCACAGATAGTCTTTCAAACTCTGCCATGACTGATCCCTGAGCACAGGGCCAGAAGTAAGCACTGTGTACCACATAACGTGGCCCAAACATCAAAGAATAAATAAATACATAAAAAAGGAAAAATGAAAAAGAATAGAAGAAGGACAGAAAAAGGAAAAACATAGTAAAGGTGAAGATTTTGTAGAACATGTATTGAAGAAATGGAAAAGTGGGGATTGTATCTGGAGATTTTTAGGGCTAAGCTCCTTTTGCTTGGGAAATGATCGCTGTTATTTCCTCCATCATTTGAGACTATTGTGCCATGGGCAATATGATTATTTCAAAATAAGAACTGAGAACTGGCTTTTTGTTGTAAACTTTGTTTTTGGTTATTCTTTTTTTTTACAGAAAATTCTATTATATTGGAATGGAAAGGTAGTCAAAAGATATGATCAAAAAAAGGATTTGGGGGATGAAGTTCCAAATGTTCTTTTCTAAAAGGCATGATAATGGTGTCTTGTCATGGTCTGAATGTCAAGAATAAACTGGCTAATACGCTTGATCGATTCTATAGTATTGGTGCCAGCACGCCACAAAAAAACCTGAGGGTTAAAGTATCTCATAAAGAATTCCATAGTAAAAGCAATGATAGTTATTGGAAAATAAAACAGGATGGGAGCCAAAGTGAAGATTTACTGCAACTTCTCGAACAATGTAATAGAAAAAAAAGCGGGATGTCTTTTTCTTTCTCTATGATAGTTCTGCAGCCCACAATTCTTCCTTCTGTTATTTTCAAAAATAAATCTTTCCCAGTTCTTAAATGTGCCACTTCTTTATTGTAACTGTGCAGCATTATAGTTTGAGATAATCAAGAATTCTGACGGCAAATACTTTTTGAAGTTTCTAAAAGATCAAGCAGAAGAACATCATTCCGTGAATGTTGTTTATGCTATATTTTTATCGCAGTATCAATTATTTAGACCATCTCTGATCGTGATGCATTTGCAGCAAAGGGGCAGCTGAACAATGGATGTTTGAGGAGCGCGAGAGAAGACATAATAAAGGGAAAGAGATAGAGTTATTGCTGGAGGCTACAAAAGAACTGGAAATATTTTAGGGAGTAATTACAAGGAAATGAAGGCTTGGACATTTTGATTCAGTACACTGTCATTTTTTACATGTAGATCTTAAAATGATTGAGAAACTGATAGATGAAAGAGAATTTCCTTCTTTGGTTTACTCAAGAACAAATGGGACCATTTGGATATTCTAATTTGATCCTTAAAGTGGCATAAGCTAAAATATGATAGTTTTATTTATTTATTTATTTATTTTTTGCCCTCCCGTTGATCATCGATTTGCTCGAGCGGGCCCAGTAATGTCTCCATTGGAGACTTTGTTGTTACTGTGTTTGGCATATCGAATACGTCACGGGGAGCTTATTTATTTAGTGAAATGCCAGTTCAGGTATTTGATAACTATAAATTGTTTTCTTTCTAGCTTCTTCAAGTGATTGTTTAGACATGTGTTAAGATTTCCATTCTGTAAATTCATATAGTTTCAGGACTCTCATTTTACCTACTTGCTCAGGTAAATTTAATTTTACACATATATGAATACATTTATGTTGCTATATATTGCATGTATATGGTGAGTATATATTTATCCTATGTTTAAGGCAAGTATGTTAACATATTAACTACTATTATTTTTATATAACACAATTAAATAAAAAACATAGCAGCAGTTTAATGAATTAGAAAAAGGTAATTCAAAAAGAATGAAAAATACTACAGTGTGGAGGCCTAAACTGCCTTGCACAATGGCTGACCTAGGTTTAATCCCCAGGAGTGATCTCTGAGTTCAGAACCAGAAGTCGTCCCTGGACACTGCTGGGTATGAACCACGCCCTCCCCCAACTCAAAAAAAAAAAAGAGGAATAAAAATTTAATTACTATCAACAGGAATACAAGTATCATCTTTGGAGTATATCATTGTCCTTTGGCTTTTATTATTATGATAAATATCATGATATTTATGATAGCTACATACAACCCTTTAAAAGGGCTATATTTTATGTCGGGCACAAATCACACCAAGAATTTTTCATGAGGCTTGAGCCGTTGAAATTTATCTGTATTAAATATTATGAAGTTTCACCATTGATGCAATGTGAATTTATAAGCGTTATCCTTAGGCGTTTTGGTAACCTTGTGTGATGACCTCATATTGACTTTTAAGTTAGGATTTGTTGATTCTTTTTGTTGATATTAATATGAAGCCCCGAGGCGGTAAAAGTGTAAGTAGGTGATTTTAACAGGTTTTGAAGATAGGTGTATGCTTTTTTCTCTGATAAGCAAGATTTGAAGGAACACCAAGATTTTATCACACACCTCAGTTAAAATGTTTTTAAAAGACCTTAATATCTTCATATTTAATACTTTGAATATATTAGAGATTTTTTCATTAGTAGAAGTGCATATGAAGAAAACTAGTAGGTAAAATATTCATGTCCCTAATTAGTTTTTCTTATGTAAATATTTTCGGACACCTATTTTTCTCGAAGTTTTATGCCTGACATTTTAGTGATCACTTGGAGGACTTAAGATGCTATTTGTCCCTGTAGAAGAGCTACAGCAAATGAATAAATATTAATACTATAGGGCAAAAGACAAATGTTCTGGAAAACAATTTAGAGCTATGGAAATTCACAAGAGTAAGCAAATCTAGTTTTATTTAATAGGGACTTGATAAACATGTGTGATGGTAGACCATGGCATTTAAGAATGACCTTGAAAATAAATAGGATTTCAAACTACAGGCATAGGCAAGAAAATTCTAGGAAAGAAGAAACAATAGGGTAAAGTAAGACAGCAAGTTGTGTACTGTCAGGAAATGTGTATGCCATGTAATCTACAGCTGATTATCCATCCAATGAAGGGCAAGAGAAAGTCGAAGTTTAAGATGTAGGAAGCAGTTACTGTGGACGGGCTTTGATCTACAAGTCTACACCTAATTCTTTGCAAATTAGATGCAGGAATATGCTCTTTTGTTTTAGTAGTGGGTAGCTGTAACCAGATCTCAGAAATGTTCTCCCAGGTATGATTGAATATGTTTTTTTTCTAAAAAATCATTTATTTATTTATTTACTTTTATTAGCAAAACACCATTAGGTACAGTTGTAGACTTACAAGCTTTCGTGCTTGGGTTTAAGTTATACAATGATCGAGTAGCCATCCCTCCACCAGTGCCCATTCTCCACCACCAATGAACCCAGTAGCCCTCCCACTCCTGCACCCCATCTCCCCCACCCCACCCCAACTCTGTGGCAGGGCATTCCCTTTTGCTCTCTCTTTCCTTTAAGGTGTTGTAGTTTGCAGTAGAGATATTGAGTGGCCATCTTCAATGATGAAACACTGTTGACCAAGCAAATGGAAGCAAAGATAAACAAACGGGACTACATTAAATTAAAAAGCTTCTGCACCTCAAAAGAAATGGTGACCAAGACACAAAGACGGCCCACAGATTGGGAATAATATTTACCCAAGACCCATCTGATAAAGGATCAATATCCAAGATATATAGGGCACAGGTAGAACTTTACAAGAAAAAAAAAAACCAAACATCTGACCCCATCAAAACAATGGGAAGAAGAAATGAAAAGAAACTTCTTTAAAGAGGAAATGCATATGGCCAAATTTTTTCATTTTCATTTCATCATTTCATCATCCTGTTAATCTTCGATTGCCTCGAACAGGCCCCAGTAACGTCTCTTTCATCCTAGCCCTGAGATTATATTCACGGCTCTTTAGGAGAATGAGACCCATCATTGTTACTGGTATTTGTCATATTTGGTACGCCACGGGGAGTTTGCCAGACTCTGCCCTGTGGGCAGACTACATTTGATAGCCTGCAAGTTTGTCCAAAGTAGGAATGAGATAATAAGATGTCATAAAAAAAAGTTCTGATAAGATGTCGCGCGTCCGCGAATGCGGCCGCGTGGTTCCGGGATCTGGATTTTATAGTAGGGGGCCAGGTGGTGGGTGTGGTGGCCAAATAACTCATGAAAAAATGCTCTACATCACTGATCATCAGGGAGATGCAAATCAAAACAACAATGAAATATCTTCTTAGACCACAGAGACTTGCACACATCAAAAAGAACAAGAGTAACCAGTGCCGGTGTGAATGAGAGGAGAAGGGGACTCTTGTTCACTGTTTATGGGAACACTGACTGGTCCAGCATTTATGGAAAATAATATGGGAATTACTCAAAAAAATATGAATTGAGCTTCCACATGACCCAGCAATACCACTTCTGGGAATATACCTCGGGGATCCAAAATCACACTGCAGAAATGTTATCTGCACTTCAATGTTTATGGAAACTATTCAAATAGCAGAATCTGGAAAACAACCCAAGTGCCCGAAAACAGATGACTGGTTAAAGAAACAATGGTACTTCAGCATAATGGAATACTATGTAGCAGTCAGGAAAACTGAAGTCATGGAATTCGCTTATAATTGGATGAACATGGAGAGTATCGTGCTGGGTGAAATTTCCTTTCAGCAAACTGTATTCTTTATATGGCATTTAGTGTGCCTAATTAGTCTTAAATGAATGCTGAATGAATTAAAAAGAGAATTCATTGTTTTTGATAAAAGAAAATATGTTTATAAAACATACATCAAAAATAGCTAATGCAATTAAACTTTTATAGGAATCTAAAGACATGGAATCTAATGGTAATATCTATGGCAATTTTATAAAACTTTACAGTCATTTAATAATATACTTTATAATAATCTAATAATGAGACCCATTCTATTTAGTACACCTTCAAGAGCATCAAGAAGGACTAAGAGGACAAAGAATCTGCAGCTCTGAGCACATCTCTTCGATTCCACTGTTCTTCCTGCATTAACATAGCCTCAGAGACCTGGGCCCTACAAAAACAGGATGAGAACACTATTCGGGTCTCTCAAAGAGGAATCGAAAGAGCTATGGTTAGAGTATCGTGCTCCACTCAAATGAGAGAAAGAATTCAGAGTTCCGACCTCCATCAATGCTCAAGAATCAGGGATGCTGTCTCATTTGCCAAGGCATCAAAAATCAGATGGGCTGGACAAGTAATGAGATTTGGAGACCACCACTGGACTAAAGCCATTACCGACTAGATTCCACGGATGTCAAAATATCGCATGGCGGCCCACCTATGAGATGGTCAGACTTCTTCATCAAGACCCTGAACTATCGGTTTGAGGCTCTTCATGTTGCTAGAACGAGCAGATGCCATTGGGCTATGCTAGCACGCAACAGGGATGAATGGAGACGTTACTGATGCCCGCTCGAGCAAATCGATGAGTAACAGGATATCAAGTGATCAAGTAATCAATCTAATAATATATTTCATAATAACCTAATAACCATGATCTTTATTGCAATCTAAAGACATATTCCACAATGTGTTTCTTAATGCTCTTATTTTATTTTGTTTTGTTGTTGTTGGGGAAGGAAGTGTGGGAGGGGTTGGGCTACACCCAGTGGTGCTCACAACCTACTTCTGGCTCTGTGCTGAGGTTCTCTCCTGGCGAACTTGTAGGACCTATTGCATTGGTTGGAATTAAACTAGATTCAGCCCTGTACAAGGCAAATACCTTACCCCATATATTATCTCTTTGGTCCCTCGATGCTATTCTTAAATAAATGGTTGGTTTTCATTTTTGTGCTATAAATAATGCTATTTTATTTTATTTTTTTTCTTTGTATTTTTAAAACTATTTTCCAATAGTTGTATAAAGCAAGTCTGTTATATATTATACTTTTTCTTTATTTTTACTTTTAACACCATAGTTTTGAAGATAATGGACATTTTAGTCCTGTATTTAAGTTTACCTTGATATAAATCTATCCTTCCTGTTCTTCAACGTTGTATTCCTTCCAAATTATTAAAACATGGTGTTAATTTCTGCAAAGACCCCAGAGTTGTTGATAACAACAAATCACACAAATCACAAATCATCCTGTTATTCGTCAATTGCCTCGAGCAGACCCCAGTAACGTCTCCTTCATCCTAGCCCTGAGATTATATTCAAGGCTCTTTAGGAGAATGAGACCCATCATTGTTACTGGTATTTGGCATATTGGGTATGCCACGGGGAGTTTGCCAGACTCTGCCCTGTGTGCAGGCTACATTCGGTAGCCTGCCAGTTTGTCCAAAGTAGAAATGAGATAATAAGATGTCATAATAAGATGTTGGGAGCTGGTTGTTGTTTAATTTTCTTTATCTATTTGTTTTTTGCTTTTTTCAACCCCAGCAATGCTCAGGGGTTACTCCTGGCTCTGCACTCAGGAATCACTCCTGGCAGTGCTCAGGGGACCACATGGGATGCCGGGGATCGAACTTGGGTTGGCCACATGCAAGGCAAACACCCTTCCCGCTGTACTATCGCTCCAGCCCTAATTCTCTTTATTTTTTGTTTGCTTGTTTGCTTGGGGGTCACATCTTGGGCTGCTCAAGACTCATTCTTGGCTCTGTATTCAGGATCACTTTTAGTGGGCTTGGGGGATCAAAAGTAGTGCCAAGGGTCAAACCTGGAGAGGCTGTGTGTGAGGCAAGAGCCCTACCCACTCTCCTATCACTTCAGGTTCCTGTCTTTAGATTTCATTCCATGTGCTGGAATCAACTAATAAAAGAGGAAAGAAGCTCCAAGGTGAACACAGAAGGTCCAAGTTGACTTTGCACTATTCCCAAGAGTTGGATTCACCAAGAGAGAGCTTCCGTCATCCCCAGAGAAAATGCTTTGGGAATCTCTAACAATTGATAACAATTGTATTAAATCTATGGAGCATATAAATCTATGGAGCACATAAACTTGATATCCTGATAGCAGAATTTCATTGAGTAAATATTTATTGGATAAACTAAGGATAACTTGAAAGGAAACTATGATTTGCATACTTACAGAGCTTTTCAAATATATTGTAGTCATTAAAGTGAACAAATACGATAAAAATATGTATGTACAGATATATTCTAATGGCAATGATTTTTCTTCGATTGAATGCCAAAAGATAACGTTTAGTTTGTCATTGTTTTTGTTTGTTTAAGCAATTTCTTTCTTATAAATTGACAATATCAATAGCCAGTGAATTTGTGATGAGTAGTATTGAATATTAAAAGGGAAACAAGTTTCAGTGCCCTATTCTATTTACTGTCAACTTATTGTTAAAATAGAGAATATATTATTTGTGGCTCTTTAAAGACAAATTTAAATATGCTACAAACGTGAAAAATACTGTTTCTTCTGTTCACTTTAAAAGTGTTTGGGGAATGGGGCTGGAGAGATACCACAGTGGGTAGGGTGTTTGCCTTGCACGCAGCTGACCTGGGTTCAATTCCCAGCATCCTGTATGGTCCCCTGAGCACCACCAGGAGTAACTCTTGAGTGCAGAGTCAGGAGTAACCCCTGTGCATCGCTGGGTGTAACCCCCAAAGCAAAAATAAATAAATAAATAAATGTATTTGGAGAAGATATGTTTCCAGATTCACAAATTTTATAAAATCTGAAAAGAAACAATGTAGATCTTGTAAAAATGGAGTATTCAACTGAAGAGGCCAGATATCAAAAATCTTAGAAAGATTTCTACACAATAATTCTGAAAGCAAGTCTAGATTATTGTAGGTTAAGTGAGAATCCTAGGAAAATTAAAAATTTAGTAAGAAAGCAAATATCTAACCAATTTGTTTAATAGGTATAGTTTAATTAAATTTTGAAATGCAAATAATTGAAGAAGTCAAGGCAAAAGAAATCAAATCAAAATTACAGAATATAAAATTTATACGAAAATCATAAATTAAGTTAAGATACTGTATACTTTTGGATAGAAAAGAGGGTTTATTTGATTTGATACTAGGTTGCAATGAATTCTAACTCAGAGGAAAACATAATTCTAGAAAACTTTTTATTTATTTTTGTTTTGGGGATCACACACAGTGATTCTCAGGAGCTATTCTTGACTTTCTCAGGAGTTATTCTTGACTTTGCACTCAGAAATTACCCCTGGTTGTTTGTGGAGGAAAACATGGAGATCAAACTTTGATCGGCCACGAGCAAGGTAAGTGCCCTATCTGCTGTACTATTATTCCAGCCCCGCAAATTATTTAATTTAATTAATTGGTTTGATTATTTATTTATTCATTTGGGGGGGCCACATCCCACTATAGTCATGGCTTAATCCTGGCTCTGAGCTCAGGGATCATACCTGGCAGGGCTTTGTGAGGTCATGTTTAGATCTGCAGATGGAACCCAGGTCAACTGCATGCAAGGCAAAATCTTCATCTACTGTACTATCTCTCTGCCCTAGGAAGCTACCTTAACTTGCATTATACGGTGTTCTTTTTCCTCTCCCCACCCCCAATGGATGCTGTTTCTCCAAACACATAGTGACAATATTCTGAATGCCAAAGAGCTAAGAGTTAAAGGTGACGATTGGATCAAGGAACTTACTTGCCTCACAGCTTTATTCTTCCCTATTAATTGATTACACAGCGCCAGGGGGCCAGTTGGTGGCTGTGAGCCCCGCCTACTGGAATTTGGAGGATCTGGGTGGAGGATGCTCAGTCCCGATCTGAGTAGGCTTGGAGATCTCAGCCCCAGGACCCGCGTGCCTTTGTTCCACTGCTGGTAACTTCATGTGTGTGGAGAGTGGTCTCAGCATGATGGTGGCTGGTGTAATCCCATCAATGGCCAAGACTCAGAGACTATAAAACCCAGCTCCCGGAAGAGAACAACGCAGAGTCTCTCTGCCACGCGACATCTTATCATCTCATTCCTACTTTGGACAAACTGGCAGGCTACCGAATGTAACCTGCCCACACGGCAGAGTCTGGCAAACTCCCCGTGGCATACCCAATGTGCCAAATACCAGTAACAATGAAGGGTCTCATTCTCCTAATTCTGAAAGAGCCTTAAATATGGCACTTTTTAAAAAAATCTCAGGGCTAGGAGGAAGGAGACGTTACTGGGGCCTGCTCGAGGCAATGGACAAGTAACAGGATGGTTGTGATTGTTGTTGTGATTAATTACTTAGAAGTCAAAGTGATTTTGCCAGACAAACACGCTGCCAGCTGCCCACTGAAGCCTGCAATCGCCTAGCTGTGGCCTTGTGACCAAGAAAGAAAGCGAAAGTGAGAAAGCTGCAGGGAAACTTTGGCTTTCTCTCAAAGAGATACTCCTGCCTTTTTATTTCTGAAATTTTGTCTTGGGGTATTTTATTAGTTTTACCTGAATTTTTCTCCCGATAGAGCTATTCATTTTTTTGGTGCCATGTTGGATATTGAAGACAACATCTATGGCCCAGAATGTTGAGTCACAGTGAGAGAAGAGCCAAGCACAGTGAGCGGGAACAGGGCCTCGAATCCTTTGCTATAGCTCCACCTTTCTGTCACAAATGAAAACACTTCTCTTCCTCCCACATAAAGGTAAAGGTAAAGGCCCTCCGGTTGATCGTCGATTTGCTCGAGCGGGCCCAGTAACGTCTCCATTGGAGACTTTGTTGTTACTGTGTCTGGCATATCGAATACTCTCGGTAGCTTGCCGGGCTCTTCGAGAGGGGCGGAGGAATCGAACTCCGGTCGACCATGTTGGCCGCGTGTAAGGCAAACGCCCTTCCGCTGTGCTATCGCTTCAGCCCACATAATGGGAGATTTCCCCTATCGAATGTGACTGCCAACACTGTCATAGTTTTTTTGCTTAGATGACAAGGTAATTTACTATTTATGCTATCAACAGGCACACAGAAGTTCAATCCTTTTTGCCACTATATAGTCCTTGTGACTATTATCAGGATAAAACTTAGACTATTTAGAAAAATTGAAATAGAAACAATAAAGCTTATAGAATGGAGAGAAAAAAATAGTTGATGATTGACAAAAACAGCAATATTTTTAAATGTATATATAAACTGGATCACTTGATCACTTGATCCCCCGTTATTCATTGATTTACTCGAGCGGGTTCCAGTAACGTCTTCATTCATCCCTGTTGCGTGCTAGCATAGCCCAATGGCATCTGTTTGTTCTAGGAACATGCAGAGCCTCAAACCGATCATTCAGGGTCTTGAGGAAGAAGTCTGATCATCTTGTAGGTGGGCGTCCACGCAATCTTTTGACGTCCCGTGGAATCCAGTCAGTAATGGCTCTAGTTCAGCCATATGTTTAAGCTGGATATTCTGAATAAAAAAATTGTAATATAACAACTACATAGAATAGAGGGCTGGGGAGGAGGAATATCTAGCAAATTAATTTTGTTTTACTTTATTAGCACTGTAGCATTGTCCTCCCATTGTTCATCAATTTTGCTCAAGCGTGAACCAGCTATGTCTCCATTGTTAGATTTGTTGTTACTGTTTTTTGCATACTAAATAAGCCACGGGGAGCTTGCCAGGCTCTGCCATGCAGGCTGGATACTCTCGAAAGCTTACCAGGCTTTCCAAGAGGGATGGAGGAATTGAACTTGGGTCTGCCATGTGCAAGGCAAACCCCCTACCCACTGTGCTATCGCTCCAGCCCTGTTTTACTTTATTATGCATAACATGGGCTGGAGCGATAGCACAGCGGTAGGGCATTTGCCTTGCATGCAGCCAGCCTGGCCGAGCTGGGTTTGATTCCTCTGCCCCTCTCGGCGAGCCTGGCAAGCTACAGAGAGTATCTCGCCCGCACAGCAAAGCCTGGCAAGCTCCCCATGATGTATTCAATATGCCAAAACACAGTAACAATCGAATGTAACCTGCCCACACGGCAGAGTCTGACAAACTCCCTGTGGTGTACCCAATATGCCAAATACCAGTAACCAGTAACAGTAACAGCAAGTCTCAAAATGCAGACGTTCCTGGGCCCGCTCGAGCAAATCAATGAACAACGGGAGGACAGTGACAGTGGTGCATAACAAATGATATGAAAACTTAAACATAAAGACTTCATGAGATTTAAAAGGTTTTTTTTTGTTTTTTTTTCATTTTTTATAATTTTATTTATTGAATCACCATGAGAGCAGTTACAAAGCTTTCAGGTCTAAGTCTTGGTCATACAATGAAACACCCGTACCTTCACCAGTGCCCATTCTCCACCCGAGATTTAAAAGTTTTTATGTATCTGAAGAAACTAAAAATATTACTAGGAACAGTTAGGGAAATATCAAGATTTATGTTAAACTAACAATTGGTACTGAACAATCAGTAAAATAAAGGGAGAAAATCTTAAATAAGATTGAGATGAATAATGGGTAAACTTGTCTCCAGTTCTCAGATTTTTATCTTAATCAAATGGCTTAACAGACCTTTTAAACTAATTAATTAATTTGGAGACCTCCCTAGGGGGGTTCAGGAGGTTCAAGAGGGCACTTCCTGCAATACTGCAGTGACTCACCAGTGATTCAGCACAAAGGTACAAGGCTGCAGTACTAGGAGTGACCAGGGCCATGCCTCAGAACTCAGCATGGGGCCACAATAGATGTCCTGGTGACAGTACAATCTACCGTTCCCAAACATACCTTTCTTTTCCTTTTAAATGTTTCCTATTCTTTGCAATGTAAGTAGTTGTTATCAACCAGCAACAACTGGACCCCCAGAACTTGAAGACAGTCCATGAGTCCAGGGCAACGGATGCTCAAAGACTCGCATGCACAGTGTGATGGAAACAGAGTCCCCTACACTGGCCACAGACCTGTAGTCATAAGACAAAGTTTATTGGGGAGGCGGATGGTTATACGGGGCAGAAAAGGAGGCATTTCATGCAGATCATGAGATGGGAAGAGGAAGGTGAAATATAAGGTTTGCACGGGATAGATGGAATGGAGAGTCACAAGGTGTCATGGGATTTCTATGAGCTATTGCAGAGGTGGAAGAATAAGCTTTAGAAACACTATGCTATTGGCAAAAAGCATCCAGGGTTGGCGTGGATGTGGGGAGAAAGGGACTCTCCTTCACTGCTGTTGGGAATGCCAACTGGTCCAGCCTTTTTGGAAACAATATGGATGTTTTTCAAAAAATCTAGAAATTTAGCTCCCACTTGACCCAACAATACTGCTTCTAGGAATAGATCCTGGAGATGCAAAAAAGTACAGTAAAAATGACATCTGCAATTGTATGTTTATTGCAGCACTATTTGTAGTAGCCAAAATCTGGAAAACACGCGAGTGCCTGAGAACAGCTGAATAGTTAAAGAAACTTTGGTATAGCTACACAATAGAATATTATGCAGTTGTTTGGAAAGATGAAACCATGAAATTTGCATATAAGTGGAAAAACATGGAGAATATCATGATGTTAAGTGAAAGTGAGTCAGAAAAACAGGGACAGATATAGGATGACTGCATTCATTTGTGGAATATAAAGTAACATAATAGGAGAATAACACCTGAGGAAAGTAGAGATAAGGGCCAGGAGGATCGCTCCATGGCTTGGAAGCCTGTATCATGTACTGGGGGAAAAAAGGCAGGTGGGATGGAGAAGAGACCACTAAGTAAATATGGTTGGAGGAATCGTTCGAAATGGTAGATATGTTCTGAACGTAGACTATGGAATCAGTATGATTGCTCTTTAGTACTGGTATTGCAAACCATAACACCCCAAAGGAGAGAGAGAGAGAGGAGAGAGAGAGAAAGAGAGAGAGAGAGAGCGAGCGACAGAGACAGAGACAGAGACAGAGACAGAGAATAATAGGCAAAGTGTCTGCCACAGAGGCAGGGGTTGGGAAGGGTGGGTGTGGCAGGAGGGACACTGGGAACATTGGGGGTGGAGAATGGACACTGGTGGAGGGATAGGTACTAGAACGTTGTTTGATTGAAATGTAATCACAAAAGCTTGTTAGTCTGGAACCTTATCTCATTGGGATTCATTAAATATTTAAAAAAAAAAAACAAGAACAAAACCAAAAAAACACTATACTAGGGCTGGAGCAATTGTACAGTGGGTAGGGCGTTTGCCTTGCACGTGGCCAACCCGGGTTCGACTTGCACGTGGCCAACCCGGGTTCGACTCCCAGCATCCCATATGGTCCCCCAAGCACCACCAGGAGTAATTCCTGAGTGCATGAGCCAGGAGTAACCCCTGTGCATCATCGGGTGTGATGCAAAAAGAAAAAAAGTCACTATACTGCTCTCTCTCCCTAATCTCAAAACCTGGCCACAGACAATGGCAAGGCCATTGAGCAATGCTAATCTCCAGGAAATGCCAATTCCCTGGCAACAGCTCTCCTTCCTCAAGGCCAGCACTAGGGATTTATCGACACAACAGCCTACAGGTCAGGGAGCTTTGCTAAGAAGAACAGCAAATAGTATCAACATTTTTGCAGAACTATTTAACATCAATCAAGCATATTTGGCTGTTTTAGTCTTTTTCCTTGATAGCATTATTTAATGGCATATAGACTATTTGATCTTTTCCCCACCCATGAGTGCTTTAGATTTCAGATTAGTTTTTTCCCCAGTCATATAGGTAGATACAGCCAAGGGCTTACAATGATGAATCTAGCAAAAATCCTACTGAACTAGAAACAGTATTGGCTTTCTGTACCTGTGTCGAAACCTCATTCTAAGGTGTATTTCTCACAGAACTTTTCAACTTGAATGCGATCTTTAAATATTTATTATTTAATATAAATATTTAAGCATTTAATATAGGTAGCTGACCTCTGCAAAACTGCTGATGTTGGAACAATCAGCAACCATTTCTCTTCCTCTTTTCCCCTTGTAGTTTGCCAGAAGCTTTTCAACACAAAAATGATTTTCAAGCAAAGATTTTTTTCTGCAATGCATAGGATGCATGTAAGAATGTATCGAATGAGAAATGATAATTGGGTAGAATACTAAACTTGGGGAGGTATAAGGAATTGATATTTATGTCTACCAGTATTAAATAAAATTATTTGAGTAATGATGTTTGTCCTTTACACCTTAAGTTGTTTGTCATTGCCGTTGTTGGTCTTCAGAGTGTCTCTGTATTCCAAGTACACAAAATACTTCTGAATGCTTGGTAAATATGTTTCCTGATTTTGCTAGCAATATAAACACATTCTCTATTTGCAAGCTTGGAGGCCAGCCACACATGCGAGGGGAAAAGGGAGCTCAGATAGAGAAGGGAGCACCAAATAAAGGGTGTTGGGAGGATCCTCCCAGGATTGGAGAAGCATGTTGAAAGTAGACTATGGACCAAACATGATTGCCACTCAATGCCTCTTTTGCAAACCACAACACCCAAGAGGAGAGAGAACCAAAGGGAATGCCCTGCCACAGAGGCAGGGTGGGATGGGAGGTATGGGGGGTGGGAGAGATACTGGGATCCATGGTGGTGGGAAATGGGCACTGGTGGAGGGATGGGTACTTGACCATTGTATAATTGAAACCCAAGCATGGGGGTTTGTGGGTCTGCGGCTGTGCCTCATGGTGTTTCACTAATAAAAATTTTTAAAAAAAGAGTCAAACACAAAAATGGTTTCAGTTTTTATTTTTTCCGTAAATGAGAAAACTCAATGTAGGTTTATTTTCACTCTTTCTTCAAAGCAAATCTCAGTTCATGGGAGTTTCCCTTCAAAATAGCACCTGATTGAGTGCGAATGAGATCTGCTGCCCTTTGTCTCCATATGTTTGTGCTAGAATCCGTCCTGTCATCAGCAATCCAGTTTTGTCTCCAGTTATGGGCTCTGGCCCCACTTAAAGCTCACTTCACAATTGCAAGCGATTCTTATAGCCTGCACTGAAATCCAGGAACTTACCTATTTCACTTGATGGATGACGAATAAAGTGCTCTGAGACCAATGCCTGGACAGAAACATTGGCATCACCATCTACTTCTCCCGACTTAGTAGTAGTCCTGGGTTCAGCGTACTGAGAAAATAGGGATTTTCAGCAGAGTGGCTTGATTGCAGAGTGGCTAGATTAGTCACATATTTCTCAGACTTCCGTTTTATGCTCTGGACATGAATTTTACTTTTTGCTTGTTATTGCACTGCTATAAATTATGCGTTTTTGCGTGGGGGAGGTGGTGGTGGGGGTGATGACCAACAGTTCTCAGAGCCTACTCCTAGCTCTGTGCTCAGGCATTACTCTTAGCAGGAAGGCACTGGGGACCATATGCAGTGCCAGAGATCAAACCTGGGTTGACAGTGTGCATGGCAAGCCCCTTCCTGCTATACTGTCTCTCCAGTCCCACTGTCATGCATTTGTTCTTGGAAAAAAGAGTGGAATATCGGTATGTGCCAATTTTGTGGCTAGCAGGGAAACAGAGCATAGATTCTCACGTGGACCAATAATGGTAAGCAAATAACTATTTCAGAGCAGTGCTCTGTTTTGTTTACAGTCTTTGACCTATGCTGCATTAGATTCACAGCCCAGCTGGGGGCACATCAATTACAAGTATTTTAATTGCATCAACTAATAAATTGAAGAAAGTCCATTGACTTTCCTAGATCTAATCTTCTATGGACCTCTATTGACTTTTCAATCTCAATCATTTTCATTTCTAACAGGTTTGTTGCTCTGTTTTGTGTTATTCTTAATATGTAATCCCTAATTTTATTCCTTTCTACCCTGAAGAAATCTCTTATTTTATAGTCTAAGTCAGGATTATTTTCTCCCCATCATGTTTGTGCTTCGTTTCTTCTATTGCTTTTATTTTTTGTTTATGTTTTTTGGTCGCACCTTGCAAGTTTCAGGTCTTACTCCTGACTCTGCTCTCAAGACTCATTCTGGGGTAGGGGACCATATGGGATGCTTGGGGTTGAACACAGGTAAGTGGTATATAGGGCAAGTACCCTGTCCTCGGTAGCAGGGCATACCCAGTGGTGCTCAGAACTTATACCTGCCTCCGTGCTCAGGGATTGCTTTTAGCAGGGACTCAGGCAACCATATGTTGGAGATTGAACACAGGTCAGCCAGATGCAAGGAAAGCTTCCTGACTACCATAATAACTCTCTTGACTCTATTGCTTTTTAATTTTTTTCCAGTAATTAACTAATGTTATTTGCAATGTAGATAGTGCTTCAGGGCATACTCCTGGTTCTTTGCTCAGCGATGATCCTTAAGATGGGATCTCAGGGGTCAAACACAGAACAGCCACCTATAAGGCTTATCCATTATGCTATTTCTCCCTGTCTTACTTCTTTTAATAAATAATCTTAGTATCTTTCTTCTATAAATCAGTTATTTATAATTGTCTAAAAGGATCTAAGGAGAAAGCAGGACATTTACGTTGAGTTTATAAGTCCAAAACCCACCCACCTTTTTTAAACTATCTTTGTTCCACGGGCTGGTCCTCGCTTAGAAGGACTTGGGCCCCCCACGAGCCGTGTCTGGGCTGGAGTGGTAGCTAAACCAGTAGGGTGTTTGCCATGCATGCGACTGACTCAAGTTTGATTCCTCCATTCCTCTCGGAGAGATCGGCAGGCTACCGAGAGTATCCTGCCTGCATGGCAAAGCCTGGCAAGCTCCCTGCGGCCTATTCGATATGCCAAAACAGTAACAACAGGTCTCACAAAGGAGACGTTACTGTGCCTGCTCGATCAAATTGATGAACAAAGGGAGGACAGTGCTACAGTGCTGTCTTTGTTCCTTGGTCCTTGATGAAATCACCATCAGCACTGGATGAAGCATAATTAGTTCAGTAGGAGTAATGTATTATTAATAATAAGGGAGAAGTATTTGTGATGATAAGACAATCACTGTCACCGTCACTGTCCTCCCGTTGGTCATCAATTTGCTCGAGTGGGCCCAGTAACATTGTGAGACTTGTTACTGTGTTTAGCAATAGAAATAGCAAATGACAAGTTGGCAAAGGAGGAGAAAGCTCTTCTGAGCAAATGAAATACACAGATGTCCACTGTAGTTCATCCATTTATTCTGCACAGTATATATGCACACAATTCTAGTATCAGAAAAAGGATAGATGTTCAGAACCTTTTGGTATCACTTGTACTCCAATCAGAAAGCATAAAAGTTTGAATGACCAGTCAGTATCTGCCCCTGTTTTGGGTAATGAAAATGACAAAGATGGGTCCTTTAAAGAGATGTGACAGTGAGTCTGATAGAGACTTAGCCACAATACTTGGAATTAATTTATATGATTATGAAAAGAATCTCAGAAGTACTATACAGAAGGTAGATTATATAGATTATATGTTAAAAAGTTCTGGAACTACAATTTAGGCATTTTCTTAGAAATATAAATGAAGGATATAAATAAAGTTTAGGGTGAAATCTTGATTAATCATTGCCATTAATTATATTAAATAATCTGTCATTGCCTAATTATTATCTAGAGAGTCCTACATGAGAGAGGTAAAATTTATATGCAGTTATATAATACATTTATATGCTATTTCTGGATGTCTAAAATTGAATATCTTTAGAAGCTGAAACAAACAAAAATATGTAAGACATAAAGATAGGATGGGTTGCACAATTTTCAGATAAAATTTTGTCTCAGACTTTGCTGTCTAGCTGTACACTTTATATTCCATAGGTAAAGTAGTCAAAAATGGATAAATGTCATGCTTCACATAAACTAGAGTGATGATTTCAGAGATCTAGAGAAAAGGCATATACATTCTGAGAAAGAGTTAGCAGATGAGAGAAATGGTACAGGAAAGCATCAGCTGAGCTGAAAGCTGTTTGTGCTGCACCAGAAGACATTATCTTGGGATTTTTTGTGACCCAAATACAGAATTAAATATAATAATGTTTAGATCTGAAGTTTGTTCCACCCGCATATTTCAACAAAAGAAACGATAGGTCGGCATGTCATTCATTTAGGAAGATGTAGCAAGATTTTCAAATTCTCAGTTCTGAGACATAAGCCAATCAGATAGAAGAAAAAAAATCTGTTTTCCTTGTCAAACATTAACTCATTTTTCGGGGGGGTGGAGTGTCTCCAAATTCAATGCCCAGGAGTTCTAGAGTTCCTTCTTGGCCGTTCTCAGCCAATTTCACCAGCATATTTATGTAATACCATTATTATATACTACCAGGCATTACTTAGGCCACTCCAGTGGTACTCAGGGACCTCTAAGGCCATACTAGGTGATGCTTGAAGGACAATGCAACATCAAGGATCAAACTCAGCTGGATATTATAAACAGTAGCCATTTTAAACCATGTTTTAACTCTCTGAACTCCACATACTGACTCTTAGCTATATTTAACGATCATTCATTTCCTAAAGAATCATTCCCATTTGTAGTAGGTGTGGAGGACGGTGAACTATTCACAGGAGAGACCATAATGATGAAATCTGTGTTGTTATTAACTTAATTTTATATATTGTCACAATCACTATCACGACCATCCTGTTGTTCGTTGATTGCCTCGAGCAGGCCCCAGTAACGTCTCCTTCATCCTAGCCCTGAGATTTTTTTTTAAAGTGCCATATTCAAGGCTCTTTCAGGGTTAGGAGAATGAGACCCATCAGAGTCTCCTGCCCCCATGCCTGGCTGTCCTCACTGGGGCCCCTTGGAGGGGGGCGAGTTGAGTTTCCCTCCCCGCCCTGAGCAGAGTTCCGGCAGCCGAAGGCCTCCAGAACCAGCCACCACCATGCTGAGACCACTCTCCACATGCATGAAGATACTGGCAGAGGAACAAAGGCATGCGGGTCCCGGGGCTGAGATCTCCAAGCCTGCTTGGATCAGGGCTGAGCATCCTCCACTCAGATCCTCCATCTTCCAGTAGGCAGGGGTCACACCCACCAACTGAACCCCTGGCGCTGTGTAATCCCATCAATGGCCAAGACCCAGAGACTATAAAACCCAGCTCCGAGCCACGCGACATCTTATTATCTCATTCCTACTTTGGACAAACTGGCAGGCTACTGAATGTAACCTGCCCACACGGCAGAGTCTGGCAAACTCCCTGTGGCGTACCCAATATGCCACATACCAGTAACAATGATAGGTCTATATATTCTCAAAAAAATAAAATTCTGTATAGATGCCAAAAAACCAGGTTTCTATACTTTTAGGCACTTGAGTCTAAAACTATGTCTGAGAGTTAATTTTTTAAGCAGTAGAATTTACTGCTGGTTTCATATGAACACAGAAGATCAAAAGATTGACTCAGCCTGCAACTATCAACCACAGTTAATGAGACATCAGATGGTTCTCTGTACACAGTGTCACACAGTCAGGTATCAGGTGAGTTAAGTGTTCGTCTATTGAGAATTTCAAGTATTATCACTCAGAAATTTTAATGAAGCAGAATTCAATTAGTGAAATGATTCACTTCTCACCTGGTTCTGTCCTTTTTCAGCTCTACAGTTTGTGTAATACATGATAAATATTTCCTTCAGGTGTCACATGAAATAGAGTTATGGTTAAAACTGGAACCTGTGTTTCAGTTAGAAATTCCTCTGACCACTGCTGAATAGGTAAAGGATGACATTTGAAACAATCTCAAATATACTTCAAAATTTGGTATATAAAAAGTGAAGAAAAATAAAGTTTTGTTACAGAAAAAAACTTCGAATTAATTCCAATTGTTGATTCAGGGGAACAGATGTATCCCGGGTTGAAACATTCTCATCTGAGCTATGGGTTCAGGGAGATAAAGTGACAGTACTGGTTTCTTATGCATTTTCTTGAGCTTTATTGTGATTGGGTACTGATTTAGGAGTCCCATGTCTGTGTTACAGGTAACAAGGGCTGTTTATTCCTCACTTCTTTCACATGACTGACTGATGTGGGAGATTGGCGATTCAGCCACGTAATTTCAGTCAGACTAATAACAAAATCAATGTGATAGCATGCTAGTCTAATCAATCATTCAATGAACTGTAATTGTAGTTTAAAAAGAAACAGATTGCCAAAGAAAATTATTGATTTGTTTTGATTATGTTCATAGAGAAACTGTAACCTCTTTAGCAGTTGTTTAAACACAATTCACAAAATTATCTCCCTGCAGTTGTAGTACAAATAGGAGAAAATTAAGTTCTGCAATCTCAACTTTAAAAATACACCAAAGAGTAATACAAAGAAAACCGTATTAAAGAGTAGATTGAAAAGAAGTATTTTCTGTGAAAATAAAATAAAAATGTAATTTAAATAGTTATTTAAGGTATAAAAAAGACAGTTTCCTTTGGGCAACATTACAAATATTTAAAAGATGATATAGGAATAGCAAATTATACTTGGTAGAAATCCAAGTTTTTGCAATTAAATCCAATCAGTGAAACAGACATCATACACCTTCCCATTGGTGAAATGGGATTTGAACATGCCACAGTAGAGGTGCTAACTGAGGTCCTTTTTCAGGATTGAAGGGATCCTCCTTCCCTTCTATCTTGGAAAAAGTTTGACAATTGTCAGCTGTCAGATAGCTCAAGAACTTAGCTTTGAAGTCAGCCACCTCTCCCAAAAACAAGGTCTTTTCCAAGAGAAGTCTGCACCCAAAGTCTGAAGGACATTGTATGAAGGACTAGACTTATCCCAACTTGAGACAAGTCTGTGGGCCATTACCACTTCAGAGTTCCACTGAAGTTTAGCTGATATTTGATTTTAACTGTCATCTTTCCATTCTTTTCTCTTCTTCAAAGTTTGACTCGAGAACACTGTGGAATTTCCAGTTCTTAATCTGACCTCCATCTCAGATTCTTGCTTCCTGGAAATTAGTAAGTGCACTAGTCTAAGAAAGTTCTTGGTTACAGAAGATGTTACAGCATCCAAATCTTGTTTGCAATGAAAAACCCATTAAACGCTGGTGATCGATGAAGAACTGATTGTCTTTAGAACAAATGAGCTAGTTGCTGTGCCCTGGTAGATGGTGAACTGACTGTCATCTGGTGATAGTTGCCCCACCACAGGCTGGCTTCTGTCACATTCCCAAGTTATGGAAATGAACTGTTAACAGAGATTGTACTTTCATTGGAAGATGGGAGCTTCATATTTGTATTGAAGTTTAGCAGAGTCCAAAAGAATCAGAATTACCCAAACATATTACTCAGTTTCTGGGTTATCCACCCCTTTGAATCTGATATCTATGTCTTTTCTTGCTCATACCTATGTCTACATGGATTCCTTGTTACCAAACTGATGGAGGAAATAAACAAAGCCAGACTCAGTTCTTTGCTATGGTAATGCTTTAAATTATTGCCAAATGAAACTGATGTTATGACAGCTGATGACCCATTTAGAGATATAAATATAACCAGACTCTGTGTGTGTGTTTGTGTGTGTGTGTGTGTGTGTGTGTAATGTGAGAATGGGAGATGGATAAGTGAGAGAGACTGAAAGCAAAAATGTTGGCAATCTTATCAGAGGTTTATGAGAGTGAAAAATGCAGGTGTGGAGTCACACTCTAAGGATTGCTTTTAAGAGTAAAAACAATGTGTAAACATTTTTGTGTCTCATTTGAATTCTCACTGGTCACAATGAACTACTGAAACACTCCATAGGTAAGCAGAGAATGTTTTAGCAAGTTGATAATATCCAGGCTTTGTTATTCCAATAGGTCCTGATTCTAACACATGAATGAATTAGCAGAAGAGTTGTGGTATGTGACAAGGGATGGGTCAGCACTGTAGGTTTTGCTGACCAATCTTTATAGATATTGCAGCTGATTGATCCCATCCTATTAGAAACAAATTTCAAACCTAAGCCCCATATATCATCTTACTTCTCAATGAAATTGATTATTCTTTTTTGTATCAGGTATTATAGATGAGATTCTTTCTACTTTTTTTTTGTTTGTTTGAGCTATACCTAGTGGTACTCAGGGCTTACTTCTGGCTTTGCACACAGGGATCACTTCTAGCTGACTTGGGAGAATAGATGAGGTGCCAGGGATTGAACCAGGAACTGCCATGTGCAAGACACGTGCCCTGCTCTCTCTGCTGTTGCTCATACACCATGACAGTCCTTCTACCTTGAAAGGAAACTGAGTTATTTTGATGGTAACTTATACCTACTTCAACAATGAGCTTTTCCCCCCTACCTGCTTGACACTTCTTCCCAGAATTACTATCAGAAACATTAATATATTTAGTACTTTCAGGTCATCTCAAATAATATCATGTCCAAAAGATTCACCTTGTAGCAAAGTGTGTGTGCAGCTGTGAACTCATCACTGTAGAGTCCCATGATACCATTCTTACAGTCCAACCCAGAAATCCCCAATTTAATGGGGAATAGCAATGGTATGTCCTAATTAGGGTCCTTAAAGTCCCAATTCAGAGATATCCTGTGAGGACAAGGCAAATTATTCTTCACAAGAGACACCACATTACATCAACGACTGGTATACTGGTCTGGAGCTACAAGCATCTCAACAAAACAGATAGTTTAGTGCTCTTGGAAAGCAAAAGAGTTTTCATTGCCCAATCCAATAACTGTTTGTTTTGTTTGAGGGCCATGCCTGGTGATGTTCAGGGCTTAATCCTGGCTCGATTCTTAGGGATTACTCCTGGTATGGGTCACCCATATACAAGACAAGTTCCTTACCCACTCTGCTATAACTGACCTAATGCCCCAAGAAATTTTCAATTCTTTAAAGAATCATTTCTTTCCAGCTATATTAACTCCAGGCTTATAGACTTCAATGTTATGAGTTCCCAAGGAAGAACCTTTCCTGGGTTCTTAGCATGAATCAAATTAAACTTGATCTGCTGCCTGGGCACTTGGATTCTGATTATCAGCAAGAGACAAAGCTGATGCTATGCCCTGAGGGTTTGGCATTTCCACAATCCACGTTGGCATTTCTTCTTACCTTTTGCTCCATTTTTTGATAGCAAATGGATATAAGTCGCAGTCTAGCCTAGACTTTCGTGGTATGCAAGAGCTCCATTTACGTCAAGGACAGGGACTGTTGATCCCCAAAGGAATGTCCCTAAGTCAACCAAGAAGTGGGTGGAATCTGCAGGGGATGGTTTATGAGTGTCATGCCAGTTTCTACTCAGCAGCATCCAGAAGCTGGGACTGTATTTCAGCTCCCCTTTCTCTCCAAAGAACCTGGAATTCTAAGACAGAGATTCCAGGTCATAGATACGCTGATATAGGCATTCCTCTTGCACATAGCCACCAGTTCCATTCCTGGAACTGCACGTGGTCTCCTGAGAAACTCTGTTACATCTTATGTAGAACTAGAATTAAGTCCTCACACATCTAAGTGTGCTCAACTCTCCTCTCCGCCCCACCTCCCCGCCCCCGCAAGTTACTTAGATAGGGATTCCTAGGACTTAAGTCAATCAAGTGCTATATAATAAGTGAACTGTTGTTCATCGATTGCCTCGAGCAGGCACCAGTAATGTCTCCTTAATCCTAGCCCTGAGATTTTAGAAAGTGCCACATTCGAGGCTCTTTCAGGGTCAGGAGAACGAGACCCATCATTGTTACTGGTCTTTGGCATATTGGATACACCACGGGGAGTTAGCCAGTGAACTATATTTTAATATTCTACTCTCCTGCTGGGCTACTTTTTCCTTTTGAATTTCTCCATGCTCAGTAGTTTTCTTGTGTATATAGAGATACATGGCCTAGGGCATGCTGATTTTGCGTGACATCTGCCATTTCATGATTGTTGAAAGCAATAGCACAACAACCCACGTTGGTATCTATCTTATGGCTGGCTAAATCCTTGTCCAGACTCTCTTGAAGCCTAACTACTACCTTACCTATTTTGTTTCCTTCCCTTGTCCCAAGGACATTAAAGGTAAAGATAAAAGGTAAAGGCCCTCCCATTGATCATCGATTTGCTCGAGCGGGCCCAGTAACGTCTCCATTAGAGATTTTGTTGTTACTGTGTTTGGCATATCGAATACATCACGGGGAGCTTGCCAGGCTCTGCCATGCGGGCGAGATACTCTCAGTAGCTTGCCGGGCCAAGGACATTGATGGTGAGAATACTACGGAGAATATTCTTGTATTCTATTCTCATACTCAGAGTTAGCCTCCAAGAGAAACCAACTTATAACAAAAAATTACTTGACTCCTCTCAAGTTTTCCTTTTCGAAATGGTGGATAATAGAGTACAAAACACCCTTGTCATGGTAATTGAAACAATGTACAGCAAATTGTCCAGCAAATTGCCTAGAGCATCTGAGTATTTAATTAACTGGAGGTTCCCTTGTTTCTTTTGTTTCCCACAGAAGCAACATTTTTTCTTGTATAATCCATTTCTAACAATAAATGTAGTTTTTCTTTTCTTTCCAGCATCTACAATTTGTAAATGTTTTCTTCCTGATGACACTATGAATCATGATAATTTTAATAAATGGGTAAATACATAATTTCTGATGTGAAATGTAGTTCAAGAGTAAACTCTACCTCAGCCATGGACTTAGTTTATTTGGAGATTTGACTATCCTTTAAGACCAACTAGTTAACCTACATCAGGAAGAGGAATTTTCAGCAATCTGTGCCAAAGGATGGAAATTATAAAGTAAGGTAAAGACTTCAATCAACACCAGAGTCTTTTCATCTATTATTTGGAGTTAGGAAATGCCAGTCTTCCAAGTGATAGGTAAGCTCCAATTGATTTTGAAAGTGTAAATGGAAGTTGATGCTCCGGAAAGGGGAGAAGGAAGTTAACTAAAATGAATGATATGCAAAATCTTAAGATCATGAAGGCCTCTGTGTAGATGACATTGAAGGAGCAGACAGTGAGCCAGGAGCTATCAAGGGGAAAATGTCATAGATTGAAATTCAGTTGAATAAAAGATCACATGCATAAAATAGAGTTTGTTTCTTTTAAAAAAATGATGTTTTTAATTGGCATGGACATCATGGCTGTATTGTGATGCTGAAATGATTGGCAAATAACCATGGATACCACAGTATAAATAACAATACTGTTTTCTATTTATTTCTCATCTGAATTATGGTGTTCAGAGTTGGTTGTCACCTGGACCCTTGAACTTGTAAAGCAAAACCAGGTAAAGTCATTATCAGTTCTTTTCTTCCCTTCCACGTACTCTATTTCAGAAGAGCACCCTCACTCTCCTTCACAGATCCAGAATCATCTGGAAATAATTCCCAATGTGATAGTACGTGGAAGGATTTTTTTTGTAGACAATTGCTTGAAGATAGCATTTCATTCCAATCAAGAACTGAAATGCAGTTTGAGTAATTAGCAATATTTTCTTCTCGGCCCCACTAACTCTTGTGCCAAATCACTTCAGAGCCTGCCTTTCAGATTTGAAACTTCGAAAGGAAAACCCATGTCATAGTCACTAACTAAACTACAAATAACTCTGTGAACCAGATTTTTGATCAGTCATCTTTCAGAAAGCCTAGAGTTACCAACAACCAAGTTGGTTCAGCACTGAAGATCAAGGATTCTATGTTTATATCTTCTGACCTGATCATTTATTTTTTTTATTTTTTGGACTATGACTATATTTATTCACTTCCAATGCCATTCAGACAAAAATTTTCTAAGGTTTTTTATTATTTAAAAAATAATGAACTTTAAATAATGATCCTATCTTTGATATTTTAGGATTTTTGGAGACATGTATAGCAGTAGTAGAGCATTTGCCTTGCGTGCAGCTGGCCAGCCAAACCAGGTTAAATTTCTCTGCCCCTCTTGGAGAGCCCAGCAAGCTACCAAGAGTATCTCGCTGCACTGCAAAGCCTGGCAAGCTACCTGTGAAGTAATCAATATGCCAAACAGTAACAAGAAGTCTCATGATGGAGACGTTTCTGGGACCACTCAAGCAAATCGATGAACAACGGGAGGACAGTGCTACAGTGCTAGGAATGATCTGGCAATGTAAAAAAATAAAAGGCAAAGACTATGAGTAATTTATCAAGTAACTGTTAAGAGGAGGCTAGTAGAATACTTAGCGATCACCATTGGTGTTCTTTTTATTTTTTACTTACTCTGTTTCAGAAGAGGATCCTGCCTGACTCTCCTTCCCTAGATTACTAACATATTTAAATATTAAATTCCCCAGTCTTTAGTACTGGGCATCTGAGCAAAGATGGTGTGCTCATTCTTGGACTGCGTCTTCCAAGAGGAAGCTCATTGCCCCTACTTCACATTTCCCTTTTTGATCTCTAGGAAATAACCCTAATAGTGAGATGTTTGAGGGAGAAAACTCCTTTCTCAAACTTCCTTATTCTGTCACTATATTTTTGAAAACCTATGCTTTGTTTTTGTTTCACTGTATCACTGTATCATGTCATCCCATTGTTCGTCGATTTACTTGAGCAGGTGCCAGTAACGTTTCTATTCCTCCCAGCCTCTTACTCATCTTTTCCCAATGATTGGAGGCTCTTTTAGGCTCAGGGGAATGAGACCTGTTGTTGTTACTGATTTTGGCATATTGAATATGCCACAGGGAGCTTGCCAGGCACTGCCCATGTAGGTGGGATACTCTCGGTAAATTGCCGGGTTCTCCGAGAGGCATATACTTATATATTTCTCTCTATGAATTGTTGCCTACTGTCTGAACCCCATCAAATATGGTGTGGCAATTATGGAAAATGGATAGGAAGTGTCTTATAATGTTTATAATGTTTTAAGTGTCTTATAATGTTTATAATGTCTATAACTTTATAATGTTATAAAACAGGAAAACGACCTGGAGCGTGGTGGTGGTTGGGTAGTGGAGGTTGGTTGCTGGGGCTGGGTCCCTGGGGGCAGGGAGAGCTCACATCTGCCCCCTGCGGTGCACCTCGAGTGAAAACAGCCTGGTGCATAGTCCCTATCTTCGCTTAAAGTATATAAATTCACATATAATAGACATCAATTAATGAAAAGAATATAGCAAGTGCCAAGACCCAAATGTGTTACTCCTATCAGCCTAGCTATCAAGATGAATTGAGAATCTTACAGGAATGTGGTGAGAGATAACAGTATAAATAAAATAATGAACACCAAGATACAAGTGGGAAAGCTGTGATGTAGGACTAACCATGATGGGAAAACAAACAGGCACAGTTATTTAAATACACGACCAGACCTCCTGGTAGCCATGTAGGAACTCCTAATAGGAATGGTGTGAAAATGGAAAAATTAACATGGATGCTCTTTCTCTTAAAGTTCCAGTCCAGGGTTTCTTATTCTTTTCTGGCGTTGAAACTCAGAGATTGATGGGGGAAGAAGTCAGAGAAATGTGTGAGTTCTTTCCCTTATTGTAACTGATATTCCAATTCCAGTTTATTTTTTCATTTGTAAATAAATACAATAATACCTCCTCCAAAGGATGTACAGTTTCAATAACTGAAAATGCCAAAAGGGCTTACAACACAAGAGGAAGCCATTAAAATACGGTGTATGAATATGACAAATGAATTATCAAAACTGATGCAGATTTTTATTGATAACCAGGCCTATTAATATTTAAATATCTGCATATGGAATTAATATTGAAGTATCTGCATATGGAATTAATATTGAAATATCTGCATATATAATCACATTTTTATTACTTGATTCCACTTTTCTGAAATAGGATTTTGTCACAGTAAAAAAATAGAAAAGTGTACAAGAAATAGAGAAAATGGGAAGCTTGCATCTACTTTCCAATCTCACAGTGATTACTGACCCAAAGACATTTTTAGTGTAAAAGCTTGAAAGTTGATTCTCTGGAGTCCTTCGTCCATGCAGAGTACTAAGCGCTTTCTCTCCTTTCAAGTTTCAATTTAATATGGGTCAAGGTTCTGGTCTTTAATGATAAATGACAGTGAGAATAGCTTCTGCAAATGACAACAAATTAATGGGCAAAGACCGCAGGTCTGTCTTTGTTGCTTCCCACTATTTGAGCTGAGCAAATAGCTTCCTGAGAATATATTAGAATTATTATGGATAGATTTTGTTGTACAAACAGACCTCATGTTTATAAGTTTGCATGTGTGCTGTTTTGAGTTTCAGGAACATTAAATGAGATAGGTAGAGCTCCCAAGAAAGCAATGAATCATTAGAGCTGAACTTTAACACCCATTCTCCAGTTAATTAATTGAAATAGAGTCACTTTGTAAGCAAGTAATTGATTCTCTATAGCTGCCCCAAATCTTTTGAGATTTGCTGATGTGATCATTACATTGGAGGGAGATACTGCATTGGTATTGGAACATTCCTTCTAAGACCTTAGTGGCACAGAGGAAATCTACAAATACTATTTTCTAAAATGTAAGGATTTACCAGGATAAGACTATGCCTTTCCCTGTATATTAGAGTGAAATAGTGTACCAGTGAAATACGCAGCTCTCTGCAGGCCTGCTTGGCTGACTGTCCCTGCCATATCATCTGGTAAAACTAACATTGAAGTAAATATTTCAAACACTGCTCAAGTTGATGACACTATGATATCTTTTTTAATAAATGTCTAAGAGCAGGAGTGGCTGAAATATTTTTCTTCACCATTTTACCTTCATCACCATATTGTCCTTGTTAAAATTTTCACACAGTCTTGCCACTTCATTATCCAGTGACAAGAATTTGTGTGTGTGTGTGTGTGTGTGTGTGTGTGTGTGTGTGTGTGTGTGGAATATGTATATCTGTAGTCCCTATTGGTCATGGTGCTTTGCACTTTCTACGTCGTGACCCATTTCCTATCTTCAACTCTACAGATCACTTTAATTCTCATCAGTCACTAATAATTCCTTGAGCATATTTGAAATATTAGTGCCTTGGTCAATTTAGTAGAGTTGTAAGGATGCTGGGGATTCCTTGTCCTGAAGTTGTTTGAGAAATCACATCTTAAGTCTTTAATAAAATGATTATATCTGTCAGACCTGATGATGTCTTAGTCATTTCTAAATGCAAAATGCTCTCACTAGTTTGGCATTGTTGCAATCAAGATGGCAGACAAAAAATGCAGTCGGTGCAGTATATTGAAAAGGCAGCAAAAAAAAGTGCGTTGAGGTAAATATGTATTCATATTAATGCCTCATTCTTTCCTGATTCTCTGCATCAACAGTTATTTCTTTTAATCAGTTCATATTCAGGACTCCACAAGTGCTGTGGGGGCCAACCATCTTTCCTTGGAAATTAAAGCTTAGAAATCTTTCCATTCTACGTTTGAAAACTTAATTCCGTTCTGTATGTATGATTTATATGTCTTTTTCTAGCTGAATTTGTCAGTCAGCCCCAAATGTTATGTACTAAAGCATGGCAGTGCCTACTGTAGTCCAAATTATTTTTGATTACCTTGAGGTTATTCAAAATTTCAAAAATAAAGTGGAGAAACTGAACATGTAAGTGATACAGTAATAGTGCCAGTCATCCTTTATGTGTCAAGTAGTAAGGCCCAATAAGAAGACTCAGCTACACTGATGCCCACAATTTGAGTCAGGAGATAAAGAGAAAGAGAAAGATCAGAGGGGCTAAGGTTCCCATCTTGATTACAGCCAGCCCTGGCTCTACACCTGGTATCACTGATGGTCCCCAGAGTGTTACCAAGATCATTCTTAAATACTGAGCTGTAAATAAGCCTTGAACACTGTTGGTTGTGGCCCTAAATCTGTAATTAAATATTTGAGTATATTAATTACATAAAATAAATCATGAAGTTGGACAAACCTCAACCCAAATCTTGATGCTTCCATTCCACGACTTTCTACCCACCCACTGGTCACAGTAAGGTACGAACACAATTATCTTTACACACAAGACAGATTTGGGATGTTCATATACTACTTCTTTTTTTCTTAGCAGTTCCATTAACCTGGGAAAGTCTTCATAATTATTGCTAAACATGGCCCACCCCAATTATTGACCCTTGGTGCCAGTATCTGGATAGCTTAAGTTGATGTCAAGGAACTTCTTTAAGGACATTTTTTTTTTAGTTTTCTTTTGAAAACTATAAACCAGAAAATCACTTCAGAATTTGGCACTCACATCTCAGAGAAATACAATGCAAAGTGCAGATATATATTTGAGAATTAATGCTAACCCTTTGGGTATAGTTTCTTATATTTGTCTAAAAGTACAAGTCAGAATTTTGTATCTGTTTCGTTAAAAAGCATTTATAATGTACAGTACTTTGAATATTTTTGTGCTATACGTGGGCAGAATTTTTCAAAAGTTCTTGAAGACTTGAAGCAGAACCTTGTAATTTGTATAAATGATGAGTATAAAATCTTATCATAAAATGCTAACATTTGCATTGTTTCAAGTAAAACCTAGAAATTCAGCATTAAATTTTTTTCAATGTTTACAAATGAAGAAAAAGGACTTAGAAAAGCCTTGAGAGATTTTTATATTATGTGTTTTATGGGAAAAAATAACAAATCACTAGGGAGGTTGAAGAGTTTTCATTGTCGATGGCTTCTGGAGATTGAACTCCTAATGCCATTCAGTGTTTCCAGGACAAGTTTGCTCTCTTTAACAGAAGATGTGGATGTTTACTCTGTGCAAGAAATTGGGCTACAACAAGTATGCAGCTGCCAAACCTACAGTGTTACTGTAGCAACAGAAATCTATAAACTCAAAATCACCAGCAAATATAGGTGAGAGAAATGATACAGCCTGAATGATAAGAAGTCCAGGATAACTTATCTGTGACAAAATGATATTGTAGAATTCGTGGAAAAATGCTGATGGATGATGAGAGAACAGGAACAGTCAGGAAGCTTTCTGGAATAGTAGAAACCAATATATTTTTTAGGTAAAAGCTAAAGTTTTATAGAAATTCTATGACATTGTCAATATAATATAAGAAGAGAGCGATGTGGGGAGAATGAGATAATTTTAAGAAAAAATATATCGACTAACATGTGGGATAAAAATAATAGATTGCAGTGATTTTGCATCAAGAGAGCAACAGGAAGACAATTAAAATAAATTAAAATAAAAATTGTGGAGCTACTGATCAGAATGAACCTTATGGAATACATACATAATAGTTTACATGACACACTGGAGGAGTTCTGCAATTTTCAACTGAAAAGAGGTAAATAATGATTCAAAAGATATTAAATATGAAGTAGATGGTCCATTGATTGCAACCAATGTTTAACGAGAGTTTACAATGACAAGTGTGCCCGCTGCCATATTGTCCCAATTCCCAAGTGAGTTTTGGGGATGCACGCCATGAAAGACTGCCCCTTTCAGAAGGGGAATTGATCAAGGGAAGTTAACCTTCACCCAAAGGGGGTGAGGATCTATGTAAATTATTTAAACTTTTCCATGAGTATTTGTCCCTTCCCTAACATTGATGTATCAATCCCTGAATTTGTAACCTGTGAACTCCGATACTTGTTTTAAACTTGAGATTATAGCTCGATACTTTTTATTCCTCAAGTTATCCAGTTGTGATCACAAGCTCATTCAACTTGAGTGTTGTGTTCCTTTCCTATGTTCCCAGTACTTTTTGTTTGTTTGTGCACTTCTTCTCACATTTATAGACACCACCTCATTCTATAAGGTGCAGTACTGAAGTGAGAGATCTAAGAGTGATTATTGGCATAAGCAGATTCTTTGATTCTGCAATATATATCAAGTGCAAACTCAAAATAAAAACAATAAAACTTTACACATATGAATTTAGCTCAGAGCCTATATGGAAGAAAATAACTTTTTTTTTAAAGTAAAATTGACGAAGGATCAGACCAGATCAATTTAACTACTTTGGTATTGAATACCTCTATATGCCAGATGTGAAGTCTGACATAGTTACAGAAAGTACCTTATAAAGTCGCTGAAGAGCTACTGCAGTGGTTAAGGCACTTGCCTTGCCTGTTGTGAGCCCTTGTTCAATACCAGGTACCACATATGTTCCTCCAGGGTCTCCAAGAGCAACCCCTGAGCACAGAGTCAGGATTAAACTCTGAGCATCAGGCTGAACAGTGTAAAACAAGGCTTGCTGCATGCAAGATAAGTGCCTTGCTTCCTGTAATATCTCTCTGGACCAAGAACTCAGATCTTTTATTAACAATGGACATAAGGACTCAGAGGCAACGTAGAAGACATTAATTACTTAAACACTGAATATTTTGTGAACTTGAAAAATATTTAAAATATCTAATTTAGGCACTTTGCACAGACTAGTGTGACCAAGGACTTGAATCTGTAGTATCACTCTATCACTTAATATGGTGAAAAGCTGAAAATAGCCTCAGTAAGGGAGTGGGCCAGTGAACCCTCGTATGATGAGCAGTCTGTAATGATTCAAAAGAAGAAAAAAGACTCACACATACTATGAAAGAAATTTACCTGAAACTTCTGTTGTAGAGAAAAGAAAGTTTCAGAAACAAAAGCATGACATGATTATAAAAATGTAAATAATCAGAATGCACTGTAGCACTGTTCTCTCCTTGTTCATCAATTTGCTCGAGCAGGCCCAGTAACGTCTCCATTGTGAGTCTCGTTACTGTGTTTGTCATATTGAATACATTACGGATAGCTTGCCAGGCTTTGCTGTGTGGGCGAGACATTCTGGGTAGCTCGCTGGGCTCTCCGAGAGGTGCAGAGGAATCAAACTCGGGACTGCTGGTCATATTGGCCGTGTGCAAGGCAAATACCCTACCCACTGTGCTATCGCTCCAGCCCAAATAATCAGAATAATGATTTTTGAAATGAAATTTATCTGTACACACAAATATGTAGAAAGCAAATAAAAACAAACACAAATTTATGTTGTTAATTTGGTGTTTGAGGGAGATATGTTTGATAAAGTGAGAGCTTGAAGTTTCTACTTTAAGTGTGAGAGCCACGCCTGTTGGTGATTGAAACCACTAGGGTTGCTCTTGGCTGTGCTTGAAGTCATGTATTGCCAGGGACTGAATCCCGGTCATCTAGTCTACCACAGGTGCTGTAATCCCTGCCTGGGATTTAAGACCTTTGCTTGGATTTTTATAAGAAAAAGATGTTAATGTATCACTTATATAATAAGGATTGTATTTTGAAATTACCATAGAAGAAGAAATGCCACTAGGTTTTTAAAATAAGTGAATTATGGATTTGAGGGTGTTTGTTTTGAGGTTTCTCGGGATTGAACACAGAGCCTCACACATGCAAAATGAACGCTCTATCACCAAGCCACGGCCTTGGACTTTCAATTTTTTTTTAAATAGGTGGTAAAGTGGTCAGGGAGATATGATAGCAGGTAAGACCCTTGCCTTCCATGCTGGTGACTCTGGTTTGATTCCCAGTACTCCATAGGGTCTCCTGAGTCCACCAGGCATGATCCCCAAAAACAGAACCAGGAGTAAGCCCTGAGCACAGTTGTGTTTGGCCCTGAAACAAACATATGTATGAACATATACATACACAAGATGTCTTTTTAAAAATTCATATCTATACATTTAAATTTTATTTTATTTTTATATAATTTGTATATATAAATTAAACTACTTTTAGATTTATATATAATTTAAATACATAAAATTTATATTTATATTTCTATAGAGAGAGACTATGGGCTGGAGCGATAGCACAGCGGGTAGGGCGTTTGCCTTGCACGCAGCCAACATGGCCGACCCAAGTTCGATTCCTCTGCCCCTCTCGGAGAGCCCGGCAAGCTACCGAGAGTATTCGATATGCCAGACACAGTAACAACAAAGTCTCCAATGGAGACGTTACTGGGCCCGCTCGAGCAAATCGATGATCAACAGGAGGGAAAAAATAAAAATAATAAAATAAGAGAGAAACTATATAAAATTTTTAAAAGACAGCGAATGGGGCAAAGTGTGACTAGCATTTATAGGAAGCATGGAGGCTTGGAGAGGTTAGGGAAAAATAGAACTACTTATCTTTAATCCGTATGTGATACAGCATGTTCATAAAGTTATAATAGCTTGTGATGGACAGGAGATATGTTACAAATGAAATGTGTAGCATAAAATACTTCACCTTTAATGATAAAATAGATTTGTATAAACAAAACTGCAAAAATCTTCCCAAATCACAAAATTATATATTGTACAAAACTTCTAACTAATGGAATGAGAAAAAAATCAAAGTAAAAGACAATCATCTCATGACTAATAGGCTAAAAGAAGCTCTCATGTTATTACCATAATTCAGTGGATTAAAAAAATAAGCAGTCCATAGAATTGCAAGTTTTACAGTAAAATGCTGGTTGAATCCGAAAACAGAGTTAATATTATCAAATTTAGTGTTTATGTGAGAATTTGAAGAGAAGGAAATTAGAGAATTTATAAAATATTTTCTTTTTAATTTAAGTATAAATGGATATTCTGTCATTAAAATTTTAATTCATGTATATGATTATAATTCAATTAACATACTTATAATAATAACACGTATGCCTTTGCTGTAATTATCACAGTTCACCACCACCAAAGTATCCAAGATCCTGCACCAGTGTCCTATTGAAGAAGATAAGTTCTATATGCATAACAATCCAAAATAATATTATTAATGAACTGCCTGGCACAAAAATACATTTCTATGTTTGTGGGTACATTCTAATTGTGTATGTTCTTATGAGATCTGGATTTTATCATCTCTCATCTGCAGAAAATCAGTTATTTCCTTAAGGATGGAAAATGAAATTTGTTTCTTTCTTACCACTCATTTAGAAAAGTGTGTTTTACTTCATATCTGATTAATGGTAATGCCACACACATTCCTTTCTCGGAATTTTTCTTTTTGACTAGGTACTACTTTGAGGGATCGATTATTTTGGGGGATATTCTAACATATACCAATCTGACATGAAGTTATGGTGTCCAAATACATCAATGGATCCAACTTAGACCCAAAGCATGAGTCTGAGTTAAACCCCCTTCGGTGGGAGACAGAGCAGAACCTTCAGGTTCTCTCCTTGACATCATCGCCAAATTGTAACTGGTCTTTTATTTGCATGCACTATATGAGTTATTGGTGATGGATCCGAGTGAAAGAGAACATCAAAGTTACTTTAGACTTTCAAAATACACAAGTTTGAAAGATAGTACAAAATGTTAATGAGACTGTCTTGCACATGGCTGGCATGTGTTTTTATTTTTCCCTGAATAACTCCAGGAATGACCCCTGAAAGCACTCAGGAGTGAGTCCCAAGCATTTCCCAGTGCATCTCTATGACTCCCCAAATTAAAAGCATTGTTCTATTTTCTTAATTATTGGTCAAAATAAATGCATGTTCATCATACCAACATATGAAAGTATAGCAAATATAAAGAAACGGGATGCTGCTGTCTGAAAGCAGTCATAGATAATTTTCATTTCCTTCCATTTGTTTCATATCCATTGGTTCCTATGCATTTCATGGTGTGGAACATGCAGTACAAATATGTATTATCTGGCTTTTTTTGTCATTTTGTTATGAACTTGTTCCCAAGTCATTAAAATATTCTGCTAAATATTTATTAGTCATATAATATTTTACTAACTGGAGACACTATATATCTCTCTATTATAGAATATTAAAGTAATTTGTCACTGATATTTAAAAATGCTAACCTATCATCTTTGTGCTGGAACAGTTGTCTGTGTCTCTGATTCCTTTCATTAATTATACTTTAAAAAAGAACTGTAGGGGCTGGAGAGACAGCACAGCGGGAGGGCATTTGCCTTGCACGCAGCCAACCGAGGTTCGATTCCCAGCATCCCATATTGTCCCCTGAGCACAGCCAGGGGTAATTTCTGAGTGCAGAGCCAGGAGTAACCCCTGTGCATCACCAGGTATGACCAAAAAAGCACAAAAAAAGAAATAAAATTGTGGATTTTAGAAATCACACCTAAGTTTCTAGGTGTCTGATCTAAAGGTCGTTCCAGTTAAATCTTCCCTATATTTTATTACCACCCACAGCACATGTGCCCATTAACAGCGCCTTCCAGCACTATTTATTAATTTAAGCACCCTTGTTTTATGAGAAATATAAAATATTTCTCAATATATTGAAAATATGTGGCATTTGCCTGAGCACTACTGGATGCTCCTTACACACACACACACACACTCACACACACACACACACACACACACTCACACACACAGCATTTTGTAATTTTCATATTTTTCTGTTTTACTTTCAACTATATATTGCTTCTAATGCATATAGTTTTCTTCCATTTTGTCTAATCGCCCGCTATTATGTTCAATATCTTTGGCTACCACTGGTACTCATTATCTCATGAGTATGACACCCTTTTGGTCTTCCTAACTTAGAGAAAATTCTCACTTCTTTCAGGCTCGATCTTAATTAAAACATCATGAGTATATCTGATCACGACCATCCTGTAATTCGTCGATTGCCTCGAGCAGGCCCCAGTAACGTCTCCTTTGTCCTAGCCCTGAGATTTTTTTTAAAAAGTGCCATATTCAAGGCTCTTTCAGAGTTAGGAGAATGAGACCCTTCATTGTTACTGGTGTTTGGCATATTGGGTACGCCACGGGGAGTTTGCCAGACTCTGCCGTGTGGGCAGGTTACATTCGGTAGCTTGCCAGTTTGTCCAAAGTAGGAATGAGATGATAAGATGTCACTTCTGGGAGCTGGTTTTTATGGTCTCTGAGTCTTGGCCATTGATGGGCTTACACGGTGCCAGGGGACCAGTTGGTGGGTGTGACCCCCGCCTACTGGAATTTGGAGGATCTGGGTGGAGGATGCTCAGCCCCAATGCAAGTAGGCTTGGAGATCTCAGTCCTGGGACCCGCGTGCTTTTGTTCCCCTGCCGGTACCTTCATGTGTGCAGAGAGTGGTCTCAGCAGGGTGGTGGCTGGTTCTGGAGGTCTTCGGCTGCCGGAGCTCTGATCAGCTGATCGGGGTGGGGAGGGAAACTCAACCCGCTCCCCTCCAAGGGGCCCCGGCGAGGACAGCCAGGCGCGGGGGCAGGAGACTCTGTATATAGTATATCTGATACACACTTCTTATACTGGATCTGTTTTGAATCTTAGGTTTACAAGGAACTGAAAAAAATAACATATTCAAAGCAGTGCAACACTTAAGCAGACATAGTCAATACATTATCTCTTTACCTACATTTGCCTCTAGTCAACGAAGTATCGCTCATATCTCTATCATTTTACACAGACCAGTGTGACATAATAAATGCTCCGAATGAATGACACAGAAACAATGTAGGCTTGAGAAAAAGAAGTGGTCACTACCGGTTTCTATGCCAGTTTCATTGAGGAGGACAATCCACAAGTATTGAAGAAAGGGCAGGTGAGAGAGTGGAGTGGAGGATGAAAGAATCAGAGAAAGGACTTAAGTCAGAGTTTTTGGATGAGTGAGTTTGGGCATGTTAAGGTTAGAAGTGAAACTGATTGAACTAGAACTGGAACTTTGATTGCTTTCAAATTCCGCTTCATGAATGTTACATCGCATGTTTCCTCCCTTCCTTGCCCTGACCCTGACCAGTACAGTGGAAACTAAGAGCTCTCAATGAGACTTTGAAGTATTCGTCCCACCAACAGTCCCTGCATATTTTATCCTCTGCCTTCCACAGCCACTGTTCAAATCATTTGCCTATAATAACCCCATGTAAGATTTCATGTGAATATAATTGTGCTTTTGTTAAACCAAATTTGAAAGACTTCGGAATACAGAAAGAAGCAGCATAAAAATGTAGAGAAATATGTCAGTGAGAGAAATGCAGAGAATAGCCCACAATAGACTCAATCAAAAGGAGCTTTTCATAAAGATGTGAACTTGAAGATGCTAGCAGGTGTTGAACATTTATCAACTGTAAGATAACATTGGTTTGTCCTGTCTGCCTTGCCGCAGGGAACTTAGGTTTATTGGGTTACTCCCATCACAGTGCTCTCATTCCTTTGTGTTTATTTGTAAACTCTTTCTTTGAGCTTTGCTTCCCCAACCAGTCAATCACCTTTATCTCCTAATCAGACTCTGTTAACTTGTAAATATTGCTTTTTCTCTTCTCCTTAAGTCGTTTTGCATAGTTAATTCAGAGCAATGTCCTGTTTGTATGGACACAGAAAGACAGTCAATGCTATGCTTTTGTAATTTGGGAGTTAATTGACTCTGAATGATATTCATTCCGGGGCATCTGTTCTCTTGAGTTAAGCCTCAGTTGCCCTTACTTTTTAGCACCCCAAAAGCAGGGTCCCCGATGAGTGATTGGATGGACCCAGGGCAAACTGTGAACTACCCTGGCATTGAAATGGGTCAGACCAAAGCGCCACACTATTTGACTATAAGAGCATGGTCATGGACAAATTCTTTCATGATCCAAAAAGTAACAACTAGACTAAGACCCTGCTATGGTTATGAAAGATCAATCTGGCTTGAACACTGTAGTCTGAGATCTATAGCGAGATGCCCCCAGGAGAGCCATCCTATAAGCTTAATATATCTCTTACTATTTTCATTTCATTTCATTTCATCATCCTGTTATTTGTCGATTGGCTCGAGCAGGCCCCAGTAACGTCTCCTTCATCCTAGCCCTGAGATTATATTCAAGGCTCTTTAGGAGAATGAGACCCATCATTGTTACTGGTATTTGGCATATTTGGTAGGCCACTGGGAGTTTGGCAGACTCTGCCCTGTGGGCAGGCTATATTCGATAGCCTGCAAGTTTGTCCAGAGTAGGAATGAGATAATGAGATATCATAAAAAGATGTTCTGATAAGATGTCGCGCGGCCGCAAATGCGGCCGTGCGGTTCCTGGAGCTGCATTTTGTAGTCTCTGAGTCTTGGCCGTTGATGGGATTACACGGCGCCAGGGGGCCAGGTGGTGGGTGTGACCCCCGCCAACGGGAATTTGGAGGATCTGGGTGGAGGATGCTCGACTCCAATTCGAGTAGGCTCGGAG
Organism: Sorex fumeus; assembly: GCF_029834395.1. Taxonomy (NCBI): domain Eukaryota; kingdom Metazoa; phylum Chordata; class Mammalia; order Eulipotyphla; family Soricidae; genus Sorex; species Sorex fumeus. Next base: position 2,428,531 of record NW_026606063.1, read on the forward strand.
ATCTCGGCCCCGGAACCCGTGTGGCTTTGTCCCTCTGCCAGTACCTTCATGTGAGCGGAGAGTGGTCTCAGCATGGTGGTGGCTGGTCCTGGAGGTCTTCGGCTGCCGGAGCCCTGGTCGGGGTGGGGAGGAAAGCTCAACCCGCTCCCCTCCAAGGGACCCCGGCGAGGAACAGCCAGGCGCAGGGGCAGGAGACTGACTATGTCCGCACAAAATAACTAATATTAAGAAGTAGATTTGTGGCTGGAGTGATAGCACAGCAGGTAGGGTGTTTGCCTTGCGTGTGGCCAACCCGGGTTCAATTCCCAGCATCCCATATGGTACCCTGAGAACTGCCAGGGATAATTCCTGAGGGCTTGAGCCAGGAGTAACCCCAGTGCATCACTGGGTGTGACCCCCCCAAAACAAACAAACAAACAAACAAAGAAGTAGAATTAAGATGTTAAGTTGTTGAACTAAGGAGAGGAGAAACACCCCTAGGTGGTATTTCCACCCTTAAGCCTGATCAGCATTAAGGAAGGGCTTTTGGTATTTTGAATATGTTACCCCCAATGCTGGGAATTGTTAAGAGATGAGAAAGAGACCAAGGCAGTGAGAGGGAGCACAGAGAGATGAGAGGGAAAGACAGGAGGAGACCAACCAAAATAGTGAGACTGAAATGGGCACATGGGGAGAAAGGAATAAACTGACCATCAACCAGCACTGTTCCCTCCTTCATGCGGCTGTTGGTGGCGGCTGTAGACCATATGGGCAAGCAGCCTGAGACCACCCAAAGCATCTGGCGAGAGAGAGCCGCGGGGGCTGGCAGATTGGTGATTACATAATCAACCACTGATATTGTTAGTCTATGATTAAAAAAATGTTAGCCACAAATTAATCTTGAGCACTGTAGCACTGTGCTGTCGTCCCTTTGTTCATCAATTTGCTTAAGCAGGCACCAGTAATGTCTTACAACAAATTGTGAGACTTGTTGTTACTCTTTTTGGCACAAGGCAATGGAATTCAAATAAAAGGCACAATATAGTGGGCGTTGTTATTCTGATTTATAAGGGAATAGAAAATACTTTAAAGGACCTCAGGCTTTTCAGACAGAGAGCATTGTAGCATTGTAGCACTGTCTTCCCGTTGTTCATCGATTTGCTTGAGCGGACACCAGTAATGTCTCCATTGTGAGACTTGTTGTTACTGTTTTTGGCATATGGAATACAACACGGGGAGCTTGACAGGCTTTGCTGTGTGGGCGGGATACTCTTGGTAGCTTGAAGGGCTCTCTGAGAGGGACAGAGGAATCAACCCAGGTCTCCCATGTGCAAGGCAGAAGCCCTACCCACTGTGCCATTGCTACATCTACTCAGATGGAGATATGAAGGTTAAAGATGGAACGAACAAAAAAAAAAAATCAGTGGAATGCTCTTGTATAATTAATGATGCTATGTTTGGTTTCATATAGTCTATTTTTACATGTGAGATATATATACATATATATTAATCTGGATGAATGTGTGAATATTGATAATGGCTTTCACAGCTTAAGCAAGTGATAGAACAGTGAAGTATGTATCTACCCCACAGAGCAGGTTTTGATAACCCATCACATGGAAAACACCAAAATCTTTGGTGATTTTGAAATGCACAGGGAAGGATATATGGAGCCTTTGTTTCTATCTTACTGAGAGCTGAGAAATAACTAAACCCTGGTGAAGAGTCTTTTCGGAGTCAACTTGGGCTCCTGCACTCCGTTTTCCAAGTATAGATTTTCCTCTTCCAAGTATTGGGTTTTTATTTGTTAATTTGCTTAGGGATGGAGGAGGGAAGAATCAGCACATCAAGTCCTGTTTTATTTTCCTCACATGCAAGTTGTTGAATTACTCAGTCTCCTGGTACTAGTCAACTCTTGCAATTTCCAGGGAGTGGGGTTTATTTCTATCTCTTCTTCAGTCCTTTGGAACTGGAATTCTCTAAGAACAGAGCGTGTTTGTCACATTTCCTGCTACGTTTGATGATGGAAAAAAAGTCTACTGAGGTGTCCGTTAGGTGGTGGCGAGCTTTCATTTTCATTTTTGTGCATCTTCTTTTTGAGAAAGATAAGCCTCCAATAGAGGAAGTCCCTGACTTCCTTGCTGGCATTGACATTTAGAAACTGTCGTAGGAGTTGACAGAGATGCATTTGCAGGCTAACATGGCAGAGTCCAGTTTCCATCTTGAATTTAACGGGACTGCTGATGTTAGATATCCATCATTTCATTTCACTTGCTTTTACTTTTTATTCCCTACCTAACCCTTGCTGAGTCCCAGTTTCATACCAGGCAGGCGAACTATTATGCCCAAGCAAATCAAATCTCTTTATTATTTCTTACTGCATTTCTTAATCAGTATCACACAGTTGAGTTCCTGTTTTCGAAAGTCTGTGGGTCTCTGAACAGCAGGAACTTTATCTTAATCCCTCTTTCTATTTTTCATAATGCCTGTTGAGGTTTTTATGCATGTACTCTTCACAAACACCTGTTCATTTGTGGATTATTTCAAGTGAGTTGAAAGAACAGATACTTTGAAATGAGGACTGCGAATATTATTAATCTAATGAAACTGCTGCTTTCTCAAAAGCGTTAGAAATGTCAGTGTGAAAAATTAAGGATGAGAGGGCATTATTGTTTCTCCATTTAAAAGCCTCTTCGGGTGGTTTTTCTTCACCCTTGTAGAAGAAAGAACAGTCTTGGGCAGAGAGTTTGTTCAGCCACAGTCTGCTCCTAATCACCCTTCTCTCTCTTCCCATGCGGTCCCTTTCTTTCCTTTTCATCTCCACACCTCAGTGTCCTGATCTTCTTCATTCCTTTATTCGCTCTCTATTACTAAGTCTCCCCTGTTTCCAAACCCCTTTTTATCCCCAGATGGTGTCACTTCTGGCGTTTCATGGGCTTAGACCAGTTTATCTGACCTCTAGTGAATTGGACTGTGAATTGACTAGTGAATTGAACTAATCCTGTCTTAATATTCTTGAAGGAGAAGTCCAAACTTTCTTCATTGGCATATTTATAAGTATAGTTTAGACTGATGATGGTGTTACAAAAATAAAAATTATGGGATTGGGTTGTGATATAGTGAGTATGTCTTTCTCTGCAAGGCGGATTCAAAAAGGCATGGCTACATGCAGCTATTTTAGCCCTACTGTTTTCTAAGTTTGATTGGCAGGGTGTTGATGGTAGCGAAAAAGGCATCAACTGGAAAATGGATGATTGGAGGCCATATATAGATAGAACATCAGACGCCCAGCTAAGTGGATCCAAATGCAAAGAGCTCTGTAGTACACTGCCAATGCCTCTCTTTATATTTTAAACGCAGCAGGGGGAGATGAGCCTTCAGCTCTCTGAACATGAACTTCTTAAGATATTCATTCTTGTGGGGTAGAAATCATAATAACTTTGGCCACAGAAGACAGAAATGAATTCTACCTTCACACACTAGTGGCGTGGTCTTAGAGAAATTTATTTCTCTGACTGTCCTGGAATAGGATTCTTTTAATTAACCAAGGGCTGTTGCCATTGCACTTGCTTCAATTGATTTGATAAATGATAGAAAGTACAGAGAAGGAAACCAGGCTAACCATATATAGGTTTATTTCTTTTTTCTTCCTGGCACTTAAAATTAATTGTAGTAAAGCAACCCTTTTTCTTCCTCTTTCCACACCCTTATCTATACAGGTAAACAGACATGGGACATGGAGATATTTTTTTAAAACACATGTGAAATACTCATTATCGTAAAAGTTGAAGTATTAGTATATCCAGAACACTTCTCTCAAAATTATGGATATCAATGGCACTTGGCTGCCTTAGATTTCACAAGATCTGTGTAACCTTACACTTTCCCTTATTTTCCTGAGAAAACTACTTCCTGTCTTTCTCAAGAATTAAGTCCTGTTGACAACTTGTTTAGTCTTGAAATCAAATGGATTGGTGGTGGTTTACTTTGGTTTACTGATGGGGAGGGGGCATGCAGTAGCAGAAAAACAGGTTTGAAAAATCAGGCATGATTTTCATCTATAATTCAATATCTAAAGCATTGACAACAAGGGTAATTTTTTAAAAATTTTTTTATTAGTGAAACACCATGAGGTACAGTTATAGATTCACAAATTGATCATTGTATAACTAAAACCCAAACAACAAGGGTAATTTAAATGTAGTCTAGTGTATGTCCGGCTGGAAAGAGAAATGGAGTTTGGTAAATACAGAGCAAAAGAAATAATTAATTTTTCTTTTCCACCTCCAAATATCTGCTTCACTATTGAACTCCTTCTCCTTCTCTGAACTCACTCATCTCCCTTTGACTTTCACCCAAAATCATGAAGTCATTCTCAAAAGTGTGTGCTCTCCTGGGAAGGAGTGAGAGCATTTCCCCTGGATCTTGAGGTGACTCCTCCTGGTCCAGTGACCCCCCGAGAGACAACCATTCCATCCTGGGATAACATGTATGTGAAACAACAAAGAGAAGCTGCCGGTGGTCAGGGAGAATGAGGGACAGAGCAAGTGTCAGAGTAAATCTGAAATCTTGCTGCGCACCTAGTCTAGAGATTACTTTACTCCTAAAGTTCTCTCTCATAGGAGGACCGCAAAATGACTTTGAATGTTTGCCCTGATTTATTATGGTCGCTTTTCAAATCAGGTGATGAAAAGTTTGTGACTTTGGTGAAGAGGCTTCTTTCTTGTCATTAGTAGTCCTGAAGCCAGCAGCTTACTTAACTGAGATGTGTTTTCACTGTGCTCAAAGATGAGCTGCACTGCCACCATCCACACTTTGCTAGGTAACTTGAATTCAAAATGAAAAACCAGGAATTTCTACTGGACAGAAAAAGTGATCCATAGTCCTGTCCTTTCCCCCAAATCCTAAAGGAAGGACATGAAACCTTTGCTTAGAAACCCTGGGTTTAGATTCACAGACGAGGTTGGAGAGATACTACATTGGGTAGGACACTTGGCACTTGCATAATGCTGACCAGGATTCAGTTTCCGGGACCACAAATGGTCCTCCGAGCACTGCCAAGAGAGCTCCCTGAGAGACAAAAGTAAGTCCTGAGCATAGCTTGGTGTAACCCCCAAACAAAAAAAGATGTTGTGTACCCTCAGGGGATTATCCCAGGAAAGAATTTACTGACTGAGACCCACCAGCCTGCAACCCACTTCCTAAAATATGTGATTCCCTCTTGCCTCTGATACAACCTAGGTCCTGTGACTTTGCCAATTAGAGGGTTCTCTGAGACTTGAATTTTCTGTCTTCCAACACACAGAATCAGCCTCTCAGCTGATTGACTCTGCAGCAGTGGGGGGCCCAGATTATTATGGTTATGCATCATAAAATAAATGTGAATAATAAGAGAGTTCAGTGAAGGGACAGGAAATAAAATTAATATACAAACCCTTTATGCTTCATCTACCTGAATATTGGACAATACGGGCTGAAATGGTGAGTACCTCTACAAGCAACAGCAAATGTGTAAATGGTAAGCCACTGACCGTTGTCTTTATGGCTTTATTGAGATATTGGAAACATGAATTTTCCAAGAAAAATGCAAAAGATCTATGAGAAAAAGTAAAAGATTTCTGAAGGACAAAACTAGATTTCCACAAATATTGGTAGTTGATTTCATGAGCAATAAATGAAATGTAACAAGTTCATCAGAGAATCAATATAAAGGTTGACTTGTATTCTGTCAGAGGTGTGTAATGACAGAATATTGTGGGTTGAGGCACTTGATTCTCTAGTCACTGTGTCTCTAGGTCTCTCAGTCTCTCCCTATCTCTGTTTCTCTCCCATCTTCATCTGCTCTCCTTTTATTTTTTCATTGTTTAATTATTATCATCGTTATAATTACATTTAGTTTGGGGTTCACTACCACTAATGCTCAGAACTTGCTCCCAGCTCTCTACTCAGGGATCACTCCTAGTGGGGCTCAGAAGAATGTATTAGGTTCCAGAGATTGAAGCCACAATGGCAAGTATCTCGTCTACTGTACTCTCTCACTGAGCCATGTTATTTATTTTCAAAGTGTGATCTTTTTTCAGATATTGCAGATTTACCAGCAAGAATCACCATGCCACTAATACAACAAATTTATGCTTAGTCATCCTAGAATCTTTATTCTTTCTTAAAACTATAGATTTATTTCATGACTACCCTGTTTTAAGACCCTGTATCCATTTCCATCTCTAATATTCACTGTTCTCTGCTTTGTGAGTCTGACTGGTCTTATCATGTACCAGAACCTCTCAGAGAAAAATGGATTTGTAAAATGAATCATGCTTTTGCTGAATCACAAGCAAGTCAAAAGTTCACAGAACGCTGTCCAGGAGGTACCCATCTGGGTTTGTTGATTTATGAGCGAAGGATAGCGGACGGATATTCTCTAGCTTATGCTCACATGGAATTAAATAAAACAGCTATCCAGAAATCTCTGAGGCTTCACTTGTTTCATAAATGAATGCTAAATCTATAATAACGAAAGCGCAAGCAACTTCCAGTGTCGTTAGGCTAACGTAGATTTGCACACACACATGTGCGCACACTCAGGCACACACACGTGCCTACGCAGGATTAAATGTGAAAGAAAAAGTTTAAATTGCTAATAATTACTTACAGAAACTCAAAGTATAAGATTTAATGTTTCAAACTTGTCAGCAGGTGCTCTGTTAATGCTGACTAGAACAATATTCTGTAAAATCTTGCTGTGCTCGTTGGAAGAAAACCAACAATAATAAGGGAAAGAAAAATCAACTGTTAAATATCCTCGTATGGATACTCTTTAGAACCGGAATCTTAATGTTTTTTCTTTCTGTTGCCAAGGATTATACTTTGGACCCAGAAAAGGACTGACCAAGAAATTAGTAACTAATACTGACACATTCTCTGAATCTCCTTTGTGATTTTGCTCAACTCTAAAAATGAGGAAGTGAAGCCAAAATGCTATGATTGATAAAATAATATTTTATTTTTAAAATAGTAAAATGTATTGAAAATTAAAGTTTCGACTCATTGCCTGTAATAATTCTAGGTAGAATCTAGCCCTCCTCAAACAGGAGGCGATATGTAGGCTGTAGGTAATATGTGGATGAGGTATGCTCCCTATATGTAGGTGACCTTGTTTCAACCCCTAGCACACTAACTATGTGGTTGCCTGCCAGGAGTGATCCCTGAGCACAGAACTTCAAGACTAAGCCCTGAGCACAAATGGATATGGGCCCCAAACAAATAACAACAACAAAATAAAGAAAACAAAACAACAACATAGTGAACTTGTCTTACTTCTTTCCAGGTCTTTCTGTAAACTCTTTTATTTAAGTACATGTGGTAGCTTTTATTCACTTTAATTAGGGTGTAGACAAAAGGTGTTTTTAGGGGAAATTTTCGACAGAAATATTAGCTGTTGTTGAAGCACTTTGATTTGTCTGTATTGGCAATACTTTAAGATTATTGGCAAGGAGAATGTTATCCACTGGAAAAAAAAGAGAACTGATTCATTCTCTGGGATTTTTTTTTTCCTTTTTGAGAAATTCTTAATTTGTTGTCTTTGAAATTGAGAATTCTTTCACTGCAAATGTCAAATTAAATATGGACAGAGTGTTGTAAATGGAATTTTATTGTACCAGAATTATTTTGATGTCGAGAGGATATATACACGGATGAAGATAAAAATTTCATTTCCCTTCATCTTGGGCTGGTTGATTTATTTCTACAGCTACTCCAGTGGCATGCATCAGGAGGTTCTCATTTTGAAAAAGAAAAGCAAAACAGAACAGATTTTTTAACTCTTGACTTAACACATGAGAACTTTGCTCCAGAAAAGAGATTAATCCTGAGGACAAGAGGGTAAGATATTTCCTTGCACGGGGCCCAACTGGGTTCAATGCCCTGAACTTCCAGGAGTGATCCTTGAGCACAGAGCCAGGAGTAAGCCCTGAATACATTTTTGGGTTTGGCCCTAAAAGTCAGTAAGATAAACAAATAAATATAGATCTTGGTTTTTTTTTTGTGACACTGAGACTGTCATCATGCCTGCTGAGCCTTCCAGCTGAGTGATGATTAATTTCCTCATTATCCTGTCTCAGAAATGGCAGGTTTTAATGGTGACTCCATGAATTTGTGTGTAGCACTGAAGCACTGCCCTCCTGTTGTTCATCAATTTTGCTTGAGCGGGCACCAGTAACGTCTTCGTTGTGAGACTTGTTGAGTAACAAGTTTTTGGCATATTTAATACATCATGGGTAGCTTGCCGGGCTCTCTGAGAGGGATGGAGGAATTGAACCCTGGTTGGCCGTGTACCAGGCAAATGCCCCACCTGCTGTGCTATGGCTCCAGGCAGGTTTTAATAGTGACTCCACGAAGTTGTGTGTACTACCTAAATACAGAACTGTAGAGCTAACCTGTGAATTTAGTGTTTCTATCCAGATTAAATTAGGTGGAAGAAGTGCATTGAGAAATAACTGTGGAGAATATGGAGGTTTCCTGGCCAGTGGAAAATAAAACTTGGGGAATGAGAGAAAGCTTGAGGATGTTTCTTTTGAAAATGACTGCAGAGGAGGAAATTGCATTATTATATTTGATAGTTTACATCCAGAACAGAATTCAGAGGGACTTGCCAAATGAGACTCTCTCTCCCCAGTTCAGTTCTCCCTTAGGCAAGCATTTTTGCATTAAAGTAACACTTTTGTTGGCTGAAGCAATGTTTGTTGAAATTCTCTGAGCCTGAGATCAGGGGAGGGCAAGGAGAGGCCCTGTTTTCTGTTTTCAAGAATATTTGTTTGGATAATATCCTTGAAGAGCAAACTATTCTGTTTTTGAGCTGTTTATAGAGTGGGAAAGAGGAGATATAAGAATGCTTTGTTAGGTGACAATGAAAGATATGAAAAGGTATGACAAAGGCAATATTACGCCCATCCGGAATTCTGCCAAAGGTCCCAGTGGCTGTCCTTCAGAGCAAAGGCAAAGGGTACCGGGCACAGGTCACAGGAAGGGAGCACTTTCATTTAGTGGACGATGCAGAAAGTGGGTCAATGAATTCTACTCTGGCGAGTATTTGATAAGTGCAAATCAGCTACCAAGATTTGACTGCATTAGTAATGAATATTTTATATGCAAGTTCCATGATGAGCACATCAAAGATAGTTAATTTTTACCTTAAGCCCAAAGTATAATGTAAAGCTAGTTGTATCAATCTAGGAATTACTTCATTTTATACTTTAACTGAAACATGTTTTAAGAGTCATTTTATTAACCTTTGTTTATACATGACTGTGTAAAGGAATTTTTACTTATCTTTCCATTATACTTTCTCAGTAATGCTTCTTAAATAAGAATTAGACTATTTTTAGAGATTTTTTGAAATCTTCTGAAGGGTCAATAAATCAGAGAATAGATTATAATACTTTTCTCTCTTTATTCCTTCCTTCCTTCCTTCCTTCCTTCCTTCCTTCCTTCCTTCCTTCCTTCCTTCATTCCTTTGTTCCTCCCTCCCCCTCCCTCCCTTTGTTCCTCCCTCCCTTCCTTCCTTGCTTTCTTCCTGTATACATTAGATTAAACATTAGACTAAACCAAACAAAATGTCTTTACTTTGCATTTTTATTTTACCAAATATGCAAACCTGAAAGTCTTATTTCTTGACAGGGTAACGAGAATAGCTTTGAGAGAGTGCTCTAGGCAAAGAAAACACACACTTGATTAAGACTGATACATCCTAACTATTAGAAAATTTCCATTTATTTTCGCCTTCAGAAAATCACTACCGAATAAATAATGGGTACTTGTTGTTTGGATATATGTTCTTTCACTAACTTGGGTAGAGAAATACTTCTGAGAAAATAATACTTGAAGAAAATCCTAAAGCAGAATCAAAAATCTAGGGCAGAGAAGAGAGCATTTTTTGAGGGAGAGAAAGTAAATAAATAGATGAGATTATGGTGCTGAGTCAAGGAGAAACATGAAGTTGGTGAAGTCTGAATAATAATATTGCCAGAGCGATAGTACAGTAGGTAGAGCGATTGCGTTGTAAATGACTGACCTCATTCAATCCTTGGCATCCATTGGCCCCTATACCACCACTGCCAGGAATAATTCCTGAAGGCAGAATCAAGAGTAACCTCTGAGAATTGGCAGGTGTTTCTCAAAAAAGCAAAAATATTTTTTTTTGAAAAAGCTTGAGGAGATGACACCATAGTGAAGTCGACATTGACGTGTGCTAGCGAGAAGAATGTATAGAGCTGAGCCGGCCTTTCTAACAAGCTCAAGTAGACGACAGACCAAACATGATCGCCGCTCAATGCCTCTTTTGCAAACCACAACACCCAAAGGAGAGAGAGAACAAAAGGGAATGCCCTGCCACAGAGGCAGGGGGGGATGGGGGGTTGGGCGTGGGAAGGATACTGGGATCCATGGTGGTGGAAAATGGGCACTGGTGGAGGGATGGGTGTTTGATCATTGTATAATCGAAACCCAAGCACAAAAATTTGTAAATCTACAACTGTAACTCATGGTGTTTCACTAACAAAAATTTAAAAAAAAATGTAAATGATGGAGAATGGGCACGGGTGGAGGGATGGTATTGGATCATTGTATAACTGAAACCCAAGCACAAAAAATTGTAAGTCTACAACTGTACCTCATGGTATTTCACTAATAAATTTTTTTTTAAAAAAAGAAAGAAAGTCAACTATAGGATGCAAAGGGAGAAGTCACGTCATGCATGTCTGAAATATTCTTGCCATGTAGAGCAAGAGACAATGATGAGGGTGAAGAGCTAGTTGCTACACAGTCTGAGAGAGAACTCTGGATGGATAAAGGAGCTGCAATGGAGAATTTGGCTGCTTGCTTACACTAAAGTAAAAGATGTTACAGAATGTCATAGCTGCAAACATGGAATTAAGGTGACTAGCTAGAAATCTTGCTTTAATTGCATCAAAGTTTATCCTGAGGGAAACATAACCAATTTTTTTTCTTCTTGTGAAGGGGAAATAAGATGTCTAGTAGTTTTTATTATGTTTAATGCAATATTCCATAACAGTGGGGTCTGAAATCAGTGTATATTAACTGTCAGTGATGCTATATTAGAGTCTATAGGATTACTGATTATGAAGTATAGAATATGAAAAGAAATTAACAGGCTTTGACTTTTCTTGGCGGGGGGGGGGGATTTTTGTGTGTCATACCCAGTGATGCTCAGGGGTTACTCCTGGCTCTGACTCAGAAATTACTCCTGGGAACATTATGGGATGCTGGGGATTGAATTCATGTTGTAAGCATACAAGGACAATGCCCCACCTGCTGTAGTATCGTTTTGGTCCAAACAACCTTTAACTTGAATATTAAAATATTAAAATTGAATATTAAAATATTAAAATATTCTTTTGGCATGTCGGATTTCGGAAGGGAGAACGTTGGGAACGACATATCCATCCTGTGGAATTTGGTATGTCGGCAAGTGAACATGGCTATCGAAGAGATTTGAGTAGAAATCATGGATAATCTTCTCCATTGCCATTCTGGAGGATGTGATGGATCCATCAGGACGTCGGAGGGCAGTCATCTTGGTCTTGTAGTTGGCGAAGGACAGGCGGGAGTTACGAATACTTTTCCCGGCTTCTGCCGCATCTACCAGTACTTCTGCTCTTCTCTCTTTGAGGTCTTCCTTGATCGCATCTCTGCACTGCTTTGTGAGCTCGGACGTTAGCTTGCGGTTGCCTGAGGCATGCGCCAAACCACGCTGGTGAATAAGCTCAAGAGTTTTCGAAGACAGGCGTTTTTCTGTGGCTCTCTCTCTCTTGGCATTCCTCGCACATTTATGGAGGTGCTGAACCAGTCGATCGTATTCCTCGCCAATGTTGTCAACAATGGCATCTTCCCATGTTGCCGCAATAGTGCCAAAGAGTTCCCAGTTGGTGGTCGTTCTGGGAGTTCTCTTTTTGAACTTTGCAGCCCTTTCTCCCCGCTCTGTGAAGTAGAATTTTGCACGAAGGAGACGGTGGTCCGATCCCATTCGAAATTTTGGGACAACAGCGACATCCGACACGCCACTTCGTCGGTAAAGAAACAAACAGCACCCGGCCCAGACAAGGTCAGACCTGAACACCTTAGAGAACCTGCCTTCAGTACTCATCAATACACTGGCTCGGCTCTTCACTCGCTACCTGTCTGAATGCAAGGTTCCGTCCCAATGGAAAACCAGCAGGACCGTACTACTGTTCAAGAAGGGAGACATCCATGACATTGGCAACTATCGCCCGATCTGCCTATTGTCTGTCATCTACAAGTTATTCACTCGAGTCATCCTAAATAGGATTGGCAGAACACTAGATGAAGGACAACCATGCAAGCAAGCAGGGTTCCACAAAGGATTCAGCATCATCGACCATATCCACACGATAACCAAGCTCATTGAGGTTTCTTGGGAGTCCAAGATGTCGCTCTGTTTAACGTTCATTGATTTAAAGAAGGCCTTTGATTCTGTTGAGATGGAAGTGGTCATTGAAGCCCTAGCCAATCAGGGCATTTAAGCCCAATACATCAGGAACCTCCGTGAGCTGTATTGCGGATTCACTACCAGGATCTCACCATTCTACAAAGAAGTGATCGTTGATGTCAAGAGAGGGGTGTGGCAGGGTGATTCCATTTCACCGAAACTCTTCAGGGCCACCCTGGAGAACATCATGCGACGACTGGAATGGGAAGGAATGGGAGTGAAGATAGATGGTCGGCAACTACACCACCTCCGCTTTGCTGATGACATTGTTTTAATAACACCAAACATCAGCCAAGTGGCACAAATGCTGGCTGACTTTGACCGTGAATGTGGAAAGGTAGGACTACAGCTGAATCTTACGAAGACAATGTTTATAAGAAACAGCCTCGTTCCTCACGCCCCATTCGCTCTCAACGGAACGACCATCTCCGAATGCAACAGCTATGTGTACCTAGGTCGAGAGGTCAACATGACAAATGACCTGGCACCCGAGTTGCGCTGGAGGAAGAGAGCTGCTTGGAACGCCTTCAAGAACATGGAAGATCTAGCTAAGAGGACGAAGAACCTCCGGCTCTGGGTACATCTCTTTGATTCCACTGTTCTTCCTGCATTAACATATGCCTCAGAGACCTGGGCCCTATGCAAACAAGATGAGAATGCTATTCAGGTCTCCCAAAGAAGAATAGAAAGAGCTATGCTTGGAATATCACGTTTCACTCAAATGAGAGAAAGAATCCGGAGTTTGACATCCGTCGACGATCAAGAATCAGGGATGCTGTCTCATATGCCAAGGTGTTGAAAATCAGATGGGCTGGTCACGTAATGAGATTTAAAGACGACCGCTGGACTAGAGCTGTTACGACTGGATTCCACGGGATGTCAAGAGACCGCGTGGCCGCCCACCTACCAGATGGTCAGACTTCTTTGTCAAGATCATGAACGATCGGTTTGAGGCCCTCCATGTTCCCGGAGCGAACAGATGCAATTGGGCTACACTAGCACGCGACAGGGACAAATGGAGACGTTACTGGCGCCCGTTCGAGCAAATCGACGACTAACGGGAAGTTAAGTTAAGTGATTAAGTGAAAAATATTCTATATAATTTGACACTGAGTTACACCTACCTTTATCCGTACAGTGGAGCGATAGGAGAGTGGGTAGGGTGTTCGCCTTACAAGCGGCCAACATGGCCGACCCGAGTTCGATTCCTCCACCCTGCTCGGAGAGCCCGGCAAGCTACCGAGAGTATTCGATATGCCAGACACAGTAACAACAAAGTCTCCAAATGGCGATGTTACTGGGCCCGCCTGAGCAAATCGACGATCAACGGGAGGTCCTTTACCTTTACGTTTATCCATACAGTGAATAGTAGTGATAAAGGGATATCAAGAGTTTTTTCTAGAAAAATATCTTTTGATATATGGTTAGATATCCTAGGATAGTTACATATGTAACTGGGAAACATTGTAGTGACTATAAGTAAAGATATCATGGAAATCATCTATAGATAAATAAAAGTACACAGTGGATCTAAGAAGACTGCTTGGTTTGAGAAAAATTTGAGTAGAGATAGTAAACAAGGATAGACTGCTAAAACACTTGTATTTTGAAATCAATAGGGCAATGAGATACAGCGAAGATATTGACAAAAACAAGTTTATTAAAATTTTATTAAAGAAACATAAGAAAAATTAAATGAAAATCCCTGAGGATAAATTCTCTTGCTTCTAAACTTTTAGGGGAATTGCAATATATCAGGACTCATGTTAATTCCTCCAGGGAAAGTATTTTCTGCTTATTACACTGAAATTTAATTATGATACTTAGATCTACATTCTTTGGAACAGTACTGTGGGCAGGGTGTTACCTTGCACACAGCAAACCATCCCTGGTATCACATGTGGTCCAGGGTGACCCCTGAGTGTAGATCAAAAGTAAGTCCTGAGCACTGCTGGGTGTAGCCTATGAACAAACTAAAAGTTGTAGCCTGTTAATGAAAATAATGCTTATAATATTTAAATAATTAATATAAGTTAATATAAGATTAAAAATTCAGACACCATATCGTCTCCAGTTCCTACACCTATTGTTCTTTTCTACTTGTTGTCATCCATTTTCCTCTGAAAGTACTGATAATGCTTTAATACATAATAGGTCTAACAAGCTTTGCTTATTGACTTACTTGCTCTATTGCTATATTGTAATGAAAGCGTTACAATTATGTAGATCATTAGTGTTAGATCTATCACAGGTATGTGGGACTGAACAAAAATGGAGATGAATGAGAAAAGAAGATTGATTGAGAGAATGCATGGAGGGGTGAACAGGAAGGAAGGCAGGAGGCCAGTTCATGAATGCACACAGCTCCCGCGTTGCTCCAGAAGTGGACGGCAGAAGCAGAAAATGAGATTGATACCGTGAAAATCAGATCTCCATATTTCTGTGATGATTGAAGTCTTCACACACATGCCATTTAAGGAAAATAATAATTTTCTAGTTATAATGAAATGCAGGCATCCCATACTGAGTCAGTTTTATTCTAACTCTATTTGGTAGCCTGGCGAATTTGGAAAAGTTTGTTACTTTCCTAGAGTTTAAGTTTCTCCCATATTCAGAGGAGGATAGGGATTTTTCTTACTTTTTTCTAGGGAGAATAAAATAAATATATTTGATTATCTGAAACGTTAGTATGGTTATCAAATAAGAAATATTCAGTTTCCTTACTGTTCAGAATGTGCTAAACATTATCTCCCATCCTCTCATTGAAATTCTATTTTTAATCAACCCAAAGGAAAAAATGGATACTTTATTCAGGATAGGTGTTTAGAGATAACTCTGATATGACCAAGAGATAATATGTAAGGGGGAAATTGAAAATGATCAAGGCATTCATCACAAAGCAGACAAATCAAGATTGTACATAGTAAAATTATACTCAGAAAGCCAGCTTTGTTGCATTTGTTTTAACTTTCCAGATGTTATTTAAGAATAAAGCGCTTTTCAGTTGTGATATGTCTGGTGATAAAACACAAAATGTTCCCACATTGTGGGAAATGAAGTTCAACTAGAGATTATTCACTACATGCCTTCTGTTAGGACAATAAATGGTAGGTGATGTGGAAAGTCCTGTGGGGACCACCTAGCGGGATGAGTACAATGTTCCTTCTCCCTCTTGGAGGTCCCTACAGGTGGTGTAATGTTCTCTACAGGAGATGGAAGAACTGTCCCAGAAACCAAGGTACAATGTAAGAGGGGGAGCTGTCTTTATTCAAAGTTCATCTAAAAGCTTGTCATTTTTAAGTGGATGGCTGAGGGAAAAAAAGAAAAAAGAAAAATTGTTTTTACTTCCTTGTAAAAAAGGTAAAGGTAAAGGTAAAGACCCTCCCGTTGATCATTGATTTGCTCGAGCGGGCCCAGTAACGTCTCCATTGGAGACTGTGTTGTTACTGTGTTTGGTATATCGAATACTCTCGGTAGCTTGCCGGGCTCTCCAAGAGGGGCGGAGGAATTGAACTTGGGTTGGCCATGTTGGCCGCTTGTAAGGCAAACGCCCTACCGCTGTGCTATCGCTCCAGCCCTTACTTGTAAAAAAAATCCTGAATATTTCAGTTCCTCGGGGTTGGAGCGATAGCACAGCGGTAGGGCGTTTGCCTTGCACGCAGCCAACATGGCCAACCCAAGTTCGATTCCTCTGCCCCCTCGGAGAGCCCAGCAAGCTACTGAGAGTATCTCGCCCGCACGGCAGAGCCTGGCAAGCTCCCCGTGACGTATTCGATATGCCAAACACAGTAACAACAAAGTCTCCAATGGAGACGTTACTGGGCCCGCTCGAGAAAATCGATGATCAACGGGAGGGCCTTTACTTACTTTATTTCAGTTCCCCAATTTTAACCACTCTCGATGACTGGCTTATAAATATAAAACTGATTGTTCCAAAACTTTTTTTTATTTTTGGCTTTTTGGGTCACACACAGAGATGGTCAGGGGTTACTCCTGACTCTGAACTCAGGAATTACTGGTAGCAGTGCTCGGGGCACCATATGGAATAATGGGGATTGAACCCAGGTTGGTCGTGTGCAAGACAAAACGCCCTACCCATTTGGCCTTCCAAAACATTTGAGAGGAAAATTGGTGCAGATGGAACTAAGGTTAATGTTTGATTAATTAATTAATTAATCACCAAGTTCTCTCTCAGACCCTACATCTACCTCAACACACAATTACACACGCAGGTAAGGCTGTTATAAATGACGCTTTCTGAGAATTTTCCATAAGGCCTCTTCTTCCTGACTCTTGTCATTTTCTTTAATATTCAAATGTTGTCTTGTCAGCAAGAGACTACATGATGTTTTAGTGTGCAGTTAAGTACTCAGTATATTAATCTGATGTAAATTTCTTTAAGCACAAAATGAATGATTCTCTCCTAAGTATTTAAATGATTTCTACATGTTATTTAGAAGACTTAAATAAAGACTTACTGTTTCCTCAAGTAGTTGATAGAATTTGCAATTTTATTCCATTTCTCCTAAAACCACGGAAATTACAATCTGATGTATCAGTAATCTAAATAGTTCAAGTATCTTAAAAAGTCACCAAAACACAAGCGATTATTTTCATCATTGCAAGCTATCATTATATTATTACTGAAGGTTGTAACAATTGGAAAAATGACTATATATCTAAATTTTCTTCTATTTACCAACATTATCAACAAACTGTCATGTTTTAAAATTACCTTTATCATTCTTAAATCTTTTTGAATCTTGGAAAATGCGATGGATCACAAAGATATAAAGAAATAGAGCTCCTTTTATTGAGACAGTAAACCATAATATTTATCCCTAAGGAAAATGTTCAGACAGATAACAATGATTTCTCCTTCTAACCTGAGAATTAATTGTTAATAATACAATAGGATAGAAATACAGATGGTCCCACTGACATTGACTAAAGTTAGAACAGAGTTTGAAAGATCCTTTTCCTGCATTATGAAAAAAAAAACAAAATTTCTCAGATCTAAAGATAAAATAGTTAAGGAGACATAATAAACCTGTGTTAGGTTTATTTTCTTAAAGCAATCTTCTCAACGCTATGTTCCTGTGTCTGACTCATAGGGTCTCAATATGCTGGGATCTCGAGAGCCCACCAAACCTGGCCAATATGTTGACAATGTCTTGATCCAGGAAGCCAGAAATACAGTGTTTATAAAATTAGTATAAAAGGGAAAGTAATAATGGGCTGGAGAGGCAGTACAATGTGGGCAAGGTGCTTACTTTGCAAAGCAGCTGAACTGGTTCTATCCCAAGCATTCCTATCCCCACCGGGATTAATCCCTGAGTGCAGAGTTAGGAGTCAACCACGGACAACAGCTCATGTGACTCAAAACCAAAAACAAAAGCAAAATAGCCTTGTCATCACAGATAGAAGCACTGAAACGATCTATTATTTCAAAGCTAGCTATTCAGAAGAAAAGGGAAAGAGGGAGATTGAAAGTCCCTTAAAAGTTGGGGCTCCCAATTCAATCAGCTAAGCTAGTGGCTGAATAAAGAGCAGTACTCCGACATTAAAAAAAAATGTTGGGGCTCCTTTTCTAAATTATATTTTTTGTTTCTGTAGCGCTGGACATTAAACCCACGGCAGCACACATACAAGAAAAGTGCCCTACCACAAGGACACCTCTGCAATTCTAGTTCCTGAGACGTTGAAACACGTAAGTCCTTTGTAAAAAAAAAAATCTGAAAGTTGCACTTTATTTCAAGGATTTAAAAATACATTATTAAAGTATCATAGTCACTGTCCTCCTGTTGTTCATTGATTTGCTTGAGTGGGCCCAGTAACATCTCCATTTTGAGACTCATGGTTACTGTGTTTGGCATATCAAATACGCCACGGGGAGCTTGCCAGGCTTTGCTGTGGGGCGCGATACTCTCAGTAGCTTGCCGGGCTCTCCGAGAGGGGCAGAGGAATCGAACCCAGCTCTGCCAGGCTCGCTGTGCGCAAGGCAAACACCCTACCGCTGTGCTATCGCTCCAACCCATAGTATACCACATGAATATAGTTAACTCTTAAACATACAATGCTTTAGCACCAGACCCACAATCCATGTCAACCAGTGTTGCCAGGTTTCATTCCACACTCTCCCACCCCCAACTTGCCACCGGGCAGCCATATTTTTAAGTTTGGTTGTTGAAGTTTGAGTCTCATGTTTTCGCGTGTTGTTCTCATGTTCTCATGTGTAGTTCTCAAATTCTCATGTGTTGTTGACTCTGGATTTGCTATATAACTATTGGGTTTCAATGGAGATCAGATGATGCTCTTCAAGCACTCAGGTAAGAATTTAATTTAAATGATTAGGTCCCGGTACCACTTGCTTCTTATAGGGAAAACAAGGCACAGCTTTGGAGGAACCCAAACTTTAACCCATACTTCAAATATTGCCATTTATCTCTTCGGCCAATCCTTCCACAAATACCTGGAAGACTCATGACAAGAAGTGCCAGACTGGCCCCTGGTTTGTACCAGTGGAATTACCTCTATTTTTCTCTATCTGAAGTGTTTTTAAGTCTCTAATATCTGCATTAGAGGATCAAATTGCAATCTCCCATGCGTAGTTCTGCTCTAGACTTACCAAGAGTATACCTGAATCTGCTCTGTGCTTGACATGTGTAACTGTGGTCATTGATGAGCTGCTTCATCTTTTACTTTTCTTTCATATGTTGTTTTGAGTAAGCATTTGTGTCTTTTCTAAGTTTGTTTACTGAAGTCCTGATGCCCAAGGTGATTGGGATGTAGAGGTGGAATCTTGAGAACTACTAGGACAAGGTTTGGTTAAAGGAGTGGGTGGCGATTCTGATGGGATATCTGCTCTTATATGAAAAATTAAAGGAGAGATTTTATTTCTCTCCACATATTCATCTCTAAGAAAGGGTGGGGTGAAAACACAGAAGAGCATTATCTCCAGACCAAGGAGAAAATTTTCTCAAGGCCCTCTGAGCTTGGCACCTTTGTTTTCCCATTATCCAATGCTGTGAGACACATCCAATATTTCAGTCATCCAATATATGATATTTTGTTATGGAAGCCTGAGATAAATAAAATGTATTAGTCATACTTGATGCAACTTTATAAGTTATGGATGAGTCCTCTTCATCTATATAATAAATAATCTTTCCCTATCAGTATGGTGATTAATGAGCAAAAAGAGGAACAACAAAAATAAACCCTGGCCACAGGACAAGTAGAATTTGAATACTCTCTTAGTGGGACTATAACCTGGTATTTCTTCTGTAAAAATCATATTGGCAGTGTGATTCAAAACAATTTTGCTTCTTAATCCCATCTTTCACAATGTATCCTAAGGCTAGAATTAGAGACATAAACTTCCCGTTCATGGTCCAGACAGGCTTCCCATTATATTTTGTTAAACTCTTGGCCAGCAACTAAAGACATAAAACCAGCAGCATGGGCTTGTACATAGCAATATAGCTATGCTACTATTTACTACCAAATGTCGGACAGATTACTACAGAATAAGCTTATGTCGATAAGGGTATTCACTCACTGACTTAATAAGCATAAGTGAAATCTAATCTCATGCCACATAGCCCCAATGCTTCCCTAAATATCCAGGCTCCAGTGACATCTGCCTGCTGGACCATTTAAGTTGAAAGTCCAACAAGTATCTCAACTTTTAATGTGCCCTAAACGGATCCGTTCTTTGCTTAAAACTTTCCACTCTTCAGACTAGGAGTTTGGATTGTCTGTCCTTCCGTTATGCCATTAAAAATCTACTTTCAATGTATTAGCAAAATCTGTATCTACTCTCATTGTCAGCAAATTCCATTGCTGCCATACTTTTAGAAGCTATGGATAAAGAACATTGGTTTAATAAAAAAAAATCCTAACTGGGACCCCTTATTCTTCGTCCCTATTGGATGATATTCTTTATGCTTTTAGGGATCTGTGGCATTTATGATCTGGATAAACAAACTCTGGCTTCAACTCTCACAAGTCTCCTCGATGCTAACTCTACTCAAAGCTGTACTTGCTCCTTTGATTATCTTGCCAACTACAGAAATACTATAAGACCATATTTTGATCACTGATTTCCCTCTAGTCATAATCTTCTTTCCTGACATCTATTGGCTTCGAATCTGATAGAATACCATCTTTTGTATGAAACTTTCTTTGTTCCAGCTATTTATAATGGTATACATTCTGATTTCTACTTTTTCTCTTACCTTTCTCTTTATTCTCTTATCATTGATATTACAGTTTCAAACATTTTAGTTTTATGTAATTATTTGTTAGGTAGTTATTTTCTGCCTCACTAACTAAACAGAAGCCTCCTTATGAAAGTATTTATTTTTATTTCTTTTAATGGCATCAAACAGATGTGCAAAAGTTGTCATAACACTATTAATGGTTGCTTAATAAGCATTTTGGGCCTCTATAAAATTACCATTTTTAATGATAAATTATACATTATTATAAGCTTGTCTGTATAAACTCCTGGGGGAGGCCAGGGAGAGGCCCCGAGGCTCTCCCCCTGGCTGCCCCAATTGGGGTGCCTTGGGCCTCTCCCCAGCTGGGGTGGCCCAGGCCATGGGCCAGATGAAGGAGGAAACTAAGGCCAAGCCAGTTTGATTGATCAGATGGCGTTTATTCCATTCTCCCCACGTGCTTTCCCCAGTCTCTCTGAGCCCCCTATTCCAGTCTCACACTGCCCCTCATTCCCGTCTCCTCCTGTCTCTCCTGCTCCTCTCTCCACTCTCCATCTTGCTCCCCGTCTCTCTCTCATTTTCCCTTCCAACTCTCTTCTCTCTCCAGTTCCTCCCCCCGCCCTGCCCGCCAGCCTAGCACTCTGGACCAAGGCTACACCCAATCTAGTAGCAAAATGAACTTAAGAAAGCCCTTCCATGCTCATGGGAAAAATACTACTTAAGGTGTTTTTCTCCTTTCCTCAGTCCATTAACTCGATTCACTTCTCAATTAACATCCTAATATTAGTTCTTTTTGTATGGACACAGTAAGAGATACATTGAGGCTTGCAGGTCAAATCTCCTGGGAACATCTTGCCACAGATACTACAGTGCTCAGGAAAGATTAATAATTCCTAACCCTAGTAGGGTCCAAATCTAGTTATTACTTTTTGTTTCATGCCCATGACCATGACCATGCTCCTAACTTATAGTTAAGCATTGTGGCTCTTTGGCCAGGCCCATCTCAATGCCAGGGTTGCACATAGCTCACTGCTTGCCCTGGGTCTATCCAGTCCCTCATTGGGACCCTACTTTTGGGGTTGCAAGGAAGTAATGGGCAACTGAGCTTAAATTGAGAGAACAGATGTACAGGAGGTAAATATTATTCAGAGTCATTAACTCCCAAGTTACAAAAGCATAGCATTTACTGTCCTCTTGTGTTCATACAAAAAGGACATTGCTCTGAATTAACTATGCAAAGGACTTAAGGAGAAGAGAAAAACAATATTTACAAGTCAACAGAGCACAAAGAAAGAAGTTACAAATAAACACAAAGGAATGGGAGCACTGTGATGGGAGTAACCCAATAAACCTAAGCTTCTTGTAGCAAGGCAGATAGGATAAACCAATGTTATCCTACACCTTGCTGGAGTGATAGCACAGCGGGTAGGGCGTTTGCCTTACAAGCGGCCAACATGGCCGACCCGAGTTCGATTCCTCCGCCCCTCTCGGAGAGCCCGGCAAGCTATCGAGATTATTCGATATGCCAAACACAGTAACAACAAAGTCTCCAATGGAGACGTTACTGGGCCCGCTCGAGCAAATCGACGATCAACGGGAGGGCCTTTCCCTTTTACCTTATCCTACACTTGTCAACTCAAGAGTAAAACAACACTGACATTGAATTGAAATATTTCCGGCAAGCTACCGAGAGTATTCGATATGCCAGACACAGTAACAACAAAGTCTCCAATGGAGACGTTACTGGGCCCGCTCGAGCAAATCGACGATCAACGGGAGGGCCTTTACCTTTACCTTTACCATTTTTAAAACATACAAAATCATAAATTTCCTCATCCACACTTTATATAAAATTATCATAGTCTCCTCCCTCAAAAGAGCTATACAACTTTGGCAATAAAACATCATTAGAGCTTGACTTGGCCTAATTGCTTAGAAACATTGGACATCACTCTCTTACTCAGACTTCAACAGACAAACAACAAGAAAACTTTGCTTGCCTGAGGGCTGGTGATGAAGAAAACCCCAGTAGTGTATGGATTTACATTCTTTCAGTTTATAAAGAATAGAACTAAGATCTGCATTTTTACTGAAATCAGAAAAATATTACAGCCTCTTGTTTGATTAATAATTATTATATTGCTTATCATTATATTAAATATTACCTATTTGTATTAGAGTCAAAGATTTACATTTGAGTAGGCATAAGAGGCATCTCTCTAGCCATATTCATTTATTTTATTGAACATCCAGAGTTCTGGAAAAGTTAGGGTTCTGGAAAATCCTCTCAGTCATTTCACTGAGTTCTGCTCTCTTAATGCCTTCATCTTGATGGGTATTGTTCAGAAACAGAATTTCTGTAATAGTCACTAATAATTTCCCAAGTTTAATCAGTCCTCTGTATAACATCAGAGGAAAAAATTCTCTATTTTCCTTCACATGTCTGTAAATTTGAGTCATGTTTTAGATAAAAAGGATTATGAGATGGAGCTAGTATGATAGTATAGCCAGCGGGCAGAGTGATAGCCTTGCCTGCTATCACTTTAGTCAATCTGGGTTCAGTCCCAGACCCCCTGCATGGTCCTCAGAGTCCCACCGAAACTGATTCTTGAGCACAGAGCCAGAAGTAAGCTATGAGCAATGCTGGGTGTAGAAAAAAAAAACAAAGAAAGACAAAACAAAACAAAGATTCTGCAGTTAAAAATAAGTCTATATGTTTATGTATTAGAAAAAAATATAAACATCAAAGATATAAACTTTACATCATCTTACGTTTATATGTTGTATCAGAATTATTTCAAGTATAAAGACTCTTTGTGCGGTAGTGTTCACTGATATTTTTCAAGTCTCTAGAACAATACCTGGCCAAGAAAAACTATTTAATATATGTATTAGCTATGTAAATTAAGTGTGTTATGAATTACATAATAATAATTAAATACTAAAGTCAATTGCATACAGGGATATTGCATGAGCTGAGAGAAAGTTTATGTTACTAGCATGATACCACCTATAAATTGACTTTTCATCCTATATTTGGTGCTAAAAACACTGTTTTCTATATTTTCCATGCTTGTAACAATCATTTCTACTTGTTTAATATGCCCAACATACATTGTTCTATTTTGGAGGGCTCTGGCACTATTTGTCATATCCAAGCTCTTTTATTATTCTTTAAAATTTAATTTGTCACGCTTGTTCTTCACAAAGTTGTGAAATGCAGATTATCTTTGAAACTATTGATTTGTGAACCATTTTCTTCTTTATGGTTTTAAGTGACTTTCTGAGGCCCCAGCAACTACACCCACAACCCACCACTGCTGCCATGTAAGTTCATCTACTGGCCCTGTTCCAGACACTCAAAAATAATAGAGATCAACTAGTCACAAAAATTTCTCAGATACGTGGTTCCAGCTGACACCTCCACAGAAATTTGGGGGTGGGAGTGTCGGGCGTACAGGTCTGACCAAAACCCTAGAAGCCACATTTCACCCAAAAGTTGTCAGTATGCCTCTGGCCAGACTGCCCAGTTAAATATTCAGGATTTTCTGGAGCACGCAGCTGCATTTGTGGCCAGGTGACATCTCCACACTCAACCATGTTAATATCCCAGTCAGAGCACATAAAATCGGATGGGAATGTGGCATAGAAGCCAACTAAGTTTGACTAACATACACATTAGCACTCAAGGGTTAACTTGCAACAACAGCTTAGTCAACCTTCAGACAAGCACTTCATGTCCCCATAATGAGATATAACAATTTTCACAAATTTCCTTTTTCTGAAATGTTTCTTGATAATACCACTAGCCATATAAAATAAATTACATTGGGCCTGCCATGGGGGCAGGCTTGAAGGGTGGTTGAGAAAATGGAAACAATGGTGGAGGGAAAGTGACGATGACGGTGGGATTGGTGTTGAAATATTGAAGGCCTGTAGCAAATCACAATGAACAACTTTGTAAACCATAAAGCAAGGGAGTATACTGGGGTGCCTTATAGTGCTAAGAGTTAGAAAATGAGTCTAGTTAGATAACTGCACCTGTCATTAAAGACGTACATAAGGGTAGATGGTTGTTATTCAAATTTTTATTTCTTCGATTTACCAATGGGGTTGAACATGTCATAGATTTCTTAACAATTTTTAGTTCAATTTTATCCTACTCTTTATTTTTTCTTGGACTTCTATACTTTTTCCAATTATTAATGCCATTTACTTTAATAAACAAGGTCAACATTCGTCTAGTATATTTGTGAAGCCTAATTCATGTAACAATTTTTAAAATGTTGATATTGTGCAGTTTTAAATCTTTACAGTATAAAATCAAATTACTTTTCAAGAAATTTCCTCTATTTTCTTAACTTGAGAGTTCTTTTTACAATGTCAGATCAGACAGATACTGTAATTATAATTCTTTTATTTTGTCATTTGTTTCAAACTTTTATCTCATAATTCCCTATGGAATTAGTTTTTTTTGGTGAATCTGAGTGTTTATAATGTGACTTATTCTCATAGTCAACTAATTGTGTAAATATTGCATATCAAATACCTTTACCTAATGTGTGGATTTGTTATAACGTTGATACCACAAATGGAATACTTAAATATACTAGTTTATTCCTGAGTTATCTATGTAGTTAAACAGTCTGTCAATTTTCTAATGCATCACGGTCACGGTCCTCCCGTTATTCATCGATTTGCTCGAACGGGCCCAGTAACATCTCCATCGTGAGACTTGTTGTTACTGTGTTTGGCATATTGAGTATGCCACGGGTAGCTTGCCAGGCTCTGCATAATTTATTGAATTATTAATGCTTTATACTGCATTAAAATAGAGAAGAATAAAAAGTACTTTAAATGAATGCTTGGTGCTATTTGTAACTCAGTCTTCTAATTTGTAAGTACTAAAGAGTCAAAAAAAAAAAGATTGTGTTTTGCTGGTTGTCTTCTTCAAAGTATCAAACAGGGAGTAGAAGTAAAAGGTTCAATTTAAACAATATCTAGAATATCATTCTTGAAATTCAAAGGCAATTATTTCACTGAAATTAAGTTTTAGTAATCAATATAATTTTATTCAATGAATAGTGTTTTCCTTTGGCAAAAATCACCCAAGCAAATGAGCACCAAATAAAAATTCAAATAAATCTTTTGGTTTTGTTACATGTAGACAATATTTAAAATATTTTATGCTTATATGTGGGCATAGAGCAAAAATTTTTATATGACACATATAAGATATACGGGTCCTGTGAGGCAATGCTTAAAAGAAGCTGAAGAGCCACTATTCTCTCATAACTGAGGCAAAAACTACATGATACTTCAAAATAAACTGTTAGAAAGGAAGAGAAAATTAATCATGGAGTTTACATACCTTGTTGACATGCAAGTTTGCAACCTACATTCCTGAAATCTACAATCTCAGAGGAATCTTTAGCTTAATAATGCTATGTGTGCTTAAGGATGCTTAAAGTTTTATTGAGTCCCATGAAAGCAAAAGAGACTAGAGTCAAGTGCTTCAGTTCTCTAGAAGCTGTCTTGCTGGAAAATTCAAGCTAGGGTAGGGATAATATTCTACTGGACTTTAGCTGAAGGCAAGCCTGTAGCCACTAAGTTGAAAGTGGCAAAAACAAGATTTGGAACACAGTACTGATGTATATATTGATCTTGAGGAAACTTCTGTTTTCTCAAGAGATGTTGAGATCATTACATTACAGCAACCATAAACTACTGAAAATTCTTTTATAGCTACTTTTATGGTGGCCTAAGTTGATTTAATGGAGTTCTGTCTGTCAAATCAATTCATTCTCTTAAACTCCTAGACTGTATTATTTTAATATCAAATGTTAGTGAATCAGATCATCTGGCAATTATAGGACAGTAGTGTATGATGTATTATCCATAAAAGTTAGCCATCTGGAGAATGAAAGCATGGGCAGAAAAAAATTTTTGAAATGAATTTTCTATGGAATTTTGCATCACCAATGAAAATCCTTTCTTTTCATGCACACTAAATACATGTGTTTTCATCAAGGATACAATTATTATATGCACTTGCATGTCTAAAATTATAAATGTAGAAATTTTAGCTCATATACCAGAGTTTAAGTTGAATACACTGCTTTAAACTTTAATATTTATGGAGCAATTATTAACACTGCACATATATTCCTGACTTTTTCAAGTTATAGGATCTTTTGGAAGAAGTAAACATATGTATATAGATATTAATATGGCTAAAGTACCTTATTAATGGTTATTTAATGGTTAAATATACCTTTATAACTGACTTTAAAGATTTCACATGTATTACTTTCCTGTATAAAACAATATTTGATAGTTTTCATGGTAACAATTACAAAAGGAAGCAAGAGGAAAGCTGAAAGATAAATGCCTGCACTATAATGAATAAAGCTAATTAAAAAAAAAAGATGTCTTGATGAAAATAAAATCAACATTCAGAAAGCGCCGAGAAGAGAACTTTCAGCAAAATTAGAAACAATGGAAATAGATGTATTTTTAACATATACATATTTTAATGAATATTTCAGTGGGTTTAAAGAAATTAATAGATTTTGTTTAGCTTCTGCACTCAATATTTTTATTTATATCAACATACAAAGACATCAAGAAATCTTATTAACTAGAGATTGATGATCACTTCTTTGTAGAATGGTGGGATCCTGGTAATGAATCTGTAATACAGCTCACGGAGGATCCTGATGTATTGAGTTTGAACGCCCTGTTTGGTTAGGACTCCGATGACTGCTTCCATCTCAACAGAATCAAACGCCTCCTTTAAATCAATGAACATTAGACAGAGCAGCATCTTGAGCTCCAGAGAAACCTCAGTGAGCTTGGTTATCGTGTGGATATGGTCGATGGTGCTGAATCCTTTGCGGAACCCGGCTTGCTCACATGGTTGTCCTTCATCTAGTGTTCTGCCAATCCTATTCAGGATGACTCGAGTGAACAGCTTGTAGACGACAGACAACAGGCAAATTGGGCAATAGTTGCCAATGTCGTAGATGTCTCCCTTCTTGTACAGTAGTACAGTCCAGCTGGTTTTCCATTGGGATGGAACCTTGCATTCAGACAGGTAGTGTGTGAAGAGCTGAGCCAGCATTATTGATGAGTACTGACAGCAGGTTCTTCAGGTGATCAGGTATAATCTTGTCTGGCCCAGGTGCTGTTCACTTCTCTACCATTGTAATGGCGTGTTGGATTTCGGAAGGGAGAACTTTGGGAACGACATATACATCTTGCAGAATTTGGTATGTGGGCAGCTGGTGGTGGACGTGGCTATTGAAGAAAAGTGAGTAGAAGTCATTGATAATTTTCTCCATTGCCCTTCTGTAGGATGTGAGGATGTTGGAGGGAAGTCATCTTGGTCTTCTAGTTGGCAAAGGAGAGGCAGGGGTTGAGAATGCTTTTCCCAGCTTCTGCCACATTTGCAAGCACTGCTGCTTTTCTCTCTTCGAGGTCTTCCTTGATCGCTTCTCTGCACTGGATTGCGAGCTTGGACCTTTGCACCAACCTGGAGCTCTTTGGCACTATTTCAACAACATGGGAAGATGCCATTGTTGACAACATTGACGAGGAATACGATCAACTGGTTTAGTACCTCCATGATTGTGTGAGGAATGCCACGAGAGAGAGAGATAGCCACAAAAAAACCACCTGTCTTTGAAAACTCTTGAGCCTATTCACCAACATGGCTTGGTGCAAGCAATCAAACCCGGGTTGGCTGCGTGCAAGGCAAACGTCCCACCCATTATGCTATTCCTCCAGCGATTGCATATTTTAGAACACTATTAAAGTAGAATAAATACAAGGGACAAATCCATGCGTGTTCTGGTGCCGAGATCTCCAAGCCTACTCGGATTGGAGTCGAGCATCCTCCACCCAGATCCTCCAAATTCCAGTAGGCAGGGGTCACACCCACCACCTGGCTCCCTGGCGCTGTGTAATCCCATCAACGGCCAAGACTCAGAGACTATAAAATCCAGCTCCCGGGCGAGAACAGTGCAGTCTTCTGCCCCAGCGCCTGGCTGTTCCTCGCCGGGGCCCGTTGGAGGGGAGCAGGTTGAGCTTTCCTCCCCACCCCGACCAGGGCTCCGGCAGCCGAAGACCTCCAGGACCAGCCACCACCATGCTGAGACCACTCTCCGCACACATGAAGGTACTGGCAGAGGGACAAATCCACACGGGTTCCGGGGCCAAGATCTCCAAGCCTACTCGGATTGGAGTCGAGCATCCTCCACCCAGATCCTCCAAATTCCTGTAGGCGGGGGTCACACCCACCAACTGGCCCCCTGGCGCCGTGTGATCCCATCAACGGCCAAGACTCAGAGACTATAAAATCCAGCTCCCGGAACCGCTCAGCCGCATTTGCGGCCGCGCAACATCTTATCAGGACATCTTATTTTATGACATCTTATTATCTCATTCCTACTTTGGACAAACTTGCAGGCTATCGAATGTAGCCTGCCCACAGGGCAGAGTCTGGCAAACTCCCCGTGGCGTACCCAATATGCCAAATACCAGTAACAATGATGGGTCTCATTCTCCTAAAGAGCCTTGAATATAATCTCAGGGCTAGGACGAAAGAGACGTTATTGGGGCCTGCTTGAGGCAATCGACGAATAACAGGATGATGAAATGAAAAATGAAATGAAAATACAAGGCTAGAACAATGAAGGGAAACAAAATGTGCTTTCAGGTTCTTAAAGAAAGGATGTGACCAGAAGAAAGCAGTTGCGTTGCTCTGAGGTCATCACATTGCTTGGACCCTACTTATCTCAGGAAGTTCACTCAGGTGCTTCAAGAGATGTATTGCTTAGTCCCCAGTCTTCCTGCAGAAAACCCACTCTGTGGTTCTCACCTATGCAACACTGCACTCTGTGAATGACACCTAAAAGTAACTCCGATAGAAAAGAGACCCTTTGCAAGTGAATTGTAAATATATATGAAAAAAGAGAGGTGGCCCAAACTTGCAGGATTCAATGAAAGTAGATAAAATTAAGTGTTCATCACCTCCTCAGAGGAGAATAGGAAAGAAATCTTCAGACCACAGATTTCTTCATTCCCCAGAAATCCAATGATAGATGCTGAGTATGTGTTTCCCAAAAAAGGTATGAATACCTCAGAATTCCTAAGCCAGCTGACAAGTTAATTTTTCTATAAAAGCAGACAATAAAACCAAAGGAGGTGACTACTTCTCCACATTTGAAGACAGAACCATAAGTATTCAAAGAACCTGAAGATTCAAGGAGACATACAACTCCACTGAAACATAATAAGGTTCCAGTAACTGATTCCAAATAAATGAAGATCTGTTATTTTCACATTATATAACTCAAACTTGTGTCTTAAGGAGTCCCAGAAAGCTATGAGAAAATATAAAAACAACTTAAAAATTAGGAAAACACCACAAACATAAAGTGAGTTTAACAGAGTGACTTAATTATAGCAACAACCATAACAGAAAGGCAGCCTAGAAATACTGAAAATGAAAGTTAAATGTTATATAAAGGTTAAATGAAGGGGAAAATGCATCATTGGGAAGCACGAAAATCAGACTGAGTCAAGCTGAAGAAAGAGGCTGTGAGGTAGAAGATAAGTTATTTCATATTAATCAGTCAGAGCTAAATAATGAATAATGAATAATGTGAGAAAATAATAAATTATTTCAGAAAATTATGAAATGAGTGGAGTCAGAGAATTAGTACTGCAGTTAGTGCATTTTTCTTGCATGACACTGGCCAGGTTTTGATCACCATCATATAAGGTCCCTGATCCTGTCAGAAGTGATTCCTGAGCACAGAGCCATTGGTAAGCCCCAAATACCACCAGATGTGACCCAAAACAAAAAACAACAAAAAAAGATGAGTGATAAAAATCTGTATGAACTATGTGTTACTATTAGAGAAATTATTTCTATATTATTATTTGGGTTATGAGATTAGGATCAATAGCACAGCAGGTAGGGCATTTGCCTTGCATGGGGCCGACCTGGCTGACACGTGTTTGATTCCTCCGCCCCTCTCGGAGAGCCCAGCAAGCTTCAGAGTGTATCTCGCCCACACGGCAAAGCCTGGCAAGCTACCCATGACGCATTCGAAATGCCAAACACAATAACAATAGGTCTCACTATGGAGACGTTACTGGGCCCGCTCAAGCAAATGGATGAACAATGGGAGGACAGACAGTGCTTATTTGGGTTATAGAAAAAAAAGAGTTAAAGAGAGACAAATAACCTATTTACAAAATAATAATCTAGAACTTCCTAAATCTAGGGACAGATTTAGACTTCACGCTGAGTTTTTCCAGGGTGAAAGTAACTTAATAGTTTTGAGGAAAGGGACTCTCTTGTCATTTTGTTAGTGTGGAGAGAGTTAGACTGTATTACATTAAGTGAAATAAGAGCAAGAAGAAGAAATATCAGATGATGTCCCTCCTACGTGGTGCATAAAGAAACAAGGAATAGACTGTGTCCAATGGTAAAACATCCTTAGACTTGGACTACACAACTGAAGTTTCTGAATTCTGGAGAGATGACATTGGGGATAAGAAAAAGGTTAACTGAAGTGATAAAGGACAGGAGATGAAACACGATTGGCACTTCGGTGGTGATGAAGTTACAGTAACCAAAGGCATAAAAAGTTGTCACTATTATAACCAAGTCATGTCATTTATAGCCTACATGACATATATATTAGAGAAGCTAATGTAATTGTCACAAAAATATAATTAATTATCTGGTTCTCACAAAGGATAAGAATTTGACTAGGTATTTTGTTTTTCAAAAGAGAAAATACCAGTGACTGAGTCCACAGAAAAATGATTCTCAATATGCAAGTAATGTTTTGTGTTCCAGGGTTAGATGCCAGGAAGTAGTATCACTGGGCTATATAAACTACCATAAAAATTAATTAAAGAAAAATATTCTCGGCCTCCAGGACCAGCCACCACCATGCTGAGACCACTCTCCGCACACATGAAGGTACTGGCAGAGGGACAAAGCCACGCGGGTTCCGGGGCCGAGACCTCCAAGCCTACTCGAATTGGAGTCGAGCATCTTCCACCCAGATCCTCCAAATTCCAGTAGGCGGGGGTCACACCCACCACCTGGCCCCCTGGCGCCGTGTAATCCCATCAGCGGCCAAGACTCAGAGACTATAAAATCCAGCTCCTGGAACCGCGCGGCCGCAAATGCGGCCGCGCGGCATCTTATTAGGACATCTTTTTATGACATCTTATCATCTCATTCCTACTTTGGACAAGCTTGCAGGCTATCGAATGTAGCCTGCCCACAGGGCAGCGTCTGGCAAACTCCCCGTGGCGTACCAAATATGCCAAATACCAGTAACAACGATGGGTCTCATTCTCCTAAATAAGCCTTGAATATAATCTCAGGGCTAGGATGAAAGAGACGTTATTGGGGCCTGCTCGAGGCAATCGACGAATAACAGGATGATGAAATGAAATGAAATGAAAAATTCTCGGCCTCATTATTAGACAGGCAATTCCAAACTGTGTGACATCATCACCTTATACCTGTTTCAATGCCTCTTATAAAATAGATATTCATAGCAGGTTTAGTCAGGGATATGAAAAAAATGAGTTATTTTGTCATATAGAAAGAAAAATTGGCTGTCACTTTGTAAAATGGTACAAAGATCCCTAATAGTTTAAAAACTACCTTTAAATGACACGACAGCTTCACTTTTGTGCAGATAGCCAAAGTAAATGAAATACCTATCTTTGAGATGTTCCTGAACTTCCATGTATTTGTACACTAGTCAAAATACTGATGAAACCTTAGTGCACATTGATAGGTAAATGCCAGAGAAAACATCCTTTACAAATATACCATAATATGAACTAATAAAGAGAAGAAAGGAAATAAATGAGTGTATGCTTTCCTTTATCTAAAAAATTAAAATTATGTTTTCTTTAAAAATATAACTGTAAAAGTTGTATTAGAGGAGATGTAGGAGAAGGCACACACAATATGCTCAAGAACTACTCTGAGTTCAGTGCTCAGGGAACGAAGTGATACTGGGAAGGAAATCTTGGTCTCCAGCAGCAAAGCCTGCATTCAACCCAATGAGTCTTCCTTCCAGTCCCTAGGATAGAGTTTTTAAAGATGGGAATTATATCTTAAGTAGAAGTGCTTCATATAACATGTATACCCTCGATAGCACAGCAGTAGGGTGTTTGCCTTGCGAGTGGCCGACCTGGCCAAGCTGGGTTCGATTCCCCTGCCCCTCTCAGAGAGTCCAACAAGGTATCCAGAGTATCTCGCCCACACGGCAAAGCCTGGCAAGCTACCCATGACGTATTCAATATGCCAAACACAGTAACAACAAATCTCACAATGGAGACTTTACTGGGCCCATTAGAGCAAATCGAAGAACAGCGGGAGGACAGTGCTGCTGTGTGACAGTGTTCCATGAAGATAGTGAGCAAATGATGATACGTGAAAAGAATTTATTGATGGTTGTGCCACCACTCTGGTTATCAATTTACTTTACTTATTACTCCTAAGACAGGTTTTGACTTCTATGCTTGAAGGAAGCTTACTCTCCCCGTTTATTACAAAGACTTGAATATATCATGGATTTGCCAATGGCAAAAGTTTTAGAGCAATGAGCAAAAAGGGGGTAATTTTCGAAACAAAGTCAAGGAAATTTTCCACTGAAATCAACAAGATAAGATTTTCAACTGAAATCAGCAAGATAAGATTTTATATACATAGATTAACAGGTGTTAAGACAACAAGTAATTTCTAGCTTCAATTGGCTCTGGAAAATGTCTTTTTTCCTCAGACCTGTGGATGGCATATGTTTTAATAGGAGGTAAAACTTGACTGGCCATCTTTTGAAAGATCTGATTTTGATTTTTCAATCTGTGAATTTTGTCACCAGACTGGGAAATTTGCTCTCATGAATGATAAACATTATCTTGTAGTTTTGTTCAATTAAAAAAATAGAATATTAGAAAAATTAGCACTAAGTAGCTAAAATGGAAAGAACTTTACCACATAATAGTTCACACACACAAAAAATCATAAAATAGCTAAAAAAAATTAGAATGAGATTGTATTCAATGTGAATAGAGTATCAAAAACTGGGGGAAAATAAGATTTCTGATACCCTATTTGCAAACAAGTTAGTCTTTCGGAGGTTCAGTGTTACTAAAAGATCTTAAAAGATTATTAGGTCTGGAAATAAAAAGGGTAGATTACAATTCCTTAACAGGGCTGAGAAGAATACCATCACTTACCAATTTTCTCAGGTACAGTTCCCACTGGGTGAAGGAGCTGCAGAAGGCCAGGTAGCCCCCATCCATACAATCGGCTGGGTGATAGGAGAGAAATCTGAAGTTTATGATGGGCAGCAAGCAAACTTGCCCTTTGCCCCGGAGGGAAACAGTTTTAGTACACTGAACAATAAACAAACCTGCCCTGATTGTAGGAGCAGACACAATATGTCCCAAGGCAATTTTCTATACAAACATATTTGTAGAGAGTGTCTGGGCAAAATGGGCGTTTATTGCCTGTGCTGGAGAACCGGGCCCAAATGTCAGAGACTCCTGAAGAACTGTATCCTAGCAATAGGGCACACAAGAGAGACACACAGGAGATTGGCACGCAGAGCTCAGACAATCATCATTTGCCTGAACACGGCACTAATTACAGCCAAGTAGATGTTTTAAAAAAGTTTTTGATTGGCATCTTATGAAGCATATGCAAAAACAAAATACAAAATGTTCATTCAAACAGGAGGAAAAATGCCAATTGTAGAAAAGCTTCACTTGAGAATTGGTGAACCACAGACTGTAGTAGAAAAAAAATTCAAAGGAGAACTTAATTTGTGACTTAATATTCCAATTTCTCTTGTCTAGAGAATTCATAAATTTCATCATATTCCATTCTCAAACTTCTCAGATTTAGTAGCAGATAGGCTTTCCCTTAACAGCTATCTGATTTGCAAATTTTCTTCCATTCTATATTTTGCTTTTCTTTTTTTTGTTGTTTTTTCCTTTCTGTACTTGGTAGTACAGAAATCTGATCATTCAATGGAGTTCCGTTATGTGTTACTGCATTTGTTGCCTTTGCTTTTGTCTTTAAAAGTCATCATCTGACTATATCAAGGATGTAAACTTCTGCTTTCTTCCAGGAGTTCTCTTTCAGATCTGCTGTCTAAGTTATTATTTTAATCGTGTCCATATTGCAATGGTCTTTTATTATTCTGTTACATATGGCTCTTCAGTCCTCACAGGATGATAAGGTAACATATCTGCTCAGTCCTCTGGAATAATCTATCACGAAGACCTTTCTTTCCACTATTGTACATTCTTGGCTTATTTGTCTTAAATTAATGTTTTAGAGTTGCATTAAATATTGGTTATTTGTTCTGCATAATTGATATTTATGTCTATTTTTAATTACAATCCCTTGCTGTTTAGACTAATAAAGCTTTGTAATATAATTTGGAGATGACCGCTGGACTAGAGCCATTACCCACTAGATTCCACAGGATGTCAAAAGATCGTGGCCACTCACCTACGGATGTTCAGACTTCTTCGTTAAGACCCTGAATGAACGGTTTGAGGCTCTTCGTGTTCCTAGAACGAGCAGATGCCACTGGGCTACACTAGCACGTAACAGGGATGAATGAGACGTTACTGGCACCCACTCGAACTAATCGATAAGTAACGGGATGTCAAGTGATCAAGTGATCGAGTGTAATATAATTTAAATCAGGAAGAGTAGTGTCTATATAAATAATTTTTAGAGATTTTTACAATTTATTTTAAAAATGAGAAAAATAATTTTGTATACACATTTAGGAAAATTTGCTGAGTTTGTACTTTTAATCCTGTTCAACATACATTTATGCATATAAGATAATAATATCAAGGAAGACATAGGCCATAGTTATTTTAGAGGCAATTTTAAGCTTTTGTACAAAGTAAGCATTTGTGAGTTTCTCTTGCAACTTTTTTTCATTAATTTTTTTTCCCTTTTTGGGTCACACCCAACAATGCTCATGGGATACTCTTGGCTCTGCACTCAGGAATTACTCCTGGCGGTGCTTGGGGGACCAGATTGGATACAGGGGATCGAACCCAGGTCTGCTGTGTGCAAGGCAAATGCCCTCACCACTGTACTATGGCTCCGGCCCTGTCATTAAATAGTTTTTGTAGGAACATATCTTCTGGTTGTAAATATGTAATGTAATTTGTTTGAAATGTTGGGCCACAGGGAATATGCCCACTTACAATCTACCTCTGCACGTCTTCCTTACCCCCACGTCGTATCTTTCTCTTTCTTTCTTTATGCTATTTTGGGTGGCACACCCAGTATATACAGAATGTCCTCCTGGCTCAGTGCTCAGGAATCACTCCTGGATCCTAGCAGTGTTCAGGGGACCTTTAGTTGTGCTGTGGATTGAACCCAGGTCTGCCTCATGAACAACAAGCATCTTAACTACTGTCTTACATCTCCAATCCAATCTTTTTTAAGTTTAAAACATTAATTTCTATAGTTGGCTTTTTAAAAAATATACTCAGAGATAAGAGAGGTTGTACAGTGGTTAAGACACGTGCCTTCACACGGTATAGCAATGTGCAATCCCCAGGATCACACATGGTCCCCAGAAACCTACCAGGAGAGATCACTGAATACCGAATAAGGTTTTGTTCTCCCCAAACAAAAAAAGATAAATAAATAAAAGTTTAACAATATATAGGGCTAGAGCGATAGCACAGTGGTAGGGCATTTGCCTTGCACGCAGCCAACATGGCCGACCCGAGTTTGATTCCTCTGCCCCTCTCGGAGAGCCCGCAAGCTCCCGAGAGGATCTCGCCCGCATGGCAGAGCTTGGCAAGCTCCCCGTGATGCATTCGATATGCCAGACACAGTAACAACAAAGTCTCCAATGGAGACGTTACTGGGCCCGCTCGAGCAAATCGATGATCAACGGGAGGGCCTTTACTTTACTTTACTTTACTTTACTTTACTTTACTTAACAATATATCTGAAATATGGCTTTTGGAAGGTGTAATGGTGGTGGGATTGGTGTTTGAATATTAAAGAAAATAAAATATTGTTAACTACTTTATAAAATAAAACAAATATTTAAAAAGTACATGGGCTGGAGTGATAGCACATTGGTAGGGCATTTGCCTTGCTTGCAGTCAGCCTGGCCGAGCCGGGTTTGATTTCTCTGCCCCTCTCGGAGAG
Source organism: Sorex fumeus (assembly GCF_029834395.1). NCBI lineage: Eukaryota > Metazoa > Chordata > Mammalia > Eulipotyphla > Soricidae > Sorex > Sorex fumeus. The sequence goes on from NW_026606063.1 coordinate 2,465,507, forward strand.
CCTGGCAAGCTACCGAGAGTATCTCGCCCCACAGCAAAGCCTGGCAAGCTACCCGGGACGTATTCAATATGCCAAACAAAGTAACAACAAGTCTTAAAATGGAGACATTACTGGGCCCACTTGAGCAAATTGATGAACACCAGGAGGACAGTGACAGTGAAAAAGAACATACAACCCTGAACTATCATTTCAGTTACCAGATATACACAATTTTTGCTGGCTTTCCCTAAAAAAGGTATGCTTAAGAATAAGAGCAAACACAAAATCCACAAGATACATTGAAGACAATGTCAGAAAAACCCTCCAGGATATTGAGGCTAATGATATCTTAAAGACAACACTCCACTGACCAACCAAGTGGAAAGAGAGATAAGTAAATGGGCCTATCTTAAATTAAGAAGCTTCTGCACCTCAAAAGATATACTAATCAGAATACAAAGACAATCTACAGAATGGGAAAGGATATTTACCAAATACCCATCTGATAAAGGGTTGATATCAAGGACATACAAGGCACTGGTTGCACTCTACAAGAAGAAAACATCTAACCCCATCAAAAAATGGGATGATGAAATGAACAGAAACTTCCCCAAAGAAGAAATCCAAATGGCTAAAAGGCAAATGAGAAAATGCTCTACATCACTAATCATCAGGGAGATGCAGATCAAAACAACAATGAGATATCATCTCACACCACAGAGACTGGCCCACATCCAAAAAAACAAAAGCAACCAGTGCTGGCGCGGATGTGACGAGAAAAGGACCCTCATTCACTGCTGGTGGGAATGCCGACTGGTTCAGCCCTTTTGAAAAATGGTATGAACGATTCTCAAAAAATTAGAAATTGAGCTCCCATTTGACCCAGCAATACCACTCCTGGGAATATATCCCAGAGAAGCAAAAAGTATAGTCGAAGTGACATCTGCACTTGTTTGTTCATTGCAGCACTCTTTACAATAGCCAGAATCTGGAAAAAACCTAAGTGCCCGAGAACAGGTGACTGGTTAAAGAAGCTTTGGTACATCTACACAATGGAGTATACTATGTAGCTGTAAGAAAAGATGAAATCATGAAATTTACACACAAGTAAATTTCATGATTACACACATGGTACACACATGGTACTACATGGGAAGTATCATGCTAAGTGAAATGAGTCAGAAAGAGAGGGACAGACATAGAAAGATTGCATTCATCTGGGGAACATAAAGTAACAAAATAGGAGACCAACACCCAAGAATGGCCAAGATAGTTACCAGGAGGTTCACTCCATGGCTTGGAGATCAGCTGCACATGCTGAGGGAGAAGGCAGCTCAGATAGAGAGGAGAGCACCAAGTAAAGGGTCTTGGGAGGATCCTCCCAGGATGAGAGATGCATGGTGAAAATAGACTATCGACCAAACATGATAGCCACTCAATGCCTCTTTTGCAAACCACAGAACCCAAAAGGAGAGAGAGAGAACAAAAGGGAATGCCCTGCCACAGGGGTGGGGTGGGATTGGGGGATGGAGGGTGGGAGGGATGCTTGGAGCATTGGAGGTGGGGAATGGGCACTGGTGAAGGGATGGATACTCAATGATTGTATAACTGAAACCCAAGCACAAAAATTTGTAAGGTCAACAACTGTATCACATGGAGTTTCACTAATAAAAATAAATAAAATAAAATACAAAAAAAAAAATAACCTTTGCCTAACCTAAAATCTTGAAAAAAAATCGATTTGCTCGAGCAGGCCCCGTAATGTCTCTATTGTGAGACTTCTTGTTACTGTGTTTGGTATACTAAATACTCTTGGTAGCTTGCCAGGTTCCCCGAGAGGGGCGGAGAAATCGAACCCTGCTCCGCGGGCTGGCTGTATGCAAGGCAAACACCCTACTGCTGTGCTTAAAAAAAAAAAAAGAATAAGAGCAAACACTCCTGGGTAAAAAGAGAGGCATCTATAAAGGATAAAGTGGAAGTGTATTTTAGAAATCTGAAATTAGTAATGAGTTGTGAAAGTAGAAACTCAATGGAAAGACATTCATGTCTCATCACAGGTGTCTTTTCCATCATTTTTTTCCATTTAAAAAGGTTGATGAAATTTTCTTTCATTTCGAGAGTTTTGATATCAGTTTTACTGCAATACCAGCAACTATCTCTAATTTTTATTAAGGTTTTCATGGAAAATGAAAAAGTAAAGTATTTGAAGCTGTATCACTCCTGAAAATACCAGGATAAATATTTTGGAATTAATCAAGAAATAAACAGCACAAAATTATAACATCCTCAGAGAATATTTCCTGCTCAGCCAGCTAGAATTATGTTTAGCTATTTATTCTCTTACAGAAAATTTAGTATTTCCTTGCTTACTCAATGTGTGCATGAACTATGTACAGACCTTTGTACATGCCTTGGTATTGTCCTATTATAAATTAGAATTTTCATGCCCACAAGTAAGACAAATGCTGATAGTATCACACCTGTTTTTTAAAATGTTGAGTTGGCTGTTCAAAAGATTCAATTTATTGAGAAAATAATGTTGACAAATTTTCATCCCAATCTTATTTTCAGAAATAATATAGATTGAAGCATTTCACTGTTCCACTTTCCATGCAATCAATCTGCATGTAATCAGAAAATATCCATAAGATTTCATCATGAAGTAATGTATTTTTGTTAGTTTTCTGTTCATCTATATGCCCAGTGATGCCTATACAGATTAAAATATAACATATTTGGGTTTCTGATTAAAATTTAAAAAATCTAAAATTAAAAGAATTTCATCATAGTGTTAGTGCTTGATATTTTCAAGTCTTCTTTCCAATAAAACAGGTATATCGAATCAACAGAAAATTCTTTCTTCAAAAACATAAAAATAGTTATAGAAAGTTGGCAATGATTGGAATATTGCCATGATGAATAAAATCCCTGCCCGAATTTACTTCCTTAATTGTTTTAACTTAAAACAAGTATAATAGATACAGTGATTTTAAAGATGGAAGAGTAAATTGTTCTAAAAATTAGGGGTAATTATCTCAGTATGGCAGATACACTAACTTCTCTGCAGTTCTTTTTAAAATTTGCTTTTCTACTTTTACTCTCTTCTGTTTGTTAATAGTCTGGATAATTTCTTCTCTCCTCACATGATACGATGAAATTTTGTTTCTTTATTTTTATACTGTCTTAGGCAAGGTATGCAATTCATATTGAATAACTTTAGAACATCTTAACCTTTTCTCTTTAAAATTTCTTTTACATTGTTTTTTCATATCATATACAATATTAACAAAGTTTTCCACTAATAATGACTCTTTTCTTTAAATACAAAAGACAGGGCATGCCTTTTTTTAAAAAGAATTTTTAATAACATAATTACAGAATCGATTGTAGCCTGCCCACAGGGCAGAGTCTGGCAAACTCCCCGTGGCCTACCAAATATGCCAAATACCAGTAACAATGATGGGTCTCATTCTCCTAAAGAGCCCTGAATATAATCTCAGGGCTAGGATGAAAGAGACGTTACTGGGGCCTGCTCGAGGCAATCGACGATCGACGATCAATTACAGAATCCTAGTGGTTCTCAAAGCAAATATAACCCTTAGGAGTTGTTCAACTTTCAGTTGCTCAATTAAAAAATAGATTTAAAATTATTCACTCTCTCACACCTTTACATTATAAGTTTTTCTTTGTTCATGTCAAAGAATGACATTTCAAACACTCAAGTGTCTTTAAACTCAGGTGGTCTGAAAGTACTGTGTTGTTAGATTTATGGCATTCTCTTTCTCACAAATTTCTTCTGAATTTCTATCATTGAGACTCTTAAAAAGTCTTTGCCACCCATAGATCAGTTCTAAACAGTTTTAGACGAAAGAACATGTTAAATAGAGTCAGCTCATGATGAAATACACGAAAACCTATTGCAATATAACTGAGATCATTATCTTTTTTAAATGGAAGAAATCACAATCCTAGTCCCAAACCATATTTATTCGGGGCAAGGAAATGCATTTTCACATAGCCTTTCCATACATGCATAAATTTCATTTCAATTTGTAAGGATACTTACTAGAAATGTTTCAAAAATGAGAAACCTAACTGTAGAAAATATATAGTTAAGAAAGAGATTGGAATATAAGAAAATAGAACTTTGCTACACTGTATTGGAAAAGATTAAAGAGGATGAGATAGTAGACATTGGCTCCGCGCCTATTCCCATTTGACGATAATATTTAAAAGTGAATGAATCCACGGCCCGTAATAGTTGTTGAAGGCATGTGCTTTGATATAAAGTCTCAAGATTATATACATCGGTTGAAAATAGAGTTGGGAGTTGAGAACAGAGAAAATGAAAAGTAGATGACGTTTTTCATTGTGGATAATTGCATTTGAAATCACTGTGAACGGGGCGCTCTGAACAGAGACTGTGTGATAAATAGAATGACCTCTAAGGAAAGCGTTCGGGTAAAAACTATGTGTCAGAACCTGGTGGTTGTGGCTGAAGAAATATGTCAAGACCACAGTACATCTAATACTTGGGGTAAAGACAGAAGTACATTAAGGAGGAAACATCAGTATATGATTCCTTCCAAGGAAGAGCTAAAGTTGATAACATTTTTAACGTGTTGGTAAATTTTGTTTTATTTATGGAGAGCAAAAAAAAATCTGCCACTCCAAAATGTTCTCAGAGAAAGATTATTCTCACTGATATGGTAATGCTGAAAGGGAGGCTGAGAGTGTCTTTTGAAATAAATATTTGTATGTAAATAGATGCCTTTAGGGTATCTCCTGGGAAGGAATTAATCTTCTTACCTCTCTTCAAGGGAGTAGGCAGAACTTAAATCTGCAAACTCTTCTTTTACCAGAAGTCTTCTTGTTAACCTCATTGCTGACTTTCTCCCTCTGCGACATGCCTCCTGCAACAGAAATGCCACTTAAAGATGCTATCTAAGACCTTGTAGTGAGTTACCAAGTTTCAAGAATCTATCTTCCCTTTCCAAGATGGATACGTGTTCTTAATAAATTCCTTTTGTTCATCTTTCTGATGAGTTGTGTAGGCTCCGAGGCAAACGAGGTGGGGTGAAAAATTCTGTGCATCAAAAATTAAATAGGTACTGGGAAATGCTGCCAGTATTATAGAATTTATAATGGAGAATATTATCACAAAATTATAGGTGTTAGGATCAAATTAATTATCAGTTATTGAAGTCAGGGAGATATACTAGAGAGTGCAATATGTAGCAATAAAAGAACAAGCCCAGTACAATACCACAGCCAAGAAATGGGCAGTCACATTAGATTAATGTCATTCAGACTTTTCCACATTAAGTTTCCACTGTGCGTGTGTGTTGGGTTTAATTCTATGTAAACTTCCCACCTGCCTGCACAGTTCTATCACATAAGGGGGTGGGAGTTTCCTCTAGTAGATTCTCTCTCCCTCTCCCTCTCCTCCCTCTCCCTCCTTCTCCCCCTCCCCCTCCCTCTCCCTCTCTTTCTCTTTCTGTCTCTCTCTCTCCCACATTAGATGGTGGGAGTTTCCTCTAGTAGATTCTCTCTCTCTCTCTCTCTCTCTCTCTCTCTCTCTCTCTCTCTCTCTCATTTCATTTTGGGAATCATGATTTACAACCGTAAGGCTTCAGGCGTAAAACTTTCCAACACCTTCCAACACCTTCCTACTGACCTTTCAATCTCAGCCCATTTTTTGCTGAGTCCATCATGATAATTGAAGTTAAACTAACTGGAAAATGAATCTGAAGGAAATGCCACCTGGCCTGGGTCAGCAGCCCAGTCAGCCAATCATCCAAAGACCCAAGAGGAGCTAATTGGTAATGGAGAGGAGGTGGGTAGGATGTGCTCATAGAAGTCATGATATGAGGTTCTGGGAGACCATGGCTTGGAGAGTTCATACTACGTGTTGGTCTCCGCACTGAAGCCCGGTCAGAAAGAAGTTCCTCTGGGCTGCTGCTACTTCCTCTCTTGGTAAGATAAATCAACATGCTAGTTGGCATCTTCCTCCACAAAAGGAGAATGGGCCAGAGCAAACCCATTTTGATTCTGGCCCAAAGAATTTTCAAGCCTGAAGAGATTTTCAAGTTCTTGCTTCTGATTTCTGGCGGGAATCATTTCCAGTCATTCCAAATGTCTAGATTGGCCTTCAGTTCAGGAAAGCCATTAGTACTGTCCCCAAGCTGGCCCTCTTCTGCCAGTCACCACCACGGTAGGATGCTTCATAAGGTGTGTTTCTCTTGTCCGAGGTGTGTTTCTCTTGTATACGCGCTGCCTTTTCACTCCTAAGTTATTCGCTTGATTGAAGAGGCCCTCCATCACTGAATCTTTTCTAAAATTCTTATTCGCTGCATGCTTCAGTTTATGCTCTGTAGGGTTTCCAAATGCTCCACACTCAAATGACATATCACTTTGGTATTTAAATCGATGAATTTAAATTACTGCACAAGGATTACTTTCAATTTGCCTTCACTTAAGTGAGATGATATAATTAAGCATGTGTTTGATCAGGTTTTTCAAACGAATCTATGCATTTACATTAGGCCTCTATGAGATGAGATAATTCGCCCACGCTTTGTAAACCGTTGGAAGAAGATGTGCTATTCTCTGGCCAAGGAAGAAAAGGGTCTTTCTTCATCTCCTTCATCTCCTTAAATGTTTTCCTGTTTGCCTTTTCTCTTTGTCATTTTCTCCCAACTCCCATTCCGTTTTTACCCTCTTCTAGAGCTTGCTCAGATATCTTGCCAATTGATAGAAATGAAATATCGAGGAATTCCGAATTTGATTAGCATTCATTTGCGACCAGGAATAAATTACATTTTCTCCAAATTCCTGTCTTGCAGGAATTGCAATGTTGTTCAGAGAGGCCTTGTGAATGTTGAATGGGAAAATCAGTCTAAAGGCATGTTATTTCAAGTTGAGATGGGTGAGAATTATGTTATTTCACCACAAGAACCTCATTTGGGGAATTTTTAATACAGCTGCCATTGTTTAACATGTTCACACTCCCTGTATCTCCTTGGATTCAAGGCATTGAATTATAACCATTGTTTCTATGTTTGGGAGCATTTGTTCTATCTTCTGGGTATTATCTCTAAGTTCTTCTATTGATTGTTTTTTTTCTACTTATTGCGGGCTGTACTGCCGTATAAGGCTGGAGCGATAGCACAGCGGGTAGGGCGTTTGCCTTGCACGCAGCCAACATGGCTGACCCAAGTTCAATTCCTCCGCCCCTCTCGGAGAGCCCGGCAAGGTACCGAGAGTATCTCGCCCGCACGGCAGAGCCTGGCAAGCCACCCGTGATGTATTTGATATGCCAAACACAGTAACAACAAAAAAATCTCCAATGGAGACGTTACTGGGCCCGCTCGAGCAAATTGTAGGCTGTATTTACCTGCATCCTTTAATGCCTGGGAACTTTTCATTGGAGGCTACTTACCCTTTTTTTTTTTAGCGCTGGGTTATTTTATATTTCTTTACTTATGTGCTTTAAAGTGATATCCGATTAACTTTCTTAGATAGGGTTTAATATCCTTAAACTTCACGTTTAAGCGTTGTAACGTGGAACTATTGAATTTTAATGTAGTTTTAATTTGGTCCACTTTTGGGATATACAACACCATCTAAGTGTTCAGTGATTTTATGTACTACATGACGCACATATTCTCCATCATGTGGTGGGGATACTAATGCTTCTGTGCTTAGTGAGTCTTGAAACCTGCCATTTTGTCCTTCCTGCTGGGACTTTCTCGTGCACTGGCCAGTGTAGGACAGTAGGGACCCTTCAGAAAGTCTCTAGGGCGCCCTCTTCAGGCAGCCATTTCTGTGCAGCATTGTCTTCTCCAGCTCTTGTCCATGCGACAGTCCCCTCTTTAAACAATGTTCTGCAAGTTCTGAACCTTCCGTCTCATGAATTCTCAACTGCATCTCCTGACCCAACGAGGATACTAGGCTCTGGACACATCTCTTCAGATGCCAGCTTGAGCTTGTCATTGTAGCATTTCACCTATTTCCCTGGTCTAAGGAATCACTTTTTAACCTTGGTATGAATGTGTCCTTCAAAGATGCCTATTGTCTGTCATCTACAAGTTGTTCACTCGAGTCATCCTGAATAGGATTGGCAGAACACTAGATGAAGGACAACCATGCGAGCAAGCAGGGTTCCGCAAAGGATTCAGCACCATCGACCATATCCACACGATAACCAAGCTCATTGAGGTTTCTTGGGAGTTCAAGATGCCGCTCTGTCTAACGTTCATTGATTTAAAGAAGCCCTTTGATTCTGTTGAGACGGAAGCGGTCATTGAAGCCCTAGCCAATCAGGGCATTCAAGCCCAATACATCAGGATCCTCTGTGAGCTGTATTGCGGATTCACTACCAGGATCTCACCATTCTACAAAGAAGTGATCGTTGATGTCAAGAGAGGGGTGCGGCAGGGTGATACCATTTCACCGAAACTCTTCAGTGCCACCCTTGTGAACATCATGCAACGACTGGAATGGGAAGGAATGGGAGTGAAGATAGATGGTCGGCAATTACACCACCTCCGCTTTGCTGATGATATTGTTTTAATAACACCAAACATCAGCCAAGCGGCACAAATGCTGGCCGAGTTTGACCGTGAGTGTGGAAAGGTAGGACTACAGCTGAATCTTACGAAGACAATGTTTATGAGAAACAGCCTTGTTCCTGACGCCCCATTCGCTCTCAATGGAACGACCATCTCCGAATGCAACAGCTATGTCTACCTAGGTCGAGAGGTCAACATGACAAATGACCTGGCACCCAAGCTGCGCAGGAGGAAGAGAGCGGCTTGGAACGCCTTCAAGAACGTCGAAGAAATAGCTAAGAGGACGAAGAACCTCCGGCTCCGGGCACATCTCTTTGATTCCACTGTTCTTCCTGCATTAACATATGCCTCAGAGACCTGGGCCCTACGCAAACAAGATGAGAACGCCATTCAGGTCTCCCAAAGAAGAATAGAAAGAGCTATGCTTGGAATATCACGTTTCACTCAATTGAGAGAAAGAATCCGGAGTTCTGACATCCGTCGATGATCAAGGATCAGGGACGCTGTCTCATTTGCCAAGGTGTCGAAAATCAGATGGGCTGGTCATGTAATGAGATTTAAAGACGACCGTTGGACTAGAGCTGTTACTGATTGGATTCCACGGGATGTCAAGAGACCGCGTGGCCGCCCACCTACCAGATGGTCAGACTTCTTCCTGAAGATCATGAACGATCGGTTTGAGGCCCTTCATGTTCCCGGAGCGAACAGATGCCATTGGGCTACACTAGCACGCGACAGGGACAAATGGAGACGTTACTGGCGCCCGCTCGAGCAAATCGACGACTAACGGGAAGTTAAGTGATTAAGTGATGAATGTGTCCTTATCATTGAGTCCAAATATTTCACATTTTTTTAAAGCAAAAGGCATAGCCAGTTATCTCAATGCATTTTAATTTTATTTATGTATTTATTTTTGGTTTGCGGATCACACCCAACGTTGTCCAAGGGTTACTCCTAGCTCTGAATTCAGGAATTACTCCTGATGATGTTCAGGGGACCATATTGGATGCTGGATGCTGGATGCCACGTGCAAGGTAAATGCCCTATCCACTATATTACTGTTCTAGCCCGATGTGGGTGAATTTTTAACAGAAGTCTTTATATGTTATTCCAGTTACCACAGCATAGGGGTATTACTAGATCCATTTTTACAAAGAGCCAAATAAACCTCACATAGAATCAATAAGTTATGCAAAGCACACCATTTTGTGCAAGAGAGGGAAGTCGCAAACCCTGATCTCTCATTCAATAGTTCAGGTGCATGCCATTCTAACATGTGGTCACACATTCATGGTCTTAAAGGAGACTTTATTTTATAGTGGTCTGTACTAGAGCTAACTTTCAAGAATTAAGAATTAGGTGATGAGAACTGAGAACATTTTTCTAAGAAGGTCGGTAGTGAAGAAAGAAAGAGAAGATAGCCTAAAAGTAAGGAGAGGAATGGAAACTTCTAAATAGCGGAATAAAACCTAAGAAACATTGATCACATGCAGGTACTCCTAGTCTGATAGCTTGCCAATCCCCACAGACCACCTGTGTCCCACTAACTACACTAAAAAATCTCGAGTTTAGAGGGTCTTAGATAAAGGATGATGGGGAATACTAGTTGGAGGAGGCATAGCCTATGAGACATGGTCTGGATACAACAGACTATAAGACACCAGGAAATTTGCTTCAGTAAGGGGTTGGGGTGCCCGTCAAGTTACCGAGAGTATTCGATATGCCAGACACAGTAACAACAAAGTCTCCAATGGAGACGTTACTGGGCCCGCTCGAGCAAATCAATGATCAACGGGAGGGCGAAAAAAAAAAGGGGTTGGGGTGAGAAGTACTGGGGACCATGTGAATGCTCTTTGTGGCTTGATAGGATGCTATGAACATGGATGTAGGTAGAATACAGAGTTTGGTTTATCATTTCCTAAGTTTTGTTTGAGAAAACACACCCATAAGATGAACAGTCTGTGGTCTAGGAATGACTGAAAATGGGATACATATCCAGGCACGTTCCATAACTTGATTTTTCTTTCCTCAGGCATGCTTTTATTTAGTATTATTCACAACACAATGTTTGAAAAGCAATGTGGAAGACCTGGAAATATATATGCTTATATATTTATATGCTCGAGCGGGCCCAGTAACGTCTCCATTGGAGACTTTGTTGTTACTGTGTTTGGCATATCGAATACTCTCGGTAGCTTGCCAGGCTCTCCGAGAGGGGCGGAGGAATCGAACTCAGGTCAGCCATGTTGGCCGCTTGTAAGGCGAACGCCCTACCCGCTGTGCTATATATACATATATATCCCTTGAGAATATAGCTATCAGATTATGAGTATGTAATTGATAATTTTGTCTACAAATATGTCTACAAGTATGTTTTTCTGTTTCATTTCCCTCTTTCTTTTTTCAAGAAACACACTTTGTCTTGCATTCTTTCATAGACTAATCTTAGTTATTCCTCCTCCAAACACATGCCTTTCTATTTCTGTGTGAAATAGTGGAGTTAGATGTGAAAATTTACTTCATTTTGTTCTTTTCAACTTTCACTTAATGTCAGGCTAGCAATGACTTTTCATTAATATAAACATACACAAAAACACAGATCCCACTGAATAATCACAGTGAGATATCTATGTAGCAATGAATGTGGCTCTCCAAGACACGCTTTCTCATGAATTCTAACTTGTTGAGATTGAAGAAGAAAATTTAAAAAAACAAACAAACTATTTTTGAAGGATCTTCTGTCTACTTAGTGTTTTCCTAAGGAAAATATATTGGAAGGAGAGTATTTTGTGAAGCTAAAGTCCCGAGAAATTAATCCAGTCTCAATAATTTCTATTAGTTTAGAAAAATTAATGAATTTGGGAGTTATAGGTTACTCAGTTATAAAATAGAATATGTGTATAGCTTATTTTTCTTAGAGACATCTTGTCCTCCATTTTGTTAAGAGGCTGTCCTTGTTCTAAAGGAATCTGCATAGTCAGACTTCAGGCCAGGAGTGAGGAGAAAAGGATGGGGCATGTTTTGCCTGATCAGATGAGGAGATTGATAATGGAGATATCGCAGACCTTGAAGACTATGCTGCTTAGTATGGAAAACACAGCTAAAGACAGGAGAGTCAGACCTGAATGACCTGCTTCTGGCTTTGGACAGAGGTCTAGAGAGTGTCGACTTTCTTTAAGGTGGAACTCATTAACTGCAGAGAGTACTGCTGTCCAGGGTTGGACAAACATGTTGGAGCCAAAGATGACTGATTATATACAGAGGCTACAAGCTGAAATATAGTTACCCTTCATTAACATAACCAGTAGGCTGCAGTTTTCAATGTTGAATATTTATTGAGCATAGATGAGAAGGGTCTCTAAATACATCTTTAGACTACCCCTTGCCAATATTCAGTCTGGCTCCCTTCCATAAAGTGGTAGATATGTAAACAGGTTTGTGTGCAAAAAAGAATAATCAAGCCTCAAATGACAACCTCTGACCCTCTTGGCAAATTTTATTTCAAGCCAGCGAAGAGAAGTGGGCCTTTATTTCACGCAGTGTTGTTTTTCTCATTCATTGAGTCACTGTGCTTTACAGTGTTACTAATAATGGTTTCTCAGGCATGTAATTCCAACAACTAACCCAGCACCAGTGTACCTACCCCTTGTCTAAGGACCTCAACACTTCTCCTTCCCAGTTCCCCTAACTCAGTTGTATGTATCCGCTCTCCTGGACCTTTATTAATATCTTGCTGTGTATCTTTAAGTCCTACCAAGGTCGCTTGACAGGAAGAATCTTGTGTAATTGCCAAGAGATCTAAAGTAGGGAATTAGGGGATAAGAGCATCAGGATGATCACGACCATCCTGTTGTTCGTCGATTGCCTCGAGCAGGCCCCAGTAACATCTTCTTCGTCCTAGCCCTGAGAATTTTTTAAAGAAGTGCCATATTCAAGGCTCTTTCAGGGTTAGGAGAATGAGACCCATCATTGTTACTGGTATTTGGCACATTGGGTACGCCATGGGGAGTTTGCCAGACTCTGCTATGTGGGCAGGTTACATTCGGTAGCCTGCCAGTTTGACCAAAGTAAGAATGAGATAATAAGGTGTCACATGGCTGCAAATGTGGCCGCGCACTTCCGGGAGCTGGGCTTTATCTTCATATTTTTTTTTTTTGGGAGCTGGGTTTTATAGTCTCTGGGTCTTGGCCGTTGATGGGATTACACGGTACCAGGGGGCCTACTGGAATATGGAGGATCTGGGTGGAGGATGCTCAGCCCTGATCCAAGCAGGCTTGGAGATCTCAGCCCTGGGACCACATGCCTTTGTTCCTCTGCTGGTACATTCATGCATGTGGAGAGTTGTCTCAGCATGGTGGTGGCTGGTTCTGGAGGTCTTTGGCTGCCGGAGCCCTAGTTGGGGCGGGGAGGGAAACTCAACCCGCTCCCCTCCAAGGGGCCCCGGTGAGGACAGCCAGGCATGAGGGCAGGAGATTCTGCGCTGTTCTCTTCCGGGAGCTGGGTTTTATGAAGAGCATGCGGAAGAGGTAGGCTAAATAGCAGACAGGTGCCCCACACTCCTTTATAGACTGATGTGGTGAGTGAAATCAGGTACCACATGATGCCTATGAAGTAAACGAAGGACAATGTGTTCTGTTCTATGGAGAGGCTAATTTAAGCCTGACCACTGCAATGACCTGAAAGCACAGAGCATGGTAAAGGAGAGATTGTTTCCACTGAAGAACCGCAGCTCCCATCCATGGTCTCTGTGAATACGCTGCATTCTGGAAGCCTCATTTTGATTTCCATTTCGCCTTTTAGTCCTTAGCTCATGCTAAAGTGTAATTTTCATCTAATGTGCATATTCCAGTTATAGTTAATATGGAGAGGGAGTTAAACAAATGAAAGAACCATTTAAAGAAAATAGCATTTGTAGCTAAAAGTTCTCTTTTATGGAAGAAATTCTTTGAGTTATTACCATCCAAGAATATAAACAGGACCACAGTGTGGTAGCTAAATTTCAAATAATTTTTCCTAAGATATTTTTATTCTTTAATTTTTAGTAAACTTTACAAACAATCACAACCCCCATCATACCTGCCAGAAAAAGCCCAAACCTGTACCTGGTCATATTTTTGAAGTCACAGTCACAGTCCTCCTGTTGTTCATCGATTTGCTCGAGCGGGCCCAGTAACGTCTCCATCGTGAGACTTCTTGTTACTGTGTTTGGCATATCAAATACATCACGGGCAGCTTGCCAGGCTACCCGTGTGGGCAAGATACTCTCGGTAGCTTGCCGGGCTCTCCGAGAGCGGCGAAGGAATCGACCTCGGGTCGGCCATGTTGGCTGCTTGTAAGGCAAATGCCCTACTTCTGTGCTATTGCTCCAGCCCCCTGGTCATATTTAAGGGAAAAAATGTAAAATTGTTGAAAACTATAAATTTTCTTTTAATGTCAAAATAATGAGAAAGTAGACTTATTAGATAAATGTAATTTGTAATGTGACATTGAAACAAAAATGTCTTTGATAATGTTAAAATTATGGATGGTTTCCTATGACAATTAAAATAGTTATAAAAAACAGTCAAGGAAGGTTATTCCTAAGTAGAATTGTCAAAGGATGAGAAATATATAATTAGAAATAAATTGATGCATTACTTAGGGTCAGAACGATCAAAGTTTTGAATAGGTGTGTTGCTTCTACAGTATCTTGACTAATTCCTTGTCTGCCTTTATCGATGAAGTTTTAAAATAAACTAATATAAAATTGCCTTGAAGCAGATAAAAGTTTTATGAAGAAAGTAGGACTAATTATTTAATTTATGAAATATCTCAACATGAACTTGGCACAGTTGAGTCTTGGCTGCAACTGAATCAAAAGCTAGAAAAATGCTTCTGAGAGAATTTCTGGGGAGATATATAGATTGAGAAAGATTTAGGCATTTGTGATGATAAGAGCTGGCATATTCCAGTGAGCTAAGGTCAAAGAGTGTCCATGTGTAGATGTAGAGTTGCCAAGTCATGTCAAAATGGATGTCTTGTCACTTGGGTGGAACTCAGAGTATCCAAAGAACTGATTTAAATTATTGAGCTTTTATAAATATATATGTGTGCATATGTTTAATTTGCCTAATATGTACATAGGAAAACTAAATATACATTTACATATTAGGCAAACTAAACAGGTAGAGAGGGATAGATAAGAAATAGCATTGATTTCTTAAAATCCTGCCTTTCTTATCTTCTATATTACGGACTATCCTGAATCTCATCAGAACTGATTAAGACTCTTTTCCCAGGCAGAGAAAAAGAAGTTAACAGTCAAAAATCTTCAACTTTGTGCCTGGTACTAACTCCTGCCACATTGTTTAAAGTCATTGCAGAACCTCCTGGCCTTTGAAGAGAGCCATTCCTAAGAGAAGGTGCTCTATGGCTGGCCATAATCTGGAAACAACTAAAATCTCTGAGAGGTCAGGAGCAACAATGAGTAAACATGGGATGATCTGTGGCTGGAGGGACAGTACAGTGGGTGGACGTTCACCTTGCAAGCATCAAGGTGTGTTCAATCCTCAGTGCCCATATATGGTCCCCCAAGACCACCAGGAGTGACCTCTGAGAGCAGAGCCAGGAATAAGCCCTGAGAACCACTAGCTGGGACCCCAATCCAACATGTATTTATATATGGGTACACAATGGTTAAAACACTAGAAACACTTAAGAGTATAGACTTATCCATCATTAAGTGGGTCACCAGGATGGACATAGAATATCTTCCATGTGCAGAGTTTGGAGAATGTCAAGAATGCAATTAGTTGGCCTGTATGTAAACTTTCTGGGTGGAATTAAAATATATCCTATTGATTTGCTTTCCACTGATAATTTTTCTTGATCAAAGAATAAGTTATTTTAGTTAGTTTATGTATTTTTTTCAGTAGTTTTGGACTTTAGGAATCTTATTCTCATTTCAAAGTTGCCAAATGAATGTTTCTTAAAATTGATTTGTAAAAGTCATGTACCCAAAGCCTGTGTTAATTAGTCTCCTTAAGTCTAATATGTCACTGTGAAAACATATCACTAATACTACTTTACAATTCCAAACCTTTTGTGTTGGTAATAAGGAAAGGAATTAAGAAAATATTCAATAAAAGTTACAAGTACCTTAATATCTAAACGCTTTATAGTTAAGCCACAGTTACTAAATGTATATAATTCATTAACATAACAGTATGAATTAGGCATGTGAAAGTGGAAATCTCTGACCCTGTCTATAAGAAACTTTTTTACAAATCTTGGAGATGACATAAGTGTTTCATCTAAATACTATAATGAAAGTTAAAAAAAAACTTTGTTTTTGATGTACAACCACAACTAAAATTTGGGGTGTTAGTTGGGGTTTAAGGTCAGCGACTAAAAAAATCATAACAATTGATGAATTAAGCTTTGCTGCTATGACATTGACATTTCAATAAATTAGTGAGTGATCTAGTAGAGGATAAACATGCACAAGACAATTTGGGCAAAAATATAGTAACAGAAAATAAATTGAGCCTAAGCAGTCCAAACAAATGCTTCTTAGAATTGAATCATAAAAATTATGCACCCAAAGTCCTGTTCGGGTTAATATTGTCACTTAAATATGAGACTGAAAGACACTTTCAAACACTTGTTCTTCTTTGAGAGAGAAGAAGCAAGAAATACATACTTACAAGAAACCAATATCAGCAAGGAATTATACTTGCCAACACATTTAAACCATTAGAGATACATGGTGTGTGAAGGAATTTCAATTCTGTTCCAATTGACTGATAAATCCTATTCTAAAAATATTTTTGTGATCTTTTTAAAAATGATTAGAAGAGAACTCTGAATGTGCAAACAATGATAATAGATCATCTGCATATAGGAAAATATTACATCAGACAATGCCAGTTGAAATATCTCACGAGGAATTGAATAATATCAGTGGCAATGATTTAAACTAAAATTTACAGCCGAAGGTGAGATGAAAGGCAGGCAAGCCGGTGACTAGTTGCTGTTGCTGTTCAATGACAAAGAAACATCTTGGCTTTATAGCTAGGATGTCGGGCTTGGTTTAATAGCCACGATACCAAAATCATCTTCTTATCTTCTGTGCTGTGTACGTTCTGAAGAAATGCCAGTGATCTGCAATTTCCCCTACGTTTGTCCAAATGACATACAATTGGAAGGAATAAGAATTATAGACATGAATAAATGTATATCCTCATCTTCTTTGTGAAATATCAATAATCGATTTCTAAATGTATGTTATCAAGAGATACAAAGGAACTTGGTAAATGAATCAGCTCAATATAAAATATATTTTATATATAAAATATAAAAGTTTATATATATTTTATATATAATATAAAAGTTATATAAAGGAGAGCCCGGCAAGCTACCGAGAGTATTCGATATGCCAGACACAGTAACAACAAAGTCTCCAATGGAGACGTTACTGG
The DNA here is from genome assembly GCF_029834395.1 of Sorex fumeus. Lineage (NCBI taxonomy): Eukaryota > Metazoa > Chordata > Mammalia > Eulipotyphla > Soricidae > Sorex > Sorex fumeus. Next base: position 2,482,518 of record NW_026606063.1, read on the forward strand.
GCCCGCTCGAGCAAATCGATGATCAACGGGAGGGCCTTTACTTTTACTTTACTTATATTATATATAAAAATATAAAAAACTTTTATATTTTTATATATAAAATATAAAAATATAAAAGTTGACACCTCTAGGGAATGAAAGATTTATGTGTACATCCAGGTTAAGGTGGGTTATTCATATATTGTTTATTTCTTAGTTAAAATTGATGTTTGATTGATTGATTGATTGACTTATTGACCTCCTTAGCAGAGCTCACGGACTAGCAGGGCAATATCTGTTGTCTTAAATTCGGGCCTCTATGTATAAAGCATCCACTCCAGGACTTTGAGCTGCCTCCCTGTCTCCCAGATTTATTTATTTCAACCCTAATAATCTATTCAGTTTCTTTTAACCTATCTTGTTTTGATAAAAATTAAATCTAAATTTTAAAACATGACCACTCATAATAAAATGACAAATTCACACAAGGAAAAAAAGTGACACACAAAAGTAGACACCATGCCAAAGTGTGGCATCTCTGATGTCATATTACAATGAGGCTGTTAATTCTTTTATGTAATCTCTAAAGTCTTACATATTTTTTCACCATCCATAATAGTTGTTTAGTTTTTCATTTTAACAGTTTGCGCTCGGATTTATGCAGCCCCTGCTATATTCAGGATCCAGGACACTTCCTTTTTCAGACACATCTCTCTTGTTCTTCACGTACATCATCTGATCTTCCTCCCCTAAACATGACATCCAGTCTTTTCTCCCTCACTAAATTCCCGTTTTCCAGATGTCATACAGGAATAGACTTCGTTCCACAGTTACCTTTGTAACATAGAGCAACAGAAAATATAGTAACATATTAATACTGCCTTCTTTTACTCAGAGCTGTATAATATTTGTATATATCAGTAAATTGCCTTTTCTATTATTACTATTTAACAGTATAGTTGTACCCTAGATTTTTTCTCACTTACATCTGGAAGGATAATAGGACGTTTCCAACTTTTGTAGTAATTATTATAGAGCTATAAGTACACATGCGTACTATTTTTTTCTTTTATGTGTTTTCTTTCCAAGGGAAAACAACCAAGTAAACAGTTGTTAAGTTATATAGTAACTGTATGTTTATTTTAATAAAAATTGCCAAATCCTTTTCCAGAGTGATTGGAATTTAGAACCATTTTTTTCATAACCCAAATAGATCATGTGATATTATTTTATTTGGCACAAACATGATAAAAATATGCCAGAAATTTTAACAACTCAGAGAAAAGTAAACTTGCATATAATTTATTAACAAAGCAGTGTGAATTAGGTATATAACAGTAGAAATCTCTGATGCTACCCATAAAGAATATTTTTACAGATCTTTTCTGCAGTTGTATTTATCCACATTCGTGTCCTTTTTGTTCTTCTGTTGTTTATATTTCAAACTTTCCTGCGTTGTCATCCCCACTTGATCCTGAAGTACTTCTCAGCCAAGGTTTCTTTGAATAGATTTCCAGTATTCAACTTTCTCTAGCTGATCAGGCAAACATTCTGTATGCAGTTATTATCTCGCATTTTCATGAGATTTGTTCAGTGAGTTGTTTATTTTGTTATTTTTGGCTTAGTGAGTAATTGTGCATATTATGCAGATTTGGGCTGCAAATTCCAGCTCACCTTCTCTGTATTGTAGTTCCAAATGTGCGTGTACCAGTTAAGCATTTAATGTCTCTGCATCGGCATTTTTGCTGTGGTCTTCCACTCAGCAGTTACTCTAGAAGCTGGATGAAGATCCCTGCCCAGTTCTTCTTCTGGAGTAATAGTTAAATCCAAAAGGTACACATACGTATCTAGGATGGAAGTAGATCTAAGGTTCATAAACAACTTGTGGGTATTGTTTTCCTGCGAGTCTTTAGTTTTTCGTGGTTTCCATTTTTCATTTTGGTTCTCCATCCAGAAGCCTTCTGTTTCCACCTTTACCATTTTGTATATAAGGTTACAAGAAGGGTGGAGAGGAGAAGATGTGGAGCAGGAAGGATTCAGTAGGAGAGAGAAAACATGTGTGGATTTGCCCTCTTGGAAGGGTAATTCCTCTACACTCTGAGCGATGTTCTCTCCCTTAGAATTTTAGTTCTTGGGTAGCCCAAGAATAGCAATGTCATGCAGCCGTAGTAAAATACTTGGTCTCCTTTATGTCAGTGACTCTCTGTGGACAACTCCCTGATTTCCTGATTTATATCGAGATTCCATTTAGCTCCATAAAAATGTCAAAATCATAGTCTGTTTCATCCATTTTTTTATGGAATGTTTTCAAGCATCATGGAGAAAATCTGCTGGTGATCTTCTGGGTAGGGGGAGGGCTTTCTAAAAAAAATCGATATGGAAACATGGTACCTCTTTATTACCCAGAGATAGTCATGTTTAACGTCTCATGGAGCAATCATCCTGTGAGAGAGGTATCACTGCCACATTGAAGACGATAGAGGTGAAAACAGGAACACAAGAGAATTTAAGCACTTTGTTCCTGCAGAAACCTCTGGGATTACCACCTGCTTCCAGTATTATTTGAGATAATAAATTACTTCATTGTCATTGCCCTTTTCACGTGGTCTTTGTGATAGTGGCAGTCAGGACCCTCCTACTAGATCTGTATCTATAAGGGTGCATCCATGGTTGAAATAGTTTTATTCAAATCTCTATTTCTTTTCTGGAAAAAAATTCCTTAATAAACTGAGACATCTATTCAGAGTCCTTTTAAGGGCCATGGAATGAAAACAATACTTTTCACACCTTCTGCCTTCTTTTATCAGAAAAAAGATTATGCATAGCTCATCTGGAATATCATAACTATAATTGTGATTATAATTTATTGTGGGAATGTTAATTCTCCCGATCCATGAGCAGGGGAAATCTTTCCATTTTCTCATTTCCTCTTTTATTTCCTGAAGTAGTGTTTTGTAGTTTTCTTTGTACTGGTCTTTTACTACCTTAGTTAAGCTGATTCCTAGGTACTTGATTTTCTGGGGCACAATTGTAAATGGGATTGTTTTCTTCATGTCACTTTCTTCTTTCTCACTGTTTGCATATAGGAAAGCCATGGACTTTCGGGTACTGATTCTATATCCTGCAACAATACTATACAAGTCTACTGTGTCTAGGAGTTTCTTGGTAGAGGTTTTAAGGTTCTCTACATATAGTATCATATCATCTGGGAATAGTGAGAACTTGATTTCTTCCTTTCCTACCTGAATGCCCTTAATATCTTTTTCTTGCCTAACCGCTATTACGAGTACTTCCAGTACCAAACTGAACAGCAGTGGAGAGAGTGGGCATTCTTGTCTCGTCCCTGAGGGAAGGCTCTCAGTTTTTTTCCCATTGAGGAAGATGCTTGCTGTAGTCTTGTGGTAGATTGCTTTAACTATATTGAGAAAAAGTCCCCTTTACATCCATTTTGGTGAGGGTTTTCATCGTAAACAGGTGCTGAATCTTGTCAAATGCTTCCTCTGAATCTATTGATATGATCATATGGGAGAATTAACATTGTCAAAGTGGCAATACTTCCCAAAGCATTGTACAAATTCAATGCAATTCCTATAACGATACCTATCACATTCTTCAAAGAAATGGAGCAAACACTCCTGAAATTCATATGGAAAAATAAGGCCCCAGGAATAGCTAAAGCAATTCTTGGGAAAAAGGAAACAGGAGGAATCAACCTCCCTAACTTCAAACTCTACTACAAAGCAGTAATAATTAAAACAGCATGGTACTGGAACAAAGGCAGAGCTGTAGACTAATGGAACAGGGTTGAATATACTGACATCTCCCCCCAAGCATGTGATTATGTAATCGTTGATAAGGGAGCAAGAGATGTGAAGTGGAGCAAGGAAAACCTCTTTAACAAATTGTGCTGGCAAAACTGGACAGCTACAAGCAAAAAAATATGGGCTCATATCTCTATCTAACACCATGCACAAAAGTAAGATCAAAATGGATTAAAGACCTCAACATCAGGCCAGAATCCATAAGGTACATGGAAGACAAAGTTGACAAAACCTGCCACAACATTGAAGCTAATTATATCTTCAAAGATGTCATGACACTGGCCAAGCAAGTGAAAACAGAGATAGACAAATGGGACTATCTTAAACTAAGAAGCTTCTGCACCTCCAAAGAAACAGTGACCAGAATACAAAGACAGTCTACAGAATGGGAAAGGATATTTTCCCAATACCCATCCGACAAGGGGTTGTTATCAAGGATATACAAATTACTGGTTGAAGTGTACAAGAAGAAAATATCTAAACCCACCAAAAAATGGGGTGATGAAATGAACAGAAAATTTCCCAAAGAAGAAATCCGAATGGCTAAAAGGCACATGAGAAAATGCTCTACATCACTAATCATTCGGGACATGCAGATCAAAATAACAATAAGATATCATCTCACACCACAGAGACTGGCCCACATCCAAAAGAACAAAAGCAACCGGTGTTGGCGTGGATGTGGCAAGAAAAGGACTCTCCTTCACTGCTGGTGGGAATGCCGACTGGTTCAGTCCTTTTGGAAAACAATATGGACGATTCTCCAAAAATTAGAAATTGAGTTCCCATTTGACCCAGCAATACCACTCCTGGGAATATATCTCAGAGAGGCAAAAGAATTATATTCGTAATGACAAATTACGAACGGGATCGGACCACCGTCTCCTTCGTGCAAAATTCTACTTCACAGAGCGGGGAGAAAGGGCTGCAAAGTTCAAAAAGAGAACTCCCAGAACGACCACCAACTGGGAACTCTTTGGTACTATTGCGGCAACATGGGAAGATGCCATTGTTGACAACATTGACGAGGAATATGATCGACTGGTTCAGCACCTCCATGAATGTGCGAGGAACGCCAAGAGAGAGATAGCCACAAAAAGTCGCCTATCTTCGAAAACTCTTGAGCTAATTCGCCAGCGTGGTTTGGCGCATGCCTCAGGCAACCGCAAGCTAACGTCCGAGCTTGCAAAGCAGTGCAGAGATGCGATCAAGGAAGACCTCAAAGAGAGAAGAGCAGAAGTACTGGTAGATGCGGCAGAAGCCAGGAAAAGTATTCGTAACGCCCGCCTGTCCTTCGCCAACTATAAGACCAAGATGACTGCCCTCCGACGTCCTGATGGATCCATCACATCCTCCAGAACGGCAATGGAGAAGATTATCCATGACTTCTACTCAAATCTCTTCGATAGCCATGTCCACTTGCCGACATACCAAATTCCACAGGATGGGTATGTCGTTCCCAACGTTCTCCCTTCCGAAATCCGACACGCCATTTCGTCAGTAAAGAAGCAAACAGCACCCGGCCCAGACAAGGTCAGACCTGAACACCTGAAGAACCTGCCGTCAGTACTCATCAATACACTGGCTCGGCTCTTCACTCGCTACCTGTCTGAATGCAAGGTTCCATCTCAATGGAAAACCAGCAGGACCGTACTACTGTTCAAGAAGGGAGACATCCATGACATTGGCAACTATCGCCCGATCTGCCTATTGTCTGTCATCTACAAGTTGTTCACTCGAGTCATCCTGAATAGGATTGGCAGAACACTAGATGAAGGACAACCATGTGAGCAAGCAGGGTTCCGCAAAGGATTCAGCACCATCGACCATATCCACACGATAACCAAACTCATTGAGGTTTCTCGGGAGTTCAAGATGCCGCTCTGCTTAACGTTCATTGATTTAAAGAAGGCCTTTGATTCTGTTGAGACGGAAGCGGTCATTGAAGCCCTAGCCAATCAGGGCATTCAAGCCCAATACATCAGGATCCTCCGTGAGCTGTATTGCGGATTCACTACCGGGATCTCACCATTCTACAAAGAAGTGATCGTTGATGTCAAGAGAGGGGTGCGGCAGGGTGATACCATTTCACCAAAACTCTTCAGTGCCACCCTCGAGAACATCATGCGACGACTGGAATGGGAAGGAATGGGAGTGAAGATAGATGGTCGGCAACTACACCACCTCCGCTTTGCTGATGACATTGTTTTAATAACACCAAACATCAGCCAAGCGGCACAAATGCTGGCCGACTTTGACCGTGAGTGTGGAAAGGTAGGACTACAGCTGAATCTTACGAAGACAATGTTTATGAGAAACAGCCTTGTTCCTGACGCCCCATTCGCTCTCAATGGAACGACCATCTCCGAATGCAACAGCTATGTGTACCTAGGTCGAGAGGTCAACATGACAAATGACCTGGCACCCGAGCTGCGCAGGAGGAAGAGAGCGGCTTGGAACGCCTTCAAGAACGTCGAAGAAATAGCTAAGAGGACGAAGAACCTCCGGCTCCGGGCACATCTCTTTGATTCCACTGTTCTTCCTGCATTAACATATGCCTCAGAGACCTGGGCCCTACGCAAACAAGATGAGAACGCCATTCAGGTCTCCCAAAGAAGAATAGAAAGAGCTATGCTTGGAATATCACGTTTCACTCAAATGAGAGAACGAATCCGGAGTTCTGACATCCGTCGACGATCAAGGATCAGGGACGCTGTCTCATTTGCCAAGGTGTCGAAAATCAGATGGGCTGGTCACGTAATGAGATTTAAAGATGACCGTTGGACTAGAGCTGTTACTGATTGGATTCCACGGGATGTCAAGAGACCGCGTGGCCGCCCACCTACCAGATGGTCAGACTTCTTTGTCAAGGTCATGAACGATCGGTTTGAGGCCCTCCATGTTCCCGGAGCGAAGAGATGCCATTGGGCTACACTAGCACGCGACAGGGACAAATGGAGACGTTACTGGCACCCGCTCGAGCAAATCGACGACTAACGGGAAGTTAAGTGATTAAGTGAATGACATCTATGACTAACAAACAAAACTTTTTTGTGCATTGAAGCACTGTTTACAATAGCCAGAATCTGGAAAAAAAACCTGAGTGCCCGAGAAAAGATGGCTGGTTAAAGAAACTTTGGTACATTTACACAATGGAGTACTGTGTAGCTGTTAAAAAATATGACGTCATGAAATTTACTTATGAGTGATACTACATGGAAAGTATCGTGCTAAGTGAAATGAGTCAGAGAGGGACAGACACAGAAATATTGCATTCATCTGGGGAATATAAAGTAACAAAATAGGAGACTAACACCCGAGAATAGCTGAGATAAGTACCAAGGGGATTTACTCCACGGCTTGGAGGCCAGCCGCACATGTTAGGGGAAAAAACAGCTCAGATAGAGAAGGGAGTACCAAATAAAGGGTGTTGGGAGGATCCTCCCAGGATGAGAGAAGCATGCTGAAAGTGGACTATAGACCAAACATGATTGCCACTCAATGCCTCTTTTGCAAACCACAACACCCAATAGGAGAGAGAGAACAGAGGGGAATGCCCTGATACAGAGGTGGTGTGGGATGGTGGTGGTGGGAGGGATACTGGGATCATTGGTGGTGGAGAAGGGACACTGTTGGAGGGATGGGTACTCGATCATTGTATAACTGAAACCCAAGCACAAAAATTTGTAAGTCTACTACTGTACCTCATATGTTCCACTCATAAAATTAAAAAAAATAATTAAATGTTGGATGATATTGTGAAAAAATTTCTTCACGTGGTCTCTTCAGATTTGCATTTTATTACTGACTTTACAGGTTCTTGTGTGCTATTGATTAGTGGTTAAACTTTTAAAGTCTGAAATAAAGTAGATAAAACTATAAACATTAAATACTTTACACTTCAGTTTCCTAAACTGAAAAATGATGTCTTATGTAAATACTCTGAAGTCTACCATACCAGAACCTTCAACACACATCTTTATTTCAAAAGAGCTGGAACATAGCTTGGAACTTCTACTTTCAGTCTTGCTGAAAGAAAGAGACATTTCTGCCTGGAATGTTGTTGGAGAACAGTCTTTATGTTACTAGTCAAACCCTTTTGGTTTTTAAGAGTAGTTAAGACTAGGAGGCTTAGAAAAATCCTGTTACTACTCTTGTATTGTTCTTTAGTTATTAATCCTTATTAAATAAGAAGTAAATTATCTAAGATGACCGTGTCGGGATGTAGTGACAAAGAGACACTAAACTGTCTCTAGCCTTATGTTGAGCCAGCAATGAAAGTAAAAGTTTATGCTTGTTTTAAACCATATGGAAACTCGCCAATTACGTTCTATTTGTTCTCTTACTCATTCCTTCAAAACTTCCACATATTCTCAAGCAACCAACCGCTGTCATCAAAATATCTTGCCCATCCATCGCAATCACTGTAAAATGGTTGACACTAACTGATGGGAAGAATAGTTATTGATTACACTGAGTGGATAGAATATATACTCCCACTTTCAATAGGCCTCATTCTTCGTGATAGCCTAAAGAACGTTTGCCTAAACTTTAAACTTTATCAGTTTCACAGATATAGTAAAAATGCTAGTAATTTTAACAGCTACATATAGAAATATACCAGAAGATATATAAAGACATTTGTTGCAGCAGGAATGGACAGTTGGAGAGAGTAGACAGTGATTGGAAGAGTGTGTTGAAAGAGTCCAAATGAGTGTAAGTGCTATGAAGTGTGTAACCAATGGTCTCACATAATGGATACAATTCTAATCAATACTTGCAAAAAATGTCAAAGATACTAATTCATGGAGGGCTTTTGTTTTTAGTTAAAGCTGTTTTATTTTATAAAAGAATGATGCTTTGCAGTTATTGGGTTTTAGACATGTCCATCGTTTAGATTCTGCCTTCTGGAACAGTGAGTTACCATGAATGGTCTTGGTCGACATGATGAACTCAGACAGTCTCTCACCCTGTTCGTTCCATTCTAGGCCATGGGTTCCGATGTGAAGTTCTTCAGCTGATCTTCTCGGTCCTATCTTGGCATTAAAATCACCCACAATGATCTTGTAGAAGGTGTGGTCTTCTTTATAGAACTTCTCTAGCTCCATGTAGAACTTCTCGATTTCCCTTTCATCATAATGAGATGTTGGTGCATAGACAATGAAGATAGAAACTGCAGGCAGTGAGCCACATCTATTCAAATGTAAACGTCCGATTCGGGTTGTTAGGCATTCGAATGAATCAATGTTCTTGGCCAAGTTTGTGTTGACAAGGACACCGACGCCTCCAACGCCTCTTTTATCGCATGTTCCGAGGAACAATTCTTCTCCAGTGTCGAAAACGGCATGGTGAGATTCGTGCCTTCTTGTCTCAGTCAGACTAATGATGTCGTACTTGATCATTTGCGCTTGTACCATCAGGTCCTCGATGGATGCATCTGATGCTAGCGTATGTGCATTGAAAGTACAGACGATCATTTTTGTCTTCCTTCGTTGTGGCAGCCTAGGTCGGCCTTGAGATTTTGTCGGCCTCTCCTTTCTCATCCTTCTCAGTGCTGCCATGTCGGTGAAGACTTCAGGGTCAGGTGAATGAGACCAGTTGTAGTTACTGGTTTTGGCATATCGAATACAGAGCGGATAGCTTGCCAGTCTCTTCTGTGCGGGCGGAATACTCTTGGTAGCTTGCCAGTCTTTCCGAGAGGGATAGAGGCTTTTGGGGTGACCTCTAATCACCCTTGTAGGTGTTACCATATTTGAACCCTATCAAATATGGTATGACAATTCCAGAAGATGGGTATTTAGTGTCTTATGATGTGTCGGGAAAGTGTCCTGTAGTGTGGCGACGGCTGGGTAGTGGAAGTAGTGTCGAGAGTGGAAGTCTGCCAGTGGGGTATTTATCTGGGTAGGGTGGGTCTCCTGTGCACAATTCGATCCCTGGGTGGTTGATGGAAGCAGACAGGGCAGAGTAGGGTGGGGCTCCTGATTAGAATCCCTTTGTCACCTGTGGTGGTGGGAGCAAGCAGAGAAGCTCTGTCCCTGGGTCCGCCGAGCCTGGAGTCCAAGGTCTCAGAGAGTTCCGCTTATCTTGTTCTGTGGGTCTTCAGTCGTGCGTGGGTCTCGGCCGGAGCTGCCACGCGGGTCCGGAAAGCGTCCTGGAGTGTGGCGACAGCTGGGTAGTGGAAGTAGTTCCAGAAGGCAGAATCTAAACGATGGACATGGGAGTCTCCCGGTGGACGATTCCACAACGAAATAGACCACATCATATTCAATCGACGGTTTTGCCTGACTGATGTCGCTGTTGTTCCAAAATTTCGAGCGGGATCGGACCACCGTCTCCTTCGTGAAAAATTCTACTTCACAGAGCGGGGAGAAAGGGCTGCAAAGTTCAAAATGAGAACTCCCAGAATGACCACCAACTGGGAACTCTTTGGTACTATTGCCACAACATGGGAAGATGCCATTGTTGACAACATTGACAAGGAATATGATCGACTGGTTCAGCACCTCCATGAATGTGCGAGGAACGCCAAGAGAGAGATAGCCACAAAAAATCACCTATCTTCGAAAACTCTTGAGCTAATTTGCCAGCGTGGTTTGGCGCATGCCTCAGGCAACCGCAAGCTAACGTCCGAGCTTGCAAAGCAGTGCAGAGATGCGATCAAGGAAGACCTCAAAGAGAGAAGAGCAGAAGTACTGGTAGATGTGGCAGAAGCCGGGAAAAGTATTCGTAACGCCTGCCTGTCCTTCGCCAACTATAAGTCCAAGATGACTGCCCTCCGACATCCTGATGGATCCATCACATCCTCCAGAACGGCAATGGAGAAAATTATCTATGACTTCTACTCAAATCTCTTCGATAGCCATGTCCACTTGCCGACATACCAAATTCCACAGGATGGATATGTCGTTTCCAATGTTCTCCCTTCCGAAATCCGACATGCCATTTTGTCGGTAAAGAAACAAACAGCACCCGGCCCAGACAAGGTCAGACCTGAACACCTGAAGAACCTGCCATCAGTACTCATCAATACACTGGCTCGGCTCTTCACTCGCTACCTGTCTGAATGCAAGGTTCCGTCCCAATGGAAAACCAGCAGGACCGTACTACTGTTCAAGAAGGGAGACATCCATGACATTGGCAACTATCGCCCAATCTGCCTATGGTCTGTCATCTACAAGTTGTTCACTTGAGTCATCCTAAATAGGAATGGCAGAACACTAGATGAAGGACAACCATGTGAGCAAGCAGGGTTCCGTAAAGGATTCAGCACCATCGACCATATCCACACGATAACCAATCTCATTGAGGTTTTTCGGGAGTTCAAGATGCCGCTCTGTTTGACGTTCATTGATTTAAAGAAGGCCTTTGATTCTGTTGAGACGGAAGCGGTCATTGAAGCCCTAGCCAATCAGGGCATTCAAGCCCAATACATCAGGATCCTCCATGAGCTGTATTGCAGATTCACTACCAGGATCTCACCATTCTACAAAGAAGTGATCGTTGATGTCAAGAGAGGGGTGCGGCAGGGTGATACCATTTCACCGAAACTCTTCAGTGCCACCCTCTAGAACATCATGCGACGACTGGAATGGGAAGGAATGGGAGTGAAGATAGATGGTCAGCAACTACACCACCTCCGCTTTGCTGATGACATTGTTTTAATAACACCAAACATCAGCCATGCGGCACAAATGCTGGCCGACTTTGACCGTGAGTGTGGAAAGGTAGGACTACAGCTGAATCTTACGAAGACAATGTTTATGAGAAACAGCCTTGTTCTTGACGCCCCATTCGCTCTCAATGGAATGACCATCTCCGAATGCAACAGCTATGTGTACCTAGGTCGAGAGGTCAACATGACAAATGACCTGGCACCTGAGCTGCGCAGGAGGAAGAGAGTGGCTTGGAACGCCTTCAAGAACGTGGAAGAAATAGCTAAGAGGATGAAGAACCTCCGGCTCCAGGCACATCTCTTTGATTCCACTGTTCTTCCTGCATTAACATATGCCTCAGAGACCTGGGCCCTACGCAAACAGGATGAGAACGCTATTCAGTTCTCCCAAAGAAGAATAGAAAGAGCTATGCTTGGAATATCACGTTTCATTCAAATGAGAGAAAGAATCCGGAGTTCTGACATCCATCGACGATCAAGGATCAGGGACGCTGTCTCATTTGCCAAGGTGTCGAAAATCAGATGGGCTGGTCACGTAATGAGATTTAAAGACGACCGTTGGACTAGAGCTGTTACTGATTGGATTCCACGGGATGTCAAAAGATCGCGTGGCCGCCCACCTACCAGATGGTCAGACTTCTTCGTCAAGATCATGAACGATCGGTTTGAGGCCCTTCATGTTCCCGGAGCGAACAGATGCCATTGGGCTACACTAGCACGCGACAGGGACAAATGGAGACGTTACTGGCGCGCGCTTGGGCAAATCAACGACTAACGGGAAGTTAAGTGATTAAGTGAATTGATAAGACATGTAATGTTCTAACACCAACCCCACCACTAGAGTCAGCATCCTTGTACCAGTATTCCCAAGTTTCTTCACACCTCCCATAGTTGCCACCAAGAATACTTTAAAGTTTTGTTGTTGTATTTTTGATCTCATGTTTTCAGTACCGTTGACTCTCTGGTTTGGATTTATAGCTATACTACTAACCCACTAATTGTTTTTGATAACACAAGAAAAAAATTTTAATCAGCTTTGTAAAAGAGATGAAATATGCCCCAATTAGATAATATCCATAGGTATTAACATTCTCCTAAATATAGTGTAGAAATGCAATAGCATATAAAGATTTAATGATGGGTTTTACAATTTAAATATGAAGAAAATACATTTTTTTAGTGATGCACCATGGGATACAGTTGTAGACTTACAAATATTTGTGCTTGGGTTTCAGTTATACAATGATCAAGTACCCATCCCTCCACCAGTGCCCATTCTCCACCTCCACCAATTCCAGTATCCCTCGCACCCCCAATCCCCCCATCCCACTCTGCTTCTGTGGCAGGGCACTCCCTTTTGTTCTCTCCCTCCTTTTGGGTGCTGTGGTTTGCAAAAGAGGCATTGGGTGGCAATCATGTTCAGTCTATAGTCTACTTTCAGCATGAATCTCCGATTCTGGGTGGATCTTCCCAGCATCTTTTATTTGGTGCTCCCTTCTCTATCTGAGCTGCCTTTATCCCTAGAGTGCTAACCTACTATTTTTTGTTCACTTTTAAAATAAAGCTTTTCTAATAATAAGCCCAAGAATGAACTTTGAATCCAGGATACTTAATCTAACAGTGGTTACAAACATTATGTCGTCATTTTCTTTGCCTTCAGTAGGATGAACTTCTAGATAAGAGACCCATAAACAAGCACAGTGAATATTCTGATTAAATGGGCAAATAAATGCTATTATTCCTGAAACACAAGATGCTCAATGGATGATTATTGACAATGAATATATTGTTACAAGTATTTTGTAAACTGAATTATTTAAATATAAAAAATGGAAAGGGCTTTATAATGATGATGAGACTAACATATTCAAAGTTACTGGGAACAGACTGAGAATAAGAGATTAGAGAACTGTATTTATAGTTGGTCTGGTTTATCTTACTGGAAGTCTTAGAATTTTGCAGACGTGCATTGGGAGTATTCTGGTGATTCCCTATGTTTACCAAAAGAGAAATATTTATAGTTAGCTGCCCATGGAAACTTCCCTAGTCACTAATACATTGAGAATTTTCCTTGTTAGTTTTGAGAATGTTATTTATTCATTTGTGAAGTCACGCACTCTTGAATTCAAACACATCTATGAAGTAAATATGTAAAATCTGTGTTGCTAAGTCTTTACAGTTTTGCATTTTTATGTTTCATGGTGGAAAGTACATAAAGTAGGAATTTGTTAGAAATGCAGATTACCAACGTGCAGTAGACAATCTGAGTCAAGTCCAAAATTTTAAGAAGATTCCCTGTTAGTTAATATGAATACATCTAAGGAATAATACAAAGAAAATACAGCTTCCTAGGAATTCCCAATTCAACAGGGAGAGAAAATGCCTATACAAACATTATTCTAAAGATAATGCCCCCATGACACATGCCAATACGGTATAGCTTGGAACAGACTTAGGAGCCAGAAGATCCCTGCTTTGAAAAAGAAGGTTCATAAGCATTTCTATATGAAATTAGAATTTTTTTCCCTGACTCAGGATCTTTTTATAGAGGTGTACTGGTGATAACTTCCTCTTAGTATGTTTATAACTAGGGGTGACTCTTGAATGCTTAACCTAGTACCTGGAGTCTTCATACAAATGAAGACTGATCTTCAAAATTAAAATAGCTTAAAATTTTGTTCCATTTCTTATGGGAAAAAGTTTAATATATAATATTAATAATGTACAAGCAAAGAGCTATTCAACACACTAGTCATCATTTTTAGCTTTGGGAAGCTGCATTTCTTACACCTATAGAAATCACTTAATATTCAAAGATGTTATATGCTACAACAGAACATCCATCATGCAATTTGGAACTGATCGCCAGTTTGAGCCATCATTTATCTGCAGATTCGGTAATATAGTGCAAACTAGATAAATTGTACAAATGTATTACTAATTTTATTGTTTCACAATACCTTTTAAACAAAAAACTTTTCAATAAAACAGGCTGACTCTTACAGTTTATTGAGGTTAGAGTCAAAATTAGATGGCACAGTGAAACTTGATAAAAACCATGAAATTCAATAAGTATGCACAGGACATGCACAAATATAAATAAAGCACCTTAGAATAGTTTTCAGTTTTTATATTTCAGGATTTTTTCTTGATAAAATATAGCTCTTTATTTTGCCTTGTTTGAGTGAAGAAATTGTAACCGAGTAAAATCACTCAACCAAACTCGCCTTGATTATAATAGCCAGCACGAGTACCAATAATTTGCTTTCTCAGTGTGCATTTACAGAAACTTCCTACTCTCTCACAACATGGTACAAGAAAAGGGAGAGTTTAAACTTAGCTGATGAGACTGTGATCTATCCTAACCACTTCCTTACTGCAGTGTATTTTGGGGCTAAATTTTGGTTAAAAGTATCACGGTTGCTATTCATCATAGAATTGTCCAAAGTATAAAAGAAAGCAGGGTTCAGGGAGAGCAGTGTACTCGAGTATTAGGAAACATTGGGTTGTCCTTTGTCCTCCCACAGGGAGCTTTAAATTATATTTAAAATATTTAACATATTATGTAAAACAATGTTTACTCCTGGACATCCATATTTACTTGACTTAAGTCTTAGTTCAGCGGAGCGGTAGCACAGCGGGTAGGGCGTCTGCCTTGCACGCAGCCAACATGGCCGACCCGAGTTCGATTCCTCTGCCCCTCTCGGAGAGCCCGGCAAGCGACCGAGAGTATTGGATATGCCAGACACAGTAACAACAAAGTCTCCAATGGAGACGTTACTGGGCCCGCTTGAGGAAATCGATGATCAACGGGAGGGCCTTTTTTTTTTAAGTCTTAGTTGCTCTTAGTTCCCAGTGCTCCAAAAGAATGGTCCCCACGAAGGGACTGGATGGACCCAAGGCAAGTGGTAAATTCCCCTGGCATCAAAAGGGGCCCAGCTAGGCAACATAAGTATAATAACTTAAGAGCATGGTCACGGAAAAAATCTGTATGACTTAAAAAGAAACAATTGAATAAGGACCCCACTGGGGTTAAGAAAGACTAACCTGGCCTGAGGACTGAAGTCTGGGATATCCCCAGGAAGAGCCAACCTTTGAGCTTAATAAATCTCTTACTGCGTTCATACAAAATGAATAAAAATATTAGCACTGTCCTATAGCACTGTCCTCCTGTTGCTCATTGATTTGCTTGAGCAGGAACCAGTAACGATTCACAGCAAATTGTGAGACTTGTTGTTACTGTTTTTGGCATATAGAATACGTCATAGGAGCTTGCCAGGCTTTGCTGCGTGGGCGAGATACTCTTGATAGCTTGCCGGACTTTCTGAGGGGGTGGAGGAATTAAACGCAGGTCAGCCATGTGTAAGGCAAATGCCTACCCGCTGTGCTATCTCTCCAGCCCAGAAATATTATAAGAAGTAAATTTACTATGATTGTTTAATTTGATTACTAGCTGGCAAGCTACCTGTGACGTATTCGATATGCCAAACACAGTAACAACAAGTCTCACAATGTTACTAGGCCTGCTCAAGCAAATCAATGAACAATGGGAGGACGGTAACAGTGACAGTGACAGCTGAGGAAAGGAGAAAGCAATGCACCCTGGATGGAATCCCGCCCTTGAGCAGATCTAGTAATCTAGGGTGCTGAGCCCTCAGATGAGATTTTATACTTGAGTTAATCTCCTAGAACTTCCCCTGAAGGTGCAGCTTTACCTCTATTTGTTGTAATGACAATGTTTAACCCCAGCTATGTGTACCCCACCCTCCATAATTCCTAGATAACTATGCTCTAAGGGGTAAGAAGGGACTTTGGGACTTTGAGGTCATTGAGGACAGGAATAAGAGGGGACTAGAAGGAGGACTAGATGACGGCTATGACTGGAAGTAGAGGACTATGGGACCATGACAAGATGAGGAAGAAGATATAATGAGAGAGGACTTTGAGGTCTACGAAAAGACTAGGAGGATGGAACTATGATGACTGGGAATATGACCAAACGTATGACTACGACTGTGCAGTAAGGGGGGAGATTGGACTATGCTGGGGAAGAGAGAGAAATGTGAAATGAATTGACGAGCAACAAGCCAGGGGCCCAAGCTCAGTTTCTCCTTCCCTCAGTCCTTCATCCATCTGTCACTGTAGCCAGCCTGGGTAGGTCACCAAATGCTCAAGTCCCACACATGCCCCCGTGCCTTTGTCTACAGAAACTCACACTTGAGTTCCTGCTTGGCAGGTGTGAGTTGAACGCTGCTCTCTCCCCACACCAAGTATGACTCCAACAGCTCTGCTGATTACTATCTGGGGCATCACAATCAAGGGTTTGCTCCCACAAGCAACACAATGAAGAGAGTTTGTGTGCTTCAAACACGTGTGACCTCCTGTTAACACATGGAGACAACAAAAGAAAAAAGGACAGAGAAAAGGAGAGAAGACCATTGGGGTGCTCTCCAGGGAGAAAGGTGTGCATTGTCTTTGACTGCTCCATCCTTCCCTTTCCTTTCTCCATTCTCTTCCAACTTGAATGGAAGTTTCTCTAGGGGGTCATGGGAATCTACATGGAGAAACATTACAAAGGTAGGAGACATATTTCAGAAACTGTCTTTGAGACTTATGAATGCAACACATGTAACTTCAAAAAAAAACCCCAATATTCTACACTCCCCCACCTCCTTTGGGGGTCTGTAAGAGGGAGTATTAAGGATTTCCATCTGCCTTTTACCTGGTTACTTATAGCAGCAGATATTTCTGCTGCACCAAGAAAAAAATATTCAGATTATGTTTCTGGATTTTTCTTTGGTTTTAGGTTTTGATGAATGCTGTAAAACTGAATTCCAGTATGTCCTGTAAGGTACTGACCTTTAAACATGCAATGATAGCTATACGATATGATATGATATGATGCCATTGGGCTACTCTAGCACGCAACAGGCAGACGTTACTTGTGCTGCTCAAGCAAATCGATGAGTAACAGGATCTCAAGTGAAGTGATCAAGTGATGATGTGATAAATATTGCATTTCTTTATATGTGTTTCAGATAAATGATTACAACAGTGTTAAAGTCTATGGTATTGTACAAAATCACCACCTCTATCAAAGTGTCCACAATCCTCCACCAACTCTCCCTTTGTCACTATTGATGCAGTTCATTCATTGCTGAACTCTGTCACACTACTCAATAATTATTTCGTAATCTGAGACCCAAGGTTTTTCATTAATGTCATTATTTAAATGAGTAAAATGATTTTGTCACTTGGGAGGAAATTCTGATGAATAATTCAGGAAATACCTCGGAGAGGTAGAGTGTCTGCCTTACACGGATCCGTATTTGATCCTAGGTACCACCTGCACTACAATTGATATTAGCCAAAAGGCCGAGAAGTGATAGCACAGCGGCAGGGCATTTGCCTTGCATGTAGCCAGCCCAGCTGACCTGGGTTCGATTCCTCCGCGCCTCTCAGAGAGCCTGGCAAGCTACTGAGAGTATCTCATCCCCACAGCAACATCTGGCAAGCTATCAGTGACATATCCAATATGCCAAACACAGTAACAACAAGTCTCACAATGGAGAGGTTACTGGGCCTGTTCGAGCAAATCCATGAACAATGGGAGGACAGTGCTACAGTGCTACCACCTACACAGTCTTTGTGTACTATCAGGTGGAGCCCTGGCGTTCCCCTCCCCCCCTCACCCTGCCCAAACACCAAACTATTAGACTCCCAGTGCTAGTATCTCTAAGAGTTGGGAACCCACTGCTATAGAAGGAAATCTTCCAGTAGGTGTTACTTTACCCAGTTGTCCCAGACAAAAAGTGAACATGATGATATCTGAACATTGGTTTTTGATAGAGACAAACTATGTCTTCCTAGTCCTTACTGGGCTGTCTGTTAAAAATATTTGCCAAAATATTGACACTGTGGCTTCTTTTCATGACATTTCAAATAAAGCATAGTAACCTCTTTGTTAAGTCAGAAGAAATTCCTCAACAAATGCGGGGTAAGTTTGAAGAATGAAGTCCTGACAGTAGAGAAGACAACACGTCTTTGAAAATACCATTTGAAGTTGTTTTCCTTGGGACAAAAATTAAAAAGTTCCCAGCACAGTACTTTATAACATAACCAAAGTAGATTATTCTTGAAGAGAAAAAAAATGACACCTAAATTCCTATCAAAATCTTTAATCAATAGGTATTTTTGAAAATCAAATATTAAGTATTTGAAATGGAAATTCAGATATTATCTTGTCATGTATCAGATATGACTTGTGTCTAGTTAAACTACATTTTGCAGAAGTTGCAGTCTAAAGATCCATGTTGGCACCCTAATGAGGAATATAGAGATATTATATATAAGCTTTAAAGTATAAAGCATAAAGCCACCCGCAGTTTTATTGGAATAAGGCTGATAGCATGGTGGCCAAAAAAAGGATGCTGTGCAGGAAAAAAACATTTGCACCTGAGTACCCGCACACCGACAGTTTTTGTTGCAGGGAGCAGCTGGAAGTTAACAAAATGCTGTCTCATCTTGGTTCTCTACCAAGGAAAGAGGACAGGGTGTAAATGCAGCCAAATCACGACTAGAGAGCATTCGCTGTTCTCAGCACACATCCGGAAACATCGGGAGTGAACAATAGACTTTGCTTTTTCATTTTAAGTAATCTGACAACAAATGAGCTATCCACCCCAACAAGGAAGCTAGCGGTCGATGGAAAACACTTTCCCAAGAACATTCAGAATGCTGGTGAAGAATATTAATGTGATTTCCAATACATTGCTCTTATGTATTCGGGATATCATGGATTTCTTGAAGAGTTTTACCCTTTGATTTCCAGGCTGAAATTTGATTCTCAAGTGATGGATAAAATATCCAGACTTGGTAGGTAGAGAGAAACTTGCTACAAGTCACTCAATTGCTGAAAAAAAAAAACTATTAATTTTTCCCATATCCTGATAGTTGTTTTAAATTTTCTATGAATCGCATGTGCTGAGAGAAAATGTGATAAATCATTTCTAGAGACTGGAGAGAGAGTTCAATGGGTTCAGATCATGTTTTGCATGTGGGAAGCCCAGTCTTAATCACTGGCACCATATGGCACTTTAAGCTTAAAGTGATCTTCGCACAGAGTTGAGAGTACCCTTGGCCGACCATGATGATGTATAGTCCCAAAACAAAGCCAATCAATCAAATCCTTTCTAGAACTGAATGATAAAAAGATTCCTAATCCAATTCGAAACATTTTGACTTCTAGATTTTTAAAAGAACAGTCTTGTCAGTTTGGCTTATAATACAGTCCATGAAAAAAGCATTTATTAATGAGACTTTTTATGATTTCAGTATGATTAATCTTAATATAAAGTTTTTCTAACATTTCAGTCAAATTATATTCCAGGTCCATATACTTCTGAACTAAATTAATTAAATTCTGCAAAAAACAAAGATTAGTCAATAAAACTAAAAAGATCATAACCAAATTTTTTGAAAGACTAAAGACCATCTACAAGACTTAAATAATTATGGTTATTAACATATATGCTTTGGTGGCTCTTTCAGGGTCACCAAAGACCCACTGTATTTACTGGAATGAGACCCACTGTATTTACTGGGTCTGGCATATCGAATACACCACGGATGGCTTACCAGGCTTTGCCATGCAGGCGGGATATTCTAAGTAACTTGCCAGGCTCTCCGAGAGGGATAGAGGCTTTTAGTCGGCCTCTAATCTCCCTTGTAGGTGTTCCCATGGTTCAAACCATACTTAAACCCTATCAAATATGGTGCAGCAATCCTGGAAGATGGGTATTAAGTGTCTTATGATATCTGGAAAACATCCTGGAGCATGGTGGTGACTGGGAAGTGAAGGTAGTGGAGGTAGTGGAGGTCTGCCGGTGTTTTATCTAGTATTATCTGGTATTTATCTAGTACTGGTAGGGTGGATATTCTGTCTCTAATCCTTGGGTCACTGGCAGTTGGTGGAGGCCAACTGGGCAGGGCAGGGTGGGGCTCCTGGTTTTAATCCCTTGGTCACCTGTGGTTGGTTGGAGCAGGCAGAGGATCTCTGTTACCGGGTCCATTGAGTCTGGGAGTCCAAGGTCTTAGAGTTCCACTTACCTAGTTCTGTGGGGCTTCACTCTTGGGTGAATCTCGACACAAAAATCTGGAAAGAAGCAAACAGCACATGGCCCAGACAAGGTCAGACCGGAACACCTGAAGAATCTGCCGTCGGTACTCATCAATACACTGGCTCGGCTCTTCACACGCTACCTGTCTGAATGCAAGGTTTCATCCCAATGGAAAATCAGCAGGACTGTACTACTATACAAGAAGGGAGACATTCACGACATTGGCATCTATTGCCTGATCTGCCTGTTGTCTTTCATCTAGAAATTGTTCACTTGAGTCATCCTGAATAGGATTGGCAGAACACTAGATGAAGGACAACCATGTGAGCAAGCCATGTTCTGCAAAGGATTCAGCACAATTGACAATATCCACATGATAACCAAGCTCATAGAGGTTTCTCGGGAGTTCAAGATGTTGCTCTTTTTAACGTTCATTGATATAAAGAATGCCATTGATTCTGTTGAGACTGAAGCTGCCATCGAAGCCCTAGCCAAACAGGGCATTCAAACTCAATACATCAGGATCCTCCATGAGCTGTATTACAGATTCACTACCAGGATCTCACCATTCTACAAAGAAGTGATCATCCATGTCAAGAGAGGTGTTCAGCCGGGTGATACCATTTCACCGAAACTCTTCAGTGCCACCCTTGTGAACATCATGCGATGACTGGAATGGGAAAGAATGGAAGTGAAGATAGATGGTTGGCAACTACACCACCTCCTTTTTGATGATGATGTCGTTCTAATAACACCAAACATTAGCCATGTGGAAAATGCTGGCCAACTTCAAGCGTGAGTGTGGAAAGGTTGGACTACAGCTGTATCTCACGAAGACAATGTTTATGACAAACAGCCTCGTTCCTGACGCTTCATTTGCTCTCAATGGAACAACCATTTCCAAGTGCAACAGTTATGTATACCTAGGTCGAGAAGTCAGCATGACAAATGACATGGCACCTGAGTTGCGTAGGAGGAAGAGAGTGCCTTGGAATGCCTTCAAATGCATCAAGGCAATAGCTAAGAGGACAAAGAACCTCCGACTCTGGGCACATCTCTTTGATTCCACTGTTCTTCCTGCATTAACATATGCCTCAGATACCTGGGCCCTATGCAAACAGGATGAGAACGATATTTGGGTCTCCCAAAGAGGAATTGAAAGAGCTATGCTTGGAGTATCACGCTTCACTCAAATGAGAGAAGGTATCCAGAGTTCTGACCTCCGTCGATGGTCAAGAACCAGGGACACTGTCTCGTTTGCCAAGGCGTTGAAAATCAGATGGGCTGGTCATGTAATGAGATTTAGAGATGACCGCTGGACTAGAGCCATTACCGACTGGATTCTATGGGATGTCAAAAGATCGCGTGGACGCCCACCTACAAGATGGTCAGACTTCTTCGTCAAGACTCTAAATGATTGGTTTGAGGCTCTTTGTGTTCCTAGAATGAGCAGACGCCTTGAGCTACACTAGCACATGACAAGGACAAATGGAGATGTTACTGGCCCCTGCTTGAGCTAATCGATGAGTAACGGGATGTCAAGTGATCAAGCGATCAACTTACGTGCTTGTATTTAAAACCTTGTTCCAGTCTAGATTGCTTCCTTGATTTGGCAAATGGACACTCTGTTCTCAGAAATCCATTTTCTAGACACGTGGCTTCTATTCCTTACCTTTTTAAACTTTATTATATGTTTATCATGATAGAATTTATTATAATACTGCAGATGTCTACACATCTTAGGGAAATATTGTTTCTATATCCCACCCACCACCATAGTGTCAATATCTCTTCACCAAATACATTGGACCATTCCACCCTTTGTGCCCAGAATTCTTTTCCTTCTGCTGTTTTATTACTGATAACTCCCACTCTGCATTCAGAGCCTAAGGGTTTCTTTCTTGTTAGACACAGTCTGCGACCTTGGCTTGCTTCTTTATATGTAACATGTGTGTAAGAATATTCTGACTACTTCACTTACCATGAACCCCTCCAGTTCCATCCATGATGCGCCAATGTATAAAATTTCTTCTTTCCCTACAGTTGAGTAATATTCTATTGTGTACAAAGATGTTCAAAGACCACAACTTCTTCTCTGCATACCTGTCATACAGACTCATTGGTTCTTTTTGATAATTAGATTGTTTCCCCATATTGCTATGTAAATAGCATTGTGGTACTCATAGGTATACATACATCATTTTGAATGAAAGTTTGGGGGTTTGGGATAGATAAATAAGAGAGAAATCATTAGATGATATAGAAATTCTACTTTTAGTTCTTTCAGAGATATTAATTCTTTTTTTTTAGTAGAGTTTTCTCTTTATACTCCTAGGTCAGAGAGATAGTACAGGGCTTTGACTCTTCCCTTGTAAGCAGTCACCTCTGGCTCCTTCTTTGGCACTGCATTTGATGGATTGATTTCTGAGGAGTACAGTTTATATTACCACAAGCAATAAATGGAGGTGAATTAACTGTAATTTAAATTCTGGTCAGGAATATGTAATTCAAGATGTAATCTAATTTCTTCAGAATGATTAATATGAGGGGTTGGGAATGACCTGTCTTTGAAGGATGATGTTAGCAGTTTGAACCCTGACATTGTCTATGTGTGTTGTGTGTGGTCCAGAATCAGCTCTTTGGAACCTCTGGTGATACAACAGCATTCCTGGTCCAGTGCAAAATGACCAGCTATGTGTGAGCACTGCACCTTCAATGCAGAGTCCATCAAAGCAAAACAAGCAACCAAAATCCCAAGGAAATGGAGAGGAGAAGGAAAAGAGAAATATAAGACACAATGCTTTCTAGATTCCAATAGAAAGTGCCATTCTAGAAGTATTTCTCCTGGGAGGATTAACTCAAAGAGATACTGTGTTTCCCAAGGGCATTTCTGTTGCTTTTCTCTTTCCCTATAGTTGTACATATAAATGAATTAAGTTTACTTCTTATTAATACATGCAGTTATTTCGATAATATTGTAGTAAGAGATATAGATTCCAAAACTTACTTCTCTCCATTCTGAAGGCAAGCCAAGGCATCAATCCCAGATTAAGTCCTCAGGTTGGTTTAGATTTTCCTTGGGAATCTTCTCTCTTAAGTCATCAAGGCTTGCATCAAAACCATGTTTTATGCTTTCCAGACTGTCCCATTTTGATGCACAATTGTTTTGTTGCTTTCCTAGGTCCATCAAACTCCCATAGCAGAACCATCTTTTTGGGGGGGTTAGGAACTATTGCAACTGAAGCCTCAGTCATGTACCTATGGCAGATGCCCAGGAGTCATTCACTTCCAAATATTAGGAACATAGCATCAGTGGTCTTTCCTTGCTTAAACAAAGAACAGTGCTCTATAGTAATATATGAAAAGTTATAGAGGAAAGAGCAAAGTGCAGATACAGATACAAAGTTCAGAGTCACCAGAAGATTTGACTTTATGAATAACCAAGATTGAATCAGGGAATTTAGTAGCTGACAATGAGAGGTCAAGCACAAAGGAATGGTTAAAGATAAGCTTGGGGATTAGGGTTGCTCATAAGAGAACTGTAAGCGTCTCTAGAGTGGGGAAAAGGGGCAATTCAGTGAATTAAGATCCAACACTAACCACTGCATTTTATTTTTTGCCTTTTTGGTTATAGACAAACCAATGGATTCCAGTAGTATTCCCCCTGGTTTTCATTTGAAATTCCTTCATGGCTAATGACTCAACGTGTATTTCTACCTGCTTACAGACTATTTGCATATTTCTTGAAATGCAATAGACTATTTTATATTCCTTGAGTGGTGATTGGGGGACCATATGCAGTAGGACTGATCTAAAGTCTGCCCGGTGTAAGTGTCTTAGTCCATGTACTGTCTTTCTTGCACATACCATTCTTAAAATTGGGATATGATTTTACTATTGAAACAGTGTGTTTTCCCTGTTTATGTTCTATACAAGTACTGTATCTAATGTTGGATTTACAGATTTTATTCCTCAAATAATTTGCTTTTTGCTTGAAACAAAAAATGTTTATCATTTATGGGGAATAAGATTATATGTTCTATTATGTTGCTTTCATTTAACATAATATTCAATTACCTTTTAATTGAAGGTAAACTGCATACAAAAACGTATCCATGAAGCTTTAGATAATTTGCTTCAATGCTTATTATTTCTGTCTTACTTTTAGTCTGAAATACTTTAGTGAATATTGATTTAGCTTTTGTATAAGGGGTCCAGCTTTTCTCTTTGTATTTTCAAATCCAGTTTTTGTCACATTTTGAAAGGTCTGTTCCTTGAATATTGGTTTTTTTGGAGGTATTCTTCTGGACTGTAAATTCTATTTCATTGCTCTGTGTCTACTTTTTTTTTCTTTTTGCCAATACTACATTGTCTTTGTTATTATTGTTTCTGATTAAA
Organism: Sorex fumeus; assembly: GCF_029834395.1. Taxonomy (NCBI): domain Eukaryota; kingdom Metazoa; phylum Chordata; class Mammalia; order Eulipotyphla; family Soricidae; genus Sorex; species Sorex fumeus. Next base: position 2,507,507 of record NW_026606063.1, read on the forward strand.
ATTTTTGGCGGGGATTTAATCTTTAGAGTTCAGGGTTTACAACTGACTCCCCATTCGCTCCAGTGGAGCTCAGGGAATTATAGGAGCTGCTGGAGATTAAACTCAGGTCAGTTGCTTCATACAAAGTAAGTACCCTACTTACGGCACTATCTTTCAGACCCCAATTTTGAGATTGGTAAGTGGGAGTTCTCCAACTTTGTTTATTAGAAGTGTAGTATAGTGGTCTACAACTGTACCTCATGGTGTTTAACTAATACAAAATTTTTAAAAATGTTTAGTATGGGTTCCTTAAATAATAATCAGAATTTTTGATCACACTGCCAAATTCCATGTGGAAGTAAGGTGTATTTTTTTGCTGTTGCTGTTTTGTGGCCACTAGACACAGCATTCCAGACTGACTCCTGGCTCTGTGCTCAGGGAACTCTCCTCACAAGCTTAGGAAACCATCTGGGTGCTGAGGATAGAGTTCTGGTCAGCTGGGGGCAATGCAAGCACCCTACCTCTGTGCTATGTCTCCAGTCCAGGGAGCTGCAATTTTGATAGGTATTATGTGGAATCTGATGATCTGCTATGGTAGTACGACTGTTCTTACCATATTAAATGTCATGGTCCATGAAAATCTTTCATTTAAGTAGCTCTTAAACTTATAAAATAAGTTTTGTGATCATAGGAAAATAAGACTTATTTGGACAAATATATTACTATGGATTTTGTTCTTTCAGATACTATCGAAATGTGATTGTTTCCTTAATTCTAATTTGGTTGGCTTCGTTGCAGCTAAATAAAAATACAATTAAATTTTTGATATATTCATCTATTCTGTAACTTTGTTGATAGTTAATAATTTTAAATAGAATCATTGAAATTCCTATATATACATCTCATATTATACAAGTAGAATATTCATCCTTCCTAATCTAGATGCCTTTTGTTATTTTTTTTCTTGACTGATTGGAAGAGAAATTTAAGGCTGGACTGTCTTTTCTTATGTTTGTTCTAAGATGGGAAGCACTTAGCATTTCACCATTAAGAATAATCTGATCAGAAATGTTTTATTGCAGTGAGAAAGTTTTCTATTTCTAGAATGTTAAGTGATCTTATCGTGAAGTGGTATATAATTTTTTCAAATGTATTATTGAGATTATCATGGTTTTCTTTCTTTTATTCTATTAAAATGTATGACAGAAATATACTTTTAGATATTAAAGTAACCTTGGATTTCTGGTGCAAATGTCTTTTTACATTGTTTACTTACCGGATATGATTTCACAGTATTTTGTTGAAGACTTTTTCATTTCTATTTCTAAGAGTGCAGTTTTATAACTTTATAATGTCTTCTTGTAATGTCTTTTGCCTGGCTAGTATAAAATCAATACATTGTTTTAGAGACTGTTCACTAGCGTTCCACATTTTGAAAGAGTCTGAACATGTTGTATTCTTTAAATACTAGATACAATTTATCAAATAATTTATTTGTGGTTTCTCCCTTTTGATAAAAATTATTGACAATAATGTATACTCTAAAATTATGCTCTAAAATTTTATGCTCTAAAACATACAAAAGAAATTTATACTCATTTAGTTATTGAATATATTTTCAAGCTTTCTATAACTTCTGAAGTCAGTTTGGTAGTTTGTTACTAAAGAATTACTTTATTCAAGTGTTCTAAAAGCACGTCAAAGCAAGTGTCTCAGTCTTCAACTTCTCATCTCCTGCTTCTGACATGATGTTGGTACCATTGTTTTGATTGTTGAAGATTATCTTGTGTTTCCTAGGCAGGTGTGGCATGATACTTGTATTCAATATTCTAGAACAGTCTTTGGGCAAGAGAGATACTGTGGTAGGTCAGATTCTTGCCTTGTATGTAGTGGACTCAAGTTTGATCCCTAGTACTGCATATGTTCCGCCTGTGAACCCATGAGAGTGATCCCTGAGCACAGAGCCAAGATTAAGTCGTGAACACACCTAGAGTTGCTTGCTCTAAAACATACAAAAGAAATCATTTCCCCACACTTAGTTTCAGGTTCGATGAAACATAGCCTTGATCAGGGCGACTTCCTTGGAGCTCCCAGACAATTAGTGAACTGGTAATGCTAGTGACTGTTTCCTTCAGAAATGGTTCATTTGCTTCCTCAAGTATATATCTACAAGGCTACTTGAACGGTCTGGAAAACCAAGTTAAAGCACCGCAGGAGTTTCCCTTATTCGAAATAAAATGACCTTTCTTCTGATTAGACATTCAGGCGGCTACAACTAGAGCTGGACTGTGGTTCAGACCCTGAGATCATCTCAGCTTGATTTGAATAGTTTGACTAAGTCATTCCATGATTCAGTGGAGAGATTGTGCCTCTGGAATTCTCTGCTCTGCCGTTTTCACTATCAGCCGTATGATGATTATCCTTGATGCTGCTGGAACTGTATTTATGGTCTTTAATCAGGGATAAAATTGAACAATAATTTTACGATCCATCACTGTCCTTATCTGCCTTTTATATTAAGTGCCTTCTCTGATGACCACAAATAGATCAGATCAGAAGTAACAACTTAAGTATTACTGCAGTAGTACCTTGCATTTTCATGTAATGTGTGTCTGTTCTGATTATCCAAACCACACTTTCACCATACAAGATACTGCAACAAAAGCAGTATGAAATCAAGCAATTATTTGCTGGATACTCTCTTATGTCTTCCTGTGATTCTGCTGATTTGCTTTAGACTTACCTATCGACAACCAACTGGTTGTTGACCTCTTATTAAAGAGCCTTGACAGTTCATACAACTTGGTTCCCTCAGCCCTAGCAAGTTCCCTTTTTATCTAACAGGTTAGTTTGGCCATGATATGGAAGACATAAAGGATATAGAATAGAATGACCTGGAGTAGTCAGACAAAAATAAAAAATGTTAGCAAACATTTAAATAACAATGTTTCTTTGGTAAAATGGATCATAAGGTCAAACTTAGATTCGAGGAATAGAGGCACAGATATTGAGGAACTATAGTGTAATATATCAAAGAATAAAATCTGGGCTCACAAATAAAGTAGAAATAAGTCTTTGGCAACTTTATTTTGGTGAGAAGTCAGCTGGCTATACATTGATGCTGCTGTATTTCCTACAAGTCAACTCGTTTGTATAGGATAGAGATGAAAAATAAAACAAACACTGTTCTGTCGTTCATCGATTTGCTTGAGTGGGCCAGTAATGTCTCCATGTTGAGACTTGTTGTTACTGTGTTTGGCATATCGAATACGTCACAGGGAGCTTGCCAGGTTTTGCTGTGTGGGCGAGATACTCTCGGTAGTTTCCTGGGCTCTCCGAGATGGGCAAAGAAATCGAACCTGGCTCGGCCAGGATGACTTCGCGCAAGGCAAATGCCCTACTGCTGTGCTATCACTCCAGTCCAGAGATAAATAATAGGGGGCAAATATTGTATGTTAACAAGAAAATCGGGCTGGAGTGATAGCACAGCGGGTAGGGCGTTTGCCTTGCACGTGGCCAACATGGCCGACCCGAGTTCGATTCCTCCTCCCCTCTCGGAGAGCCCGGCAAGCTACCGAGAGTATTCGATATGCCAGACACAGTAACAACAAAGTCTCCAATGGAGATGTTACTGGGCCCGTTCGAGAAAATCGATGATCAACAGGAGGGCCTTTACCTTTACCTTTTTAACAAGAAGATCATTGCACGGCAAAGAAAACAGACAGCATAAGTGAGAAAAAATTATAGGTTAATAACTTCTAAATAATCTTTATACTTTTATATTTCATATATATTCTATGGTGCTAGAGAGATAGTATAGCAGGCAGCTCACTTGCCTTGTATATGACTCAGTTGGGTTCTATTCCCAACTGGCAGAGGAACCCAGGGGTGCGGGACCAGTGGCTGAGATCTCCAAGCCTGCTTGGATAGGGACTGGGCCTCCTCCACCCAGATCCCCCATCTTCCAGTAGCTACTCGTTACACCCACCACCTGCCCCCAGCGCCATGTTATCCCATCAACGGCCAAGACCCAGGGACTATAAAACCCAGCTCCTGGAAGAGAACAGCGCAGAGTCTCCGCTTGTGCACCTGGCTGTCCTCACTGGGGCCCCTTGGAGGGGGGCGGGTTGAGTTTCCTTCCCCACCTCGAGCAGAGTCCCAACAGCTGAAGACTTCCAGAACCAGTCATTAGCCATGCTGAGACCACTCTCCACACGTTAGCACGAGCCTCATGCATGAAGGAACCAGCAGAGGAATCCAGGTGAGCTGGATCAAGGGCTGATATCTCCAAGCCTGCTTGGATCGGGACTGGGTCTCCTCCACCCAGATCCCCCATCTTCCAGTAGCTACGGGTTACACCCACCAACTGCCCCCGGCACCATGTTATCCCATCAATGGCCTCCAATGTGGCACTTGCTAAAATCTCAGGCCTAGGATGAATGCAGACGTTACTGGTGCCTGCTTGAGGAAATCGCTGAACAACAGGATGACAGTGATACAGTGATTCATATGGTCCCCTGAGTGCAGAGCCACGAACAAGCCCCAAACACTGCTGGGTGAGGCCTAAAAAACAACCAAATAACACACACACACAAACATATGTGTGTGTGTGTGTGTTTGTGTGTGTAAAAGTCTCCTGGTAAATTGGAAAGTCCATTCATGGAATATTTTAAGCATCATCTAGTGTTAAAAATATATTTCTATTACAAGACTGCAGAGTTCTGTGTAAAACAGACACTCCAAACTCAAAACTCCTAATGCCATCTCTTTTCCCATCTCAGGATGCTAAGGCAAGTGTCAGAAGCAGGTTAAGATCCTATTTAAAGATTAATGAATGACAACACATAGGTAGTTACTTAGACATGCTTAAATAAGTCCTCTGTCTGAGAATATTCCTTGGAACACCCTTATTTCCCCTTTTATTTACAGTCCTGAATATGTGACTCTTACAGTCTGCCTGATAGATGCCATTGCAAATGGTCCCTAGGCTAGTGTGGCCCTCCGCCTGCCTTTTCAAAGTTATACTTCTTTGGAACAAAATCTCCGTTGCTAGTAGATATATCGTCTATGCTTCTTCATATCAATAAATGCAGAGTTGAATTATTGCCACAGATTAGGTAACACTGAGAACAAAGCAAATTTCCCTTTCTTAAGGCTAAATCATTTAGTGTTTTTAAAGTAATTCTTAATCAATGAGCTCTTTGGGGTTTAGTGTGATCTGATATTTTTAGAGCAAGTTTACCTAACCATTTCAGACTACCTTTAATATATTTGGACCAGAAACGTCATTCATCTTGAAGCTATCTTATAGTCAAGTTAAAACACACTTGAAAAATCAGGAGCGTTTATGCATGAATCAGTGGTGTTGTTTTTGGAAACTAAGCCTGGTCAGTTCTTCTGAGCCGGAAGCAACACATTTTGACAGTTTCCAATTAGCAACCCCAAACGGAGTCTCCAAATAGGGCTGTGTCTCCTCAAAAAACCCATGTTCTCTCTAGGCAGAGTGGAATTCCTATAAATCATAGTGACACCGTGTGCTCACCCATAAGGCCTCGTATGAGGAGAGTCTCCTGAAGCACATTCCAATTCAGTCTTATCGTGAAAAGCACCTTGGGGCGCACTGGAAATTCTGTGGCTGCTGAAGCCTCCTTATCAGTTATAAATGAATGATTTTTTCAATGCAAAAATTTTATGTTAGGAGAGCAAAGTGAAACCTGCATGTTTGGGAGCATTTTAAGATTAATAGCTCTGTAGATGATGCTGACAGAACCAAGCATCATTACATTTCAGTCACTTTCAGGACCTCCACTCTGTAAGATTAAACTCAGCCTGTTTTAAAACTGGAAACAGCCCTCATGCGCGTTTATTCCGAAACTGGGGGAGGATTTCCGCATTCCCTTATTAAAAACATCCTGGTTCTTGGAATCCTGAGCTCAGTAGTTTTCTCTGCTGTTGGTTATATCTGGTTATATTCCTGCCACCTAAAGACTTAGAAACAAAGATACAGATGTTTAAGTGTTTAGGAAGCCGGACACCAAACACTGAATCCATAGTTTTACAGAACATGTTTTAAGGAACATTTGGCCACATGCACTCACTTTACAGATGGCGAAAGGAAATGTAGTCATTTAACAGATGGCCATTCGTCCAAAGTCAAAGAGTAGGCAGACCCAAATGAGCTCCCTTGGCTCCGATTCTTGATCACGCAGCTACACTCTGCTGTAGTCACATGGCATGAATTTCCAGGGCAGATTTCAACCTTTTTTGCACTTCTTTGAAAAGAATTGGACAATGTTTCAGTGAGTCTGACTGCATGAGATAGGCACTATTATTCACCTATGGCAGCCTGAGGAGTGAAGATTAGAGGTGAGAAGTGATTTGCCCAAAGTCCTATAGCAGGTAAGGGCTTGAGCACCTTCGCCATTGTTCTCCCAACCGGCCTCCCACCGAGCGTGCTGGTTTCTGCATGAAAGCTTATATCAACAGCTTTCATTTCACACACAATCAAGTGATGTATTTTGTAACTGTGGCCACAGGGTATGATTAATTGCAGTATGCACTAATTTAGATGTTGCAGAAATTAAGAGATAATTATGTGTCACTAAAATTATCTACACACATCCCCAATTATCTAAGAGGACTGTAATTGGCAGTAATACTGCCCCAAAGAAAAACACAATTAAAAAAAAATTCCTCTTCTCTTGAACAAAAATTTTATTTTCTGCGTATCAAGTTTGTACATAGCACTCAGATTGTGACACCCTTGACTTATGGTATTAACTTGTGGTATTATGGTATTAAATTATGGTATTAAATTATGCTATCAATTTATGGTACTGTGGGGTTTTTTTGGCACAGAAAGCTCTAGAATTGTAGTGTAAGGTGATAATCTGCCTCTATCCTCTCCCACAAAATGTTGTCTTCCAGTTTTCATAAACTAGCTTTGAAGCAGTTGAGTAGAAAGAATTATAAGACATGCAAAAATATCTTTCAGTGAATTGTGTAAATGTGAAAATATGTAACTAATAAGTTAGATAGATGTGTGGCAAATCTAAATACTGGCATCTCATCTACATAAGATAATTTTTGAAAACCAAAGCTAATTGTGCAATGTTCTCATGTAATGTCTCCTAATTTTCCTGTACTCAACATCTGTTAAGTATGTTGGAAATATCTATAAGCACAAGCCATTGGGGAAACAGCATTTTGATGACTGTGAATTTAGGAATCAAATAAATCAATTGAACGTATGTTTTATTTTATTTTATTTTTTAGGGGTCAATATGGGTGTTACTCAGGGCTTTTAGGCGTTACTCAATAACATGATTGTTACAGATCTGAGAATCAATTAATCAATAACATCAGTGAAATGTGTATTTTATTTACTTTATTTTTGATGTTTGCACCACATCAGTGGTGCTCAGGACTTTTCCTGGCTTTGATCTCAGGACTCACTGCTGGTGGTTGCCAGGGGACTATATGTGGTGCATAGAACAGGGTTAGCTATGTGCAAGGAAGTGTTCTATATCTTAATCACTTAATCACTTAATCACTTAACTTCCCGATAGTCGTCGATTTGCTCGAGCAAGTGCCAGTAACGTCTCCATTAGTCCCTGTCGCGTGCTAGTGTAGCCCAATGGCATCTGTTCGCTCCGGGAACATGAAGGGCCTCAAACCGATCGTTCATGATCTTGATGAAGAAGTCTAACCATCTGGAAGGTGGGCGGCCACGCGGTCTTTTGACATCCTGTGGAATCCAGTCGGTAACAGCTCTAGTCCAGCGGTCGTCTTTAAATCTCATTACGTGACCAGCCCATCCGATTTTCGACACCTTGGCAAATGAGACAGCGTCCCTGATTCTTGATCGTCGACGGATGTCAGAACTCCAGATTCTCTCTCTCATTTGAGTGAAACGTGATATTCCAAGCATAGCTCTTTCTATTCTTCTTTGGGAGACCTGAATGGCGTTCTCATCTTGTTTGCATAGGGCCCAGGTCTCTGAGGCATATGTTAATGCAGGAAGAACAGTGGAATCAAAGAGATGTGCCCGGAGCCGGAGGTTCTTCGTCCTCAGCTATTTCTTCGACGTTCTTGAAGGCGTTCCAAGCCTCTCTCTTCCTCCTGCACAGCTCGGGTGCCAGGTCATTTGTCATGTTGACCTCTCGACCTAGGTACACATAGCTGTTGCATTTGGAGATGGTCGTTCCATTGAGAGCGAATGGGGCGTCAGGAATGAGGCTGTTTCTCATAAACATTGTCTTCGTAAGATTCAGCTGTAGTCCTACCTTTCCACACTCACGGTCAAAGTCGGCCAGCATTTGTGCCGCTTGGCTGATGTATGGTGTTATTAAAACAATGTCATCAGCAAAGTGGGGGTGGTGTAGTTGCCGACCATCTATCTTCACTCTCATTCCTTCCCATTCCAGTCGTTGCATGATGTTCTCGAGGGTGGCACTGAAGAGTTTTGGTGAAATGGTATCACCCTGCCGCACCCCTCTCTTGACTTCAAGGATCACTTCTTTGTAGAATGGTGAGATCCTGGTAGTGAATCTGCAATACAGCTCACGGAGGATCCTGATGTATTGGGCTTGAATGCCCTGATTGGCTAGGGCTTCAATGACCGCTTCCGTCTCAACAGAATCAAAGGCCTTCTTTAAATCAATTAACGTTAAACAGAGCGGCATCTTGAACTCCCGAGAAACCTCAATGAGCTTGGTTATTGTGTGGATATGGTCGATGGTGCTGAATCCTTTGCGGAACCCTGCTTGCTCGCATGGTTTTCCTTCATCTAGTGTTCTGCCAATCCTATTTAGGATGACTCGAGTGAACAACTTGTAGATGACAGACAATAGGAAGATCCGGCGATAGTTGACAATGTCATGGATGTCTCCCTTCTTGAACAGTAGTACGGTCCTGCTGGTTTTCCATTGGGACGGAACCTTGCATTCAGACAGGTAGCGAGTGAAGAGCCGAGCCAGTGTATTGATGAGTACTGACGGCAGGTTCTTCAGGTGTTCAGGTCTGACCTTGTCTGGGCCGGGAGCTCTTTGTTTCTTTACCGACGAAATGGCGTGTCGAATTTTGGAAGGGAGAACGTTGGGAACGACATATCCATCCTGTGGAATTTGGTATGTCGGCAAGTGGACATGGCTATCGAAGAGATTTGAGTAGAAGTCATGGATAATCTTCTCCATTGCCGTTCTGGAGGATGTGATGGATCCATCAGGAGGTCGGAGGGCAGTCATCTTGGTCTTGTAGTTGGCGAAGGACAGGCGGGCGTTATGAATACTCTTCCTGGCTTCTGCCGCATCTACCAGTACTTCTGCTCTTCTCTCTTTAAGGTCTTCCTTGATCGCATCTCTGCACTGCTTTGCGAGCTCGGACGTTAGCTTGCAGTTGCCTGAGCCATGCGCCAAACCATGCTGGCGAATTAGCTCAAGAGTTTTCGAAGATAGGTGATTTTTTTAGGCTATCTCTCTATCTCTACAACCCTTAAATATAGATTTAGTAGTAGAGCCATCATTATTTTAAAGCAAGATCAATTTCTAATTTGGATGAATATCCTATACCAGAATTTCTACTTCTAGACACTACTATATTCTTCTGATTTAAATCAGTTATAATAATCTTCATTAAATTGTGTGTATTTGCACCTTTCTGCATGCATACAAGAGTTGCACGGTCATTGCACAGTCACTACTAATCAAATAAATTTAGTGTTATAACAAAGTTCGATAATTTTGTTCTTAGCCATATTTTGGCAATTGATAGCAAATAAAAATGCCAACAGATCTGATAGCTATTTTTTCTTTTCAAATATTTAAGGCTATCATAACTTCCACCTAATAAGCAAGAAGACAGAAGAAAATTGGAGCTAACTTTTATTCGAATTATACTCTATCAATATCATGACCCCAGTTTCATATTTCTGTAACATATAGTGATTTTATGAAATTTAAATCAACATCAAATAATATGGTTAGTGTTATAAAGTCAGTTTTAAAAATCACTTGTGCCCACTCTGCTACCATCTACTTCTGATGAAACCGACCCCAAGAAGTTTTGTAAGTGTGATTTCTCTTACATCTTTGATTTTTTTTGATTTTGCACAGAATGCTGAATTTAGAGCAGATGCAGTAATGAATTAACTACTAATTAAAATGTGGTAAGTTTACATAAGACTTCCTGCTGGCAATATCCTATATTTAATGGTAAAAATCAAACAAACAAACAAAATCAGAAAGCAATAGACAAGAAGACATTTTTCCCTGTCATAATTGAGATGCTGACATATTCCAATCTCTAATTTCTGGATCTATAGTTCATGGTTGGTTCACAAGTTTCCTTCAAAAATACTTAAATGTAAAAGAAACAAGCAATAGAAAATAAAGTGTAGAGTGAAATTGTTGTATTTTACACAAACTCATAAAGCTGAGAAGACATATGACTAAAAATACCTGCTTTGTCTTCATTAATTGAAATTGGAAGGGATACTAAAACCTATAGCTTCTAGACGCCTCTGGCAATCTAGTACTTTATTTCAGATTATACCAACTTTAATTACTCATTCTAAAATAATGGGTTGATGACAATTTCATAAATAATAGCCCATGGTACTCTTCTCTCTTCAATTTATTTTAACAAAACTGTGCTCGCAGTAAAAGATCTGGTCTGAATGCCTTAGTCACAACTGAATTGCCCAGTATTCATTAGTGAGTATGTCTCTCTCCCTTCACAGGTTCACATCTTTGCTATAGTCTATCTCATCTTTTGGTCTCATCATTGTTTTCTTTCTTTCTTTCTTTCTTTCTTTCTTTCTTTCTTTCTTTCTTTCTTTCTTTCTTTCTTGTGATTATCAGATTTTAAGCAAGTGTCACTAATAACCCTTCCCTCTCCTCTCTTTCCTCTCTCTCTCTCTCTCTCTCTCTCTCTCTCTCTCTCTCTCTCTTTCTCCCCCCCCCCCCAGCCCTCTCCTTTTGGGAATTACAGTTTGCAATACAGATAGTGAGGCATTAGGCATTATCATATTTGTTCCTTGACCTACTTTTAGCATGTAGTTCTACGTGGGCAGACCCTCTATGACATTGAAACTAAAGGCATCTTCAAAGATGAATCACAACTGACTAAGCAAGTGGAAGCAAAGATAAACAAATGGGACTACATGAAACTAAGAAGCTTCTGCACCTCGAAAGGAACTGACCAAGATACAAAGACAGCCAAAAGATTGGGAAAATATATTTACCCAATAGCTATCTGGTAACAGGTTAATATCCAAGATATAACTTCATTGGCAGAACTTTACAAGAAAAAAATCATCCAACCCCATCAAAAAATGAATAGAAGTGAATATAAACTTCCTCAAAGAAGGCATTTGATTTCTTTTAAAATTTTTAACAATACACTGTGATTATCTTTCAATACCTAGATTTCAGAGTTAGAACAGTTCTTAGCTATTATATAAAATTATGGTGCTAACTGAATAATATCAGTCTATGTATATGCTTTCTTTTCCCACATATCCATTAAGTTAGAATCCTTATGTTTTTGTCATCCTAAGATTCTTCAAACCTAAGCTTTTTCTCTCGGGATAATTTGCATTTGGTGGTTTCCCTGCTATCTTTCTTTATACTTACCTTGGTAATATGAATGTCTTTAGTCTTTATGAATGTCTACCTCAAATCTACAGAGTATTCAATAAATCTTTGGTGAATGAGTGAAATGTCTGATTTCAAATATACAAAATATATATGTGATTAATGTCTGTTTCCAATGAATTGCTGAACTATTTCTTCTCAATTAATTGCTTAAGTAAGTCCAAATTGAACTGAGTCATAACTGAGATTTTCAAATATTCATTAGTCTTTCATCAAAGAGTAAATTACCTTAATCCTTTTTGTTTTTTCTAATTTTACTCTAATCCCCTTTGGGGAAAAACCACACCCAATTCAGCAACCAAAGCAAAATGGTAATAGCTAAGTAGCTCCTAGCTTGGCTGTTTTCCTACGATTAAACTCCCTAAGGAATTGGTAAGACAACACTACTTAATTTGTAGAATAATCCAAAGTATGACTTCTAAAATTAATCCATTCTTATCAAACTTACAGTAAGAAAGATATAATCATTGATGCTTTCATGATTTTTTTCTTTTTAAAGTATTAGGATGGTAAGTTATAATATTTTGAATATTTTCATTACATTTAATAATAGCTTGAAAATGAAGTCATTTCTATTTTGTGTTTTCATGGTGGTTAAAAGTGAGTTACATTTAATAAAATTACTTGGAGAGAAAACAATAGTTCTGGTTCTTTTGACAAAGTGAGAAACTTGCAAAACTCTCAGAGCTACCTACGGCATTTGTGCAATCTACAACGTATGACAAGGACCTTGGCTTCCCCACATAATTTATCATAGTTGAACAGCTACGGAGGGCCATCACTTGAATACCCTGTGCAAGTGAGATCTATGTGCTACAAAGCTACATGCTGTAAAGCTCTATAGAATTGATATGAAATTGCACAATATTGTTGCTGACAAGTGAATGCATAGCTCTGAGGAAGAAAGAAAGACATCAGTTTTTTTCTAGTTTAATGTGAGTTTCCAAAGAAAGCAGCATGTGCATGGGACTGAGGGTTCAGTGGCCAAGAACTGTTTCCATGGCTGACCCACGGCGACGGACAGATAAAGGATGGGGATGAAGGATGTTTCCCTATTGGGAAACAGGGCCTTAGGCTGATGGGTAGTCAGTTTCTTTCTCTCTCCTCCCCAATGTAGTCTGATCTCTTCCTTACAGAACAATCATTGTTATAGTTTTGTCATCTAGTCCTTACCTTCGTCATAGTCCCCACTCTCCCCTTACAGCATAGTTATATAGAAATCGTGAAGGTTGGGAGGGGGGTACACATAAGTGGGGTTGAACATTGTCATAACAACAAGCAGAGGTAAAGCCACTCCTTCAGGGGAAGTCCTAGGAGATTAACTCAAGGACAAAATCTCATTTGAGGGTAAACACTCTGGATGACTAGGAGATCTGCTCAAGGGCAGATCCCGATTCCATCTAGGGTGTATTGCTTTCTCCTTTCCTACACTAGTAATCTATTTAGCCAATCACAGTAAATTTACTTCTTATATTTCTTGTCATTTTGTATGAACACAGTAAGAGATGTATAAAGCTTAAAGGTTGGCTCTTTCTGGGCATCTCACTATATATTCCAGACCACAGCTCTCAGGCCAGGTTTGTCTTTCCTAATCCCAGAAGGTCCTTATGCAGTTACTTCTTTTGGGGTAATGACAGCGTTTGTTCAGGACCATGCTCTTAACTTATACTTATCTTCCTTAGCTTGTCCACTTTTGATGCCAGGAGAGCTTACCGCTTCTCCTGGGTCCATCCAGTTCCTTCGTCGGGACCCTGCTTTTGGAGTACTAGGAACTAAGAGCAACTGAGGCTTAAGTCAAGTGAATATGGATGCCCAGGAGTAAATATTATTTTAGAGTCAACTAACTCCCATGTTAGAAAAGTATAACATCAACTGTCTTCCTGTGTCTATACAAAAAGGCCATTGCTGAATAAATAATGCAAATATTTATTAGCATAAGGGAAAGAGAAAGGCAATACAGAATTATTAGTGCCTAATGTAATTAGGTGTGCCTCAGGAGCACTGTGGTGGAATAACTCAATAAACATAAGTTCCCTACAGGAGGAGCAAGACAACCCAGTGCTATCCAAAAGAAAAATAATGTAAAAGATAGACATAGTATTTTTTAATATTATTCAATTTGAGAGTTCTCAATTTTCCTTCTATGATTTATTAAAGAAAGATGTAACCATTAAAGTAGGGAGAGTCAAAATGAGGGCCAGGAGGACTGGTCCATGGTTGAAAGTCTGCCACAGATGGGGGAGAGATAGCAGTGCAGTCAGGACAAAGAAGTGCCCATGATGACAATGATATTTGGAAATAATCACTCTGGACAAGAACTGAGTGCTGAAACGATTTAAAGGGAAATACATAATATCCTTTCAATACCCATATTATAAAACATAGTGCCCAAAATTGCGGGGGAGAGAGAGAGAGAGAGAGAGAGAGAGAGAGAGAGAGAGAGAGAGAGAGAGAGAGAAGAGAGATAGAAAGAGAGAGAGAGAGAGAGAGAGAAAGAGAAGAAGAGGAGGGGGAGGAGGGAAGGAAGGAAGGAAGGAAGGAAGGAAGGAAGGAAGGAAGGAAGGAAGGAAGGAAGGAAGGAAGGAAGGAGGAGCAAGAGGAGGAAGAAGAAATAGGAAGAAGAAAGAAGACTGTCTTCCATAGAGGCAGGCTGGAGAAAGGGGAGGAAAATTGGTGATATTGGTGCTGGGAAATATACACTGGTGAAGGGATGGGTGTTGAAACATTACATGACTGGAACTTAACCGTGAACAAATTTGCAATTATGTATCTTACAGTGCGTCAATAACAAGGAAAAAAAAGAATTTCAAATAAAATGATCAGAAAATAAATTAATAAAATTTAAAAACTATAAGAAAAATTAGGACTTTTTTATTTTTAATATGCACTGCTTACTATTGTAGTACAACTGTTGTAAGGGGCCCCCCTCTCTCACATGGGTGAAATAAGATGAATGAAATAAAATAATGATGAAATGTAAAAGTCACATATTGTATAACTTCTTCCCCTTTATATTTTTGTGCTCCCAGGAAAACCTTGACTCTTATGTGGATATTTATTTTGTATGATTATTTATATGCATAGAATTTCTCTGGTAAAGAATATCTATTTTGATCATTTATATCTATTTTGATCATTGTATAACTGATAGCCAAGCACAAAAATTTATAAGTCTATAACTGTACCTCATGGTGTTTCACTAATAAAAAAAAGAATATCTATTTTTCTGACTTTAACAATTTCTTCTCTAAATAGTTTCATCACTTCATCCAGAAGAAAACTTCCACAATGACTTATGAACAAAAAGGTTGATATTTTCATTTGAGTGTAGTTTCGTTTCTCTAATCGCAGTCGGTGCCATTGTGATGAACTCATTTTGTCTCCCAGGTACGCTTCATGGTGGTGTCACAGATACCCACACGCAGACAAATGTAAAACTATACTTGATACTTCTTTTTTTTTCCACGTTTGTTTGTAGCACTGCCGTCCATCCCATTGTCCATCAATTTGCTAGAGCGGGAACCAGTGACGTCTCCCCTGTTGGCCTCGTTACTGTTTTTGGCATATCGGATATGCCACAGGTAGCTTGCCAGTTCCCACATTTAATAATTAAAATTTTATGTCCTATTTTATTAGATATCTTTTTATCTGTCTATTTTCCCCATAGTTGTCATAAACGATAATAATTTTCTATTCTGCTCTCTTGTGATGATCTTTCATGAATTACTCAAGCCAACTCTCCTCATCATCGTAAAAACGAAATAGATGCGCACCGTTATTCTTTTCCTTAGGATTCTTCAATGCTTAAAGAATAAAATTTGAATGACTTTGATGACTCTTCACTGCTTTTGAATATCTCTTCAACTTCCAATCTTATCTCCTTTGAACCTACCCTACAAAAATAAATAATGTGAGGATGCACCTTCAGTTCTCAACATCGCCGTGACTGTGTCTATCTCCAAAGTCACCTATTGGTTCAAAGCCAATACCCCTACTTTCATGCCGCATCTAATCTGATTTCTTTTGCATCGGTTCCATTATAACAGCGTTTTATTTCTGTATAGAACAGTTGTTTATTGCCTCATTTACCTGTCTCTGTCTTGCCTGGGAGGTATCTGGGGACAGGGATTGTGTCTCGTTTTGCTTTGTACCTTTCACAAAGTGCAGCATCTCTTTCCGTAGAGTGTTCTCCGAAGAATTTATTTGCCATTACTTCCCCACAGAGACTAGCATGGTGCATTTTCAATCTACTGATTAGCTAATTGAAACTGCAGAGGCTGTTCATGGCCCAATTTACCTTGTAATGCTACACTCGGTCTTAGATATCAGTGCACTGCACGGCTGTTGCTCTCGGCATCAGATAATCTGTTAAAACAAATGACATAATAACACTTGAGTCCACTGCAATTTCCACATCAAGAAGCAGTATCTAGAAATAAGTTTTATTTATTAACTAACATGCGAATTCCGAGATGTAACCATGCTATTAGCATGGACTGAAAGCTTCTAAATTATCATGCACAAGGGGCCAGTAGTCACCTCGGTTATTAGGAAGTTTTTAAGCACTGAACCTAATTACCCAGTGGGTGGTATCTGAGCCTAAACGTTAGACCTCAATGAATCTGTATTTTGCACATTTTCTGTTTATTTTATTTTTTTCTGTTAGTTTTTCTTGTATTTCAACTTCTTCTGAATCTAATATATGTAAATATATGACAATTACAATGAAAAACTACCTTAGGGAAAGTAAGCTGTGTCACTCAGAATCTTGAATTTTTTTTTTTTAAAGAAGGCTGAGTGAATCAAATGTTGGAAATAAAACTATTCAATTTGTGAAATGCAAATGAGATATGTTAGCCTGAGGCTTAAAGTGCACAGAAGCCTAGACTTCACTTAAGGGTCATCTGTGGAAGTTTCAAAGAATTTCTTGGCTATAAAGCAACCACGTGGCACACCACACACACACACACACACACACACACGCACACGCACACCCTGCGCCTGTTGCACCTAACCCCTACTGATTTTCTACCGTGAGGTCTTTTTTAGGAAGAGGTACTTCAATTGAGACACTCAAAAATGGAATCAGGTGGCAAAGTGCAAAGATAGATGGAAATTTGGATGGATTTTAATTACCTTCCTAGCAAGGTATACACGATAACTGCTATACTATGGGGAGACGGCAAATGATTCAAATTGTGAGTTTCAGCAAACCACCTAGAGCAGCCCAACAAATGCAACAGAAGACCCCAAATGGATAATAAATCTTTCTTAAAAGCCCCCAGTACATTGCTTTTGCTAGAATAGAAATGCTTAGACAGCAAAATCTGGGCATCGAATTCCCTTCCATCCTAGGTAAATTTTGTGCTTGCCCAAGTCATGATATTTAATGGGTTGGTAAAACCTCTCTCATTATCATGCATTTCCCACTTGTGTGGCTTCTCCCCGCGATTGCCTCTCCATTAGACAGATAGCTGGATTAAGAGAGAGCATTATTCCATAATACTGAGGGGGCCTTTTTCCTGTAGATTATCTGTTATTCCATTTTGTGTTATCAATACATGTTTGAGTAAGTAGACAAGTGTGTTTATGATAATTGTTCATACTAGCAAGACTTTCATGTAAATACTAAATATTAAATAAAGAGCAGAAATACAAACATGGGTAAAGAAGTTCTAAAACCTTACAAAATTTATCATGTGGAGAAAATAGGATATTTCATATGATTTAGGCAAACATTCATACTTTAGTAAAACCTGGAGAATTGTTTTTATGGGAGTCACATAAATACTCATTTACTTTATTATTACAAAATATAACTTGGGATAAATCTACTACTTTAGCATTGAAATCTGGCCCTAAAGGCAGAAAATCATTAATTTTTAATAGTCCATTGGATTTTACAAAGGAAAAAATTAATAGATTTGTTTTCATTGGTCTTATTTTTTCCTTCTCGGGTCACACCTGGTGATGTTCAGGTGGGGATTGAACCAGGTCAGCTGTATACAAGGCAAACACCCTACCACTGTGCTGTTCCTCCAGCTGCCACCATTGGTTTTCTGCTGAGAGCAAAGAACAGTGCTTGTTTTGACTCATACTTAAGCAATATTTCCATTGTCTGTATAATAGAGAACAGCAGATACTATGTTTATTAAGTTTCTTTCCCTTTGCACTGTCTCTGAGCATTAATGTGATCAGTCTTTGATTCTCTATCTCTGTCTTTATCTCTGTTTCCCTCTCTCTCTGTCTCTCTCTCTCTCTTTCTCTCTCTCATTTTCTCTCTCCTTTTACCAATAAGGAGTTTTTCAGCTAGATAATCAAGAAGGATTTTAGTGAGGAAATGCCGCAATTGACACAATGACTAGATTAAACTCTTCATCCCATTTTCTTAGCTGATAATCAAAACTCAATGGCTTAGGTTTGCAAGATATTTTCTTGAAGATTATTGCACTTGAAATGTCTTAAATGGAGGGAAATTAATTCATCATTTCCACAAATTGTGCTTAGAATGAGAGGAGGAATTTTCTAAAAATGTGGTGATACTTGTGTAATAGAAGTTTGCACTCAGTAATAAAATGCTCAGATCAGGATCCTGGGATATGACTCAAATGACAAAGATCAGGCCTGGCATATGTAAGGTCATGAGTTTAATCCCCAATACCACCTCCCTCCCAGCACTGCAAGGTTTAGCCCTTGTGGCCCCGTTGAAGAGAGTTACCCCTAGTGCAAAAACAACATAATGGCCACTGAGTGTATGTACACAGATTCCTTGTGATAAGTACATTTGAATCTGAATTTTTTTTTATTGAATCCCAAGAACCATGAATAATAAACCATGAAGATGTGAATAATACAGTTTTATATTTGTTCACTCTGTATGAATTCCCTTCATTTATTCCCAAGACTTGATGGTATGTGAGAACCAGAAGCCAATACAGGGAAAGATACCCAGGAATTTCAGAAAATACAAAGAATCTGAGTGAAATGACTTCCAGAACTGAACCGTGACCAGAGTGGAAGAGCCAAACCAAGGCAATGAGCAATTTAAGGAGCAAATAACATTGTCTCCTTAAATATACTGGAAGTATTTGATCTGCTTAGACTGGGGCAGCTGGGGCCAGGAGGAGTTATGGGTAGAGAGGTTTCCTTCTGTTACATGACTTATACACACCCACAACTAAGTATTAGACCTGTTTGCCATTCTGGAAGACAATGAGGACACATATAGGACCTAATTGGATTTGCTCAAGTTAGGAACAGATTTTGGTAGTTCTGTGATTATATACAAAAACAAATTTAACTGCGGTACATACAATGAGATTCCGTCCTTCCTTTGTGCCAGGCTTTTTAATAAACTTGATCTCCTGTGACTTTCTGTAGAGCCAGCAAGAATGTCTAGATGTCTCTCTGCTTGTTCTGCATTTGAACAGAATATCAGAGCAAATGAGAAATGTTTAGTTGATATTCCAAGATATTTTATCAATATCCTCAGATGCTTATTCTGTACTGCACATAGAGAAGATAATAGCAGAGAACATCTTCTTCATATTCAATATGGGTTGCCAATTACCACAGTGAATTTTTTTTAATGTAGGAGTATTGCTATTTATTCAGCCATTGATTAGGCTGATTGAATTGGGCATGAACTCCACCTTACATTTTTTTTTCTTTTTTTATAATTTTATTTATTGAATCACTGTGAGAAAAGTCACAAAGCTTTTGGGTTTAAGTCCCAGTCATACAATGATGAAACACCTGTCTCTTTACCAGTGCCCATTTTCCACCACCAGAAACCCCACTATACACACCATCCCACACCCTCCCCCTACCTGTGGGGCAGATGATTTCCACATTACTCTCTCTCTACTTTGATTTAATTCAATATTTCAACCCCAGACCCACAATTATTATTTGGGATTTTACCCCAACACTCAGATCTGCCAAAAAGGCAACCTTAGACAATTTGTTTTCTATTGCTGGTTATGAATAACATAAGATATTGTGCAGTCGCAGTAGTGGCTGTGCAATTTTGGAATTCCGAAATTTTAACACTTAAATCTGGAGGGATTTCTGCCAAAACCTGCTTGGTTCTGAGATTTGTTCCTGATCATGGCTGTTAAGCAGCTTGGTCAGGAGCCAGAGAGGCCATTCGTGGGTGGCAACTAGGGGTCTCATTGGGGCGGGGAAGAATGAACAGGCACCACCCCCATCCCATGAGGCCCCACAGGTCTCATCACTGCAAGTCCAAACCTGACTGTCCAATGGCCTCTGGAGGATGGCAGCCACCAAGCCGCCAGGGGAAACAGGCCATGACATGAAACCTATTCCCACCTGGGGTGGCCCCGCCCTCCAGGGACCAGACACATTTCTGCCAAAAGCTGCTGGGTTCCGAGATTTGTCTCTGAGTCTCTGGGATCATGGCTGTTAAGCAGTTTAATCAGGAACCAGAGAGGCCTTGCCTCCAATTATACAGATGAGTCGGAGGTGGTTTGTGGGTGTGTCTCCCACATACCTAACTTTTGGCCGTTTACTTTCTTGGCCCCAAGTCATTAGGGTCTGGCCAAAGGCACAGCAGCAATTTTGGGGTATCTAGAAGTCTGAAGGCACCATCAGCTTGCTGATGCACTCGCCTCACAGGTACAGATTGACCTGCTGGCGGCACCATAACCCTGCGCCACAGTGCATTTAGATAAAAGTAGAATGGACCCTGAGTACAGATTTTCTAATACTCTCCTCTTTCTCCTCATTTACAGCTTTAGACTATGAATTATTATAATACATATTATTTTTCAAATAATATAATCTATTCATGATTTTTCTGTGTAATCTTGAAATATATCTCTGAAATTTTTTCTACTGAATATCAAGTGGTCTTTCAAGTGATACTATTTGCTTTGCAATATTTTTGCCTGAGGTCTTCACTAAATCCAAAGGCACCAGGGAAAGCGCCGTTTGAAAATGCATCTGCTTTAATCCGATATTTAGCTTTCCTTCCTTAATGAAAACATTTTCCATTTATATGCAAGTCTAAAATTATCATAAGTGCACAACATTAAGGTGCATTATGATAAAAACCCATTTTATTAAAACAATATTTTTCGCAGTGTGAAGAATGGCATATATTTTAAATCTACAAGTTCGCCATATTCATAAAGAATTGAAACTCGCCAAGATTAAAAAGAAGCAATCTAACTTAATGGTTTGCAATTAGAGTTGATGAAGAAATGTGCTAATCAGGAAAAAGGGAACCTCGGATGACTTCCTGTTTTTTTTCCTAAACTAAAATGAAAGAAAGTATATGAGACTTCTTGGCCTTAACATATTATTTCTCCTACTGACAACGAGAAAAAAAAAACAAAAGCTAGGCATGTCATGTCTTATGGAGACTATCAGGCAAATGGTATCCCATTATAAAAGTAAGATAGGTATTTTGAAGTTATGTCTTTATAAAAGAAACAAAAATGAGTAGAAAAGTTAGGCTATTCTGAGTACAAACACTAAATGTAGTCTCATAGCTCATGAAGGTAGAAGTAAAATAAACACATCAAATTCATCAATATAAACTGAAGAGCAGAATCTATCTCCTTCATTCTCTATAATGTGCTGTTTTGGATTTGAAAGGGTTTAATAGGATTTTTCATCACGTTGTGAAATGCTGTGCTAGTCAGAATATGAAATGTTATTGCAAGAGACATAATCCAACCACATCCATGATCTTCATGGCTCTCAATGTCATAATGATGATAAAGTGATGATTATTTAATATGTATTTTCATGAAATTGTATACAGGTTGAATACAGAGAATTAAACAATTTTTGACCTTGTGTGGTGTTGGTAAACTGTCTTTGGTGATAAATGAAACTCATTCATATACAGTGTAATAAGGCTCCTAGAAAACCTATTAGTTCAATGTCTCCAAACAGTAAGAAATGTTTTTCTCACCGAATCAAAGACTTGTGTGAAACAAAGATAGAAATTGTTTGGTGCAAACAAGGAATGCAACAATCCATGGAGCAGGACCAAAGTAGAAATGTTTATAGGTTGTCAAAATGACAATGTGCACTGGAGAAAAAGAATAATGAAGAAATCAAGTTACCTAAGAAAATAAATCCTGCTATGCCTCATATTGAATTCTAGAACTGATTTTCTGCAGGCTGAAAAATAAAAAAAATAAAAAATTCAGGCGAAGCACTTTTTTAGTTTATTAACTTGAGTGAAATTATTAAATAAATAATGGAGATGTTCATTCAGTGCTCTCACTTTTCCCCAAGGGCTTTATTTGACAAATCTCAGAAGTAAAGGAAGAAAGGACTGTTTTCATGTCCTGCTAGATTTAAATAAAAAAGTGTTATCATTTGGAGGCAATAGTAATGGTCTATTTTTTTTTGGGGGGGGTGGCTAGGGGGTCACACCCAGCAAAGCTCAGGGGTCACTCCTGCTCTGCACTCAGGCTCATTATCTCACCAACACCCCCACTTCCTCTAACTACATATTTGAAATTAGGGCTCTTACTTGGAATTTGTTGAGGAATTCAAAATAATATCTCTTGTTGACTCAGTTTCTTCTTTTGTAAACTGATAGTGATGGCATTGTCCTTTTAAAATATGTGCTGATTATTGAAAATGTTCCAATAAAACTTTCCACAAACCATCAAAAACTTTAATAGAAACGTTTTTCTATGAACTATAATACATAACAAGAATAGAATTATTTTTATGTAATAAAGTTTTCACTTGTACGTGTAAATACTCAGGCTTTTAGTTAGTGGCCAGGGCAAGGGTATAGAAAAACAAAAAAATGAATTGAAAAATGAATCTTCCCCTCAAACCTATGGCACATAGTTTGTTAATTCTAGGGTTTTCCTCATTCAGTTCAATGTACAAAATAGTGGTTTCACATCAACTCAATTGAAGATGAGTGGATATCACCTCCTTCATGAAAGAGGGTAAGTACGTGACAAATATCTTCCTAAAACAAAAACCAGTGTCCTCTAGAATGAAAAGGATCACCCCTTTTACCTTGGCTGTGTTTCTATCCTAGGACCTGACCTTTGCACCTGTCTCTTTCTCCTGGGACTTGGTCAACTGGTTTTTCATCTTTTGCCACAAAGACCTAGGTAGTCCAAGCTCAGAAAAGCAGCATTTGGAGTGAAAAGAGTAGAAGACACTCAAAGATTTTAAAGAATTCCTCCATTGGCCTTATCTGACTTTAATTGGAACACTCAAAGATTTTAAAGAATATCTCCGTTGGCCTTATCTGACTTTAGTTGGATTTTTAAAAAAATGTTCTATCCAGTGTTGAACTGTCATTCACTTCCTACCTTCGAGCCAAGGAAATCCCAGAGCTCTGCCTGGGCATTTGAGTAACACAGTAGCTCCCTTGGGTTACTCTGTTCACGTCATGATCACTGATGCAGGTCCCTGCCTTCCATTTCAATGAAAAATACTGGCCAACTGTTTATTAAACTCTCCTGGTTGACTGAATGCCACACTAATATTTCCCAAAGACGTTCAGAAGGGATTTGAAAAAGCTCAGAGTAGGAAAAGTCAAATAAAATCAGTGGAGAGTGACAGACAAGTAATCCTGAGTTGAATTGCTTGCCAACATTTAAATGTTTAAATGCAAAATTCTCAGATCTTGACATGAGGCAGCTACTTCTTTGAGACTCATAAATTCAGAAGTTGGTGATGAAGCTGAATCTAAGTGTCACTGAAAAAAAAAGGCAAATATAAATTATTTTCGTTTGAAATGTGACAGATTACCTTTTCCTTGTTTGGGTCTTTACAATAATTGTTATTTTAAAAACTGCATTTGGAACAGAAGCCAGGGAACAGGAGTTAAAGTGTTTGCCTTGGATATGCTGGCCCCAACTTGATGCCCAGAACTTTGGCACCAATTCTGTCTTTCCTGAGCTACACCAGGGTCATTGCGGACTCAGATCAAGGAATAGCCCCCGGGTACCTCTAGGAATAGTGGAAACCCTCGCCACCATTAAGTTAGATATTATCTATACTTATCAATGATGCATAATAAAAGACTCAAATAATTACATTCCACTTTAAATGTTATCATATCTTTGACTTGTGTGTTCTTATATTTAGGAGTGACATCACACCCCTTTAATTTTTTTGTCCATTTCTCGTCTGGAAAAAAAAATTTATTTTGACTCGTTTTGGTATTCATGAAGCTAAAGATTCACAATTCCTTCTTGCTGTTCTTTAAATACATTATAAAATTTGACTTGGAGAGTGTCAGGGTTTATTACAGATTAAACCAACCACTTACACAAGAAAAAGCTTATACACTGTTGGAAGGAATGTAAGTTTGTGTAATTGCTCTGGAAAACAGTATAGAAATTCCTCAAAACACTAAAAATTGAAATTCTGTAGAGTTCAGTTGTCCCATTTTGGGGCATGTATGCCCCACTCCCCACAGATTTGGGCTCTCATTAGAAAAGGTATATGGGCTCTCATGTTTAATGCAGCATAATTGTAGGAGTCAGAGCACCCCGAAAAGAATCTCAGTGCCCATTGACTTAGTGTTCAATAAAGAAAATTTGGTGTATATAGGCATCTACTATATCATTTAAAAAGGTAAAATTGTGCCACTTAGGCTGTCTGCTAAGTGAAATACGGAAGTGAAAGACAGTTACCCTGTGATTTTACTCATGTGTCTAATATGAATAACTAAAGCATAGGAACTGGCAAAACCAGAAAAACTAAGTCGGACTTGTTGAAAACTCATGTAATTAGTTGAGGGAACGTTTTATATGTTGTTTGGGAAATAATAGGTGAAGATGTTATTTTGGTGATGGGACGGCACTGGAACTGTGCGGGGTAGTGGATTCTGTCTGCAGTGGGCTAAGCTCACTTCTGTAGTTCTATGATATTGTAAGCTAATAAAAAGTAAAGACTCTTGTCAAACACTGTTAAATGAGCT
The DNA here is from genome assembly GCF_029834395.1 of Sorex fumeus. Taxonomy (NCBI): domain Eukaryota; kingdom Metazoa; phylum Chordata; class Mammalia; order Eulipotyphla; family Soricidae; genus Sorex; species Sorex fumeus. The sequence goes on from NW_026606063.1 coordinate 2,532,080, forward strand.
ACAAACAGTAAATCCCTCCACTTACAGTAACATGGATGAACATAGAGTTTAAAATTTGTTTATTCAAAATTAAATATTCACATATATTTTATTTTACACGTATTATTTAATAATCAACCCAGATTATTTTCAGATAAGTTTTTTCTCTTTTATGTATATACCAAAATATTCCAGCAATTATTCATAAGATCGTTTTTTTAAAAGCCAAATCATCACATCACCCAGTTATTATTTCTTCTAGATCTAATATTTCTGGTTTATCAACATCTCCTTTTTCCAGTTTTTAATACTTTTAATAATCTATTACTCTCCTTAAAGTATACTCCAGCTTTTTATATCTGCTCATGAATGTGTCAAATAGAACTTTAAGGAGTAAATTAGGTTATGATTGATTTATTAAATGTAGAGTAGATTTACTCTCTCATGCTCCAGATATTGTATTGCTCTTAATGCATCCCAAATCCTAATGCATTTTAGTAATTGCATTATACTTTGAATCCTCCTGAGCGCCTGACAATTATAAAGCTCTCAGTTTCTCTTTTTAAACAGGTCTACTACTGATACCTTCCTCCTCCAACAATGTGAAATTTTTCTTGGATTTAATGTATAGATATTTATTTGATTAAAATGATTTTACCTAATCTCAGACATCATTTCAGCTCCTAAGACAAACATGACATCAATCTGATATGGACTAGTTAATTCTTCTATTGTTTTGGACCACTCCCAGTGGTACCCAGGGCTTACTCCTGGCTCTATGCTCAGGGATTTTTGCTGGTGGGATTGAGGGACAATATGGAATGCCTGGGATGAACTCTTACTGGCCACATACGAGGCAAGTACACTGCCTACTGTGCTATTGCTTCAAACCCATAAAGTCTGATCTTTCTAATATTTGCCTAATTCTGTGAGGTGTGTGTGTGTGTGTGTGTGTGTGTGTGCGTGTGTGTGTGTGTGTGTGTGTGTGTGTGTGTTGATTGGTCAGTTTGAGAAACAGATGTTGGTGTTTTTCAAATAGCTTCATTTCCTTTCTCGAACCCCAACTATTCTTAGAGCTACTTGAAAGTGCTCTGAATTTCACTGTGCTTTACTTTGCTGTTGGCACATTTTGCTGCATCCTTTTCACCATCCCGCCTCTAATTTTTTCATTCCTACTACATCGGCGCCTATTTCATTTTTCAAACTACAACCAAATGTTGCTAATGGATAATAACTATTATTATATAATTTACCAGAGTGAATGCTTAATTAATCATCAATTAATTCCCCACATCACAATTTGAAATGAGGGAAACTTAAAAGGTAGAAAAATATTAGTATTTGAGGAGATGTAGAATGCATATTAATACATTTATCATTTATTTTACCTATACTTATTTCTGGGGAGTGTTAAGCTGTATACAAATTAAAATTCTCTCACTGCTTCAATGATTAACATTAATGGACAGTTTCTGTTCTAAATATTTCAATAAGGCATTTCAGTAAAATAAGCAGAACTAGATTTTCTAAACCCATTTGTGCTTAGGTACGTGGTTTAATAAAAGCATTACTCCATATTGACTTGATAGTTTCAGGCCATAACCTGGAATAAGGTACAGCAGAACTGAGCCAATTCTCCCTCAGGAAAAAAAAAAGAAAAAAAAGACAGTTATGGAAATTGAAAATCCCAACAAATTTGGTTGAATTTGGAAATAAAGGAGGATTTGGAAATATCTGCCCTTAGAATAGCCCCAGAGACCTCCCTGTAGTCCCTAGTCAAATCTTGACTTCTGAAGGACTAATTGGCGTCTCAGCCTTAGGGAATTTTACTGAATATTCTACTCTGCTCTCACATTTGAACAGTGTTGGAACCAATATTTGTAAAGGAGCTTTAATCTCACAGAGGTGATGAAACGCTGTCATCCACAGACAAAGTGTGTTCACAAAGGTTTCAGAACCAAACAAACACAGCGGGCAGGTGTCAGTTAGAGGAAGCTTCTTGAGTTTCCTTTTGTGTTTTTTAGAATTGTTCATCTCCTCTGCATGCAATGAAGTGGGTATTTATTTTTAAGTATTTACACACAATATTTGATTACAAATACTATCTGTATGCAAACATAAATGCATTAACATATAATAGTAGCATTAAGAAAACATGTCCGCATTTAATCACTGGATCCTTGATTATTGTCACATCTTAACTTAATTAGAAGATGCAGAATTGTGAATTTCTCATTCTGGAAATTGAACTGGAATTTGTCCAATGACTGATTTCACTTAAGGATAAGTGACCTTACACATTTTGCCTGGCATTTTTGTTTTTAGTCTTCGAGTTTAGTTTTAATTGATGCCTAGTACATTTATTAAATTCTGAATATATTGAAAATGTTTTGTTAGACCAAAGATAAGAAAATGTCTCTGTAGAGGTCTGAGTGCCGGCCACTAGTGATGAATGTCACTTCATTTACTCTGCTTCCCAAGGCCTCATTTCCTCTTCCTCTTCTTTAAGACCTCTATCTTGTGCTCCCAAGATTCTCATGAGATCAGTAAAATGAGCAGGCAAAGAAATTGACTTGGCAGAAAGCCACCAAGCCAGCTCCATTTATGGGTTAATTCACTCAACCACCCCTTATATGCATTCTACGTATTAGTAGACCCAAGTAGAATCATATGCATCAAGACTGGTATAAATATTTACATATTATAAATCCTAATATCATAAAAAAGACTATTTAAGAACATATGTAATTATATGCATGCCCACATACACATTTCAACTACCATCACCTATGATTCACACTATCCAAGCATGAATGTTGTACCAAAATTTCCTCATGTCAGAGAATAACATGAATGCTGAGAAGATCATGGGAACCTGAGGGTCAAAATCAAATTTAGACTGTATTTAGAATCAGAGATGGGGTCCAAGTAGCAGAAAGATGGTTTGAAATTGGAGTGTGTTTCTTTGGCATAATGTGCAAAAGATCGAGACATTTTCAGGGACTGCTAAGCACTTCAATTTCAAAGCTATAATTTGGTTGATTTGTAGAAGGAAAAAATATAGCTTAACTACCTATGGGGAAGATTTGAGCACTACATTAAAAAGCTCAGACTTTATTTGAAAGACTGAAGGGAATTCTACAAGATGGTAGAGAAGACCCATTTTCTTAAAAAAAAAAAAAAAAGGTTGGTTGCTTTCTGTGAAATTGACATAGGGGGACACACTGGGGAGAAATGAGATTTGAGAGATGCCTGTAAAAAAAGCTGATGGGAGATGCTTAATGAAAGTTTTTTTGGGGGGGCAAGGGGAGAGGAGGTATAGCTCATAGATCAGGAAGTACTGCAGAAGCTCAAAAAAATGGTTCTGCTGTGTAAGGTAGAATCAGATAGCACATCAAACACTTAGAACTTGAATACTGTGAGCCAAACTACATGAATTTAAATTTCTACTTGATTGGTGTCTTTGGACCAGTTATAGTTCTCTGGTCACAGCTTACTCATTTATTTAATTATAGATAGATAAAATTCATATATGTAAGTAGGCATATGTCTATATTATAGGTTTTTATGAGGATAAAGAGAGTTAGTACGTAGAAAACTCTTAGTAATTCCTGATCCATAGTAAGAGAAATATTGGGGAAATGATCATGTAACTCTGTTTTATAGGGGTCTGGACTCACCATTGAATATATGGCCACATTTGTGGTGAAAGACAGGAAACAAAAGTCTGCTCTTGTAGCACAGACTAATTTGCAAATACATTATAAAATTCTACCCCAAATCCTTTCCTGCCTGCAGGATAATGGTCAGCTGCTTGTGGATATTTTTCAGGTGGGTACCCCAATGTCTACAAATTGTTGCAAAAAGGTTAGCCTGTAGCAAAGATACAGTGGTCATCACCATTGTGTAGTTCACCAATGTTACTCCTTTGAGTTGTTTGATTTTTCTGATATTGTATATTTTAAGAAGTAGCTATGGTCCTCAGTAATCGCTAATCCAGAAGCTCTCAAAATTTATTCTCTAACTTTCAGCCTTTCATTTCAGAACTATAGAATTGTTGAACAATTAGCTCAAATCTCCCTAGTAGACTGTTATCAGGAAAATCTAGGGTGAAGCGTGAGCTCTCATCACTCAAATCCTATTCCAGAAATCATAATTGGTTAACAATAGGTTATATGGACTAGTGGGTAAACACCTCCTGACCCAAGAAAGGGGCTCTTTACACCAGAGCTCATTTTCAATACCTTGTTTTCTTTTTTTTCTATATTTTTCTTGGTTTTTGGGTTACGCCCAGGGTTTACTCCTGATTCTGAACTCGGGAATTACTCCTGGCAGTGCTTGGGGGACCATATGGGATGCCAAGGATAGAACCTGGGTCAGCTGAGTGCAAGGCAAATGCCCTCCCTGCTGTAGTATTGCTCCAGCCCATCAACATCTTGTTTTCTTATCAATAAAAATAAACCTGCTAATTCACAAATAATAAACTAACACACAGTGTGTTTGTTTCTATCTTCATAAATACAAGCACATTGCTCTTTTAATGTCATTGTCTTCTTTTCTTTCCTGTGATCTAAGAACTATTCCCTTCTCAGTCTGAAAGTATGCCTTCAGGTACATTACCATGGTGGAGAATTTGCTTTTTAAAAGAAGTGGAGGAGAATCATTGACGAGGAAGATTCTTAGGTAAAATATTCATCTTTCAAAAAAGATTAAATTATAGAGTATGTGTTTTAGAAATGAAAAGAATAACACACCTTGTGCTTCTTAAGATCTTTTGATTAAGTACAGGGTGGAGTGTGTACTCTAGACTCCAGTGTTATCCCTTTATAAAAATGACCCTTAGCAAATGGAAGGAGAAAACCATTCAACCATGTGAGATTCCAGAGGCCTGTATGGACAAAAATCTTAGTTTGGCAGCCTTTGCGCCAATCTTTTACCACCTAAGCTAGCTGTGCATGTGTTCAAGACCGTAATTAGCACCATCCACTGCTCTCAGCCAAAAGCGATGCATTTATGTCTTGCTTTAATTTGACTTCCTTTAGGGCCTTTACTAAGTAAATGACAATGTTCTATTTCATCATTTTTGACAGATTAGGCTTGAGATTTTCATTCTCTTGGAAAATTTATGTGAGTACTCTTTAAATCTAATTGCTAGGCTTGTGTGATATACAGAGGCAATCCTATCAAAAGTTTTATGTTTATAGTTTTGTTTCTTAGTTTGAGAGGCTGAATATTTATCTGTGCCTCCCTCATTTCTTCCTTTCCTCCTTGCTTCCTGTTTTTCTGCCCTCTTTGTTCTCCTCTCTTTGTTTTTCTATCTCGTCTTTTTCTATCAAGCTCTCCATCTTGCTTTCCGTCTTTCAGAAAATTTAAAGTTCTTCCTTGAAAACAAATTTAGATGTTGGTCATTTCAAGTGACGAGAATAATAATCAGAAATCCACTGCAGAGTAAATATTTTGGTTTGAGAAAAAATTGCAAACTCACTGGATAACTGGATAACCTTTAATCATTTTGTGTTTATGCATTACTAACCAAATTTCAGAAATGTTCTGGAAATATAACTTCAGAAGTTGTCCTTACAATAGAAATCGTATCTATCTATAAATAGAACTTATCAAAATATCAATTGTGAATTGGCATATTTTATCCATTTAGATATACTTATAGGGCCTGGGAGGAGCATGCATGCCTACTGTGTGCCAGACCCAGTTTAGATTCCCAACTTTGATGCTCAGTTTTGACTCTCAACAACACTTGGTCCCCCAAGTTTCATTGGGTGTAACCCTGGAGGTCCAACCTCTCTGTCCTGGCACTTCTCCAGCTGGATTGGAGTGGCTGTAATTATCTCTGGCATTGCAAAGGCACAAACAGCATCATATTCTCGGGTCCTTTGCTTTAAACTGACAGCCTGTTTAGTGGGAAGTAACAGATGAGACATTGAGACCTTTGTATCACCGCTAGGGAGCCCTTAAAAAATTCTAATAAATATAATTATACATATAAATTAATCAAACGGTCATAAAACGAATAAAGAACAGAATTCAGATACTCTGTAAACAACACAATAAAAATGGGAATAGACTAATATATAACCTATTCTAAATCTAAACATTTATAAATAGAGCCGGGACTAATTATTCTCATAATTTAGGCAAGACATTTTTAACAACACACTTAATCACTAGCAAGGTCAATGCTATGCTAAATGTCAGAAAATATTTTCTGGTAATTGCTGTATCAGGCATCAGCTACCACCCAAGTTGGGTCAGAAAACAGTAGTTATGGAGGATACTGTGAGCAGATAATTTGGGCATTTACCGATAATCTAAAAAAATTGATTTTAATTACAAGGTGTATAAATGGCAGCTCAAATTTCTCTCCGTAAGATTGTCGATGTGGTCTCCACATGAGCGCCGGACTTGACCGGTGTTCTCTCGGAGGAAGCTTTTTTCTAGAGAGAACCGATGACAGCTACTTATTCTCTCTCTTTCAGCCTTTCATTTTAGAGCAAAAGGATTGTATAGAATTGTATATAATTATAGGATGATGACAGCAATACATTTTGACCCTTTTCCTTCGTTGCAATTTCACGTAAGATTTTGCTTGAAGTTGATTTTTTTATTTCCAATACGCTGTGGAAAACCAGTGACCCAAATGCTACCCGTATTGACTTTCCCTTACAAGATCCTCTAAGAGATTTGTTTCTCAGGGACAGCCTCATTGAGGATGGAAGCTTCCATATGTTCTCTCCATTCTCCATCTGGTCTTCTGGCAAAGAAGAAGAGGTTCTCTCTGTGCTCCTCGGGATTCCTTTGTTGTCTTTCATCCTACCTGACTTTCACCCTTCCTTGTACTGCACCCATCTCTAAATTTTCCCATATCTAATTCCACCTCCGGATTTCTTTTTTCTATAATAAGTACCCCACAGGAGATATACCATCTGCACAAGTGTTAAAGCAATTAGGAAAATAACGTTGAATAGAAGTACGTTAAAGTGGGTACAGCAGGTAGGGCATTTGCCTTGCTTGCTACTGACCTGGGTTCAATCCCTGGCATCAATCCCCCCAAAGAGCCAGGGTTCAATCCCTGGCATCAATCCCCCCCAAAGAGCCCCCAGGAGTAATTCCTCAGTGAAGAGCCAGGAGTAACACCTGAGCATTGCTCGATGTGACCCCAAAAGAAAAAAGAAGAACAATAAAACACATCTCTGGAAATGGTGTCCCTATTGGATAGCCGTCACATGATACCTGTTGAACAGCAATTTTCCATCATTTTCCCTCCAGCCTTTGTCTAGCCTCGCCTGCCATGAGTTTAGCTCTCTCACCTCTGATCGTGCTCCCCGTGCGACTCCTGATCTTTGCCCATTGATAGTCATACCATCGAGGTTCATTCCTGTTGGAGTACCGGCAAGGTTTCCCTTTATTTTATGCTTGAGTAACATTTCTCCCCTGCTTTGTATTTGATAACAAAACAATGTGTCTTGTTTGTTCCATGCAGCTTCAAACTGTTTGTGTATTTATTCAATGGGAGTATGTTTGTCTATTTGCATATTTTGTCATTTAATTGAATTAACTTCATTTTTCAGAGGAAAAAATCTTCAGAAAATTAGAGAGAGACATGGACTTTACTAAGAAAATTCTTAAAGAGAACCAGTTAATACTCAACAGCAAATGAAAGGAAAAATTAGTAAAAACCTTTATTTTCAGAAAGAGGAAAAGTTGCCTTATATTACTTCCATACTTCTACCTTATATACAATATGGAAGCTATGAAAATACAGTACTTAATTGATAAGTATTCAGAATGTAAATTAGCACTGTAGCACTGTCGTCCAGGTGTTCATCAATTTGCTCGAGTGGGCACCAGTAACATCTCCATTTTGAGACTTGTTGTTACTGTTTTTTGGTATATCAACTATGCCACGGGGAGCTTGCCAGGCTTTGCCGTGCTGGCAGGATACTCTCCGTAGCTTGCCGGGCTCTCTGAGAGGGGCAGAGGAATCAAACCCAGGTCGATTGCGTGCAAGGCATGTGCTCTAACAGCTGTGCTATCACTTCAGCCCAGTTAATATACAAGCTAAAATATTCCTTTTAGGACTTTTAACAGTAGTATAAGTTATGTGAAGAAAATTATAGAACTAACCATGGATGTGAAGATAAAACATACATAAATATGAAGATATATTTATGAACAAGAGGTGAACTATGATAAATCTTTATATTAATTATGAATTATATTTAACTCCTGTAAGATGTTTTTTAAGTTTTCTTGATTTTCTGTTTGAATCTTTTGTGTGTTTTGGGCTATACCCAGCAATGCTTGGGGCATTTCAACTGGCTCTGTGCTCAGAAATCACTCCTGAAAGTGCTCAGAGAACCATTTGGGATGCCAATTATGGGAACAAACTGTGTGTATACAAAGTGTGTACAAAATTTGTGTATTTTACCTATTGTACTATCTCTCGTCCCTCTTTTTATTTTTTTGATTTAAAAATTAATTTCAAATGTTGTCTGAAGATATACAAGACAAATCTTAAGGAAAAGTAATACTCATTAAGTGTTCCATTAGTTCATGTTAAGAAAAATATGAAGAAATAGCTAGAAATATGTCTAACCACATCCCAACTTAAACATGTGCCACTTTTCTCTTTCGATTTATGGTGTTGTCTTTTCTTCTCTCTCCTATTTCGCATTTCTTAAAAACTATTTTAATTATGTTAAGAATTGCTCTTCTAAATGACATTAAATATCCCTCGATAATAAAATTGTTAGTAAATCATCCAGGAACAATATTATGCATAAATTGCAATTCCTGGATATTAGTATACATTTAAAATAAATTTCATTTAAACAACTTCAGTGCAATCTAGATCCAAAACATTAAATATTTCAGCAAAATATAACAAAATGTTTGAGTAGATATAAGACAGTAGATATACAACGGCTTCAACTGACCCGGTTTTAGTTGCTGGCATGAATGGTTTTCTAAGCACAAAGCAAAGTGAAAGACAAAGAAAAAAAAAAGTAAAAACAACAACAATGGGGCTGGAGCTATAGCACAGTGGGTAGGGCATTTGTCTTGCATGCGTCCGACGGGGTTTGGTTCCCAGCATCCCATATGGTCCCCTGAGCACTGCCAGGAGTAAATCCTGGGTGCGGAGTCAGGAGTAACCCCTGTGCATTGCCGGGTGTGACCTGAAAACCAACAACAACAACAACACACAAAGCACAGCTGGGTGTCCCCCCCACACCCACATAACATCTCTTTGGGGAGCTTAAAAGAAGAATCCAATAACAAATATTTTGTTAGGCAGTGCGCGTTTTATTAATTTTATTTATTAATATAGAATTAATATAATGAGACATTTTAGGGAACTCAATAGGAATGTACATATTGAATAGAGGCTATCTATGCAATTGAATAAAAAGTTTCCAGAGTATGAACATGAAAGACTAATAAAAATTTATCAAGAACAGTAGTTAAAATAAACAATATCTTGTTTTAATAAATGGAAGAATTTACTAAACACTAAAATTTCAGGATTTTCCCCTAATAGATTTTGATTTCAGAATTCTAAATTTAGAAATGATATTTTTTATTTCCACAAGCTCCAGTTCATACTAATATTGCAAAACAAGTCTTTAATTGGGGCTGAGCAATCTGTTTAGAGCTTTTCTGGTTATTCTTATATGCATGATAAAGACTGAGCGACAACAGAGTTTTAGTTAAAGCTTTGCACATAGATACAAAGAGATAAATCATTGATGTTCTTTGAGTACTAAGGACATAAAAAATGTGCCCGTCTACTGACTTATGTGTAAAGAACATTATTATATTAGAAAATAAAATATAATATAAGGAAATGATAGGGGTCAGAAAGATATATAGTATAACAGATAAGCTGCTTGCCTTGGACGTGGCCAACTCAGGTTCAATCTCTAGCACTCCAACTTTCTTACACTAAAGCTGAGCTACTCAAACTTTATCTGCCAGGAGTTACTCCTGAGTACAAAGCCAAGAGTAACCCCTGTGAATTGCCGAGTGTGATCCAAAAAGCAATAAATAAATAAATAAATAAATAAATAACTCTGGTGTGGCCCAAAACAAAGAGAAAATGCTAGGTGAGCATCTCTCTCTGTTGTCCTCCACTGTGTTAATCTGATCAGGGTTTTTCCTTTCAATAAACTCATTTTTCTTTGCCCCAAACATCTCACACTTCTGGCAAATTTTTGCTTTTGTTTTGTTTCTGTACTCTGAAGAAACTTGCAGGCTACTGAAAGTATCCTGCCTGCAAGGCAAAGTCTGGCAAACTCTCTGTGGCACATTCAATCTGCCAAAAACCGGTAACAATGATGAGTCTCATTCTCCTGACCCTGAAAGAGCCTTGAATGTGGCACTTTCTGAAATCTCCTGGCTAGGACGAAGGAGACATTACTGGTGCCTGCTCGAGGAAATCAGTAAACAAGAGGATGACAGTGATGCAGTGATTGGTATTTACCATCCCATAGCTTGGACCTAGTAGGGTCAGGCTTCAACACCTTCTCATAGCCCTTTACTTCCTTGCCTGCTGGTTAAGTGGTGTTCTCATTCTACCTACTGATAAACTAAAACCTCAGATGGGTCAAAGCCCTTCTCTAGCTTTAGCTAATATTCACAAGTCTGGAACTCTATGTGAATTTAGATTATATGTCCATTCAGATGTCCCTGTGATGCACCGTCTCTTATCTATTTCTCATTCTTGTTATTTCTAATCTCCCTTCACATTGTTCGCTCAAACTTGTGATCTCTTTCCCCTGGGAAAGAAAAAATGGCATAAGGTATGGAAAAAGGAAGCCTCAGTTTTCCCTTGCCAGCTGCTGTGAGCAGTCCCATTTTTGACTGTCCCACCAAAGATTGTTGACTGCCTTTGAATTCCTGGGCTTTTTCTGATGAACAGGAAGTTAACAACTGTCCCAACAAAAAAATTCTGCCCCAAAGTTTATACTCACTGAGAGTCTATACCTAAGGCAAATGGCCAGACTAGCAGATGTTTGGCCTTTTGCGTTCTCTATAGCAGTCCTGTCAATCAATAAGAAATGCAATGAGCCTGATTTTTATTTAACACACACACACACACACACACACACACACACACGGTTAATTTAGTCCAGCACTGTTTCTCTCCACAAGAGGTGTTTCTTTATTTTTTCCCTCATTCTCCTTTCCAGTAAACTTTTCTACTTCCTAACTCTGCATCGAAGCATCTTTATTCCTCATCATTTTCATTCTTAAAAATATTGAATAGCAAAAAAATAAAAATAAAAAATATATATTGAATAGCCTGGGAACAGTGGATGAACACAGAGATTCTCTGTCACGCTTTGCATCAGGATGGCCTGGAGTACAGCCATCACTGGGCTGATGACTCTTACATCTAGGGAATTTTTTTTTAAGTAGCTACTTTGATGAAGAAAAATGTAAAGAGATGGATTATTAGGTTTGGAAAAAGAAAAACATTTTGGTCTTTCCCGAAAGGCATTCCTCCATCTTCCAGGTTCTCCTATTTTTTTTTTTTAATAAAAAAAAAAGAACCACCTTGAGAAAGATAAATGCACAAGGGAGGGCAGAATTAACTGCGAAAGAACAATGCTGCCTAATGGCCCTGGGAGTGAAGTGTTTCTTAAGGACATCACAGCTCTATTGAAGGCAGATTTAAAGGCCAGGACATCAATTAAAAACCCACTGTCTTTCTGCCTAATCTCTCTTTGTACAGCTTCTTTTAGCAAGATAAAAATACCATCAAAATGGAATGAGACTTGCCAAACAATCTCAGCACTTCCTTTAGGCCACAAATGCTCACTGCAGTGAGAGGCAGTGTTTCCCAGATCCTGCTGACGTTGGGAAGCTTATGTAACAATTGATGTGGTGTGTTGCTCTCTCTGCAGTGCTGAATACAAGATGCAGACACGGATGCCCTCGTTTGGCAATGAGATACCAGTTGGTCCTGACAAGGTTTAAAGTCTAAGCAACACAAATGAAATAAGCAGAGCAGAGCACTCAACATAAATGAAAAATTCTATGCAAATGTCTGTATGGAGAGTTTAAATCACGATCACGATCACGATCATCCTGTTGTTCGTCAATTGCCTCGAGCAGGCACCAGTAACGTCTCCTTCGTCCTAACCCTGAGATTTTCAGAAGTACCATATTCAAGGCTCTTTCAGGATTAGGAGAATGAGACCCATCATTGTTACTGGTATTTGGCATATTGGGTACACCACGGGGAGTTTGCCAGACTCTGCCGTGTGGGCAGGTTGTATTCGGTAGCCTGCCAGGTTGTGCAAAGTAAGAATAAGGTAGTAAGGTGTCACACAGCCGCAAATGCAGCCGCACACTTCCGGTAGCTAGGTTTTATAGTCTTGGCCATTGATGGGTGTGACCCCTGCCTACTGGAAGATGGAGGATCTGGGTGGAGGATGCTCAGCCCCGATCCAAGCAGACTTGGAGATCTCAGCCCCGAGACCCTCATGCCTTTGTTCCTCTGCCAGTACCTTCATCTTTAAATAAAAAAGTAAAACATACCGCTATTGAAAAATATAACTAAAGGGAGTTAAAAAATAATTCAGAGACTCGAAGAAAAGATTTGCTAGCATGTATCTACCAGAGAATTTATCTCCTACTTGATTAAAATGTACCTCTATAAATGACTGAAAACACTTAGAAACTTGGCTGAATGTACACTTCTCGTGCAAATTCAGAAAAGTCATTTGAATATATAACAAAAGAAATTAGGGTCAGGGAGTAATCAAAGGGGCCTGGGGACTTGCTCTGCAGGATCCTGGTTTGATTTCTGGCACTGCATACACCCCTGAGCATTGCCTCAGAACATCTCCTCAGCCAACAAATATTCATATGCATCTTTGAAAACATTGTAAGTGTCGTCAAAACCAATAGGCCCAGAAGTTAAGTGAACCCTTGCAATGCTGGATGCTGCAGAAGCCTTAGGTGGTCACAAGGCTGATCGGAATCTCATCCCCTGATAAACGTCAGAGCTGTCGTTTTTCAGTTGTATTTTCAGTTATATAAATTTTAAGCAGTGGAAAAGGATATTGCTATTCACCCTATATTTGTAATTTATTTTGCTTCCGTTCGATGGGCCTCCCAAGTAGGACTCAGAGAGGCTCAGGGACCACTCTTAGTGATATTCTACCAAGTTACCTGACACATCCAGAGATGTTCTGGTGACTCTATGTTGACAGGAATATCCAAGCGGTGATGGGGGGAGGCAAGGCTTGTGCCTTAATTCCTGGACTATGCTCAGATATTCAAGCCTCATCATTGCAGCCCCTGAAAAAATTTTTTTCTTGCTTTCTTTTGTGGGTTTTTGTTTTAGAGCCACATCCATTGGTGCTCAGGGCTTACTCCTGGCTCTGTACAGAGAGATCACTCTTGCAAGGGCACAGGGAATGATACCTGATGCGAGGTATCAAGCCCCATGAGGTGCTTGCAAGACAAGTGTCTTACCTGCTGTGCTTCAGGCCTGAAAATCGGTTTACGACTATCAATTTCCTGAGGAAAAGGGATTATAAAAAGAAGGATCTTAGATTATTAAATTTAAGCATAAAGTAAGCAATAAGAAATTATCAAAGATATCTTACCATTGGATGTTCAGTATTTTAAGAAAGCTACTGATGTTTAATGAAGTCATGATCCATATATCATGAAAATGATATATTCTTTAAAAATATAAACCTTGAAGTTTTATTTTCTGGAAAAATAAAGACAAATTTGTGCTGAGTAAAATAGAAAAACGTGACATGTATAATTTTTGTTCTTCACAATAATCTTTAGACATGACTTTGTAAGTGATTCTAGACATGGTTTAATTTGAAATGTAACCATCACCACAATTCAGTACTTTCAAAACAATGCTACAATCATGTGTTTTATTAAGCAGCAAATTTAGACTATTTGCCATTACAAATGTGCAGACACAGACACTATTTTGAGGAATCTAAAATACAAAATGAGTAAACTTTGTTTTAAATATCTTAAAATTTTTAATTGAATATTTATTTTGGCTCTATAGGTTTGCTGTTGTTTTACATATTTATCACTATTTAATAATAAGTTTAATAATAAGTTCAAACCCATATTATTTATAGTAGAAATTTTAATTTTCCTTTGAGATCTAGGACACCTGCAGTTCAGAGAAACCAATTCCTGAAAGTGAAATTTTACTCTCTCAAATGATTTTTTAAATAAGAAAGCTAATGTTCTCTGTTGTGTTCAGTTAGCACGATTCATAGATGTGTTTCTAAGAATACTTAATAATATCATTGATGTTAGACTTTCTATTTAAAGGTCACTTAGAAGCACATTACTATCAGGCATTATAGTTTGCTACCTGGATTTAATCTAGATTTATTTAAACCTGTGATTGAAATTTTGCATTTTAAATGGCCTTTCTTCTTCTCTCCAATAAAGAAACTGCATTTTCTTTTTTTAAAAAACATTTTTTTTTTTATTGAATCACTGTGAGAAACAGTTACAAAGCTTTCCTCTTTATGCATCAGTCATACAATGATCAAACAGCCAACCTTCCACCAGTGGACATCTTCCACCACCAATGTCCCCAGTACCCCACCTAATCCAACCCCTTCCCCTATCTCTATGTCAGACAATCTCCCCCATGCTCTCTTTTGTATTGCTTGTTATGAATAGCATAAGATGAGACTACATTTTCAGGAAAAGTTGAATATGCAGATTCACCCTCATGGGGAGGGTGGGGAGAAGCCGTAGGGATGGGGTGAATGTCACCTACAGAAAGTAGCCTTGGAATGCGGTCATCACTTCTTTGACAACTTCAGGATACAGCTACTAAAGTGGAAAACACATTTGAAATATAAGTATTGAAAGATGGTGATTCAAAATGGGCAAGAGAAATATTTTTACGTATGAGATATAGTGGACAAAATAGAATGATCTGTGCTCTGAGCAGAAGTCAGGGTTCTAGATAAGCACAGAAGTCAAAACCAAGCACTAGGGAAGGACCCAGCATCTTTCCAAGGTAGATATTTTAAAGTGTCTTCAGCTTACCTAAGATGATTTTTGTCTCAGTAATATATTAGAATTTCTGTTTTATAAAATATTGTCATTGCTTAAGAATCCTCCTTCTCACTCTGGGATGTCAGCTGGTATAGACTTTGTTCTTTGCTTAGAATTCTGCCTGTTCCCTGATTCTTTTCCTGGTGTTCAGTGGGTGGGGTATATTTTCCTACCCGTTAATATGGCTTTTACTTATATGAATAGTTTTCTCCATGGAACGTGGGTTAAAAATAACAGCTCTATCAGTTTTCTGAAGGTGTAGCAGATCTCACCGATTCTTGCAGATACTGAAATTGGTCAGAAAATTTGCATAGCTAGAGAATCTTTGCTGGGACTCTAAAATAAAGCTACTTATACCGGTCCCAAACTTGACTCAAAGTCACTAATCTACTTTAGCCTCACAGAGTCTAAGTAATCCTATTTGAGATTATTCAGATTTTATTTTATTTAAGGACCCCCAGTCACAAAACCAGTTATTAGTTTTTGTATAAGGCACTGAGATTTTTAGTTTTGGTGGTTTATAATTTATCACAGTATCTGTGTTTTCCAAAGCTCAAATCTTACTAAAGCATTTCTTGTGTTCATAATGATTGCTGGCTTATAAGTGATTTATGGTATCTCAACCTAAGCCAAGATTATTCATTTATTCCACAAATAATATTCTGTGCAACTACCAGGGTTTAGACTGTGTCTGCACAATCATGAGCAAAAAAATTGGCAGTTTGTGCTTTTACTTGTGATAGTTTCAATCATAACTTTGAAAATAAAAAAATGCAGATTTACAATTTATCAAGAATTACAAAAGAGTTCCTGACATGTGCTTTGCATTTCCAGTCTTACTTGAAAAATTTTTAACTTCCGATCATAGGACAAAGGGGTATGTTTCCTATGGTGGCATGCTCAGAGCAACAAATCACTCGGACAATGAATGTAAATTACCATCTAGATGAAGTTAGCAGATGAATATGGCTCTGGGCTTCTATCATGCGCATACGCTCAACACTCATCCCTTAGTTTTCCAGAGCAAATGAATGTCAGTTCATGTTCTAGACTGTGTCACTCAATCCACTCTGAGTGATTTCTCGGTTCTCTGTGCACTCAACATGAAAAGGAAGTGGGTGATAGGCTGTAAAATTAAATACAAAATAGGCTTACAAACTTATTTTGCACACTCATTTATATGATATCATAAATTTGAGAGATAAAAAGTTTCAGGTAAGCTTATTTTCCAAGTTCACATTCCATCTTCTATTTATTTATTCATTCTATACATTTTTCTCGAGTATGTACTTTGTGCCAGGAAATATCCTAGATAGAGATTAAAAAAAAGAACTAATGAAAAAGGAAAATACATTCACAAAAAGTATGTGGTAATGAGAAGAGAGGGGAATGATGGAAATAAATACATATATGCATATTTTTGTACGGATATGTATTTTAGTTATCTCTGGGATGCAATAGAGTAAGCAAGGGGAAAGCTCTGTTGCATTAATATTCTCATTCATCTTCAATATACTTACTTTACAAGCAATACTCTTAGTGCAGTGACTACTAATGGTATTATTTACACATGCTTAAAATCTTCATCACTTTTTATTCTTTCCAAAATTCTAGGAATTTTTATTTTTTGGATAGTTTTCTCTTTCTTGAGACATTATCATTACTGCTAATTTAGAGAAGATTTACTGTACATAAAGATTCTCACTTTGGAGCTGGAGAAATAGCACAGAGGATAAGGTGTTTTCCTGACTTGGGACGATTCTCTGTACCACATATGATTCATTGAGCAACACAGGGGTGATCCCTGAGCACAGTGTCAGGAGTAAATCCTGAGCACCACTTGGTGTAGGCACAAAACAAACAAAAAATTGTTGCTGTTATTTTATTTGTTTATTTTTGTTTGGAAACCATAGGTGATGCTCAAGGAATATTTCCAGAGTTTTCTCAGGGGGCTAAAGGCGATTTTAAATCATTTTTTTCAGGGGGTCCCCTAAAAGGCATTGCTCTGGAATTGTTTCTGAAATTTGCTCTAAAGATTATTCCTGGTGGTGCTCTGGAAATTATATACGGTATTGAGGATCTAATTGGGGTTGACTGTCTACCACGCAAGTGCTATACTATTTCTATGTTCTTCTGTTTATTATTTTTTATCTCGTTGTTATTTTGTCCTCTCTCGACAAAATTCAAAATCAGCTAAATTTTTCAGAAATAGCACATATAACTCCAAAATCCCTTTATTATCTCTATCTCTATATAAACACACTCCCCAAGCACAACTGTATGTGCATTACTGAAGCATATTTTTAATTGCCTGAAAGTCATAGGCAGATACCTTTATTTATTCATACTTTCATATATATTCATTAAATGAATATTGCTCTTCAAGCCCATGTTTTCCCTTGAGTACATACCTCCCTTGCTTGTCTCCATGCTTATTTGCTTCCACTCTGGAGAGGCCTGTATTCTCTCGCGAAGATGGTTCTTACTACTGTAGGTGATATTTCGTGTCCCTCCGCAGGTTAAATAAAAAACTCACAGACAAATCCACCCCGATCTTGTTTATTAAATGGTTTTAGTTCCCCATATTCCTGTTGTATTTAATAAAATGCTCAGTTTGAGAACGTGCAGCAGTTCGACTCCAAGTTGTTGACCCATGCTTCTTCGAAAGGAAGTCTGTCGTCTACAGAGTGAGAGCTTGTTAGTGTTTCTTCTTCTTTATCCTAAGAGAAACGAGGTTGATGGCCATAAAAATATTATAGGAGGCATGTTGCCTTACATGCAGCCAACCCCGATTCGAATCCCTGGTGCCTTATATGGTCCCCAAATACACCAGGAGAGACCCTTGAACACAGAGCCAGATATAAGTCCTGACTGAGGACCACCAGCGGGTGTGGCCCCCAAACCAAACGAATTACAAAGGAAAACATTAAAAATTTTAAAATAACAGTAATTAAAATGTAAACTACTCTTTTGGGAAAGAGAAGGAAATGAGCCCTAAGTCATATTTTAAATCAAGTTAGTTTCAATATACCCCTTCATATATATGCCAGTATTTCAAATTTGTCATCTGAATTTGTCTCCTCAATTCATCAAAACAGCATTTTCAGATGGTGTTACTGTTTGTGAGAGACAAGCTGCCTGTGAGATGATTTGAAATGTCTCCCAGGGAAAGCCAATGTCACTGTGGAGCCTCTGGAATCTTCTGACCTCATACATTGCCATAACTGCCGTTCCAAGCAAGTTGTCAACCCATGCCTTTCCTGTCACAACCAAAATAAAAGCCAACTGCAGTCACTTTATTTCCCTTTTATTCAGGTCTAACATCTTCATGATCCGTGGGTTCATCTGCTATTTTATTTTAATTTTCTTTGTTTTCAGTCATATATGCAGACTTGTGACATAACCTGAAAGTTTGCATTATTGAGTCCGGCTCAATATAAATTAGCAATCGTTGGTCTCACATTTTCCAAGGATTCAAAGTATGCTGCCAAGTGTTAGAAACAACCAAAGATTATTTTCTTAGAAGGTCTGAAATAAACACAACTCTTTTAAAAAATGGTTTTGTTCAGGCCCTGGTTAATAGTAACCGCATTTCCAAAGTGAATCATAACAAATAGTGACAATCTACTTTCGGAAAGCAGAGCAACTCTGTAATTGCCTTTACATAGATTTGACTTGAGTTTTGACTTGATGAAGTAATCATCAATCCCAATTATTTTGGGTTGATTTTCATGTTTTGGAAGCATATAATAATATCATCGGCAGATGATTTACATTTTGTCTCGTTGCACACAAATTATTGCTTCTAATTAAAATCATACCAGACTGCTCAAGAACTGAAAATTAAATAAAGTGGTAGTCATTGAACACAATTTTTTTTTATAAATTTAAGAATTAAAAGTGAAATTTTTTGTCTTAGGACAAACCCAAAACTTTAAAATACCGCATTGCACTCTGTTTTAAGTTTTCAGGTGAGTGTTTTCAACTATGAAGTAGCCTAGAATTTGAATTTTTAAAAAACAAACCCTTTAAAATTTTGATTATTGTATGCCATCTTTCTCCTCCTTTATTGAATAACTGATGCACATTATTTTAATACACATTTAAATGTAAAACTGCTTTGATATAATTCATTGTTTGGAATTTATTAAAACTCATTTGACATTGAACTTGACATGGATATTTGGGCTGGAGCGATAGCACAGCAGGTAGGGCGCCTGCTTTGCACACGGCTGACCCAGGTTCGATTCCTCTGCCCCTCTCGGAGAGCCCGGCAAGCTACCAAGAGTATTTCACCCTCATGGTAAAGCCTGGAAGGCTTCCCAAGAAATATTCAATATGCCAAAAACAGTAACAACAAAGTCTCACAATTTGTTGTGAGATGTTACTGGTGTCCACTCAAGCAAATAGATGAACAAGGGAAGACAGTGACAGTGACAGTGATTTAAAGTTAAACTTCAGAATTTTAAAATAGATAAAAATTTTAAGGAAGTGCTTTTATTTATTTCAGGATATTGTTAATTTTTAAAATTATTGTAGTTTTGTAACGAGCAAAGAGTGTTAATGTTTATGGGTTTTTTTAATTTTAGTTTTTGTTTTATTTTAGTGAATCACCATGAGATACATTACTGACCTACACACTTGCATGATTATGTTTCGGTCGTACAATGTTTGAGTACCCCTGCCTCCACCTGTGCCTATGCTCCATCACCGATGTTCTCAGTATCCCCCCCCACCACCCCGATCTCCCCCTCCCGCACCTCTCTCCGTCTGAGTGTTATGGTTTTGCATACAAGTTGATAGACATGGAGAGCATCATGCTAAGTGAAATGAGGGAGAAGGAGAGAGGGACAGACATAGAATGTGTATGGGTTTAGTTTCGATGACCAGTTACTGTGACTGACCACTACAAAGTGCCCAATACTATCCATAAATGATGCACTAGTTTTAGTTTTGGTCCTCCTTTTCATAACCACCCCACAATTTGGTAATCTCAATTTTCTGATCTAGGGACAGGGGTTTTTCATCATATATTTCTCTCTATTCCCTTGTTTGGTTTCTCTTCTACAGATGAGTGAGATTGTTTGGTATTTCTCCTTCCTCTGTTGTTTTGATATCCTGACTATTATACTAAAATCTTGCCAACATTATAGGCGTGTGTGTGTATTTTTGTACAGATGATTTTGTGTTTTGGGAGCCGATACCAATAAGAGGCATCTCTGGGTCATATGGAAGCTTTATTCTTACTGTGTTAAGAAATCTCTGATGCTGATTGCTGCCAAATTTGTTCTAGAGCCCCAACTGGTGGAAGTGGTGGATAAGAATGAGACAAAAAATCAGGACTGTCCAAGTTTTAGGGTCATCTGAGCATCCAGGAGTGAGCTAACTGACTGGCCATTTGTTCAGAACAGTATGGCTCCTCCGCCCTGGGTCCAAACATGTTAGCTACTGTTTAAGTTGACAGAATCATTAAGCATGGCTGGCAGACACATCAGAACGTAATGCCTGCATTAAGAACAAAGGCTGGGACATTCTCATAGCCAATCAGCAGGTACCTTTAAAGTATAAAGTCATGACAAATTCCTATTCTACTCTTGCCTGGTCACACATTTGATGTTCTTTTTTATCTGAAAAATCCTAAACTCTTTTTGAGACTCAGTTGTTTCAGTGAAGGCTGAAAAACATAAAAGCAAATGTATTATTGTTTTACTAGGCTTAGCAATATATTTATGTGTTGAGTCATACAAATGAAAGCATAGGGAGATTTTGTTATCAGCATGTTATTAAAACCTTCACATCTAAATTATTCAATTATTATTATCTACAGACAAACATTTTTTCTCTATTCTGGTAGAGAATTATTTCCAAATTGTGATAAAATTGATGATCTATTTCACATTTCTTATTATTCACAGACAGTGGTATTGTTAGCATAATGGTTTTATTTGGTGTTTCATTCATAATATTTCTTTATACTTTCAGAATCTTGTTTATCCTTGATATTTGTACATTTATCATATCTATAGTTTCAGCGCAACATGATATTTTAGTAATATTTAATTAGGTAAGTAAAGTAAATAAAGGCCCTCCCGTTGATCATCGATTTGCTCGAGCGGGCCCAGTAACGTCTCCATTGGAGACTTTGTTGTTACTGTGTTTGGCATCTCAAATACGTCACGGGGAGCTTGCCAGGCTCTGCCGTGTGGGCAAGATACTTTCGGTAGCTTGCCGGGCTCTCCGAGAGGGGCGGAGGAATCGAACTCGGGTCAGCCATGTTGGCTGCGTGCAAGGCAAACGCCCTACCGCTGTGCTATCGGAGAGCATGGCCCCTGCGCAAGGATGACACGCAAATTAGGTAAAACTAAACAATATTTATTTACATTAATATTTTTCTTTGCTTATTTTGTTTGTTTGTTTTTGAGTCATACACGGCTCAAGGCTTACTCCTGGCTCTGCATTCAGGGGTGAAGAGGCACCATGGAACAAGCCTAAGTTGACTGCATAAAAAGCAAGCCACCTACTCAAAATTTACTAAGTATACTACCACTCCAGTCAAAACTTTTAATATTTTTATAGACAATTTATATTATATTAGCAAGCAAAAGTTAAGAAATATACAATTCATCCAAACCTTTAGGTCAGGGATTTATACTACTTTTAAATCCTATTTGTATTTATTATTATAATTTAATTTAACAGAAACAAAAATGACCAATCATTTTATTTTTTATATCACCAAGATAAAATAACTGTATGCCATTTCATTATCATCTAACATTTTAATAATATTTTTAAATCTTTTTATAGACGTTTGACATGTTTTCTTCCTCATACTCTATCAAACATTAGCAATAGTATCAACTGTTTAAATATATTTTCAGAGAGAAACCTAATGTAACTCAAAGAGCCCTATCAGTCCTATGATTTAACTAATATATAATTAGTTCTGTTTTTTTTTTTCTGGGTCACACCTGGCAGTGCTCAAGGCTTACTCCTGCTTCTGCTCTCAAGGATCACTTGATAGTGCTCAGGGGACCATGGGTTGGCTGCATACAAGACAAGCACCCTACCTGCCATATTATCTCTTAAAAGAGATATATTTAATATTTTAATGATACATATTTTAAAGTTTTATTTGAGGCACTGCAATTTTCAACACTGTTAATGATGGAGTTTCTTGCATATAGCAATTCACTCTAGCATATTCGCTTTCCTCCACCCCCATCCTGGGATCCTCTCCTCGTCCCTCCAAACCCACCACCCTAAAACTCCCCATTACCATTACCTTGGTAATCTCTATTCCAGACCAGTTGGACAGATGCAGAATGCTCTCTCTCATATGGACGTAAAAAGGCATAGTAAGAGAATAACTAATGACTCACAGTAACAGAACCAAAAGATATTTTCTTGAGACTCATCCTACTCATTATCAAGCAAAGCAAGGCTGTTGGAAATGTTTTTTCAAGCCATTCTAAATTACAATTACAATGATGGGTTGCTAGAAAATAATGTTTAATGGAAAAAAGTTATGAATGTCAAAAATAGTTAGACACAGTGAATGCCTACTTATTGATTAACTGGAAAATAGATTCACTGAAACTACACAGATGAGTGTTTTGGGAAAGGACATAGGTCGCTTCCCTGGACTAGATCTTGGAATTGTCATCAGCTGTCAGAGTTTTATGGAATCGAATCACAGAGAGGATTTCTCACTTGGTAGAAGGCCATGGAGCCAAGGCCAATAGAGGAATCTTTTTTAACACAGTGCAGCTGAAGCACAATATTCCTGTTGGAAGGCTTTAAACAAACAAATTTGGTCTTGAGCAACCTTCAGCGGGAGGATTCGGCTGCTCATCATACCATTAATAATTGGGAAAGTGTAATTTATAATGAGGGCAAAGTGACAAGTACAAATTTAACATCTGGAAAGCCAAGACTAATGTGGATGTGTTAGCTGCACATACGTTTGAGTAAATTACAAGTGGCCAAAGGTCACTGAAGAGTGTACATTTTAATGGAACCCAGCAGGAACAGATGTTGTGGTACAGAAAAAGTCTCCTTTCCGCTGAGAAGTGGTAGCACAGAAAGAACTCTCTCAGAACCCAAAGCATTTTCAGTAGAAATGAAGAATATAAGAATGTTCTTCTGTATTGATTTATACTTAGTCAAGCAAGACAACATGCATTACAAATATAATTATTGATATAATAAATGTAATTTGATTCCCATTGTTAGATAAATGGAGTCAAGATGTAATTTCAGCATAAATTAAAGTAATTATGCTTTTTGGGTCACACCCGGCGATGCACAGGGGTTACTCCTGGCTCTGCACTCAGGAGTTATTCCTGGCAGTGCTCAGAGGACCCTATATGGGATGCTGGAAATGCCCTACCCGCTATGCTATTGCTCCAGCCCCAAAATTAAAAGTAATTATGAAATTGTGACTTACACTCATAGCATCAATGCCGTATTTTATTAAAATTCATAAAATATAAATTATTCAGAGATGGTTCAAAAAAGGTAAAGTGAGATGCAATGAATATTATTACAGCTAAATAGTTATCATGTATTTTGGATTATGTGTATAGTATTTATGGTACATGTAGATTTGCTTCTTTTTATATATTTTAGATACAAGCTTTATATTTTATTTAGCTTTTGTATGCTAATAAAATCATGGATTATAAAATAAAAATCTATTTTATAAATCCAAATTCAAGTCCTATTGATTTATTACTAATTGTAAATAGACATTAATAACAAGGGAAACAGGAAAATCTATAAATACTTCAAGAAGTTAATAATTAAAAAGTAAAGCACAAGAACACAATTTTGTTTCACCTACTTTTCTTCACCTTGTTTCTGTTTGGGTATCAGTATAATGCTTGCCCCATGAATTTAGGTTCACACACTCTTAAATCTGTGTGATTATATTTATTTGGTGTTATTTCTTCTTTGGAATATTTAGTGAAATTCACATTCAATACAATGAAAATGGAGCATGTCGTTGGTTGTTAATACTTGAATGTAGTTTAATTCACAAACTGAAGAAACAGCTTCACTGTATTAAATAAATTTGCCAAAAATATTTTATGATTTATAAAGTCTGAGTTTTATTTTAGGATATAGAACTAGAGAGTAATCTATTAAATTTTGAATAAGCTTTGCTTGTTTGTTGTTTGAAGAATTAGTCTACATTATCTAAGAGGTTGAATTTTATGTTTGTAGAATTATGTTGCATCAGTTTCCTATTAACAGAGACAGAGTAATGATATTTTTCCCATGCATATTTTAAGTTTTGATTATTTTCAGATATTTACCAAATTTAATGGTATTTTGGTGCATGAACATTTTTATTGACAGTCATTGATTTAAGTGTCCTTTATTGAAATTCTGTTTTTAATTTCATTTATTTTACATTCACCATTCTTTCTTTCTCCTTGATTTGTGTATGTTTTACCTTTTCTAATTTAAGGTAAAAACTTGTATTTGTGATTTGAGAATTTTTTCCCAAAATTTATTTAAATTCAGTATTGTTTTACAATTCTATATGTTTCAGGAATAGAACTTCATATAGCATTATATGATTATACCACACTATACCTATGAACAAAGTTTTACTAACATTTAATGAAAATTTTAATGGCATTTATAAATTGACCCTTTTTAATCATTCTGTTCACTTCTCCTCCTTCCCCTTTGATAACGACTAGTGTGTTCTCAGTATCTAATAGTTTCCTTTGTTTTGCTATTTAATTTTCTTTTGTTTTATGCCACATATGGGTTTAACTACACAGGTTTTGTCTTGCATTATCTGCATTAATTAATTCATCATAATCATTTAAAATTTCAAGCATGCTGTCTTAATAACTCATTTATCCAAAACTCATTCAATTCCCCAACAATAAATACCTATAAAAAGGGGGCCAGATCTGAATAAGTGCTTCTTCAAAGATGCAGAGATGACTGATACACATAAAAAATGTGTTCAGTTATCATTGTGAAATGCAAATAACTATAATGAGCTATTACTTCACATTTGTGCAGTTGGTTTACATAAAAATATTGGAAATACTAAGTATTGGTATTTTTCAGAGAAAAGAGAAAAGGTAATGGATGTGCATTGTGGGAGACAATGTAATTGATGCAGCCTCCAATATTGGTTACATAGTTTTGAAATGACATCAAAATTAATTTAAATTTCATGAGCAAAATATAAGAAATAGCAAGAAGTATTTGTTTGTAAGCCTATGAGGATAAAGAAGATGTTATCGAACTATATACAGTAACCGGTATCAACTAGTGGAAAGTGAGAAAAAAATTATAAGCTCTTCTGGAGAAGACAGACCTTCCATACCTCTCAGCTGTGTTTTCTGCAGGTTTCTGTTATTGACTGAAACTTCTGAAAATCCAGATGGCAAGAACTCCCAGAAATATAATTTTTGTAACAGAGAGCAAGTTGGAAAAGACTGTAGATCTGAGAGCAGCAGAAAGATGATGAGAACACTGTGGTTAAATGCTACTGAATTTCGTTCACTGAGAAAGAATTTTCAAGAAGAGCTGCGAAAGAAGAAAGGCATTGCACTCAAAAGTAGGACACATAAATTTATCTGTCAACACATAGTTATAACTTTCATTTCACAGCACCTTGCTTGAGACTCTAGAAAACTTATAAAACTTCAAAATTAGAGGAATTTTAGATGGCATTTCACTAGTTGCATATTAGTTTTACTTAATATAGTGATAGAACTATCTAGTGTAATTGCACAATTTGTTTTTTCTGTCAGTAGTGAAAGTGTCAACCCATCTAAGATTGAAATCGAACACTTAAACTTATGTGATGAATTACCTGGCATTATGTGTTTGATTTCTTACTCAAAATGAACATACAATTTGAACAATTTAAACCTCAAAAGAAATTATTTTGAGAAGACTTTCAACCTGTTGTAATCTCCCAGAAACCTTAAAGTTTTATGCCCAGGGTCAATTGGAAGAGACAAACTCACTTTCTATAACCTAGATTCTAAACCAGTGGGCTGTGATCCTATTTGCTAATCACACGTTTTAAAATGTATTTTAAAATAAAATTTCTTATGATTTATTTTCAGTAACTGTTTGATTTGTATACCTATTTATATTCCTATATATCTGGTATTGTGTAAAATTTTCTGGGAAGAAAAAAGATCATGAGTATATATAGTTTAAGAAGTTCTGTTCTGGAAGTAGGATTCAACACGTGAAATTCTGGGGTGCTCAGCACAAAAAAAATGGGTCACTGCTTTTTCCTGTAGTGAGAAACTGACGCATAGAATGAAAGGGAGTTTGGTTTTAAGAGTTAAACTAACTTGAACGCAGCTTTTACCCTCTAGATGGAAAATTGATGTGTGCAATTGAAATATTTCCCTGGTCATACCTGTACACACATAAAATACCTTCATTCAATTTTTTTTTCCTTAAAAGTTGTCTTTCTTGAACAGGAATGATAAAACAGCGAGTCCAACATTTGCCTTGAACTGACGCAATCCAGGATTGTCACCCAGCATCCCATATGGTCCCCTGAGCTAGCCTGCAGTGATTCCTGAAATCAGAGCCAGGAAGTAAGACCATAGCACTGCTGGATACAGCCCAATGTCATTGTTATCCTGCTGTTCATCGATTGCCTCGAGCAGGCCCCAGTAATGTCTAGATCGCCCTAGCTCTGAGATTTTAAAAAGTGCCAGGCTCTTTCAGAAGCGTCAGGAGAATGAGACCCATCATTGTTACTGATTTTTGGCATATTGAATACGCCACAGGGAGTTTGCCAGACTCTGCCATGTGAGCAGGATACTTTTGGTAGTTTTCTGCTATTCATTTATAATAGATACCATTTACTCATCATATGTCTTTGTGAAGTCATTTGCCAACTTACTTAATTGTCCAAACGCCCCTTATGAGTGAATGTAGTAGTTGCACATGCCCCATTGAATACAGAGGAAGTTGACTGTTAGAGAAAGGAGGTGCTCATTTTTGTACAGTCAACTAGTAGTGGAGCCTACATACAAGGGCAAGTCTGTGAATTCTGAATCTGATGAGGTTGCCCGCTACTTCTATATGCACAAGAAAAAGTGGTTCAACAAGATTCAGTAACTTCTAAAGTGAACACAGAATGGGGCGGGGTGATAGTCCATCAGGGAGGGTGTTTGCTTTGCATGAGGCGACCTGGGTTCCACCCCCAGCATCCCATAAGGTCCCTCAAGTAATTCCTGAGTGCAGAACCAAAACCCAAAACGGAAAAAAAAAGTGAAAACAGAATTGAATGTAAACCGTTCTCTGTGTGCTGCCATTCTGCCCTTGGGAATCATAGCATCAAGTGCTTAGTGTCATACTGATCAATTTTACCTCCCTGGGTGACTTACTAGAAGTGGATTGGAGATGGCAATCTTGAGAAGGGAATTTGGCCCTTTCTCTGCCCCCCAGGGAATGGCTGGGAGGTCTAGGACTGATAAAGTCTTCAGCGAGCCCCTGCTGGCAGAGACCCCAAGTCCTACCAGCCCCACTAGGAAGCCATTAAGCCGTATCTTGGGGAGGGAGGGAGGGAAAGAGAAAGAGTGCCCAAAAGAAAACACGGGCTTCTCCGAAGGTGGAGGGGGTCCCAGTACTCATCCCAGCATTAGATGTGAAAGTGTGAAAGGACACATCTCAAGAGGGGAGATGTGGGGACACATGTGCTGGGACATCACATATGCTTGGTCATGACACTGGGACATGAGCAGCACATGGGCTCAGGCAGCACATGCACACCTTTCTTTGTTCTGTTTGGCTTTCATAGGGTTTCTCTCAGATGCTCCGCCTTCCAGGCTAGCTAAGAGGCCAGTGCTAGGGTGGTTGCCAAGAGGGCAGAGGTGGGAACAGTTGATGGTCTTCTATGAAATTCCTTCCCCGGCCTTTGTTCCTGTGGAGCTGCTCTCCAGGTCAGGGTTTGGAGGCAAGCCATGGCGTGTGTGGAGTCCGGTCTTCTCTGAGTCTGTGTGACCTAGTGACGGTCTAATCAGGCCTTAGTTCTTGTGTCCACAAAGTGGGTCCTGACAGCCTTAGGGCTACTTGATTTAATACTTCCCAGGAATTCCCTTGCCCCGGGTCCCTTCCCTATCCTCCTGCTGCCTCAATACCTTATAAGACTTAAACACATGCTTAAAGATAGAACTTTATTTTTTTTTATTTTTACTAGTGAAACACCATGAGGTACAGTTGTAGACTCACAAATTTTTGTGCTTGGGTTTCAGTTATACAATGATCAAGTACTCATCCCTCCACCAGTGCTCATTTTCCACTACCACGGATCCCAGAATCACTTCCACCCCCATCCTCCACCCCCCCCCCCCCCGTCCCACCCTGCCTCTGTGGCAGGGCATTCCCTTTTGTTCTCTTTCTCCTTTTGGGTGCTGTGGTTTGCAAAAGAGGCATTGAGTGGTAATCGTGTTCGGTCTATAGTATAATTTCAGCATGCTTCTCCCATCCTGGGAGGATTCTCCCAACACCCGTTATTTGGTGCTCCCTTCTCTATCTCAGCTGCCTTTTCCCCTACCATGTGTGACTGGCCTCCATGTCATAGAGTAAACCTCCTGGTACTTATCTCAGCTATTCTTAGGTGTTAGTCTCCTATTTTGTTTCTTTATGTTTCCCAGATGAATGCAAAAAGATAGAACTTTAAAGGATCTCTAATCTTCCTATTTGGAAAGGGTTCTAACAGGCTTCACATATTTCTGAGTGATTAATAAATAAAAATAATTTTTATATTCCTTGAAATTATTAGAACCAAGTCTCCTGTTCTTAGTCTGCCTAATATTAGACTCCTTTTTAGTCTATTTGGGTGTGTGTTGGGGTGGGGGGAAGGGGGGCACAGTGATAGTGATTCTTAGGAGGGACTCCTGGCTCTATGCTCTGGGATTACCCTTGAAGATATTCCAGGGACCATATGCCCTGGGCATCAAACAACAAGAAAAAACCACCTTACCTCCTCTACTATATCTCCAGTCCCAAGGTTTTCAGAATTGAAGTTGAAATAAAAAGGTGGGGGGGGGGGCATATTCACTGACAGCGATTAGCAGCCATAATCGTGGGCTAGGGCAGTATTTACTCCTTCCAAGAATGAGATCATTTTATTTTTTCTGCTGTGCTGAAAAATACGCTTAGTTTATTCTGATTCTCTAGGTGAGGAAACAAGCTTTAACTTGCTAATGAACATTTCCAAGAGCAATCAGGTAGTAACCAGGTTCTTACCCGAGGATCTGAGAGTATCTGATGTCAAATGACAAGATTCCCACTCTTAACTATTAAGTAAGTCGTCTGTTCATATGCTTCATAAAAGCTTAGTATATAATTGCATGTAATTAATCTAACAAATATCAAAAGATAAAGGTCAATAAACTTCTGGAAATATTTTAGGGATCACTAGAGACATAAAATATATCAACTGTCTGAAATAGAATGTAGCTCTGTGACCATGTAAAAATCCTTGTTTCCTTACTACTAGGTGATAAATATTCATAAGTTGTATACTATCACAAAATCAAATGGAATATTTCTGTAAATATTATAGTTGTCGTGTAAAGGTTTCATTGATGTATACTTCAAGAGGATTTCTTAGCATGAAGTAAAACCTCCGTATAATGTAACTGAAATGTGAAGATGTTCCCTGCTCTCCCTCAGCCTCTCCCAATAACTTTGATGCATATTAGTTTCCTTTAAAAGATGCACATATAGATAATTATTCTCCAATCACTGAGGAATTTTGTATAAGTGGTTCTATAATATTTCAGGATCCTAAATGCCTTTAAAAACCAATGCAATTTACATCAACTCATCAACTTAAAAAATAGGGGGTAGAGTTTGTTGCTATGCAGTGAATCTTATTTTTTCAGTCCAATTATCTACATTGCCTCTGACCATTATACCTGTCATCCATGTTCAGACAAAATTGCTTAAGGTCACTGCTTCTAATATGAAGTTCTGTCACACAGCGCCTGAGTTAAGTGATTTCAGAAGAAGTTGACAGGTTGTGAATGAGAATAGGTCGCCATTCTGCCAATAAGAGTTGGTATTGATGACTAAAGTAATGTCACTAGTCAACGCTGAGTTAAGGTCATGTTCTAATGACACTCCTTGTGCCAATCAAAAGGGCTCCTGGTATAAGATACAGCACATATTAGTCTAACTCAAGGGAACGAAAAGCAATGAATATGTTTTGCCTGCAGATCAACACTGAGGGAAATATTTCCAGGCTGTGACTTGCTCAGATTCAGCAAGTAGATAATAAGTCTACCTGGTCTTCTATTTTGCTGTTTCTTGAAGGCTATTGTCACACTTTATTAAGTGTGGCTTTCTGCTGCAATTATTACCATTACTCTTTGAAATGGCATGTGTACACGCCAGCTTCTGTTAGCTATTCTGGCATTTTGAAGGTCACTAATCATTCCCCCTCATCTTCTGAAACCTCTGGCCCCAATAGCAAGCTGTTCATGGCCCTGCCAAGGCAATGATCTAGTCATTTGTTTCCAATCAGGCTTAAATATTCTAAGTAGTGTTTGCAGTAAAACGTATAAAATGTGGTTCACTGCTTAACCTTTCCACATTCTGCTGGAAGGGGCAGGTCTGAGTCAGGGAGTCCAGATTGGACTAAATGCTGAGTTTGTTGCAATGGATATTTGAGTAGTAAAAAAAAAATTCATCTTTGGGGTAAGAGTAATTGAACCAGAGGAAACACCTTTATCCATTAGACAATATCAAGGTATTTTCTTTGGCAATATGTGTTTCTAAGTATACCATTTTTATGTACGGTATTATCTGGGTATACTATGTCTGGGTATTATCTGAGTATAGAATTATCCATACTATATAGTATTATCTGGGACAATGATTTCTCTGTCTTGGATCTGACTGAGGTAATGGGATGAAAGAAGAAGAAACATAAATTGAAAGTATAGGTAGACCATTCTTTAGAGCATCCTTTGTAATCCTCTGTTCAGATTGACGTGCCTTGCTGAGCAGAAGATTTGTAGATAGGAACAACGGTTCATTTCTTCTTCTTCCAAGCTTCTGCTAAATTTCTGGATTATTGACTTCTAAAACTTACCTGAAAATTCACTATAGCCCTAGACTGTTAGTACAGCTGGTGGGTCACTTGTTTTGTAGCAGTCAACCTGAGTTTGATCCCCGTTACCATATGTCATTTCCTGATCACTGCTAGGAGTGACCCCTGAGTGCAGAGGCAGGAGTAAGTCCTGATCAATACTGGGTATGAACCCATACCCCCAAATCCTGCAGATTCATAGAAAATGCATAAAAAATTATGTTTCTTTTCTGAGGCTTGTAAATTTATTGGCCACATCTTACATATTCAGGTACTTTTATTCTACATCAGATATCTCTATGGATGTCATAGAGGTTGTCACCCACAGAGATTATACTTTCAAGATTATGCTTGAAAGTACACTTACAATGAAGTTTATCTCATAGCTAGCTTGAATTTTCTTCTGTGATCAACATAATAAATTGTGGTTATCCAGTCAGATTTTACTAATGTTTGCCTTCTGTTATGAGATTGTAGATATTAAAATATAGGACGCAAAGAGGTCAGAGAGATAATAGAGCAGGTAGGGTACTTTCCTTGCGTACAGGTAAGCAGGGTTTGATATTGGCACCCCAAAGGCTCCCTGTGCACAGAACCTGGTGTAATCTCTGAACACTGCCAGGTGTGATCCCCAAACACAAAGAGAAATGTCTAAGAGAATGAAATGGAAGAGATATTAATTTCACCTACTATAAGCATAAATAGAATTCTAAAAAGACATATCTGTGGATTTGATTGTTCATTATTTCCTTTAAGGATTTATCTTTAACTCCTATAACTGTACTGACCCTTACTCTGTTCGGGCTGGCCAATATTTAGCCTAGTTCTGAATTATGCTTTCTACTCATATAAAATTAATATCTCCTTCAATCATATTTTTGTCACTCTAAAAAGAATTATTTAGCTAAGAGATAAAAATACCCAAATTTATTTCACTTAGGCTCTGAAGGACTCATAGATATATCATTTTAAGAGGAGAATAATCTCTCATTTTACCTGTTGCTATAAGCATAGCCCTTAGCACTTAGTATATACTTAATGAATTTATAGGTGATATTTATCAACTCTGTATATAATAAAGGTAATCAATCTAAAACAAAATATGTTCTCATAATAACTTCTTGATAAATTCATGCCTTAAATGATTTCCTTTATCTTACCCGCTGGTTTCTGTTCCTTTTATTGTTGGGGACATTGTTTGATGGTGGCCCCCAGAGGGTCATGAGTCAGACCTCACTCACAGTGACAGAGGGACATCTCACATGACTTGTAACCTCTACCTTTCAGCCATACATCTGCCACTGAGCCATATACTCAGCCTTCTTTGGATTTCAGTTTTAAAGAATTTGACTTATTTTAGTTTAGGAGAATAATATATGCTTTGATTGCCCATGACATCCCAGGATTTCAAGTCTTCTATGTAACTTTCCTCGTACTGAAGTAAAACCTAATGAGAGTATGCCATTAGCAGATATAGGCCTCTAGAGTTCAAGAAAGTGACATAGGAGGGTCACTAGAATGTTCATTCTCTGTCCAACTTCTCATCCTACACTCTACCCCAAGTTACAGGAAGTGCTTAAATAGCAAAATTCACGGTAAATATAGCAAAAGATCAACTGTAACTTCAGAAGCATGGCACTGGTGGATGTTGTTCTGCTGGTTGTCAGGTATCAAGAATCAGGGATGCTGTCTCGTTTGCCAAGGCGTCAAAAATCAGATGGGCTGTACACATAATGAGATTTGGAGACGACCGCTGGACTAGAGCCGTTACCAACTGGATCCACGGGACGTCAAAATACTGCGTGGTCGCCCACCTACCAGATGGTCAGACTTCTGCATCAAGATCATGAAGTATCGGTTTGAGGCTCTTCGTGTTCCTAGAACAAACAGACGCCATTGGGCTACACTAGCATGCAAAAGGGACAAATGGAGACGTTACTGGTGCCCGCTCGAGCAAATTGACGATTAACAGGAAGTCAAGTGATCAAGTGATCAAGTGGTTGTCAGGTATAAGAATTTATCTGAAACTTTCCCAAGTCTCAGCTCTGAGCGTTGTATTTCCTTTCCACTATAGGATTGCTTCTCCACTCGCAGAGACACTTGTAAGACACCAGGCCAAAGGGGGTCACTTTGCTATGTCATTTATTTTTCCAGCTGATGCTAATAAATATTCTCTAGACACATAAGAAACTTTTGCAAACAAGAATATAAATTGGGACCGAAGCAATAGCACAGCAAGTAGGGCTTTTGCCTTGCACGTGACTACCCAGGTTCGATTCCCAGCATCCCATAGGGCCCCCAGAGCACCACCAGGAGTAACTCCTGACTGCAGAGCCAGGAGTAACCCCTGTACATAGCCAGGTGTGACCCAAAAGGAAAAAAAAATATAAATTGGAAACTATAGTAAGAGTTTGAGCTATTAGCAGAAATGATCTTTATGTGAGAGAATTTCTGCAAGTGGCAGGTAGGCGTTAGACCTTCAGATAAGCCACTCTCCTTGCTGTGTAAGACTCCTGGAAGGTTTAGTGCCTGGTGGGATTTCTTGGCTCACAAGATAAGTACATTCTTCATTAATCTCAGCAGCTGCATCTAATAAGATTCCCAATAGATCTATGATTGATTTCTTTGTCTCATCTGTCTGATATTAAGTTACTCAACCAGATTAAGAGGAATGAAAAATGTTAAGGGCAAATTTCACTCCCCCCTCCCCAATTTCCTTTCTCAATTACAAAAATCACAAATCATCCTGTTATTCGTCGATTGCCTCGAGCAGGCCCCAGTAACGTCTCTTTCATCCTAGCCCTGAGATTATATTCAAGGCTCTTTAGGAGAATGAGACCCATCATTGTTACTGGTATTTGGCATATCGGGTACGCCACGGGGAGTTTGCCAGACTCTGCCATGTGGGCAGGCTACATTCGGTAGCCTGCCAGTTTGTCCAAAGTAGGAGTGAGATAATAAGATGTCATAATAAGATGTAGAATGCGGCCGCGCGGTTCCAGGAGCTGGTTTTTATAGCTTCTGAGTCTTGGCCGTTGTTGGGATTACACAGGCGCCAGGGGGCCAGTTGGTGGGTGTGACCCCCGCCTACTGGAAAATTAAGCCTTATATCTCAATTAAGCCTTATATTTTCCAATAAACAAAGAAACAAACAAACAAAAAAAAAAACCCTAGGTTCTCAAGCAAAGGCATTGCTCAAATCCGTTTATCTAATCTGTATCAAATTCTGTATCAAAACTCTCACTAATAATCATTTTGAAATCAATTTGTAAATGGACTGTTGTCCAAACCATCAAACGGAAACACTGAATTCCTTATCTTGAACGTGTTGGCTGTTTTGAAAGGGAAAACACAGTTGAAGATGCTCGGGTCTTAATCCTGGCTCTGTGTGTGGGAGGCACTTCTCTTGGCGCTTGTGGACATACCCAGCGCTGGCAATAGTGGCAAAGTGGCAATTCGAGCTGCTGTATAAAAAGCCTTACCTACTGAACTGCACTGTGAGTAGGGCGTTTGCCTTGCACGTGGCTGACTCAGCAGACCCGAGTTCGATTCCTCCACCCCTCACCGAGAGCCCGGCAAGCTACCGAGAGTATCTCATCCACACAGCAAAAGCCTAGCAAGCTCCCCGAGACGTATTCCATATACCAAACACAACAAGTCTCACAAGGGAGATGTTACTGGGCCCGCTAGAGCAAACCTATGAACAACAGGACAGTGCCACACGTGCTGCAGTGTTACTGCACTATCTCTCTGGCCCTTGAAATGTTTTTTTTTTTTCCCCTCCACTGGTAGCATTTTTCTCTTAGTTTGTGCATTAGCTTAGTTTTGCTTTTGCTTCTGTTTTGCCTTTCTTTGCTTGTTCATTTGGGGCCACACCTAGCAGTGCTCAGCACTTACTCCTGGCTCTGTGCGCATGGATCACATGCCATGGTGCTTGGGGGACACAGAGCGCACCCGGGTTCTAAGCCGAGTTGGCAGCATGTGTAGATGCATGGCAGGTACCCACCTACGGGACCGTCACTCTCGCGCCAAGCTTAGATTTTTCTATCTTTTCATTCACAGGACAATCTTTCTCTTTTCTCTTGGACATTTTAAAATGTTAGTTAATACTTAACATTATGCCAAAACTCTGGCTTTTGAAAACAAGGGAAATCACCAACTTAATTTCCTGTGTTCTTTGAATAAAAAAAATTAAAATTGCACACAGGCAGTTTCTTTGTAAAGAGAAATAGTTGAAATCTGAGCAATTTTCTTGCAATTTGCATCAAGCCAAGCAGCTAATCTGAATAGTTCTTACACTTTGTATGAATAGAAAATAAAGGGGGGACTTTTACCAGAAATTATCCTGACAATTGATTGGAAACACGCAGGTTGGAATTTGCCTCCCTGGTTCTGGACCATACGCAGAATTTAAACACTTCATTTATCCACTCCCAGGGAGTTATTCTATAGTATGGGCTATTCAAAACATTTTATTCGTTTCTGATTTGGCTTCTGAAAATTCCAGGTATTTCTCCTTTACATTTTTTCCTCTTCTTTAATTCTCTGAATACCCTTATTTTATTTTTATTTTAATTTTTATTTATTTATTTATTTATTTTGAATGGTCCGCCAGTGACCATTTCCCACCATCACGGATCCCAGTATCCCCCCACCCCCCATCCCCCCATCCCACCCTGCCTCTGTGGCAGGGCATTCCCTTTTGTTCTCTCTCTCCTATTGGGTGTTGTGGTTTGTAAAAGAGTTAAGCCTGATTTTCAGGGAGAAACGTTGGATGATTTACTTTCCATTGATCACTTTGTATATAAGGGGATGTCGTGCAACCGCTTATGCGGCCATGCGGTTTGGAATAAAAGTCCTAGTTCCCGCATGCCCGAGCTATGCTTGTAGAGGCTCATGGTCACCGGGGTTCCATCTGGAGGAGGCGGGATGCGGCACCTACCCCATCTGGGACTTCCCGGTGATTTTGACTCTGTTTGGGACCTGGAGCATTCTCCGGGAGCTGTGGAGCCACTCAGCGGCCTTTCTTCTCTGTTGCTGTGTGCTCTATTTCTCCTTTATTTAAGTAGATTTCCCTTTCTTTCCCTTTGTTCTATCTGCTGCTATGACCTGGGGCCACTGAAGCTTGTTTGCACTGATGGCAGGGCTCATGCACTCGGGTGTGCTGAGCAGGAGATGACACACTTTCTTGTGGCATAGGGATACCAAACTGTCAGGATTGCACTGAGCATGTGGGTGGGGTAGAGAGGTGCTAGAATTTGGGATGCTGCTATCCACAGGTTGATGAGACACGTACTTTTGCCACTAATCTATGCCCAGGACACTCAAGATCCACATTGAGCTAGAAGTCGAACCATAAAGAGCTCTAACCATTAATCCAATCTCTGTGATATTTTGAATCCAGGAGATTAATTTAGTAAATTATGCAACTGTCTTTTTCTAAATTTACTTTGTTAGTGTGATAATAGTACAGCATTGAGAGAAATAAAAATAAAATTCATGATTTAGCTCATAAATTAAGCGAAATAAAAATGTCAGACTCTAAGAACAAATTAATGGTTACTAGAAGAGAAGGAGGCAAAGAATAGTTATATCAGATGAAAAAAAAAAGTGGTCAGATGATCATAGAGATGATGAAAGGGTGATGAATAGAAACTTGAAATTTGGGGGCTTATAATAATTTAATTAAATTTGAGAAGTTCTCAGAATTTAATTTAGATAAAAACACTCAATCTCACATTCCTTTTAATTTTGTTTCCATAATCATTGTATCTGGTCAGCTTGGTCTAGATTAGCCTGTGATTTATTGTGGAACTAAATTATAAAAATGCGGTGTTTTTGCCCATGCCAAGCGGCCAACATGGCCGACCCGAGTTCGATTCCTCCGCCCCTCTCGGAGAGCCCGGCAAGCTACCAAGAGTATTCGATATGCCAGACACAGTAACAACAAAGTCTCCAATGGAGACGTTACTGGGCCCACTCGAGCAAATCGACGATCAACGGGAGGGCCTTTACCTTTTTACCTTGCCCATGTTACACAAACACATGCTATGGAAATTCTCTTAGAGGACCAATCATCTAACCCTAAGCAACTCTACCCCTACCTCTTACCCTCACCCTAACCCTAATACAGGAAAGAAGGAAGGCAAATCCAAGTAATTCACAGGCCCTTGACCATGGAAGTAGAAGTGTGATGCCTAAAATACCATTCAATTTATTGGTCAAAGCAAAAACTCATTACTATACTTTGAAAACATAGGCAGAGTTGATGAGGTGCAGAAATTGTATAAATCAATACCATAAATAATAAGACTATGGTAGCCATACTACCTAAATGTAAAGTAAAGTAAAGTAAAGGCCCTCCCGTTGATCATCGATTTGCTCGAGCGGGCCCAGTAACGTCTCCATTGGAGACTTTGTTGTTACTGTGTCTGGCATATCGAATACTCTCGGTAGCTTGCCGGGCTCTCCGAGAGGGGTGGAGGAATCGAACTCGGGTGGGCCATGTTGGCTGCATGCAAGGCAGACGCCCTACCCGCTGTGCTATCGCTCAGATAGGAGCGATAGCACTACCTAAATGATCATTTTAAAAAATAAATCATATATTTTAAGAAGTAGCTGAGAAGTATGGGCCCTGTATACATGGAGAAACAAAGCAGAAGTTGTCTGGGTTGCTTACAGCTGGCTCTGTGCTTAGGAATCACTCTTAGGAATACTCATGAGAATGTATGCTGAGCTGGGGATTGAACCCGTTGTTCATCGATTTGCTCGAGTGGGCACCAGTAATGTCTTCATTGTGAGACTTGTTGTTATTGTTTTTGGCAAATTGAATACGCCATGGGGAGCTTGCCAGGCTCTGCCACGCGGGCAGCATACTCTCGGTAGCTTGCCAGGCTCTCCGAGCGGGACGGAGGAATCGAACCCGGGTCAGCCACGTGCAAGGCAAATGCCCTACCCTCTGATGAAAAATTGTTCTTGTGGTCCTTCCCTTAACTCCACTTTCCAGGAAGTCGGGTTCTCCAATCCATGTATCAGCAGCCTGAGTGAGGCCAGAGAGATAGTAAAGGAGTTAAGGCACTTGCCTTGTATATGGTTATCCCTGGTTTGATCCCTGGCACTGCATATGATTCCCTAAGCATCACCAGAGTTGAGTCCTGAGCACAGACTCAGTTGTAAGCCCTGAGAATGCTGATAAAGGCCCCCGAAAATAAACCAAACCATACCAAACCAACTACAGAAAGTCCTGGTCCAAGTGTTCTGTCCTGTGAGAATGCTGCTAAATACTGAGAAAGTTTCAACTTCCTTCTGAACTCTGTCCACCCCTCACTTCCTTATAAAATGCAGTGTTTCTTCTATTCCTTTGGTGCTGTTGGCTTCTGCTCATACCTGGTGGAGCTCAGAGCTTACAGCTGGCTCTGTGCTCAGGAATCACTCTTAGGAGTACTGAGGAGAATGTATGCTGAGCTGGGATTGAACCTAGTCAGCAGCATTCAAGATAAGTTTCCTACCCACTCTACTATCATTCCAGACTCCAATGTTCCTTCTGTTATAGGCAAATTTCCAATTTTCCTAATAGAGTATTTTATACATTCTTTTCATGCATTTAGTATTTCCTATTATTTAAAACTCTACTTTGCAAATTAGTGAAGCTTGATAATAGGTTTTTGGCATCAGAGTGCATGTAGTGCTCAGAAAATCCTGAATATTTCATTGGCAATTTTGACTTCATATTGTCTTTGTGAATTTTATAAAATATTATAAACTACTACTAAGAGGTACCTTATATTTTATTATGATAAATGTTTGTTTGATGGGTCATTCTGGGGTTTGTCAACAAAACAACCAGAAAATGTTATTTAAGAAGCAAATGCCCTATGTGTTACATTTGTCTTTCAATCCAATGGTCCCCGTTACTGCTCTGTTCTGTTTTTCTAATTAACAAAAGATATCTTCATTGATCCATTATTTTACTTAAATTTCCTGTATCACATTGTCTTGTTTTATATTTTGTTGATTTTTATTTGAATGCCATTAAATTCAAATAATGATTTTTGGGATTTGTTCTTTCCTTTTCAACAGAGTGGGTTTTTCTAGGAATTATTTGGAACGACGTCACTGTTTCAAATATTCTAATAGGAACTAACTATAGAATCTAGCTGTTCTATAGAATCTTTGAAAGAATAAGCTGAGTTGGTGCTGTGCATAAATATTAACATACCATAAATATTAACAATATTGTAACCAGGTTACCTAAATGGGAATAAAAATTTTATATATATATATATATATATATATATATATGTAAAGTAAAGTAAAGTAAAGGCCCTCCCGTTGATCATCGATTTGCTCGAGCGGGCCCAGTAACGTCTCCATTGGAGACTTTGTTGTTACTGTGTCTGGCATATCGAATATGTCACGGGGAGCTTGCCAGGCTCTGCCGTGTGGGCGAGATACTCTCGGTAGCTTGCCGGGCTCTCCGAGAGGGGCGGAGGAATCGAACTCGGGTCGGCCATGTTGGCTGCGTGTAAGGCGAATGCCCTACCACTGTGCTATTGCTCCAGCCCATATATATATATATGTATGTATATATATATGTATACACATATATATATATATATATATATATATGCTCATTTTGGGTCACACCCGGTGATGCACAGTGGTTACTTCTCACTTTGCCATCAGGAATTACTACTGGCAGTGATCAGGGGACCATATGGGATGCTGGAAATCGAACCAGGTTGTCCGTGTGCAAGGTAAACGCCCTACCCACTATGCTATCACTCCAGGCCAAATAAATTATATTTTTAAGAAGTAGCTGAAAAGCAGTGGCTCTGTGTACACTGACAAGCAGAGCAGAAGCGGGTTGGGTATTAGAACAATTTCCCAGCTAGGAGGTTCTTGCTCTGGATGTGAGACGAATTACATGGCTGTGTAGGACTTTGAAAGATGATTTTATTTCTTTCAGCCAAGGACTCCATGAAACCATCAGGAGGAAAAAGTCCACTTGCCCCAAAGTTGAGGTCCAAGTCTTAAAAGTCACATCTTGGCTCTGGGCTTCTAGTACATCCTTCTAGGGACAGGTCTTTGATGCTTCTAGGATCAGATAGTCTCTTGCTGTCGGGTCCAGTTGGGTGACAAGGGGTCTGACATCAAGGCTCCCATTTTCTGGGCCCAAGTCATATTTGCGTGAAGCTCTTCAGAATTTAAATGGGATTCCCCCCCCCCCCCCATCCTCTGACTAAAACAGTTAAGCTTGGGCATGGGATTTTCCCCCCGCATCCTCTCACTAAAAGAGTTAAGCTTGGGCATGGCAAGACCTGTGCTTTTGTGCTAGGAAGAATGCTTGATATTAGAAAATAAAGGATGCCAGAACTTAGGGCAGCTCTAACACCTGTAATCACCTCACTGTCCGTGTTTAAGATGCGTTGCTGTTCCAGTCTTCACGTCAC
The DNA here is from genome assembly GCF_029834395.1 of Sorex fumeus. Taxonomy (NCBI): domain Eukaryota; kingdom Metazoa; phylum Chordata; class Mammalia; order Eulipotyphla; family Soricidae; genus Sorex; species Sorex fumeus. The sequence continues at coordinate 2,572,706 of NW_026606063.1, forward strand.
TGTTTCCATCATTCATCTCTGATTTGATTTGATATTTGTGTGGAGTGAGGACCGGGACGAGTGTCTGCACAGTTACCTAACGTGGTGTGGTTGTCTTAATTTCGGTTTTGGATGGGGAAGTTTTCTTTGGCGATTTCTAGCTTCTCCAGAATTGGAATCTTTGGGTCTCCGAGTGGGCCTCAGGTGGTCTGGGGACACTGGTGACTCCATGCTGAGAACTGGCAGTGAGAGAGCAGCTGGGGTGGGGGGCTTCTGGGGGTGGGGGTTTGAACAAGGACTCACGCATACAAAGCATAACCCCCGTACAGAGGTACTGGCTCCCTGACTGAAGAACTGTTATGTTCTTGTCGAGCGGGCCCAGTAACGTCTCCATTGGAGACTTTGTTGTTACTGTGTCTGGCATATCAAATACTCTCGGTAGCTTGCCGGGCTCTCCGAGAGGGGCGGAGGAATCGAACTCGGGTTGGCCATATTGGCCGCGTGTAAGGCGAACGCCCTACCCGCTGTGCTAAATGTATATTTATACGCATATTAGGTATCTACAAAAGTCTAATATGAAAAATACGTTTGAAACCATCTATGAGACAATAATAAAAAGATGAGTACAAAATGGCCAAAGCGTATAAATAGGCAAATTTTATTAGAGCAAGTAGCACTGTACTGTAGCACTGTCCTCCCTCTTCCTGTTGTTTATTGATTTTCTCAAGCAGGCATCAGTAATGTCTCCATTGTGAGACTTGTTTCTGTTTTTGGCATATTGAATATGCCATGGGGAGCTTGCCAGGCTCTTCCGTGTGGGTGGAGTACTCTCAGTAGCTTGCTGGGCACTCCAAGAGGGGCAGAGGAATCAAACCCGGCTTGGCTGAGTGCAAGGCAAATGCCCTACCCACTGTGCTATCACTTCAGCCCATTAGAGCAAGTACAACAGCCATTATTCTTGTGAAATGCCAAATATTTTAATCAGAGAAAATAAACTATGCTGTTTATTCGTTTTTAATATTGAAGAATTCCTCATTCTTTATTGAGTAATAAAATAGGTCATGCACATAATTTAGGTTTAAATAAATAATACCTATCACATCATCAATATAATGTTAATGGGGAACTAGTGGTCCTTATTAATTCAATTAACCCAAGTGAGCTATTGCTAGTCACACTAGAAATTAGGGACCTTTAAAATCTAAACACTGATTTGTAATATCGGTTCATTTAGTTATTCTATGAGTTGTCCTATTAGTAGATGTTTTTAAAGTAGTTACAATCTACAGTAACCCCAGATTTCCTGAATTCTTGTTGTTCACCAAAATGTTAGTTCTCGAATAAGCATAACCCCTTTTGGTGACTTTTTTTTCATTACCATCTTTGGCCTAGCTTCTGCCTCTGATGATTTTCTCTGTGCCTGTGATCTTGTTGATAGGCCATTTATTCCAATTTACAGGTGCTGGACCAATCTATATCTGCGCCATCCTTGCTTTGCTCTGTCCAGCATTATCAATCCTGTTAATCGGACCCTTACCGATTTCTTAACCACAACTTAAACATAAATCAACAGTGTAACCTAGTACGGAAACCTCTTGTGTGTGCTCATGTTGTACTAATAGAAATATTGTGAGCAGAACATAACCCACTTACCTTTGTGTCCTTACCAGTCAAGCTACAGAAACTGGTCTTGTGCTCAATCTTGAGTGTTGTATTTGTGTTGTTGTTGTTAAGCCCACAGTGCTTTTTTTCTTTAATCTTTTTTAATTGATTTTTTTTTTATTGAATCACCGTGAGATACATAGTTACAAAGCTGTTCATGATTGGGTTTCAGTCAAAGGATGCTCCAACACCCATCCCTTCACCAGTCTACATTTCCCACCACTGATGTCCCCAATGTCCTTCCTGTCACACCCCACCCCCACTCCGGGTCACCTCCCTGGCAGGCTCTTTTCTTCTCTCTCTCTCTCTCTCTCTCTCTCTCTCTCTCTCTCTCTCTCTCTCTCTCTCTCTCTCGTTAAAAGAGTAATTGACAAACAAGAGAGAGATAGAGAGAGAGAATACATTGATGTGTGGTGGGAAAATGCTCTCATGGAAAAGCGATATGAGGCAGAGTGGGAAGAAGGGAGAGGAGGATACAGCAAATTCGAGAGACTTCTCTTCCCAGCGGAAAGAGATCTTACTGGTGACATGACAGCTGTCTTCAAATATTTTAAGTGCTGTCAAGGGAATGAAAGGGAACATAGGCTGATTCTTTGTCACTGGGGAGAGCAGAGTCAGTATTAACGTGTGGCTTAGATAGACGTGGCTGTCATCCCATTATAAGAAAGACAGTTGCCATTGTCACAATCATTCAAGAATGAACTTTCTACCTTCAGTCATGAGAAGCTTTGCTAAAAGTTCTGTCTATAATAGTAAATGATAAGTGGGGTGAGGGTCTATTATTTTAAGATATCTGTGGTTCGAATGCCTTACAAATGGAAAAAAGCTATGACATTTTAAAGTATATGCATTTCATATACTGTATATGCAATTGCAAAAAAAGAATGCTTACAGCCAAAATATAACCCAATGATAGGAGCACATGCCTCCATGTATAAGGTCATAGGATTGATCCTTGAAACCTCAAAATAGAAACATTTAAACTATCTTTCTTAACATGTGTTAGAATTCCTACTAATAATAAAATGTAAAATATTGATATTTTATAATAAAATATAATTATTATATAATGATATATAATAATATATAATATTTATATAAAATAATTCTTCTAAAATGCTTTGAATACACAGGTAGTATTAAAAATAATATTAAAATAATTCTGGAAATTAAATGCTGATACATTAATTTTAAGTGATAATATGGCTTATTTGACAACATGATTAGCCTCATTTCAATGCCAACCTACATTCTGACATTCAGTACATTTCAAAACTCTACAAAGCAAGGTGTAGAGTTTACAACTTCTTAGGACTTTATATTGTCTATTGCAGTAGGAAGAAAGACCTATACAGTGTCATGAATTAAAACGAATGCATGACTGAAAAGCAATCACAAAACAGGTATTGTACATTTCATGATGATTCATCTTTTTTTTTAAAAAGTGTTGTACAATTCTTTCAGTGTAGCGGATGCAGCTAGTGAATGAGTTCACATTCCTGTTCTCTACTAAATTTGATTTGATTTCAGTCCGAGTAAAAATATTCACATTGATACAAAATAAGAATTTTCTCAAGAATCCTTAATTTTGTAACCTGAGATGGTTTTAGATAGGAGTGGGTTTAAATAGAAATATTAGTATCCTTCTCATTGATACCTAATAACTGCTGAGACATTTTCTTCTTTCTAGCCACTATAGTTTCTTTTCAGCAAAGTCCTACTGTGAGCTTTTCCCCACCATATCAAATAATAGTGTCTTGTAGGCAGACTTTCCATGGCTGCCATCATTTAAGAAAGGTTCTATTTATTGTATATAAAAGATGATAACGTATAAGAGAAGCAGCTTTTTCTGAAATTTTTTATTAAAGCGCTGAGATTTACATTTATTCATAATTGAGTTTTAGGCATCTTATTTTCCAGCACCAATCCGACCACCAAGGTCAACTTGCCTTCACCACTGCTCTAAGGTTCCCTTCTATATAGCCCACCCCCAGCCTGCTGTCTTGACAGCACCTTTTTAAGTTTCACTGTTAACGTTTGGGTCTTGTGATACAGGTGTAGTTGACTCTGTGGTCTGCGTATTCACCTCTAGCATTCCTTATCCCCTCCAATGTACCGGGGTCTCCTTGACTCGTGCCCTGCCGTGAGAAGCAGCGCTTTCTAAGAAAAAGCAGAGAATCCCAAAACTTAACAAGATGTGCATATAAACATTAAGAAATTTGCTATTCTGTTAATACTGCGTTGCTGGAATCTTCTAGTAAGGAGAAATATACACTAATGATTTTTAAGTCACGAATCTTTATGTGCAATCGATTCACAAAAAAACTCGCTGAAAGACTAAAAAATGATATTGGAGTTAAAAGGCCATATTAGAGGCATACATTTGATTTTATTTCTTAAAACATCTAAAGTCTGTAGTAACCAGAATTTTAAAAAATTGAACCAGAGTGAGATACACGGTAACAAAGTTGTTAGTGATTGTGTATCAGTCATATAGTGCTCTAATATCCATCCCTTCACGGGAGTACATTTCCCACCAGTGTTCTCAATTTCCCTCCCCAGCCACCTGACTGTACAGAAGGCTCCTCCTCCTCCTCCTCCTCCTCCTCCTCCTCCTCCTCCTCCTCTTCCTCCTCCTCCTCCTTCTTCTTCCTCTTCTTCTTCTTCTTCTTCTTCTTCTTCTTCTTCTTCTTCTTCTTCTTCTTCTTCTTCTTCTTCCTCCTCCTCCTCCTCCTCCTCCTCCTCCTCCTCCTCCTCCTCCTCCTTCTTCTTCTTCTTCTTCTTCTTCTTCTTCTTCTTCTTCTTCTTCTTCTTCTTCTTCTTCTTCTTCTTCTTCTTCTTCTTCTTCTTCTTCTCCTTCTTCTTCTCCTTCTCCTTCTTCTCCCTCCTCCTCCTCCTCCTCCTCCTCCCTTGTTCCTTTTCCCTTGTCTCTTGTCCCTCTTCCTTTCCCTCTCCCTCTTTATCTCCCACTCCCTCTGTTTCTCCTTCTCCTCTTCCTCCTCCTCCTCCTCTTCCTCCTCCTTTTCTTCTTATTTCTTCTCTTCTCGCTCTCTCCTTTTGGGCATTATTTGCAATACAGATATACTGAAAGGTTATCATATATATCCCTTTACCAACTTTCAATACTCAGTTCTGTCTAGAGTGCTTATTTAAAACTATTCTTGTCATACCGGCCATAAGTGTGTGGGGTGGGAAGTACAGTTAAGATAGAAAATAGACCAGTTTGACTAGAACTATTTTAAAAGAAATAAAATCCATAAATTTAGTGCTCTTTAAAATGTAATAAAAATCTTATATGTTTGCATCTGTTACAGAATTTGCATTAATGGAATATATATTATTTTTATATTTAATTACCACAGTAATAAATATCACGATCACGATCACGACCACCCTGTTGTTCGTCGATTGCCTTGAGCAGGTGCCAGTAACGTCTTCTTCGTCCTAGCCCTGAGATTTTTTTTTTTAAAGTGCCATATTCAAGGCTTTTTCAGGGTTAGGAGAATGAGACCCATCACTGTTACTGGTATTTGGCATATTGGGTATACCACAGGGAGTTTGCCAGACTCTGCCGTGTGGGCATGTTACATTTGGTAGCCTACCAGTTTGACCAAATTAGGAATGAGATGATAAAATGTCACGCGGCCGCGAATGCGGCCGCGTGCTTCCGGGAGCTGAGTGTGATGATCTCTGGATCCTGGCCATTGTTGGAGTTACACGGCAGTTGGTGGGTGTAACTGTATAGTTACTGGCAGGTCCAGTCCCAAACTGTGCAGGCTTGGAGATCTCAGCCCCGGGTCCCACACACCTGGGTTCCTCTGTCAGTTCTTTTATGCATGAGGCTCATCCAAGTGTGTGGAGAGTGCTCCCAGCATAGCCTTGGCTGGGCCTCGGTGGTCTTCAGCTGTTGGGCCCTGGTGGAGACAGTCAGGCATAGGGTAGGAGACTCTGTCTTGTTCTCTCCCAGGAGCTGAGTGTGATGATTTCTGGATCCTGGCCGTTGTTGGAGTTACACGGCAGTTGGTGGGTGTAACTGTCTAGTTACTGGCAGGTCCAGTCCCAAACTGTGCAGGCTTGGAGATCTCAGCCCCGGGTCCCACACACCTGGGTTCCTCTGTCAGTTCTTTTATGCGTGAGGCTCATCCAAGTGTGTGGAGAGTGCTCCCAGCATAGCCTTGGCTGGGCCTCGGTGGTCTTCAGCTGTTGGGCCCTGGTGGAGACAGTCAGGCATAGGGTAGGAGACTCTGTCTTGTTCTCTCCCAGGAGCTGAGTGTGATGATCTCTGGATCCTGGCCGTTGTAATAAATATACATATAAAAATTTATCATAGGCTGAACATAATTTTTTGTTTTTTCAGTGCGATCATCGAAATTTGAGATTCACATAAAGGTAAGTGTTTAAATGCCGAGCTATATTCCTAGACAAAAATCAGAAATAATTGAAAAAACTTTCTTGGATTAGATATTTTCAATATGCTTGCTCTTACTGCATTTTGCAAATTAGAAAACATAGAGTATGTTGAGTGATTCATAAGTAGAGAAATCAAATTAAAAACGCATGTGAAAAAAGAAAAATATAGAGCAGCTTGCCTTGGCAGAGGCTACGCCAGAGGCTCTCTGAGTGCAGTGGTGGAGCCGCAGCCTCAGACCTGTGGACTTGCTCGAAATATAAAATATTGAGTCACACTCCATGCCCTGCCTCTGTCACCAGGGGCTTGGAACTGCAGTCTGTTTTAATAAACCACTCAGGTGGTGCTGATGCATGCTAATGTTTGCATTGCTCCAAGTTTAATGTCAGTGGATTCATAAAATGGAATAAGCAGTGAGTCAAAACCAGTGTTCTTAATTTGAGAAATATGTGCAAATATATATACATGTCTACAGTCGAAGACCTGTGGTACCCAACCACAGCCATGCTCAAGGTCACTCTCCATGTACTCGGAGGAACCTCACGCATGAAGGAATCGGCAGAGTGACCCAGGTACACAGGTCCCGGGACTGAGATGTCCAAGTCTGCTTGGATCGGAACTGGGCCTCCTCCACCCAGATCCCCCATTTTCCAGTAGGTAGGCAGTTACACCCACAAACTGCCCCGCTGTGTAATCACATCAATGGCCAAGATCCAGAGACTATTAAAAAAAAAGCTCCCGGAAGCTTTAGTTTATAGTCTAATTCTTCTCGGAGAACCTGTCAAGTTACTGAGAGCATTCTGCCCACAGGGCAGAGCCTGGCAAGCTCCCGTGGCATATTCAATATGCCAAAAACAATAACAATGATGTGTCTCATTCCCCTGACCTTGAAGGAGCCTCCAATGCGGCACCATTGGGAAGGACGAGTGAGGAGAGGCTGCTAAAATCTCAGGGATAGGACGAATGCAGACGTTACTGGTGCCTCCTTGAGCAAATCAATGAATAATGAGAAGACAGTGATACAGTGTTATATACATGTATGTTTTCGTATATATAGATGGACAACTATATATATGTATATATACACACACACATATATATATATGTATATATATATGGATATATGGATCTGATTTTCATGCCACTGTTAAGCTAAATGCAACTGATTTACAAAACTTAACCCGTGATAGATTTTTGAGAACTAGTTAAAAACAGATTATAATATTTATAACTCTGGATGTCAAGGCAGAAGGAAGAGAGATGTGGCTTCCTGAGAACTTGTCTCAGGATCTCATTTGTCTAACAGAAACTGAGATCACTTGTCCTGTGTTTTAGGAGTTTAGTCAGGGACAGAGGAGAAAGAAGAAAATTCTTATGAATGGAAAAAATAAATATCTGATCAACATGCTACTTCAAAGACATTTATTTCAAAATCAGATTTACTGAAGTATAATTTATGGGCAAATAATTAATACGTTTTAGGTGAAGATTTCCACAAATGTTTAGAAATGTATTTTGAAAACCTAAGGACATATGGTAAACACTAAAATCAAAATGAAGACTATTTTTATCAACCCTCTCATCCTATTTTTTGGTATTCTTATCTTAAACCTATTACATCTATCAATCTTTTTCTGTCACTATGATTTCCTTACAGAAAACGTATATGTACATGTAGTAATTGTATACTATCTAACAGTTCAAGTCTTCTTTTGCCTAACTGAAATTGTTTGAATTTCTCTTATCAGTATTGTTTCCTGCAGAGTAATGTTCCATTGTACTTAATTCACAGTATATGGTCTCGAGATGCATTTGAATTGTTTACAATCTAGGGCAACTATTAATAAGCATTTTTGAATGTTGGTGGCATGCAGAACATTTTTGTAGATGAAGTTTCTGTTTACCAGAGCAATGAGATTACTGCGTATTATGCCAATGTACTGTTAAATTTTGTATAAAAGTCTGACACTTTTTACCAAAAGAGTCTTTTTTATTTGCTCACTATCAAAAACTAGAAATTTCAAGGTTTTTCTTTTATAACTTTTTCCAGTACTTGTTTTAGTCAGTTATTTCTCTTTAGAGAGAAATATATATACAGCATTTTCATAATCTTGATTTACAATTGCATAATGAGGAAAAATCTTAACATTTCTTGTAAACTCAATTGCAAACTGTGTATCTTTTTGATGAAGTGCCTATTTATATTGATTTTTTTCTGACTTGAGTTATGCGTTACCTTATTATTTAGTTAGAATGTTTTTAGCGTATTCTGCATGTACTTTATCCGCTGTGTTTTAAAATGCTTTCTACTATAACATCAGTAGTCTTTTTTTAATATTATTTTCATGAAACTATTCTAGTAAGCAGAAATTGACCTTCATGCTAGATTAGATACCGTTTTTTTCTGTAAGTCCTTGTTGGGGTTTTTTTGGGGGGTTGTATTGGTATTATTTGGGGGCCACATCAGTTGGTATATAGACATTACTCTTGGCTCACTGCTGAGGAACTCCTGACAGTGCACAGGGTCAAATTTGGATTGGCTGGTTGGAAGGAAAGGGACTTCCACACTGTATTCTTTCTCTACGTCCTATTTGTGTCTTGGTCTCCTATACAAAAGACAGCTCATTCTGAGCCAAAGGTCCTTTCTAAAAATTTTTACGTTTTCAGAATTCATATCTAGGTCTAATAAATCACTTGAATCACTTGTCATCCCGTTGTTCATCGATTTGCTTGAGCGGGAGCTAGTAACGTCCCTGTCGAGTGCTAGCGTAGCCCAGTGGCATATTGGGGGCTCTTTCAGGGTCAGGGGAATGAGGCCCCTTATTGTTACTGTCTTTGGCATATCGAATATGCCACAGGTAGCGAATATGCCAGGCTCTACCATGAGTTAAATACTTCGTGTTATGAAAGATATGGGTCAAGTTTCATTTAAAATGTTTAATCACTTTCTTGAAGGGAAGAGCACACATTCTTTTCAGAAACTTTGTCAAGTGTGTATCTGATCTTCTTCTGAATCTTTAATTATTTACATTGATCTCTTCATCCTTTCCTTTGCCTAAATCACACTATATTAATAATCTCAAATCTTGAAATTAGCCCATGGATGTTCCTCCAATTCATTCTTTTATGAAATACATGTATTTCTTTCTAGATTTCTGCCCCCCCCCCCCAGCAGAAAAACTTGCTGGGATTTGGGTGGGGTATTTTATTTGATTTTATTCTGAGACTTGACTTCATAAAAATGATGTCTTTCAGTATGTCAGCAAGAGACTGCACCACATTTATGGAGGTTTTGTTTGATATTGTAGAACCTCATACTTTAAAAAGATGTTACTGAAACAAAGTATGAGATTAATACCCAAGAATAGCTGAGATCAGCACCAGGAGGATTACTCCATAACTTAGAGGCCAGCCGGGTATCCTAGAGGAAAGGGCTGTTCAGATAGAGAAGGGAGCACCAAATAAAGGATGTTTGGAGGATCCTCCCAGGAGGGGAGATGCATGTCGAAAGTAGACTATGGACTGAACATGTTTGCCACTCAATGCCTCTTTTGCAGACCACAACACCCAAAAGGAGAGAGAGAACACAGGGGATTGCCCTGCCACAGAGACAGGGGGGATGGGGGGATGGGGGTGGGAGGGATATTATCCATGGTGGTGGAAAATGGGCACTGGTGGAGGGATGGGTATCTGATCATTGTATAATTGAAACCCAAGCACAAAAAATTGTAAATCTACAACTTTAAAAAAAAATAAAATAAAGGGAAAAAAATACAATCGGTAAAAAAAAAAAAAGATGTTACTGAAGTAACTTCAGTTCATAATATTATATAGGTTTCAGTCTTATAAATTGATTTCTGAATAAACTATATTATTTTAACTTTCAGGCATGTAGAGTTTTATTTCAACATCTATATAACATTCTGATCACCACTGGAAGTGAAGTTTCCACCTCACATCATATGCCCAATCTTTTAAATATAACACATATTTTGCTATATTTGTATGTCAAGATTTTATTTATCAATATTATAAATGATATAAATTTTATTTTAACTTTCAATTGACTCATTAAGAAATGCAGTTAATATTTGTATCTTATATTATGTATTTTCTAGAGAATTGGGAAAATTCTCTGAAGATAGACATCTGAAGAATAAGGATTTATTTCATTAATGACTGGACAGCTAGACTCTCCAGTTGATGGTGAATAGAATTGTAAAATTTAAATAAATATCCTTGCTTTTTTCCTGATACGAAAGCAAAAGAATAATTTTGCTACTAGTTATAATGGGAGCCATTATCTTATTTTATAAACCCCATTTTTATTTTATATTTTTCAAAAGTTTAATAATTCATTCTTTAAAAAGCTGCAGAGATAGTATGGCAGGTTAAGCACACTACCATGTGGATGACTTGGTTTTGATCTCCAGCATCACAAAAGGTCTCCAAGTCCCATCAGAAGTGAATTCTGATCACAAAGGCAGAAGTAAGCCCTGAACATTGACAGGTGTGTGCCAAACTAAAGAAACTAAAATAATAATTTAGCCTTTAAAATTCTATATGATATAGCATAAACATTTGAAGGCGTGAATGGACGTTAGTAAAGTAAAAGTAAAGGCCCTCCCATTGATCGTCGATTTGCTCGAGCGGGCCCAGTAACGTCTCCATTGGAGACTTTGTTGTTACTGTGTCTGGCATATCGAATACTCTCGGTAGCTTGCCGGGCTCTCCGAGAGGGGCGGAGGAATCGAACTCGGGTCGGCCATGTTGGCTGCGTGCAAGGCAGACGCCCTACCCGCTGTGCTATCGCTCCTGTTGTCAAATACTTTTTCTGTATATCAATATACCTGCTTTTTTTCTTAATCTGCTAAAATCAAACTTTAGGCTATGAATATTGAAAGTTATCTTGCATCATCTATATAAAACTCACTCAAACTATGGTATCTTTCCATACATTTTTATCATTTAATCACTAACGTTATGTGGAGGACTTATTAGCTGGACTCATTAGAATTATTGGGCAATAACTTTTGTTTATTTCAATGTTCTTATTTTATACCAGGATATTCTGCTTTCCTAAAAATTATAAAATGTGATTCTCTTCAAAATAATGTTTCAGAATAATTTGAGGGAGTTATTTTTATTTTCTTAAATATTTGGCAAAAATTTCCATTGAAAACTTACACATAAAATTTTTCTTTGTAGAATGTTTAAAACATTTTAATGTTCAGTATGTTTAAATTCTATTATTATTATTTATAGTCAGTGAATTTCAACCATTTAACCTTTCATATAATTTTGTCAATTTATGTAACATGACAAATATATTGATGTAAAATTAATCAATATATTTATTTTGTATTTATATCTATAGGGTTTTTAGTGATGTCCCTCTGTCATGACTTCTAGTCATTAATTGAACTTTCCATTTTTTTTGTCAAGCTACAGTTTTATTAAATTTATTGATTTTTCTCTAGAATTTATTCATTCTAAGTTTTATTTATTTTTTCTCTAATATTTCCTTTTATCTCCATTGATTTTTATTTTGGACTTTAAAAAATTTCTAAATGTAAAAGCTTAGACAATCGATTTGAAATAATTTTTCTTTATTCAATTATTTCATGATATATGATCCTTTAAAAAAATTGCCTACCTTATCTAAAGTTTTATCTGCTGGTTTTATTCTTGTTAAAATGAAATGTTTTCCAAATTTGCTTGTGAATTATTAACTCGGGTTTTTTTTTTTTTAGAAGCTTGCTTAATTGCCAAATAGGGATTTTAAGGATATTATTTTTGTTACTGAATTGTTGCTCAAATGTATTACCGTCAATGAGCATGTTTTGTAGGATTTCAATTCTTTGCATGTTCTTGAGGGTATTTTTTAGGTAAATATTTAGTGGTTCAGTATACAGTCTAATATTGTAAGCGTTCCACATGCCCAACATAAGTCCTGTGAATGTAATGGGTATTAGTTGTGCCTTTTGGGAAGTTGGGTGGAGTACATGGTCATAGCTTACATCTGGAGCAGCTGAGTTCATTCAGAGCACCCTACAAGGTATTGGGGATTGAGCCGGGGTCAGATGCATGTACGTTGACAAGTACATTTCCCCCTATACTATCCAACCCCTTAATTTTAGGAGAAATTTACTCTAAATGTAGTTTTTTGATGCTTATTGAAGAAAAATTCACGGTCTTTACCTTGTAACTTTTTTTATTCACTGAGTTTCTACTTTTTAAATTTTTTTGCCAAAATTTGGCTTAATTTTGCACTACTTTTTATTTTATTTAACCCTCCTATGTGTTTTACAGTTATTCTCCTTTCCTCCTTTTTAATAGTTTGCTTGGGGTTTTCAATATGTAATTAATCGTTATGTATCATGATAGTAAAGCACTGCAGAATTAGTATAAAAACTTGTAATATGGAGCCAGAAAAGTTGTACGGTGGGTAAGGCAATGGTTTCCACGCGGCCTATTTCAATCTCTGGCACCCCTTATGCCCCCCCTAAACCCCTCCAAGAGTGATCCCTGAGTGGAGCAGGGTGGAGAGTAAGCCCTGAGCACTGCTGGCCATGGCTCCAAATCCTTCAAACTAGTAATAGCTTTATTATTCTGGTATATTTACTCTCATTATGTTTTGTCTCTCAAACTGATTTTCCTGTGGAGCTTTAAATGCTTTCCCATCCAGCCAGTTGATATTATTCCAGAATTTACAGTTGTGGGAGCTTCCTTTTTTTGTGTGTTTCTTTGTGATTTCTGCTGTCCTATTTAAACGGAGTTTTACTGATATCTTTGAGTTATTTTAAGGTTCAATTTAATTATTCTTATATTAGACTGAACAATACCATTAAAAATGATCAGTAATGAGCTTCTGATTTTCTCACATTTCTGTGTAACTCTGTTTTATTTCTTTTATTTCTGTTGAAATCACATTTGTTCATAGAAGTCATCTTCCAATAGAACTTTTAGTATATTATACCGGTGGATTTAAGGTCTGCAGTTTACACTTTCAACATCAAACACATCTTTAGTGTCATTTAGACTGTTTTCTCTTTTTAAGATAATTTTACCTTGTTTTAATTTTTATTTAATTGAATTTTCTGTGTTCTATGTGGAACAACAGAGAATATAAATTGATAGACTGTGCATACTCAGAAAATATGCAACTTTACCTTTGGAAACCATTGACAGTCTAATTATGAGTTAAGATAGGTTTGAGGGTTTTTTTTTAAATTTTTTCCCCTAGTATTACAATTAGGACATGTCTAACATTTTATCTTTATGTCTTTATTTTTCTTTTTGGTGAATCCACGAACCTTAATTATTCTTTTTAAGTATTGCGAAAAGAAAGGGCTGATCATGAATTTAATTTTATACCTTACCCTTAAATGATTGATGTTTCTTTTCCTCTTATTGCTTAGAATTTGGGTTTTCTAATCAGAGCTCTAGCAGATGCATTATTTTTTGATGATCAGAGTCAGAGAAACGGGTGGGAATAGTAGTACTTAGGGTAGGACACTTGATTTACACATAGTCCACCAGGTTCCATACCTGACCTGCCCACACTGAGCCCTGCCAGGAGTGGTCCCTGAGTGCAGAGCCAGGAATACGCTCTTTGGGTGTATCCCTCCAAAATCAAAGAAACAGAAAAAATAGTCAAAGGGATACTTAGCATTGGAAACATACAAAGAACAGTGTGTGTGTGTGTGTGTGTGTGTGTGTGTGTGTGTGTGTGAAAGAGAGAGACAGAGAGAGAGACAGAGAGAGAGACATAGACAGAGATAGAGATAGAGAGGAGAAAGAGTGAGAGAGAAAAAGAGGAGAGCAGTGAGAGAGAGAAAGAGGGAAGAGAGGGAGAGAGAGAGAGAGAAAGAGAGTAGACACTTCAGTGAATGAATTTGTCTTTTAAGTGCCTGTCTTCATTTGACAAGGCGTTTTGTCAAGAGTGACCTTGTTAGAATCCCACAAATGAACAAATGACAGCAGAGTGGCTTCACCAGGAACCTTTTAATTTCAGTTAACTCAAAAGAAGGGGTCGACCTTAATTCCTTCACATTGTCTCTATACATTTAGCAATAGCATACTTGAGTACAGTGTATGTTGAAAGAAAATTGATCAGGCAAAATCGATCAGATGAAAGATCGCTATTGTGATTCATATACCATGGAAATAAATAGCAGAGAAAAATTTTTTGGACTACAGGACAGTAAAGACCTCCATGTCAGTGTACGCTGACATTTTTTAAAAGTAAAGTAAAGTAAGTAAAGGCCCTCCCGTTGATCGTCGATTTGCTCGAGCGGGCCCAGTAACGTCTCCATTGGAGACTTTGTTGTTACTGTGTCTGGCATATCGAATACTCTCGGTAGCTTGCCGGGCTCTCCGAGAGGGGCGGAGGAATCGAACTCGGGTCGGCCATGTTGGCCGCTTGTAAGGCGAACGCCCAAAAAGTCCCCACATTTCTGTATGAGCCATGCTTACAAGTTATTTTGAGTTGATCTAAACTGATGGTTGCAGCAAAACATGTAGACATTTTTTTGTTGTTGTTATACTGAAAATCAGGGCATTTATTATTACTGGCTCTGGTAATAGAGCTTATAGATGTCAATTAATATTCTATAACACATTGATTAACAACAACAAACCCTCCCAACTACAGAAACAATACACCAACTTTCAGCAATGCCTTGGTTGAGAAAGTATTTTTTTCTAAATACATCTTATTCAGTTTTCTCCTGTAATCAAATGTAACTGCTTCCACTACCAAACTGATAATACTGAAAACAATTTTTTTTGATAAAGACTATAATACTGACGTCTACATTTATGAAGCATCACTTGATCACTTTATCAGTTGACTTCCCATTAATCGTCGATTTGCTCCACCGGGCGCCCAGTAACGTCTCTAGTTGTCCCTGTCGCGTGCTAGTGTAGCCCAATGGCGTCTGTTCGCTCTAGGAACATGAAGAGCCTCAAACCGATCGTTCATGATCTTGATGAAGAGTCTGACCATCTGGTAGGTGGGCAGCCACGCGGTCTTTTGACATCCCGTGGAATCCAGTCGGTAACAGCTCTAGTCCAGCGGTCATCTTTAAATCTCATTACGTGACCAGCCCATCAGACTTCTGACGTCTTGGCAAACGAGTCAGGGTGTCACTGATTCTTGACCGTCAACAAAGGTCGGAACTCCAGATTCTTTCTCTCATTTGAGTGAAACGTGATATTCCAAGCATATTTCTTTCAATTCCTCTTTGGGAGACCCGGATAGCGTTCTCATCCTGTTTGCGTAGGGCCCAGGTCTCTGAGGCGTATGTTAATGCAGAAAGAACTTGCTTTGATTATGAAGCATGATAGTCCTAAAAAGAGAAGTAGAAAGAATCCAAGGTAGACACACTGGGTGTTCGTAAGATCTTGCTTTGCAGTCACAAACTCTAACAGGAAGGATACAAAGAGGAAAATACCACAGGAGTGATGGCCCACGCTTGTGAGACTGGGTAGGGATGGATAGTACCAGAGTACAAGTCATTTAGGATATCACTCCATCACATCAAAACATCATTGCAATTATATTTTAGAATTTTTTAGGATAACCATGATGGAATTTATTCCCAATCTAAACAGGACTGAGGTTGTATTTTTTGTTTCTTTTTGGGTCATACCCGGCAATGTACAGGGCATATTCCTGGCATGTGCACTCAGGGATTACTCCAGGCAGTGCTCAGGGGACCATATGGGATGCTTGGAATAGAACCCAGGTCAGCCATGTGCAAGGCAAACGCCCTCCCCACTGTGCTATCACTCCAGCCCCCTGAGGTTGTCTTAATGATTCAGCTAGTTCACTAAATCGTTTTGCATAATTTTGTATGCAATACTACATGCTTAATATATTAATATTTAGTTGCCATTTTCTTATATATGATCTCTTGATAAGTAAGGCATTATATTGTTTAACTGTAATTAGAGCAACTCAGTTAAACGCTCAAAATTGCTATGTAGCGTACAACTGTTACTTAGAAAACTAATTGTTTAGGATCTAGATGACTTGTATATTTAAGAAAAATGGGACGACATAACTCAAATCCTAATCTTCTGAATAATGTATAAGTATCTTATCACCCTGAGATCAAAAATGGGCACTTGTAACTCTCAAACTTAGATGGTACAAAGTGAGGGTTTTCAATTTGTTCATGAGATCTTCTCAAGTGAAAGTGAATTTACTAATTAATTCAGTTTCCTTGTGAGGAAAAGTTGAAAATAAATGAAGAAGATAGGAAAGAAAATTAGAGGAAATCCTAGGTAGGCATATTGGGTGTTCCTAAGATCTTGCTTTTCCAGTCACAAGCTATAACAGGAAGGATACAAAAGAAAAATATAACACGGAGGGAATGATGACCCATGCATGTGGGAAATGGGGTAGGGATGGATAGTGCCAGAGTATTTCCTGCAAACAGACTTGAAACTGTGTCATTACTGCATCTATTAGGATATATGAACAAATAAGATAGGCCCTGAATATGTTATTTTCGGTTTCATCTCAAAGTTTTAAATTGGAAGAAAGTCTCTTAGGAACTATTAAAACTGTTGTGTGCTGGGATTCATATTTTGGTTTGTTTTGGGACCACACCCAGTGGTTCTCAGAGCTTACTCCTGTCTCTGCACTCTGGAATGACTCCTGATGGTGCTGGGGGGACCATATGGGATCAAATCTGGGTTGGTTGTGTATAGGCCAAATGCCTTATCCACCGTAGTATCACCCGGACCCACCGGGATTCTTTTAAATGTAGTAATAGTAATACACTTTTTTTTTTGGTTGAAAGAAAAGATCCCTGATGTTAGTATCCTTACCTGCTAATTCAGATCCAATTGTCAGGTATCAAACAGGATTTTAATAAACCATGAAATATATTGCTCAAGACAATCATATGGGTGAAACACAAAATCACAAACGTCTCCTTCATCCTAGCCCTGAGGTTATATTCAAGACTCTTTAGGAGAATGAGGCCCATCATTGTTACTGGTATTTGGCATATTGGGTATGCCAAGGGGAGTTTGCCAGACTCAGCCCTGTGGGCAGGCTACATTCGGTAGCCTGCCAGTTTGTCAAAGTAGGAATGAGATGTCATAATAATAAGATGTCGTGCGGGAGCTGGTTTTTATAGTCTCAGAGTCTTGGCCGCTGATGGGATTACATGGTGCCAGGGGGCCAGTTGGTGGATGTGACCCCCGCCTACTGGAATTTGGAGGATCTGGGTGGAGGATGCTCGGCCCAAATCCAAGTAGGCTTGGAGATCTCGGCCCCGGAACCCGCGTGACTTTGTCCCTCTGCCAGTACCTTCATGTGTGCGGAGAGTGGTCTCAGCATGGTGGTGGCTGGTCCTGGAGGTCTTTGGCTGCCGGAGCCCTGGTCAGGGCGGGGAGGAAAGCTCAACCCGCTCCCCTCCAAGGGGTCCCGGCGAGTGAGGACAGTCAGGCGCGGGGGCAGAAGACTGCACTCTTCTCTTCTGGGATCTGGGTTTTATAGTCTCTGAGTCTTGGCCGCTGATGGGATGGGTGAAACACATGCATGGAAAAACCATACCCTTCACATTTTCTACCTTTCCTACAAGGATGCTATTTGGTATAATTCATAGTTGGTTTATTCTTAGTATGCTTGACTTTGAAGTCTTATTTTAGCCAAGTGATGCATATGATTGTCGACAAATCATCTAGTCAACCTTCTATTCTCAATCTTTAATGTGCCCCACATGTCCTGGAAGGCTTTGATACTATGTAAAGTACCTATTTCAAAACCTTTAGGTCAATCACTATCTTTTGTTACTTGTGAGAACCTGAATATTTGATTGCCACTGTTAAATTAAAGATAGAGACAATAGCCATTCTTTCGGAGAGTATTTCTGGAACCCTCAGTTCATGATTTCTCAAGGAGCACAGGATAAAATTGCACATGATTGGGCTATCGTCTAATTTATGGGTGAGTCTAAAACAATTTTAGGAGCTTAACACGGCAATAGCCCTTTGGGGTTTTAACTCTGTCAACTGGCTTGCAAATCAGAAAATTGATAGCTCTATTATGAAGGCATGTGAAATATCAAGCCCATGGATGGAATGTAATGCTTAACTGCTTTATGAGGTGGCCCAAAATTGCTGACTGATTTGCTGGCTTGAATCCTGCTGAATGGATCCCTTTAATTGCCTCGAGAATATTCTGCTAAATAATTCAAAAGAACTGGGCCTAAAAGGAAAGAGAGATATAAATTCAAATGGATTGAATTTGAATTAGAGAGTGTTTTTGAGGCAAGGTTTGATATAAAAATGGTGAGTGTTTCAACCATACTGAAAAAAAAAAAGAAGTTATCAAAGCTGAATGAGACAGAATGCATATGGTTTTTGTGCAGTCTCAGATACTTCCTATTCCTTTTTCAATGATCCCCACCGTAAGGAAGAGTGTTCCCACACTTGTAGCATTAGTTTTCTATTTTTATAGCATTTAGTTTCCTTAAGTCAAAATAATTCCAACTTAATGCACTATACCTACTGGCAAGTCAATTGACAAGTGTATTAACTGAACATGTACTATGTGTTAGGGATTTTAAGCATTAGGTATACTAAAAAAAATTTAAAAAATAATAAAACAGTTCTTACTTAAATCCAATGTGCAATGAAGACACCTTAAACTAAATTATGTTGTAAGGGTTTTTTAAAGATATCATGTCATTGTATGACTAATTTTTAAAACATGATCTAAAGCATTTCACAGATCTGAAAATTACATACTATTGTGAAATAATTAAAAGAGGTAGAAATAAATAATGGACACAGACATAAGGTGAAAGCATAAAAAAGGTGCTGTCACTGTCCTCCCATTGTTCATCGATTTGCTTGAACAGGCCCAGTAATGTCGCCATTGTGAGACTTGTTACTGTGCTTGTCATATCGAATACGTCATGGGTAGCTTGCTAGGCTTTGCTGTGCGGGCGAGATACTCTCAGTAGCTTGCCGTGCTCTTCGAGGGGGGCCGAGGAATTGAACTCAGGTCGACCACATCTGCCGCGTGCAAAGCAAACATCCTACCCCTGTGCTATAGCTCCAGCCCTAAAAAAAGTCCTAAACCTAGCTAGTACATTGTACTATTGTTAGTGGGTAAAACTGAGAGGTAGTACAGTGGGTAAGGCCTTGCATGCTGTTGTCCTGGATTTGTTCTTGGCACCCCCTGTGGTTATCTGAGCACTGTGAGTGTGGAGCCAGGGTGAAGCTCTGAATCCAGCTGTATTACCCAAATTTAAAATCTTAAAATTAAAAAATAAAATTTATAGCACAAATCTGAAATAGATAATTTGCATCCTCTTTAAAAGATTCTTTTAAAATATTTGCCCACTAAAATATTCTCGGACTTACCACCTTGTGACTTTCTTATACTTATGAGAAATTGTCCAGGTGGTACCTAGTCTCTGATTTCCTATACTATCTCCCTTCCGCTTCATGACCCAAATTGCCAGATTCACAGTCAGCATTATTCTGAGAACTGTCTCTGTCTTCTCACGTTTTAATTCATTTGTCAAAACGTGCCACCAAAATCTATGAGGCAGACGTTCTTTAGGATATTTCTGAGGTGCATTAGAAATATTGGGCCAGAGTGACCTCACATAGGAGAAAACAGAGCGTCATCACCAAGATTCCTTCTAATCTGGAGAGCTGACAAGACGTCTCCACACATATGTGCACACTTAAATGCAATGAGGATAGAAAGGCCCCAAGGTTCTCAAACTCCCTCATCGTAGTCTCCTCCACACTTTTGGATCTCTTTGAGGATTATTGGTTTCTCTCAAATGACTCTCCTAGGGAATTTGTTTCGAATAAAGAAACTTTGAAGGGGCCGGACGTATAGCACAGCAGGCAGGGCGTTTCTGTGCACGCAGCCGACCTGGGTTCAATCCCTGGCATCCCATATGGTCCCCTGAGCACCAGGAGTAATTCCTGAGTGCAGAGCTAGGAGTAACCCCCTGAGCATCGCCGGGTGTGACCCAAAAAGAAAAAAAAGAGGAAAGAAACTGTGAAGCTGGGGCAAAGTAGAGAGCTTCCATGGATTGTGTGAGGCTCCTGCTCCACTCCCTGGAAGTGCGAGAAGAGAAAGGAAGAAGGAAAGATAGTAAAGAAAGGAAGAAAATAAATGTGACCCTCTTTGGCACACATTCAGGAGTGGCTCATAATTTCTAACTCGCTGAGTACTTTGGACAGCTATCTGAGGGCATGTGAAGTCTCGGCCACTGGAAAGAAGTAGGACAGAAACTGCCCACAGCTTCCATGCTCGGCCTCCCATTGGCTTTAGGATACAAAAGATGGTCCAATATAGGATCATTGGACTGGACTGACCAAAGAGTTTTAATGCACCCTAACTAGGTGAAATTACTGGCACCTGAGCTGCGCAGGAGGAAGAGAGCGGCTTGGAACGCCTTCAAGAGCATCAAAGAAATAGCTAAGAGGATGAAGAACCTCTGGCTCTGGGCACATCTCTTTGATTCGACTGTTCTTCCTGCATTAACATATGCCTCAGAGACCTGGGCCCTACGCAAACAGGATGAGAACGCTATTTGGGTCTCCCAACGATGAATCAAAAGAAATACGCTTGGAATATCACATTTCACTCAAATGAGAGAAAAAATCTGGAGTTCCGACCTCCGTCGACAATCAAGAATCAGGGACGCTGTCTTGTTTGCCAAGATGTCAAAAATCAGATGGGCTGGTCATGTAATGAGATTTAAAGACAACTGCTGGACTAGAGCTGTTACCGACTGGATTCCACGGGATGTCAAAAGACCGCGTGGCCGCCCACCTGGTCAGACTTCTTCGTCAAGATCATGAACGATCGGTTTGAGGCTCTTCGTGTTCCTAGAGCGAACAGACGCCATTGGGCTACACTAGCACGCGACAGGGACAAATGGAGACGTTATTGGCGCCCGCTTGAGCAAATCGACGATTAACGGAAGTCAAGTGATCAAGTGATCAACTAGGTGAAGTCTAGTATTATCTGAACACAGAGATATATTAAGTATTGTCATTGCTTCTTCTTCCCATCATTTTAATTTGAAGAGTTTGGGGTGTCTAAAAAATTTTTTAAAAATTAAACCACAAAATGAAACCATTAGAATCTCTCAAGAATGAAAAACCACTTCCCTCTGTTGTGTATGATGCTGTGTTGCTATGGTTCTTTTTATGATTATTGCATTATTTGAATTATAAAACAGGAAGCTCACATCAAATTAGAATAGTGATGAGACAATTAAAGAATTTTCTTCCCCATTAACTTTTGTTGAGCATTCTTTAATTGCTACCCTCCGGAAGAGACTTTCTGACCCAGAAGAAAGAGGAAAATCTTTCCTCTTCTCATTGTTAACTGAACGATGAAAACCTGGGGCAATGACATACAAATAGTGTCAAGACTAGATCATGAAAGCGCTAGTGAAAATCATGCTATCAGATTTATCTATAATGTTTGATAGTTTCAAAGAGATGGAGCATCAAGATTAAGGACCAAGAGGGGATAATCTATGTTATACATGTAGTCAAGGAGAATTTTCAAAGTCTTAATATTAGGAAGCAATGGATTTTCATTCTTATCTAAATAGCAACAATGATTCTTACTTGTAAGAGATAATATAGAATACCAGTCTCATAATAAGTATAAAGATAAGTGGAATAATACGAGTATAAGTAGTAGCTTCTATCAAGAGTAGATTTGGTTGATCTTGGCATTTCTTTATTGAGCATATTTATATTAAAGCATATAATATTTCTTATATACAGAATTATCCCTTTTACTAGTTAGAGGTCATCTTTTCCTAAGGAAATCTAAATCATACCCATCCAATATGGTTAATGACTATGTTCTTTTCTAGTCTCAGACCGTGGTGGTTCTCATACTAGTTTCCCGACACTGCAGATGAGTTAATCAATATTTATCTCCTGGTTTAGCGTCTTGCTCAGTTATTGTGGTGTCTTAGGCTCAGGAATGAGAATCTTTGTTCTGTCTCTCACTCACCACACGATCAAACTCTAAGAACACGGTAGTCATTAAAGACTGCTGTTCAGAGGATGTTCACTCACAGGATTTGCTTGCCCTGCATCTCTGGCCATCACAGCGAAATTTTTTTAACTCCCCTGCCTTGTCAGATGTACAGAACAGAATCAAATAAATTCCACAGAGAACTTTCAGTCAATTCTGGCTTCAAGGAATTGGTTGACTTGGTGGTTATAAAGCACTGATCCAGGATCCATTCGGTTAGATTATTTTAAGATTAAAGGTAAAGGTAAAGGTAAAGGCCCTCCCGTTGATCGTCGATTTGCTCGAGTGGGCCCAGTAACGTCTCCATTGGAGACTTTGTTGTTACTGTGTCTGGCATATCGAATACTCTCGGTAGCTTGCCGGGCTCTCCGAGAGGGACGGAGGAATCGAACTCGGGTCGGCCATGTTGGCTGCGTGAAAGGCAGACGCCCTACCTGCTTAGAGCTTATTATTGTTTAGATACATTTTGTGTTTAAATTTGTAATTATCACTACATTTTTTCAAACAATTTAAATGCATTAGTGCTTTTTCACTGACATGCTCCATTTTGCTCATGTAAACATGATGTATGTTTCTCTGTCAGGACTAAGTGTGATTTTAAAAATCATCTTCAGGACTATATAATTTTTTTTCATTTTCATTTCATTTCATCATCCTTTTATTTGTCAATTGCCTCGAGCAGGCCCCAGTAACGTCTCTTTCGTCCTAGCCCTGAGATTATATTCAAGGCTCTTTAGGAGAATGAGACCCATCATTGTTACTGGTATTTGGCATATTTGGTACGCCACGGGGAGTTTGCCAGACTCAGCCCTGTGGGCAGGCTACATTCGATAGCCTGCAAGTTTGTCCAAAGTAGGAACGAGATAATAAGATGTCATAAAAGATGTCCTGGATTTTATAGTCTCTGAGTCTTGGCCGTTGATGGGATTACACGGCGCCAGGGGGCCAGTTGGTGGGTGTGACCCCCGCCTACTGGAATTTGGAGGATCTAGGTGGAGGATGCTCGGCCCAAATCCGAGTAGGCTTGGAGATCTCGGCCCCGGAACCCACGTGGCTTTGTCCCTCTGCCAGTACCTTCATGTGTGCGGAGAGTGGTCTCAGCATGGTGGTGGCTGGTCCTGGAGGTGTTCGGCTGCCAGAGCCCTGGTCGGGGCGGGGAGGAAAGCTCAACCCACTCCCCTCCAAGGGGCCTCGGCGAGGAACAGCCAGGCGCGGGGGCAGAAGACTGATTTTTAAAATCAGAAAATATGTTATTTCTCCAATAGATTCTTCTCTTAACTCTGTGTATCTTAAATTTACTAATGTATTCTAATGTTGTCTTTTGAAAGAAATAATTCTCATTCTTATTTTCAGGGCTTTTATTAAAACATTTTAATACACATAAGAATTTTAATTGCCCACTTTTTAAGTTTTTCATATTTTACATATGCACTATCAATTCTAGTGTCGTAAATAATGACTGATTTTTCTGCATGTGACACCATTCTGTATTTAAAAGGTGTTAAATTATAAACCAAACCATGTGCCTTTTATATCCACTCTGTGCTATTTTAGAGGTTGGAAAACTAAGAGATTAAGCAATATATCTAAGTGTTTCTGTTCTGGTGGTTACTGGCCTGCCTGCGATGACCCCGGGGTCACCTGGTGTTTTCAGAAATGATCGCTGTCCCCCCAGCAGGCTTATGGCAATGCAGGAAGGAATGGGGACCACCAGACTGGTTGATAATCAGCGGCCATTTATTCAAGTCTCACAGCATTAGTTTTAGGGAAATCATGAAGGGTTGGGGACATAGAAGTCATTGAACATTATCATAAGCAATAAAATGATGTAAAGCCCTTCCTTCAGGGAAATTTTAGGAGATTTACTCAAGGACAAAAATCTCATCAAAGTGCTCAGCAGTCATCTATCTAAGGGTGTATTGCTTTCTTCTTTCCTTAGACAGTATCCATTTTAGCAATCATTTTAAATTTGCTTCTTAGTATATTTCTAGTCATTTTGTATGAGCACTGCAAGAGATATCTTAAGCTTAAAGGGTGACTCTTCCTGGAGATCACTTCATCACTTAACTTCCCGTTAGTCGTCGATTTGCTCGAGCGGGAGCCAGTAACGTCTCCATTTGTCCTTGTCACGTGCTAGTGTAGCTCAATGGCATCCATCATTCCTGGAGATATCTTACTATAAATTTAGACTACAGTCCTCAGACCAGGTTAGTCTTTCCTAACCCTAGCAGGGTCCTTATTCAGTTACTTTTTTGAATCATGACAGAGTTTGTTCCATGACTGTGCTCTTAACTTATTATACATCTTATGGTGCTTATCCTGTCTCTTTTAGATGCCAGGGTAGCTAACAACTTTCCCTGGGACCATCTAAGTCCCTCGCAGGGACCCCCTCCCCTCTGGGATGCTAGGAACTAAGGGCAACTGAGGCTTAAGTCAAATAGATATAATGGATCCATTATATTTATCCAGGAATAAATATTATTCAGAGGCAATTAACTCCCACGTTACAAAAGCATAGCATTAACTATCTTCCTATACCTATACAAAAAGGACATTGCCTAAAACAACCTATGCAAAGGACATAAAAGAAAGAGAAAAGCAAGATTTCACTTGCATATATGAGTACAGAGTCCGAAGCATTTGGCTTTACAAGTTACAGGGTCTAAATTGGGGATCACAAATCAATCACAAATCATCCTGTTAATCGTCGATTGCCTCGAGCAGGCCCCAGTAACGTCTCCTTCATCCTAACCCTGAGACTATATTCAAGGTTCTTTAGGAGAATGAGACCCATCATTGTTACTGGGATTTGGCATATTGGGTACGCCACGGGGAGTTTGCCAGACTCTGCCGTGTGGGCAGGCTACATTCGGTAGCCTGCCAGTTTGTCCAAAGTAGGAATGAGATAATAAGATGTCATAATCTGCACGGTTCTGGGAGCTGGTTCTGGGAGTCTCTGAGTCTTCGCCGTTGACGGCGCCAGGGGGCCAGTTGGTGGGTGTGACCCCCACCTACTGGAATTTGGAGGATCTGGGTGGAGGATGCTCGGCCCCAATCCGAGTAGGCTTGGAGATCTCGGCCCCGGAACCCGCGTGGCTTTGTCCCTCTGCCAGTACCTTCATGTGTGCGGAGAGTGGTCTCAGCATGGTGGTGGCTGGTCCTGGAGGTCTTTGGCTGCTGGAGCCCTGGTCGGGGCGGGGAGGAAAGCTCAACCCGCTCCCCTCCAAGGGGCCCCGGCGGCGAGGACAGTCAGGCGTGGGGGTAGGAGACTGCCAAATTGGGGATATACGTGATTAACAGAGAAAGAAGAACACAAAGATGGGAGGGTGGGGTTAAAGGTAAACACAGAGGATGGGAGTGCCTAAGGAAGTTGGGCATGCATCTGGAGCACTATTGTGGGAGTAACTCAATAAACCTTAACTGGCTTCAGAGGGTTGGGAGGTGGGGGAAAGGAGAAATCAATCTACTTCTTAAAATGCTTAAAACTGTAATCCAGCATTTAAGGTTATACAGATAGCAGATAATCCTTTTAGGATTTAAATAAAGGTTGATTTACAGTTATGCCTGCCTTATAATTTTTATTTTTATTCTATAGATACGCCTCATTCCTTTCTTTTGTAGATATACCTCACTTTATACTTGTCAAATAATACTTAAAGTTCCTCTGTGTTTTCTCTAATTCCCCAACCTTAGTCTTCACAGTTATTTCATTTGTAGCCATCTGTGTTAGCCCTCAACTTCCTCATCTCATGAGCTGCGCATGTCTGTGTCAGAGCTGGATTCGCACCCTGGGCATCACACAGGGTCGGGGTACTTCCCCAGGAAACAGTTTCCTGCTCCTGGACCCCCAAGTTTGAAAGAGATTGCATGTGACAACTTTTGACTGAGGTGTGCTTACACAGTTCTCTCAAATTTACATCTCAAAATCGTGAATTTTATCTTCAGGGTTACTGAAGTCCACCTTCACACTGGAAGAATGATTTTTCCTCCCTACTATTCTTCCTTACTAATGTGTCTCTCTCAGATGACAGTATCTTCTGGGTTTTGTAGCTTTGGCATTTGACTCAGCAAATGATTTCGTGTTTTTTTTTTATCTTGCTTAGGGGCGAAATATACTGTTTTTTTCCATGTCTGTAGACTCAGATGCATACTTTAAGTACTTTAAATGCATATAATTTAAAAATTCCTTTATTTGGATGAGGAAAGCACCTTTTGTTAAATTCAACATATGGCTAAAATATTATGCTATTTTGTACTTTACTATAATGTAGGTAATATGGTTGCAACACTGTTAATATTTATAGTAATGATGTGTAACATCACTTTTCCATGACCATCAAAATGTCTAAGACTCCCCACATGTCACCTTTAGTCCACCTTTCTCCCCAGTACTTGGTAATCTGAGTTTTATTTTGAAATCAAAGGCCAACGGTTTTTGTTGTTTTTTTTTTCCAATTTTAATTTGTTGCACAATAAATCTTATCTAGACACAGATTATCAAAACTTTCTGCATGAATGACTATGGGTCTGAGCCTTCAGCACTTATTCTTATTCTCTTGACACCAAAGGAAAGATATATTTGCTTTTAATGTAGGGAAAATTAATTCTGGGAATTTTATCTTTCAGTTCTAAGAAGCAACAATTAAATGTCATCGTGAACAATGAGAGAACAGAGAACAATTGTTCATGATTTAATGGTTACATACAGATATGAATATATTCTCCAAATTTTATTTTATTTTCCATTTCCTTGTGTGAAATCAGAGGCTTCGTTTGCCAAAAAGTCATATGCAAAATTATCTGCTTTGGGTAAAATGGAAGAAGAGGATATTTATCTACTAGAAATTGTATGCATGAGCTGGAGCGATGGTGCATGAGGTAGGGCTCTTGCCTTGCACACAACTGACGTGAGTTTGATCCCCGATATCCCAAATCTAAGCACAGACACAAGAGTAAGATCTGAGCACCACTGGTGAAAGCCCAAATAAAAACAGCAAGAAAAGGCAAAAGAAATTCCATGGTGATTCTATGAAGATGACTTTTTATATGCCAAACTAAGAACCTCCTGAAAAGAGACATCTGAAAAATATTTCCAAAAGTTACACGAAAGAAAATTCAGTAAAATTATTCTTTTTAAAAGCGTTTTTCTTTATTTATACCAACAATCTGTCAAATATATTACATATAGAATTGTACAATATAAAGGATATTCTTGCTTTCTTAAATTCTAAGAGTTCAATTACTGGGGCAGGGAGAAATGACAGGGAAATGTATCCTTTTAAAAATCATCTCAGAAAATCCAAAGGCTTTTGTGGTGGTCAAAGTCTGACACTATTATATTTTAAACATCCAAGTCTCATAATAAACATGTAAATTATTTTTGGCCAGTTAGATGTAAGATTCGTTTCATTGTTTAAACCCCTAGTTTGTAAGAAATAAACACAAAAGGGATAATTTAAAAACATTCTTTAGCTAAGTGTTATAATTCAAGAGTTCTTTGTATGAAAGCTAAAATAACATTTTCTACTGAATGTATTTGCTTTTTTTCAATGTTTCGGTAGGTGTAGAGAAAAATTGGAAGCTGCGTATCATCAATTTCATCTGACAAACACTCACTTAATGGTAACTCTGTGCCAAGAATCCTGATAAATTTTCTAAATGAATAAGGGAATCTGTGTGTTGGAAGATCTTCCACACTTCTGGATGAGATATATGTCTAAGTAATTAACTGTCAAACAATATACTAAATGTTATAATAGCAGATTATAAAAATACCCACAGAATAAACCTTAAGAAATAATTAACTCATTTATAAAAAATATTCTCACCTAATCACTTAACATGTTAGGATCCTCTGAGGAAAGGTGGCTTACATTGTATTTATGACTTCAAATTTGCTGATACTTCTATTATGCAGTGGGGAAAAGAGAGTGCATTTCTTCCTTTAGTATTGTCCTATGGTCATGTTGAATTGCTGTAACTCATGGGTATTAGTTATATCGTCCAGGTATAACACAGAACTTCCCCTGAGTCATGAACTTATTATTACTTTAATACAAAGGAAGCAGAAAATTTTGGGGAAAAGAGTCAAATGAAGTCAACCATGAGCCACTTAAACACTCCTGTCCTTGGAAATCATTTATTCATCGAACGCTTGTTTCAGTTTTCTTGAAGTAATTTATCATGTTATTCAAGTAGGCTCAAAAGTCAGCATTACATAAAACCATTCTTGATTTTTTTTATAACAAATAGCTTTCTTCCTCATTCTGGATAAACTTATTCTGCATTATTTTCAGATATATTTAGCTACCGAATGTAACCTGCCCACACGGCAGAGTCTGGCAAACTCCCCGTGGCCTACCTAGTATGCCAAATACCAGTAACAATGATGGGTCTCATTCTCCTAACTCTGAAAGAGCCTTGAATATGGCACTTTTTAAAAAAATCTCAGGGCTAGGATGAAGGAGACGTTACTGGGGCCTGCTCGAGGTAATCGACAAATAACAGGATGGTCGTGATCGTGATATTTAGCAGACTTTAGTTTTATTTCTATACTGGTAGCTTGTCTCCTTCTTAGCAGAATACAAGTTTGCCCAAGGAGAGGAATTGTATTCTTTTTGTTCCCTGCTGTATTCCTGAAACCTTGGCAATGCCTTATGATTACTAAGAGTTCTAGAAACATTTTCAAGATGACGGGTTGACTTATGGATAATTATGTTGTAGGCCATCTATTCTGTACTCTGTGATGCCAAATAGGACACTTAACTCATCTGTAAGGAGATAAATTAGATCAAATCTCTACATTCAAATACATAACTGGAAATGGTCTGCCAGTTATAAAAGAGATGTGTTCACAGGGCTGTGGGAGTTCAGTGAAAGAAACCAGCACGTGGCTTGGGGAAGTTGTGAAGGTCCCCCAAAACAATTTATAACTGAAAGCTTACCAATTAGTAAGACTGATACATGAAAAAAAAAACATGGAGTCATTGTAAGACAGGGAGATGTAGATGAAAAAATTTTATTGAGCAATAGACTAAATCAGTGGTAATTAGAAATGAATATCATCAAAATCTAATTCATCAAAATATGGTAATCATCAAGAGTATCATCAAAATATGGTAATGACTCAGAGGGTTTGCTGGAGGCAATGGGCCCGATATATGAGATTTTTGTTTTAAGTAGCACTGTAAACACTGTCCTCCAGTTGTTCATTGACTTGCTTGAGTGGGCACCAGTGACGTCTCCATTGTGAGACTTGTTACTGTTTTTGGCATATCGAATACATTACGGGTAGCTTACTGGGCTCTCCAAGAGGGACAGAGGAATAGAACCTGGGTTGGCGGCATGCAAGGCAAACTCCCTACCCGCTGTGCTATGGCTCCGGCCCAGAGAAATAGCAGCTGAGGGAAATATAGAGGAGGTCCAGTGTGAGATGAGGCTGCTTTTTGGCAAAGGCAGACGAGGGTAAATTGTCTGAAATAAATGAACAGCATAAAAGAAAATGCTGGAGCGAGTTCAGAGGGAAAAATATTAGAATCGTTGGAGTCCCTAAGGTACAAGAAGGCACATTTGATGAAGAATCAATAGTTCTAGGAATCATATTATAGATTTAACAAAGTTAAGGATACAGAAAACAAAATACAAGAGACCAGAAGGATCCCAGATTAAAATAAACAACTAGGGAAATTCTAAGACACATTGTCCTCAACCAAAGACAAGAGAGAGCAGGCTGAAAGTAGCAATATCCGAAAAGAAATACATACAAAGGAGAACCCATAGGGTTCAGAGAAGATCTATCAAATGGGATTCTTTAAGCCAAAAGAAAATGAATGAATCAAGGAGACGAGAAAATGAAAAACCAAAAACTAGTATGTCTAGTTAGATTATCATTCAGAACTTCATGGACAGACAACAGCTTACAGAATTATAGTCTTAAAACTAGTTTCGAAAGAAGTGTTCAAAGGTGCTTCTTTCTTTCTTTCTATCTATCTATCTTTCTTTCTTTCTTTCTCTCTTTCTTTCTTTCTATTTCTTTTCCTTTTTGGGTCACATCAGTGAGGGGTACGTTGATGCCATTATGTGTGTGAGAAACATTAACAATAGTGTTGTAAACCTATAAACTCTAAATAAAAAAGATATTCAGCTAAGAATAAATAATAATAATAGTTTTAATGGTGATGATGATGATGATCATGATTAAGTTCTTGCAAGCAATATTTAAAAGTAAATATAGGGTCACTGGTACTACTGGGGGTAACACACTTGCTTTACATAACAGCTCCTTCTCTTGCAGCTCAGGTTTGAGTCATCAGTGCCACACATGTTCCCTTAAGCAGTGGTGAGGGATCAGCCCTAACCACAGAGCCAAGCATAGCCCTTGAGTGCTACCAGGCATATTCCCAGAACAAAACAAACAAACAACAAACAAACAAGCAAGAGGTTAATACAATAAGACGACTACCTAGAATTTACACAGTGGACATTTGATGCATACATTTTGACAGAGACTCCGGAGATGCTTGTAAACTTTAATATCTGAAACCGTAGTCAAAAAGAGTATATTTCAAATACTGTTTCTTTTTTTTTCATTTTCAGTTTTTAATTTTCTAATTTTTTTTTGGAACATGTATTTTTTAAGCTAACCACAGTGAGATATACAGTTACAAAGTTGTCCATGATTCGGTTTCAGGCATACAATGATCCAATGCCCGTCCCTCTACCAGTGTCCATTTCCCACCACTAGTGACCCCAGTTTCTCTCCTGCCACCCTCGGTCTCTCCACCTGCCTCTATGGTTCTTTGGTTCTATGCCAGGAACTTCATTTTTCCTCTCTCTCTCTCTCTCTCTCTCTCTCTCTCTCCCCTCTCTCTTCTCTCCCCCGCCCCACTTCCTCTTTCCTTTTGAGCGTTATGATTTGTAATACAGATACTGACAGGTAATCATGGTCACTCTGAATAAGAACTGCATGCTGAAAGTAGGTAAAGGATCAAACATGATATCCTTTTTTTTTATTACTGAAACATTAAGAGATATGAAGTGGAGTATTAATAAATAAAAAAATTGTTCCTTGCATCCTCCTATTGAATGAAGACTTGGGAAATTATTTACCTACTATATATCATTTGTCTCCCTATCTTCACACATGCCCTTTTGGTACTTTGCCAGACTCTGTGCAACACAAAGTATAAAGTCTTGGAATCAGAGTTCACTCGGTTTAAAGAATGAGGAAAGCACTACATGGTCACATTTAAGAGTAGAGTTGAATCTTTGTTAGCTGGTCCCACCATAGGATATCTTTAACAGATTATTTAAACCCAGAGACTTTATATTTACCTAAGAAAGGGCACAGACATATTTATTTTCTTGGTTTATGTGATTAATGTATACGTGTTTTGCTTAGAATTCGGCTCATGTTGTATCACTTAGTAAATATATAGTGGACAATAGCTTAGATAATTGTTCCAAGATGTTTGTTGATTTCTTTTATTTTAATCCATCAACTCCTCCTCTACCATATTACCTTTTGATTCTTTCCAATATTTCGATCTGTCATCTCCTCTTTCTGCAGGAATATATTTATTTTTTCCATAAATATACATACTGGTCTTTACTCACTTTTCTTTCAGTGAAGTTGTACTACGTTCTATCAACTTCTGTCCTACCACTTAGAGCGGGCTGTATTACAGTTATAAATACTTGCATCTTAATTTGTCCAAGACTGATAGACATTTTCTATTAATGAAACTTTGAATATGGTTTTGCACATAAGTATATCATTTAAATTAATTTATAATCTAAGGACAGAAAAAAGTGAGTTCTATTAACAAGTATAGCAAGGCATCTGACACAAACCAGAACACTTGAATAAAGAGCTGTGTATAGTTCACATACTTAAAGGCAAAATTACTGCTGAAATAATACTTTGAAAGTACATCACGATGCATTTCCTCATTGCCATCTATCATTCAAGACCTTGCAAATTGTTTCATTTTCTGAAAAGTGCTGATTGGTATTGTTTCTGCGTGCTCAGATCAGCTTTATATAGCGAAATGGGAACTGGCTCATTGCCCCAAATACTTGCAATCAAAAGATGTAGGTGATAGTCTCAGCAGCAAAAAACAAAACAAAACAAAACAAAAACAAAAAAAAACAAAACCCAGAGGAACTATCAAGCCAGGTAATCACTGATTCTCTGTTACCAGATCACATTGACCAGTTTGACAGTGGCGTTTTATAGTGATTCATTTAAATTGTCCAAATAAAGATTGATGGAGAAGGCCAGAAATAAATTCCCTGAGAGTTTTGCTTATCAAAATAAAAGCAGTGCCAAAGCTCATGAATGACGTAGCAGCAATTAATCTGAATCATATACCAGATAGCCGTGGCAGTCATTTCTCTGTGACTGCAGGGATTTAAATTAAAGGGGCAGCGCAAGGGAAAACAAATCAATAGGTCTTTCTCCCAGATTTCTGTTTTGCGTCTTGAAGAGTTGAGTGCTAGATTTGGCAGGAGTCCCCGTAACGTGCAGGGAATAGATCAAACGTGTCAGGCGCTGTGCTAGATGCTTAAAGATGTAGCTTCAGTGGTGGGGAGACAAGATCAGACGTCTGGGATGTCTATCACTGAACATCACCGGGCTGCTGGGAGACATTCTGCATCTCAGTGTGTCCATATCTGACATCTGTTGGGTGAGAAGGACATGGCTATTTTTTTTCCTTCTGAAAATAGAAATGAATCATTTCCTCTACTCAAGGAAAGTCAGCAATATTAACTTGATATTTGATTACTGAACTGGAGCACGGCAAAGCCTGGCAAGCTCCCCGTGACATATTCAATATGCCAAACACAGTGACAACAAGTCTCAAATTTCTATTTAATTTTTCTATTCTAACCTATCTGCTTGGCTTGGTCCATTCAGAACTCTGATCATTACCAATATATTGCTTCTCTATAGTATTGTAAAAGACTCACAATAGCTCAGGAACCCGACTCAGATACTCTTGGTTTCCTTGGGCTGTGATAGCACATCATCACTAATCTAGCATCTGATAACAACCCAAGTTCCGTCTCTCATGGTTCAGGTTACTGAAATTTTGGACTAGAGAGGGAAGGAAGGCCTGGGCCCTCTTGGGGCCCCACTGGTGATCCCTCTTTGCCTCTTATTCACTCTGATATTCCTGTGATTATCCCTTCAAAGAACTAATTTCCAGATAAGATCACATTAAATGCACAGAATGAGAACTCCAGTAATATTTGGATCTGAGGGGGGCACAGGTTATTCTATTAAAGCCTTGGATTAGCCCTTTGAAATCTAATATTTTGGAGAGTAAGGGAGAAAAATGTAACCTATTGGACTGCTCCCTATGAATCTGCTTGGAGATCCATCTTTCAGGAATATTGCCAAATTCAATTTTGGAGTAATTGATGAATTCACAGTAAATCTTCCCTGGTCTTGAAAGCATAGTGTATCTCCTTGTTCAATTTAAAGGATGATTTGCTCTTGTAAACATCAAGTTGCTTTTGTTTGCAAGACCCCCTATGTGAGAGAAGACCCTCACAGACCAACTTGGTAAGGAAAACAAAAGGATGGGCTATGGAGAGAAGACATTTGAAGTTATTTTCTAAATCAGCAAGCTCTTAGTAGTCAAGGTTGCTCTCTAGAGATTTGAAGACTAATGACTGCTCCCTGACCTCCTGAAGGACTGAGGAAGGTCATGGCATTCAAGGAAAAGATGTAACACAGGAACTTGAAATTGATCCATATCTGAAGGGTCAACCTACTATGGTACCAAGTAGACAACAGGGGGGCTGTTAGAGTCTAGAAGAAAAGCTAGAGTTTTTACAGTAGGGAGTCAGGACACCCTCACTGACATCTCAGTTGGTGACTGAGAGCCAGCAGGCTTAGCTTATATTAAAGTTTTAAAGAGTAAGAAAGGGGAGACACTGATAGAATACTAACTCAGGAAAAAAGGTGTTAAAACTCCTGGAGAATGTAATGGCCTCCTGATTCCTGGGGTAAAGTTCACAGGGAAAAATAGAAAGATAATCTTGTTTATTTTCTTTCAAACATGCTATTTACTTCCTAGTTAATGAAGCCAGGCTGTTTGGTCGGAAGTGAATCCTTATCTTTTGATTATTTTTAACAGAGTGTTGCTGAATTGGGGGGAAATTGTGGTAAATAATATAAAAATCTATAGATGTATGAGACACAGTTTCTTGGAAAATATCACACAAACCAAGTAAGTGTTTCTGGTGAGAAATAAAGATGTGCTATTAACTACATACTTTCTGCTTTGACTTGATGGTTTTATGCATTACCATTTAGAAGATGGGGCATGCAAGGAAGAAGGTAGAACTCAAAGGCCACATCAGATGTCCTGTCTTTGCCATAATGTACCTGAACTGCTAATTGTTTCTTGATATTATCAGCAAAGTTTGAGGCAATTCGAGATCTCTATTCTGGGTGACAATGATTTGTCATTATTATCTCCATGTGAAATGTTCAGCTAAGTACATGTTTTTAGAGATTCATTTTTCTTCCTCGTATATAGCTAGACAACAAAAAAGAAAAACAGATGAGACACACGTATGAGGCTTATAGCTTGTTCGTTAGGATAAAAATATTAAGGAACAAGTTTACTGTGGAAAGATTGATGCTGATTCATTAGGTATATTGTTAGATGAATTTATGATTTCATAAGGGTAATAACTTGTCTGGGGCCCAAAGAACATGAATATGGGAAGTTTTATTTAATAAAATGAAAACTTGGGGCTGGAGCAATATCACAGTGGGGAGGGCGTTTGCCCTGCACGTGGCCAACCCGAGTTCAATTCCCAGCATCCCATATGGTCCCCTGAGCACTGCCAGGAGTGATTCCTGAATACAAAGCCAGGAGTAACCCCTGAGCATCGCCAAATGTGACCCAAAAAGCAAAAAAACCAACCAAACAAACAAAAATAACTTGAGGAATTAAGAAAATGTGAATCCTATGAAGAAAATATTCATAATTATGAGAGAAGCATCTTTGATTTTTTTAAGTTTCTCTTTGTCTTATTTTATTACCATCATGGCAATGAATTTTAAATAGAATTGAAATTACATCTTATATAGTTTTGAAGTCTCTCATTGAAAGATTAATCGTGAATAATTTCTAATGTTATAAGTTTTGTAGAATCAAAACATTGCTTCATACTTGTATGAATAGAGGAAATATTAATAAATATCCTATCATATGACAGTCTATCACTTTTAAATTTTTAGCTAAAATTAATTTACCATATGTATTTTCATGGATTCTATTCAATGTAACTTTATATATCCATATAAATATTATAATTATTATATTATAATTATTATTATGTTATTATATATTATTATATTATAATTATTATATAACAATTAGTTTGGTGATTAAAAAATGATTTCACATTCAATTCACATTTGAGATGTAGTTTACAACTTCAAATTATGACAAATTTTTCTATCATAAATACTTTAGACTCTTTTGTTACTGTGTTGTTACTGTGTCTAAGTAAAATACTTTAGAATCTGTTCTCTTGGTGGGAATAAACATATGCCTTGTTATACAGTGCCTGGGTGATGAATACTATTAGATTTAGATCTTTTTTCCCCAAATCTGCTCTTTTGTTTGTCTTTACTGTTCCTGCTATGTTTAGTTTGCTTATATTTCTATTTCTCCCTAGTTGGGGTTTTATCCGATAAAGGAATTTTAGTTGTTGCGTGCTCAGATTTTCCAAGTTGCCACCATCTCTTCCTTTCCTTATACATTTAATATGTTGCATTCAGCTATCATAGAATTTTGTTACTGTTCAATTTTCAGTCACTGTTTTTGGTCTGGTCTTTCCAATGACACAGTTTTATTATTAGTATTATTATTTAGTTTCCTGATTGCTTTCAAGTCTAGTTCTTATAGTAGTTGGTGATTAATCCCCATCCGCATATATTTTGGAGGTCATTGGGCTATAATTTAGCTCTCATTTTGCTGTATATGTTACCCATTAGTCTCTGTTATTAAGGTGAAGGTTTAAGGAAATTAACAAACTGCTCCCTTGCCATCATCTCTCATTACTTCCTTTTATAAGAGGGCCATTTTAATTTGAATACCAAAGTACAAGACTGTACATGAGAAATTGAGATGATAAGTTGAGTCTGAATGATGTTCACTTTATTAGTAATCTTTCTGGAAGCAGCATGAGTATGGGGTCCATTAATATGATCAAAGGTGGAATTTATAGGAGAGAGTCACCCGGTTGGTTTATAACTTACAATTCTTTTTAGAATATAGTTTCTTAGGAATTCTCAATGAGAGAGATTTTGTTAGGAACCTTATTCTTTGGTCCTTTTCAAAGCAGGCCCTTTGCTTTCTTATCCTTTACAATATCCTTCACAATAGGTATTTCCAAAAATAGATGTTTTTCTTATAACACGTTATTTAGTATAATCTCTTATGTATTATATGCTATATAATCAATAATCTATCAATACTATCTATCAAGTATCTATCAATACTATATTACATGGCTGGAGCGATAGCACAGCTGGTAGGGCGTTCGCCTTACAAGCAGCCAACATGGCCGACCCGAGTTCGATTCCTCCGCCCCTCTCGAAGAGCCCGGCAAGCTACCGAGAGTATTCGATATGCCAGACACAGTAACAACAAAGTCTCCAGTGGAGACATTACTGGGCCCGCTCGAGCAAATCAACGATCAACAGGAGGACCTTTACCTTTACCTTTACTATATTACTTCAAAATTATCAAAGTGATGGATGTCAAATTAGCCATGCAAACTTGTATGGGCCTCTGAGTACTTCCTGTCTCTTCTTATGTTAATCAGGGCTTATGTTCTAGTGTTTTGAGTCATGGGGAAACCTAAGATATACTTCCATGTCATACCTATCTTTAAAAATCTTTTATATGTGAAAATAATGGTGGCTTCATAAAATGAGTTGGGATGTATTACCTCTACTTATATTATTTTGTAAAAAAATAATGTCTATATGGTATTCTTTGTTTTTAGAAATGTTTAGTAAATTTCTAGCAAAACTCTCTCGGCTTAATGCTTCATTGGTGTAATTTTGATTTTTTTGCTATCAATGTATGTTAAATTTCAAATTTTGTAGTTATATACTTGTAGTTTATATGATTCTAGTTGGGCAAGTTCTATTACTTTGTCTCTTGTGGTTAATGATTCCAGAAGGAAAGGAACTGCTCAAGAATGAGGTTCCTCCTTTCAGTGTCAATATTACAAACCACAATGTTCAAATGCTCAAAAGGAGACAGAGAGAGAGAGAGAGAGAGAGAGAGAGAGAGAGAGAGAGAGAGGAGAAGAGAGAGAACAAAGATGGAGAGAACCTGGGGACACTGGTGCTGAGAAATGTACACTGGTGGAGGAATGGGTGTTGGAATACTGTGTGACTGAAATCCAGTCATTAACAGCTTTGTAAGGGTCAATCTCACAGTGATTCAATAAAAAAAAAGTTAACAAAAAAATAATAAGGTTCCTAACAAAATCTCTCTCATTCAAATCAAATCAAACCTTTCAAATTTTGGACATACATAGAGTTATTCATAATTATCCCCAATTAATTTTGTTCATCAGTGGTAATTACTATTTTATTTTGATGTTGGTGATTTAAAACCTCTCTTGTTTTTTTCTTGATTATCTTAGCAGGAGATAATCTTTTATTTTTAAAGAAATATATTTACAAATAACAGTACTTGTGTCTTATTAATATTTATGTTTTCCAGCTTAAATTTTATCTTATCTCCATTAGTTTTATTATCTGCAATTTTCTATTAAGTTTAATTCAGTTTTTCATGTGTCCTAATATGGAAGATTAGGTTATATATTTCATATATTTCTACTTTTAATACTATACATTTTAAAGTTTTATATAGCACAGCGGGTAGGGCGTTCGCCTTACAAGCGGCCAACATGGCCGACCCGAGTTCGATTCCTCCGCCCCTCTCGGAGAGCCCGGCAAGCTACCGAGAGTATTGGATATGCCAGACACAGTAACAACAAAGTCTCCAATGGAGACGTTACTGGGCCCGCTCGAGCAAATCGACGATCAACGGGAGGGCCTTTACCTTTACCTTTTATATATATATATATTTTTTTTGCATCACACCTGGCGATGGATAAGGGTTCCTCCTGGCTCTGCACTCAGGAATTACTCCTGGCAATGCTCAGGGGACCCTATGGGATGCTGGGAATCACACCAGGGTTGGTCGCATGCAAGACAAACGCCCTACCCACTGTGCTATCGCTCCAGCCCCTAAAGTTATATTTCTAAGCATTGATTAAGAACCACTCCAAAACTTTTGATGTTACATTTCTAAACTCATTTTTTATAAATCTGTTTTCTTACATCATTTTAGTTCCTTAATGGTTCGTACATAGATTATTATTTAGTGTCTGGAAACCTGATAATTTTTAACTTGTCTTTCTGTTACTGATGACAAGTTTAATTCTGTCACGGTATAAAATATACTTTGTATACTGTCTGTTCTTAGGTTTGGGGGGCGGGGACACACTGGTGTGTTCAGGGCTGACTCCTGGCTCTGAGCTACCACTCCTGGTAGTACTTGATGGACCATATGTGGCCCAGAAGCAAAGGGTCTGGGTGCATGCAACAGAAGCACCTTAAAACTTGAATGCCCTCTTTCTATTCTTGCTAAAGGGTGCTTTCTGGCTCAGCGCAATGCCCATTTGGTGAATTCTATAGGAGAGTGTCAGAATAATATGCTTCCTGCTGAATGTCTGGTATATTCTGTCAGTGTCATTTAGGTTATTTTGATAGAAGAGTTCAGCCCGTCTTTATTATTACTAACTTCCTGCCAGTCTCATTTATCAATTTCAAAGACAAGAGTGTTAAAGTTTTAGCTAAAATTGAAGCTTGGTCTACTTTATAATTAATATTAACTTTTGTCTGACATGCTTTGGTACTGTTGGCGTAATAAAGCTTTGTTAGTTATTATAGTTTGCAATAACATTAATGTCTGTGTGCGTTTGTGCTTGGTGTACAAAGTTCTTAATGGCCCACAAAGTGTCCCTACAGTTGTCTTAGGTCTTTGCTAGCCAGCCACATCTCATCCCCCACACCCCACACTTGGAAACTTTCATCCTGTTATCAGAGTCCAAAGGATCTTTTCCTTTGTCTCACTTTTTAAAGAATTCAACAATGTGTGATTTTTTATTCTCTTGCTTCAGGAACTTATATTTATTGTCTATCTATGCATACATATTAAATAAAAACAACTTGAGAATTTGGGGACTCTTGTGCTTTGCAAAGATAATAAAAGATAATCACTAATTTGCTCAGATCCATAAGGCTTACTGTTCTTGTATCTTCAAAATTTTTAAGTACATATAGTTTTTAACCATAGGAGCAGAGGGGAAACATACACTTTCTCCAAATTTAAACAGAGGGCAGTAGATATCCTTTACATCCAAATAATATTGTGGCAGCAGGAACATGTTTACACGGAGCAACGTCAGTGTCCAAGGGTGATGTTTAAACAACAGCTAACACTCAACAAAGCCAGCACTCTAAAATAATAGAGCTGCATTTTGAAAAACGTGCACAAAAACCAAACAAGCAATTTTAAGATTTTTCCATCTGAAGCTAAATCATACTGCTGTTAAGTTAACAAATATGCAAATTCAAATACTCAGTTCTATTTCTCTAAACACACCACTAACAGACCATTGTCCATTCCTCGACATAACAGAGCCCTTTCATTTCATTGTTTAGACGTGGGAGGATAGATTCCCCCTTAAACTGCACATCAGGATGTGTTTTTTTCCAGTTATATTTAGCAAAAT
Source organism: Sorex fumeus (assembly GCF_029834395.1). Lineage (NCBI taxonomy): Eukaryota > Metazoa > Chordata > Mammalia > Eulipotyphla > Soricidae > Sorex > Sorex fumeus. Next base: position 2,612,662 of record NW_026606063.1, read on the forward strand.
TCATGCATTGCTCTTTTGTATAAATTTTTCTAAAGTTTTTTTTTTTCATAGCGCACAGCTCCTTTCATTGTTTCCTAATATGACACACATCACTAAGATTATTCAGCGTCGGTCCTTCTCCTTCAAACTTGTTTTGCATGACATGATACCCTCTATTTTCATCTAAGTTGTAGCAGAAGGATAGACATCGTGTTTTTTTTTTTAACAGATGGGTAGTATTCCATTGATCATATGTACAGTGGTTTCCTCCTATACTCATCTTGTATTGGGCATTTGAGTTGTTTCCAGATCTTAGCTATTTCACATAGTACTACAATGAACACAGGTATACATAATCTTCATATATCATTCTTGACTTGATGATTTTGTATTCTTCGGATAGATTGACTGTATCATATGGTAATTCTATTTTTTTTTTTTTTGAGAACTTCCCATACTGTTTTTCATGAAGACTGAAGCAGATGAGAGTTCTGCTAACAGGGAATGAGTGTTCCTTGTTCGCGAAAACCCTATCACCACAGGCTGTTTTCAGACTTTCGGAAATAAGTCATTCATGTAAGCGAATATGCTGATTGCACTGTACCACTGTAGCACTGTCCTTCCATTGTTCATCGATTTGCTTGAGTGAGCACCAGGAACGTTTCCATTGTGAGACTTGTTATTACTGTTTTTGGCATATCGAATATGCCACAGGGAGTTTGCCAGGCTCTGCCGTGCGGGCGAGATACTCTCAGTACCTTGCTGGGCTCTGTGAAGGGAAGGAAGAATCGAACCCGGGTCGACTGCATGCAAGGCAAGTGCCCTACACGCTGTGGTATGCTTATTATTGATATTATTTCTTAATTGTTATATTTAAATATATTTTTCATTTGTATAACTCCACCAATCAATGATGATAAGCATTTGTTATGTGCTTATATTTTATCTTTTTGAAAAAGTTTATGTTAAACTTCTCTTACATTTTTTATTTGGTAGGGAAAACGAGTTTTTGATGAACTGTTACTAGAATTGTGATTACTTTATGCATGTTGCGCAACACATATCAGATATATAGTGTATGAATGATACCTGTCCATTCATTAGTATGTCTTTTTATTTTGGCCATAGGTACTTTTGCAGGGCAAGCAATTTAGTTTGATGGAGCCCCATTTGCATATTTTTGCTGTGCTTTATTTATTTTATTTTATTTTGCCAATGGAGTTGAATCATCCAAGGTAACTTTGAATTATCTTGGAAAGTTGTGTCCATGTTGATTATGGTCTAAATTATAGCTCTTTAATGAACTTTGTGTGTACTGTGTACTAAGGTTCCAAGTTCTCTCTTATGTGTGAGCTCTTTCTCTCTCTTTCTCCTTCCCTCTCTTTTTGGCTTCACACTCTCCATCCCTCCTTTCCTTCCTCATGGCATGACTATTAAATTCCCTCACACCATACCTTTAAAACATTTTTCTTCTTTTACATAATGCCCACCATTCTTTGTCATAAATTAAGTGTTCATATATATAAGGGTTTAATTCTAAATTCTCTATTCTCAGTACACTGTTTAAATCTCCATAGTTTTAGAGTATAAATTCAAGGAAAAAAATGCTTTCATATTTTCTTCGAATTGCTTTGGTTATTTAGGAAAAATAGGATGCTCATTTTAACAATGCTAACATTTTTCAGTTCATAAATAAAGAATATTTTCCATGGCTTTATGTAGTCTTATTTGCTTTAATAATGACACTACTTTTTTAATGTAGACGATGTTCACTTCTTTTGTTGATTCCTAGCTAACAGATGTTTTTTGATACAACTTCAAATGGGATTTATTTTTCTCTAATTTGATTATTTGCATCTAGGAATGCAACATATTTCTGCAATTTAATTTTTTAGACTACAATATTACTGTATTGTAGTATTATTTTTTAAAGTTTTCTTGTGGAGTCTATAGATTTGAATGATCATTTGGCATATCCTTTATATATTAAATATTTAAATTTATTTTTTCTTAAATAATTCTGTGACTAGAACTTCTAATACCTTCTTGAATAATAGTGGTGAAAGTAAGGTAAAGGCCCTTTAAAAAAAGTGGTGAAAGTGAACATTCTTTATACAATTTTTTTTTAAGTTTCTGATCCAGATTCAAGACCTTGGCTAAGTACCACTCACTTCCTCTTCAACAGCCAAGTGGATCAAACTCTCAACTCTGTCTCTTATAGGTCAGTTTAGTTTATCTAAATAACCAGGTCTCTATATTGTATGTTTTATTATTTAGTTCTCTTTTGGATCAGTATTAAAGAACAAAACTAAAATATTTTACTTATTTAATCTCTCAGAAACTAGAGCGATAGCACTGAAGGTAAGGCATTTTCCTTGCATGTGCCGACCAGGCTTCGATTCCTCCACCCTTCTCAGAGAGCCCGGCAAGCTACTGAGAGTATCCCACCCACATGGGAAAGTATGGCAAGCTACCCGTGACACATTCCATATGACAAAAACAGTAGCAACAAGTCTCGCAGTGGAGGTGTTACTGGTGCCCGCTTGAGCAAATCGATGAACAATGGGAGAACAGTGCTACAGTGCTAATCTTTCAGAGAGATAAAGATTAAAATTTATTACATGTATCATTTCTCTTATCAGAAGGTCTTTTATTATTCCTCTTGGTACAATTTTCTGGAAATAAATTTCCTCAGGTTTTTGCTGTTGCTGTTGCGTGCTTTGTGTGGCATTAGAAGTCTAACATAGGACCTCATATATACAAGACTCAGTTCTACTACTGAGATATGTTCATGGCTCAAATTTCCTGTTTTATTTATCAGAGAAAGTCATTGCTCCCTCTATTTTTAATGTAGATTTTTCCTTGAATTGGAAATCTAAGTTGGCAGATTAATTTTACCTTTTTTTGTTCAGAAAATTTGAAGATTTTACTGCACAATAGTCTTACTTGCCTATTTTGAAAGGAAATCAGCTATAATTCTTATTTTATGTCCAGCATGAGATAAGATTGGGGATGTCAGTTTCAGCTTTCAGTCAAAGCTGAAAAAAGGAATCTCTCTAGTTTATTTTAAGTTGGACCTTTTATCATTGAGTTTGATCAATTTGAAAATTCTGTAGCTGGTGTATTTTTCTTCATATTTCTGGGATTTGGTTTTGATTAAAATCCATATTTTTGACCATTTTAAATAAAGTGTTAAGGGAATCATGTGTTTCCAGGGAATAAAACTCACAATTTCATACATATATAGTACACATTTTATTACAGAGTTCAGATATGTAGTTTTAATATATTTCAAAAGTTGTGGAAATTTTGTCAAATTTATTTTTTATTATTTCTTCAAATGACATATCTCATGGATCTCATTTATGAACTATTTGCATATACATAATTCTTATAATTTATATTCATGATTTTTCACACATTTCTTGTAAGCTCATGTTATTTTATTCATATTTTTGTTGCACTGCAGCTAAAACCAGGGACCTACACATGCAAAAAAGTGTTCTGCCCACTGAGGTATGTCCCCAACCTTTAAGTTCATTTTATTTTAATCTCTTTTTGTATTTACTTCTGAGTTAAAAATTTGTTGCAGGAAACCAAAAGAAATAGAATTCAAACGAAGAATAAAGCAAGCCACGCCCAAAGCGTTTAAAAGTCATGAAAGAAGGCAGATATTGTAAAGAGTAATAAACAATTTTGAGGGTGATTGCTTTTCCCAGGAATCATTATATTTCTTTACTTATACAACTTTCTGTTGTTTGTTTTGGGCCTGGCGGTGCTCAGAGGTTTCTTCTAACTCTGTGCTCAGGGATTACTCCTGGTGGTGTTCAGGGGTCCTCTGAGGTGTCGGGGATGGAACCTGGGTTGGTGGCGTACAAGGCATATGGCCTATGTCTTCTGCTATAACTCTGGTCACAGATATTATATATAAAAATCATTTACTCAAAATCATATTTTATAAAATAACCAACTGAAGACCTGCAAACTTCTCACATTAAAATAGTAAAATATTTTACTAAAAGTTCATGGAATTTGATCATTGTATAATTGAAACCCAAGCACAAAATTTGTAAGTCTACAACTGTACCTCATCGTGTTTCACTAATAAAAATCAAAAAAAAAAAGTTCATGGAATTTCTCTCGGAAGAAAGCTTAGAGAGGCTGATGTTCGTAATTAGAGTATCAAGATCAGTGCAAAGAGTTAGGTTCTTGTCTCTACCGCTGCCCCCCGTAGTTTTGCCCATGCCATGAAATGGATCAATATACACTTGGCCACCTACATCAACCATCCCTATCTCTAAATTATCTAATATCTTGTATCCAGGGCTGGAGCGATAGCACAGCGGGTAGGGCGTTTGCCTTGCACGCAGCCAACATGGCCGACCCGAGTTCGATTCCTCCGCCCCTCTCGGAGAGCCCGGCAAGCTACCGAGAGTATTCGATATGCCAGACACAGTAACAACAAAGTCTCCAATGGAGACGTTACTGGGCCCGCTCGAGCAAATCGATGATCAACAGGAGGGCCTTTACTTACTTACTTACTTGTATCCAGTCACTCTATTTGTTTCCTCCCAAGAGCTCTCTTTTTCCATTTCTCAACAGTTATTGGGGTTCTGTAGAAGTTTTTAGGTATTCCTAGAAAACTTCACCTTGAAATATTGAAGCGCTTCAGAAGTGTCAGTTTTTGTGATATTCTCAGAAAAGAAAGGCAGGAGGTCTACTTCATGTTGAGTGTTTTAGATCCAAGTCTATATACCCCAGGACTGCACCTTGTTCCGCCATGCCTGCTAGAACCTAATTTTCCTTTTCCTAGTGTGTTGCTTTATGTATACTTTACTGCTGTGTGTCCACTTTTAATATTCAGATTTATTGCTAACATTTTTGTGTGAACTCTCTACTCTTCTATGAATATTATCTATTGCCATTTATATTCTTAATTTTTTAATGCACGTCTCTTGAGCTATAGCACAGCAGTAAAGTGTTTGCCTTGGGAGCAGCCAGCCCAGCCGAGCCGAGCCGGGTTCGATTCCCCTGCCCCTCTTGGAGAACTCGCCAAGCTACCAAGAATATCTCGCCCTCTCGGCAAAGCCTGGCAAGCTCCCCGTGACGTATTCAATGTGCCAAACACAGTAACAACAAGTCTCGAAAATGGAGACGTTACTGGGCCCGCTTGAGCAAATTGATGAGCAACAAGAGGACAGTGTTTTATGGACATCTCTTGAAATTGTATGCGGTCTTCCTTCACCCATGTCTCTACTTTGTATTGTTTGTTTGGGTGGGAGGTGGGGACACACGTGGTATTCCTCAGGGTTTAATTCCTGGCTCTGTGCTCAGGTATCACTTCTGGTGGGCTCAGGGGAGCTGATGGAGGTGCCAGGTGTGTAAACTCACACAAAATGGGGGGCGCGGCACCCACCAGCGGTGGCGGCTCTATCTCTCCCACCGCCCGCGTTCGGTAGTCTCACCCTTCTCCCACCCTGGTGAGGTCGATGGCGATGGACAGGCAGAGGAAGGAACGAGGGCCAGGCTGATAGGCATTAGTCGTAGTTTATTCTGATTCTCTCCTCATCTCTTCTTCTATCTCTCCCCCATGCTACTTCATTCTCCTTCTCCATCCCCCTTCATCCTCCTCTTCCTTCTGATCCTCTCTGAACTCTCTTCTTCCTTCTGCTGCCCCCAGCCTGCTCCTACATTACAGTTAAATCCTCTCTCCATGAGGAATTGGGGGAACAATTACACATAGGTGTGGTCACAATCAATAGGGGTAGAAATCAATAGGGGTAGAAATCTTAGCCTCAGGGAAGACCGCTCCTAGGACAGATCCTTCCTCAGCAGGAGGACCCACCCTAGAGCATAATCCCATGGGCATGCCTCTCCTCTCCTTGTCCGACAAGCATACATGAATATAATATAAATCATTTTGTATGGATACAGTAAGAAATATCTTAAACTTATAGAATTGCTCTCCTAGGGCCATCTCGATCTCAGACTAAGGTGCTCAGGCCAGATAGTCTTTCCCACCCCTAGCAGGATCCTAGTCTTGTCGTTACCTTGGATCATGACAGCATTTGTCTATGATCAAACTCTTAACTTATAGTTAAGAATCATGGCACTTTGGCCTGGCCCATTTTGCTGCCAGGGTAGCTCACTGCTTGCCCTGGGTCCATTCAGTTCCTCGTCGGGACCCTGCTTTTGGGGTGTTAGGAACTAAGGGCAACTGAGGCTTAAGTCGAGAAAGCAGATGCCCGGGAGTGAATAATATTCAAGGCCAATCAAATCCTAAGTTACAAAGCACAATGTTAACGGTCTTCCTGTATCTATACAAGAAGGATATTACTTTAAGGTAAACTGTTCATAAGGCATAAGGAGAGGAAAAAGGCAATATTTCACTCATATATATAAAATCATAGATTTCTGGGAAACTGATCTTACAAATTAACAAAGTCTGATTAAGGGGAAAGCTGATTAACTGGGTGGGAAGGAGAGCATAGGGAAGACTGTTTACATGTTTACATGTAAACACAATGGAAATGGAAGTGCCTCTGGAGCACTGTGGTGGGTGTAACCAGATTGATGGGTGTAACCAGATTGATGGGTGTAACCAGATAAAACCTAAGCTTCTTGAAGGACAGAGCAATGTTACCCAACAGCCAGGGATCTAATCCAAGGAGGCAACCTGCTGTACTATCCTTATGGACCCTCAGCTCAAGTCTGTAAATACATTTGCTATCAAGGGATAGAAATGCAGTACTGGTTGTTTTAAACTGGAATTTGAGCAAGTGTAGCTGGAGACCTGGGACTTTCCATGCCAATAAATCAATAGGCAAAAAAGGGGGTGCTGAAAAGTCTGGGGTGATCAATTCTCACCATTAAGCGGAAGACCAGTCATTGCTGCACAAAGCAAATAAGTGAGAGTATGTCTCGAATGCAGAAAATCTAAAGGATTCTCTTGTTCTATAATTGAAGCCAATGGGAAATTGAAACAATACAGTTTAAGCAACGTTGCTAAGTGCCCAGGTCCTTCAGGAATGAAACTTATGGTCATGTAACAAGGAGAGAAATCATGAACAGACAGAATATTGTAGGTAACAAAAGGACTTTTGAAAGTGCCCTGGAAGAAAGTAGTTCTGATACTAAATGTGGCCAGGGCATGGTCAATTGAAGAGCTAAGAACTAAAATTGTATATTTTCCTAATTGTTTTAATAGCATGTAAAAATTGTTTATTTAATAATAATAATACATTTATAAAATTGATTGTTTTTTTCTTATTTTATCAATTTGTAATATGATGTGGAAAACTGAAAAAGAGTACTCGAAACATAATGACCCTTTTTCAATGACTATGCTGAGAGACTTTGACCAAACTCAAGCAGATGTGTTTAAGTGGCTGAAGACTAGGTGACTAAGAAGAATCTGGTCATCAGTGATAATCTGTTCTATCTTAGAGGTGGCAGAATCTCCTGCCCCCGTCCCCCTCAGAGAGCCAAGCAAACTACCGAGGGTATCCCAACCACAGGGCAGAGCCTAGCAAGCTACCCTTCACGTATTCAATATGCCAAAAACAGTAACGACAACTGGTCTCATTTCCCTGACCCTGAAAGAGCCCCTAATGCAGCAGCTTTGGGAAGAACGAGTAAGGAGAGGCTGCTGAAATCTCAAGTCTGGGACAAATGGAGATGTTACTGGCGCTTGCTCGAGCAAATCGATGAACAACAGGACGATAAGTGATACAAGTGATACCTTAGAGATAAGGAAACACAACAGCTGCTTATAATTGTCTTGCCCTTATTGGATCCTTTTCTAGAATCTGCTCCAACTCTTAGGTTTCCTGCTTCCTGTATGTTCACTGACTCCTGATTCCGTCTTAAATTTCTGTAGCTCCTGCAAACCGAGGTTCTCAGAGAGCCTTTCCATTTTCCATATTAAGTTATATAAGACATGCTTGTTTGTTCTGCATTTTCCTTATTTTCTCCGAGTTTACACCTATTTCTAGTACTAAATTCCACAAACTATAGCATGAGAAATCCTAGATTAGTTTTCTAAATATTGCAGATGCAGAGCTCAGAATTATGAAATGAAAAATACATAAGTAAAGAAAGAAAGAAAGAATTATGAAATGATGAACCCTGTGTGGGAACCTAAAGCCAACCAGAAGACAGAACCACACTAGAGGTTAAACTGAGATACTTTAGTACAAAACTATTAATGCAAATAGAGTAATAGAAGACTACATAGTTGTAAAAAACTATGCACGCAGAAGGTTGTGTGTTCGCAGGCTCTCTGGACAGCTCTATCTCACCGCCCGCGTTTGGTACCCTAGAGATGCTGTGTGTGGCCTGGATCCGGATGGCTGTTGTCCAAGGGCAGATGAAGGAAGAGACGAGGGCCAGGCCGGTTGATCTTAGTAGCAGTTTATTACAAGGAAGTTTATGCCATAGAAGAAATTTATGTTATGGAGGGCCTAGTTTCTCTCAAGCACATGTTCCCCTTGCTAGTCTCTCCTTGGTCCATCTTGAAGCCCTGCTCTCTCTCTCTCTCTCTCTCTCTCTCTCTCTCTCTCTCTCTCTCTCTCTCTCTCTGTCCAGCTCTCTCCAGCTTCCTTGCAGTCTGGGCTGACACTGCACTCAGTCAGGTAGCAAAATCAACATAAGAAAGCCCTTCCTGAGGGCCCACCTAAAAGGTATTCTAAAGCCCTTCCTGACTGCCCAAGGGCAAAATACCTCCTAAGGTGTTTTCTCTTTTTCTCAGTCCAATAAACTATCAATAAACTATCAACTATCAACTATTCCTGAGGCTATGCAGGAAGTACAGAACAGCCTTATCCTACACATAGTGACTGTGGGTGTAAAAAAAAAAAAATTCTGAAGGAAGCACAAACTTGAAAGAGGTTTAGACTTTGTTAGAGAACAAACGTAATTTGACTATGTATTTTTAAGTTATCTTCTACTGTGTGATTGTGAGATGATTCTATATGTCTGATCATCAGCAATGAGGAAAAAAAAACTAGTTCTGAAGCAAAAGTTCTAATGCAACTCCAGAATAAGAACATGTATTCTTAGAGATAGCTGGGTTACAATTTTTCTGTGTACAATTTCCTTGGGAGATTCTTTTTTTTTTAATTCTTTGTGTTTCTTAATGTTCTCCATCTGCTGCAAAACTTTCACGTTTCTACAGAATAGTTGTTCAGAGAATGCACCTGATGGTTTTAATATGTGACTGGCACTCCTGTAGGAAATTACTTTGCTGCCACAGTTCACTTGAGAGCACGTGGTTGTCCAGCAGGTCATGGGTTAAGGATTTACACCATTGTGGTAATTCATATCCAGTTCTCATTGCATTTCTGCATTGTTCAGGGTCAAAAACATCATTATCTCTCAGTTCAAGTTCATACGTTTTGACCCATAACTTCTACTTTGATAAATCCTCTCTTGAGATGAGAAAGGACTATTTATCCTACACATCTACGGGTAAACTGTAGACATGGGATATTATTTATCAGAAACCAAGGAAATTCGTTTAAATGTATCCCCCTTTATAAATATGTGCACATTCACACATGCACATAACCCAAAGGACCCCAGAGGAAAGTGTAAATTCGGAGATAATGGACAATAATGAGGTCAGTAATGCACATTTGAGTTTCAGAGTTCATTGAACAAATACTAGCTCTCAGAAATTTTCTACTCTTTCTCATATGTGCGATCACACAAATTCTATCATTCTTAATCATGACACACTCTACTTCTGTCAATGTAAAAAAGTCTGTTTGAGTCATGGGTCACTATATCATTGTTTCTATTCCCAAGGACTTCAATCTTATATCAACTGTTTTCATTTACATTGTCAAATTTTCTCTTTGTCCTAGATATTTTCTGTAATTGACAGCAAAATCTAATGTATATCTTCTACTGTAAAATCAATTTAACTTACAAAATAGTCCTTTAGATACCCTACCCTCTTGGATTCTTTCTCATTTACATGCTTCAATTTTCAAAAAAGAAAAGGAAAATGGACTTACATATGATGCCATTAACCATACAACTAGTTTTAAATTGAACCGAGAGATAGCAATCAAATCTTTTATAATATTTATAGGTGGATATATCACCATAACTTTCTTATATGTAAGATTTTATTAAACAGAAAACAAATAATAGTTATTGTAATAAATGATGCTACATAGAAACCAAAGGTGTGTACTCATAAAGAGACAATATTAGGATAAATAGGGAAGCTGAAGAATGCAAGGGAATATTTGCAAAAAAAAAATATTATTATATCATGTCAAGTCTATCTTTAGGTCTCCAACATGACAAAAAGGAAAAGACAGATAAGAATATTGGGAAATGATGAATTGGCAATTTCCAAAAGATTCCACGCACGTAGAAAATATTATATAAACACCTCTTTCAAATGAACGTTCATGAATGAAGATAAAAACAAAATGTGATGTTCTTACTAGTATGGATAAGTGAAGAAAGAGTAGTAATAAAAAGAGTTAAAAAAATTTTGATGAGGTGAGAATCCTTTTGCATATTGCTAGTGGGAATGTATGTACAACCATCTGAAAAATTCACATTATCTCTTAAAGTTGAATCCCCTAATTCTAGGCACATATTGTGTATCTACATGCATTTAATAAATTAATATACATTTTAACAAATTATGGGCTGGAGCGATAGCACAGCGGTAGGGCGTTTGCCTTGCACGCAGCCAACATGGCCGGCCCGAGTTCGATTCCTCCGCCCCTCCAGGAGAGCCCGGCAAGCTACCGAGAGTATCTCGCCCGCACGGCAGAGCCTGGCAAGCTCCCCGTGACGTATTCGATATGCCAGACACAGTAACAACAAAGTCTCCAATGGAGATGTTACTGGGCCCGCTCAAGAAAATCGACGATCAACGGGAGGGCCTTTACCTTTACCTTTTACCTTTTAACGAATTATAATGGAGGCAGAGTGATAGTACAATGGGTAAATTGCTTGCATCGCACATAGTTAAACTTGGTTTAATCACTGATACAATTTCTGGTCCCCCAAGTCCCACCAGAAGTGATTTTGAGCACAGAGCCAGGAATGAGTTCCAAACATGCCAGGTGTGGTCCAAAAACAAAACAAAACAAACAGATTAGCTGAATATAAAAGCAAATATACACAGAAGCATAATTTTGTATTTAAATTTTGGGGAAGCAATAATGAAAGCTAATCCAATACTTCATAAAATATTTTATTAGTAACATTGAAAATACTAAAATTTTGCTATAGATTTATGTAAACTTAACATTTTATCATAAATTAAACAAAAATATTATAAAAAATTAGAAAATTAAAGATGTCTCTGCACTTTTATTTGAAGTAAAAAAATGTGGTTTATAGAAATATTAAAGTCTCTGAGGGAGGCTGAATCAGGGAGAAGCAGTTTGTAGTATGTTTATTTTAGTTTTCTTTTTTGTTTTTTTAATGTAGGAGTATAGATATTTATTCAGCCACTGGTTAGCTGATTGAATTAGGTATGAACCCCACCTTACTTTTTTTAAATTTTATTTATTTTATTTATTTTATTTATAAATTTTATTTTATTTATTTATTTATTTATTTTATTTATTTTATTTATTTTATTTATTTATTTATAATTTTTATAAATTTTATTTATTTTATTTATTTTAAATTTTATTTATTTGCTGTGCTGGAGCGATAGCACAGCAGGTAGGGCGTTCGCCTTACAAGCGGCCAACATGGCCGACCTGAGTTCGATTCCTCCGCCCCTCTCGGAGAGCCCGGCAAGCTACCGAGAGTATTCGATATGCCAGACATAGTAACAACAAAGTCTCCAATGGAGACGTTACTGGGCCCACTCGAGCAAATCGACGATCAACGGGAGGGCCTTTACCTTTTACCTTTATTTATTTGAATCACCGTGAGAGCAATTACAAAGCTTTTGGGTTTAAGTCTCGGTAATACAATGAAACACCCATACCTTCACCAGTGCCCACTATCTACCACCAAAATTCCCAGTATACCCCCATCCTTCACCCTCCCCCTACCTGTGGGGCAGATGATTTCCACATTACTCTCTCTTTACTTTGATCACATTCAATATTTTGACACCAGACCCACCACTATTATTTGGAATTTTACTCCAACACTCAGATCTGCTGAAAAGGCAACAGTAGACAATTTGTTTTCTATTGCTGGTTATTCTTAACCATGCAATTTTGAAATTCCAAAAATTTAACAATTAATCTGGAGAGATTTCAGCTACAACCCGCTGGGTTCTGCGATTTGTTTCTGAGTCTCTGGGATTATGGCCATTAAGCAGGTTGATCAGGATCCAGAAAGGCAGTTCATGGGCGGAGACTCGGGGTCTCGTCACTCAGGGCCCAAACCTGACTGGCCAGTGGCCTCTAGAGTATGGCCACTTAGGGGGACCAGGAGGAGGGACAACTCACTTTTTCCCCGGGGTTGGCCCAGCACTGGTAACCTACTGCAGGGCACCAGGCTCATTTCTGCCAAAAGCCGCTGGGTTTCGAGATTTGTTTCTGAGTCTCTGGGATCATGGCCTTTAAATGGCTTGATCAGGAGCCAGAGAGGTCATTCATGGCCGGTGACTTGGAGTCTCATTGGGATGGGGAGGAAAGGGCTGGCTCCATCCCTATCCTGTGAGGTCCCGCGTGTCTCGTCACTGCGGGCGCAAGCCTGACTGTCCATTGGCCTCTGTTGGATGGCAACCACCGAGCTGCCAAGGTGGAGCAGGCAGAAGGACAGCACCCTTTCCCCCCAGGGTGGCCTAGCGACAGTAACCTACTGTGAGGTCCGGACGCATTTCTGCCAAAAGCCGCTGGGTTTCGAGATTTGTTTCTGAGTCTCTGAGATCATGGCCATTAAGTAGTTCAATCAGGAGCCAGAGAGGCCATGCCTCCAATTACATAGCTGAGCCCGAGGTGATTTGTGGGTGTGTCTCCCACATACCTAACTTTTGGCTGTTTACTTTCTTGGTCAACTTTGCCCCAAGTTTTTGGGGTCTGGCCAAAGGCACAACAGCAATTTCTGGAAGTCTGAAGGCACCACCAGGATGCTGATGCACTTGCCTCACAGGTACATACAGATTGACCTGCTGACGCCACCATTTCGTTTCATTTCATTTCATCATCCTGTTATTCGTCGATTGCCTCGAGCAGGCCCCAGTAACGTCTCTTTCATCCTAGCCCTGAGATTATATTCAAGGCTCTTTAGGAGAATGAGACCCATCATTGTTACTGGTATTTGGCATATTTGGTACGCCACGGGGAGTTTGCCAGACTCTGCCCTGTGGGCAGGCTACATTCGATAGCCTGCAAGTTTGTCCAAAATAGGAATGAGACAATAAGATGTCATAAAAAAAAAAAAGTTCTGATAAGATGTCGCGCGGCCGCAAATGTGGCCGCGCGGTTCCAGGATCTGGATTTTATAGTCTCTGAGTCTTGGCCACTGATGGGATTACACGGCGCCAGGGGGCCAGGTGGTGGGTGTGACCCCCGCCTACTGGAATTTGGAGAATCTGGGTGGAAGATGCTCGACTCCAATTCGAGTAGGCTTGGAGGTCTCGGCCCCGGAACCCGCGTGGCTTTGTCCCTCTGCCAGTACCTTCAGGTGTGCGGAGAGTGGTCTCAGCATGGTGGACGCCACCATACCCCCGTTTATTTTAATTTTCAAGTTACATGTTGAAGTGATGAAGGTGACACACAGTTTGGGACTATTAATGTGGATTTTAGAGAGTATTCTATGGTGAAGATAGGAACTGAGTAATCATCAGCATACAGATGGCACAAAACATTAAATTACCAAAATATTGAGTGTAGACAATATGAAAAGATTATCAAGAGTTAAAATTTTTGAACCTTTAAACTGAGAAGTTCTAGGAAAATAGAATTAGTGAGAATCTGAGACTAAAAGACACTAAGAGGTAAGAAGAAAAACAGAATTGAGTCAAATGACACTGAACCCTGATTAAAAAGTGTTACCTAAGCCAAGTAAAATTAGAACATGAAGTTCTATAGTGATTTAAATAATATGGAAGTCAATGATGTGCTTGAATAGTACAATGGAGTGATGAGAAAGAATGTCTGAGTTCCAAATTTAAGAAGAATTGGGAGAGAGGATTAGACTATATGTAGTAAAACATAGGAATAATTTTGAAGGATTTTTCCTAAAAGGGAAAGAGATGGTTAGCAAACGGAGAAGAAATTGAGGTCAATTAGCACAGCGGTAGGGCGTTCGCCTTACAAGCGGCCAACATGGCCGACCCGAGTTCGATTCCTCCGCCCCTCTCGGAGAGCCCGGCAAGCTACCGAGAGTATTCGATATGCCAGACACAGTAACAACAAAGTCTCCAATGGAGACGTTACTGGGCCCGCTCGAGCAAATCGACGATCAACGGGAGGGCCTTTACCTTTACCTTTACCAAAGTTTTAACATTCCACTCTTATTTTATATCAGAGAAATACAACATTACTCTTATTGCAAGGGGTAACAGTAGAGGGGATTTTTATTGAAGTAGAAGACAGAAACGATTCTGTAACATTGATTCCCAGTAATTTTATTGACTTCTTCCTCTCCTGACCAAGTTAAATGTGAGTGACCTCCTATTTTTGACAATGTCCTCACTTTGGAGGTCCTATGGAAGAAATTCTAAACCCACATGTAATTTTCTCTTACTACTAATCATTCCTACAAAAAGAAAACACTGATTCAAAAATCAATTCTAGAATAAGATCCCCAGACCATTGGAAAATATAAAATAGGCTGATTAGCGTCAGGGGTAGCTTGCCAGGCTTTGCTGTGCGGGTGAGATACTCTTGGTAGCTTGCCAGGCTCTCCAAGAGGGGCAGAGGAATCGAATCTTGGTTGGCCAGGTCAGCCGCATGCAAGGCAAACTCCCTATCCAAAACCAAATTGCTTGGAAGGTAGTTTTCCAGTAAAGTTTCTTGGTTTGTATTTTTGCTTTGTAACTTTTCATACTCTGAACTCTGTGTGTGTGTGTGTGTGATGTGTGTGTGTGTGTGAGAGAGAGAGAGAGAGAGAAAGAGAGAGAGAGAGTGAGAGAGAGAGAGAAATAGACAACAGAGAGACAGAAAGAAAGACAGGCATACACAAAACAGAGGCAGATAGTGAAGGGGAGATTTGAAAGGGGCAATATATCTCACAAGGTCATTGGTTCAATCAATTTATGCGGCCACCCCTATGATCTCATCTTGCTTTGATTCATTCAAAGTTATTTCCTATGCCCAGTTATAATCGCTAAGATTGACTCTTGTCCTTTCTACCCAAACCTTTATTTTTCAGACTTTCTTATTGAAGAATCCAAAATTTGTTTATGTGGAAATCTTAAAACCAAGGTCTTTCTAATTATAGTAGTAACTTCAGATCTAAGAAAGTGGAATCTTTCCTTATCAACACTTGTTGAATATAATCAAACCAAAACAGAGAACATTTTTGTGCCAGAATACAATAACATAAAGCAAGAGCGAAATCTTTTCCCTTAGAATTATCTTTATATCAAGGAGTCCAGAAACCTCACTCCTGAAAATGTTTTAATGATTCCAGTCTTCAAAAAGACACACATAAGATTTTGCTTACAGATGGTAATCTACTCAATCTTGATATTCCTTGGTAAGCCTTAAGTTAGAAAGTCAATTGCTGGGTTATGCTTCATTTGAGTTGTACAAAGTGCCTTTAGAGAGAAAATTTATTTTTCCTAACAAACTTAGTAGGTCAAATTATGGCTAACTAATACTTAGAACCTGGAGGCTAATTTTCGAGGAATTCATGAAGGAAAGAAATAGAAGTGTATTTTGAAAGTACATTGGAAAGAAATATTGAGAAACAAAGTAAACAATGAATGTACAATGTTATAGCTAATCTTATTATGGTCTCAGGATTTTTAGAGTGTATTGCTTTCCAAATAGAATTATTCTGGTCTCAATCATAAAGTTTGCTTTATGTAAGTGTTTGCTACATTTAAGCAACTTTATAGCATCAATCCACAAATGCTTAATCAACACCACGGTGTAAATAGGCTAGAGGTGACTTTTGTTATGTTTTATCAAAAACTCATATATTGGTGTTCATTACATTGCTAATTATTCTGATTTGTTTCATATTAAAACAGAAAATCACCTGAAAATTTTAATTTCATCTGTAAAAATTTTTAAATGATATAGTAGGTTGAAGGAGCTACATACTCTAGGAACTATGCTGCTTTAATGTAATTTATTATCAATATTTTATCTGTGGGCTGAAGTGATAGCACAGCGGGTAGGGTGTTTGCCTTGCACGTGGCTGACTGGGTTTGATTCCTCTGCCCCTCTCGGAGAGCCCCACAAGCTACCAAGAGTATCTTGCCCTCATGGCAAAGCCTGGCAAGCTACCCATGACGTATTCAATATGCCAAAAGACCAGTAACAACAAGTCTCACAATTTGTTGTAAGATGTTACTGGTGCCTGCTCGAGCATATCGATGAACAATGGGAGGACAGGGCAGTGTAATGTTATTTCATCTACTATTCATTAATAAAGAATAATTTAAATCAAAACTCTCCCCCTAATATTGATGACAAATAAGATTACTCTTTTTATACTAGACTTTAAAAAATAATGTCAGATTTATTGTACGATATCTGTAAGCAATATTATTATCCATACGTATCTTATTGAAGATAATATTTGGAATTGTTATTGAATAATGCACAATTCAAAATTCACCAGACCCTCAAGAGTTGATCAGAAAAAAAATAATAAATTTGGTTTCATTTAATTCCAAAAAAAAAAAATGCCGACTTAGCTTAGAGAAGAGAAAATGCAAACATGGAAGAAAACAATCCTTGGGCCAGACAGACAGTACAAAGCAGAAGGCGATTACATTTGCACACAACTGACCAAGCTTCAGTCCCCAGTAACCCTGAGCATTGCCAGATGTGATCCATAAAGCACAACCCTGAGTACCAGTGGGCGTTGCCCCGCCCCCTCCAAAGAAAGCAAGCAATCATTTACTTCCATTTATAAAAGCCATAGCTAGTATTGTGATGACTGTAAGTTTATTAACTGCCAAATGTGAAGAAAAATATGTAAGTGTAAATCTTAAAAAAAAAAAATCTCTGGAATGTCGTAAACCCAAAGCATTGTACAAGCATTCTCAAAATTGGGTAACACCTACTGCTTCATTATTTGCGCTGTTAATTCTCAGCCTAGTTATTTGTATGATGAAAATAATTATGGAACGTGCTCATATAAATTTCAGATGAAAAACTGCCTTTAAACTCTGGGTTATATTTTATTTTTTGAAACTTTTTTGTTGAATCACCGTGAGATAGACCCTTGCAAAGCTATTCATGATTGGATTTCAGTCATACAGTATTCCAACACCCATCCCTCCACCAGTGTACATTTCCCAGCACTAGTGCCCCCAAATTCCCTTCCATCTCCCCCACAAACCACCCTCTGCCTGCCTCTGTGGCAGGCACCTCTCTCTCTCTCTCTCTCTCTCTCTCTCTCTCTCTCTCTCTCTCTTTCCTGTTAGGCACTGTGGTTTGCAATATTTATATAAAAGGATGTCCCTGTTATATTTTAATGCATTATATTTTGAATGGAAGAAACAACTCTTCAGGGAAATCTCACTGAAAAAAATTCTGTGTTTATAGACCCTTGTTTTAGATCCTCCAAGTGGGATATGGTTTCTTTGCCATTCTGTCTTTCCTCTGCTTGGTCAGCTACATCTTTCTGAGCTGTGTGAGATAGATCAAGGCTATTAGCCACGGAAGTGCATAAAAATTATGATGAGCTCAGGACAGTGCTAGTCTTCTTTCATGTAAGGTAGGATAGCAGTGTGAGAACTGATTTGAAGAATAGGTTAAGTATTTGACAGTGAATTATGTGAATTTCTGACATACCATCCTATTATAAGTAACATTTGCTATGGGGGTGGGTGGGAGAAGTCTTGTTTACATTCTGGGTATATTTTCTCTGAGGGTTTGCAACTTAAAACAGATGAGGTAAAGATTTAAAAAAGCATTTATCTATAACTAATGGCTGTTTTCATTTTGAACTAAAAGGACATGTCTGTACTTTTCAGTAATAACAGAATCTATCTGCAATTGTCAGTCTCCGAAAAAAAATGTTGTTCATATAAAATTCATAGAACTAAAGTTCTTGTCATAATGCTTTCATGAAAGTACTGTCAAATCTCTCTGGACCTTTAGTTTAAATGTCATTTCTAGTCAACTGCAGGGATTTTTAAAGTGTTTCAGCTTCAGCTTTTTCCTAGGGGTATATTGGTTCTTTCAGAGAATTTATGTTTTTTAATAAAAGACACTCTACTGCCAATTCCTATAAAATAGCCATCCAGATAGTGTCATTTGTAAATGACTTGCAGGAGAAAATATGCAGGAATCTTTAATTGGTTTTCAAGTGCTAGAAAATGGACAGATATGGCCAGGATAAGAACTTCAGGAAGATAAGGTCAACTCTTCAGGGAAATCTCAGTGATATGCAGCTATAATCCTCCTACTCACTGTAGAAAAGGGTTAGTTATGAGTCAGAAGTATGCTGCAATGCTTGAGAAGGAATTCAGAAACTGGACTCAAATATTTCCATATTGCAGTGGATTGGCCCATGAGACCACACACACACACACACACACAGTTATGATAAACCTGCAAATAGCCTCATAGGGACATTTTAATTATTTTAATTTCTTTTACCAATTCTTCCTAATACAAATATCTACTCCCAGCACTTACACAGTTCATTCCACTATTCATCATGCTAGTTATTTCATATCATTACACAAACCACCCACAGCAGGACTTTCTTAAGGATAGAGATTGCAGGTAGGACCTGCACATGACTGACTCGGGTTCAATTCTTGGTCCCACATAAATATTGTTCCCCAAGTCGTGTCAGGAGTGATGTCTGAGTGCAGAGCTAGGAGTAAGCCATGAGCACTTCCTGAGAGGCAAAAAAAAAATTAGATATATAGTGTGTAGAGGAGCAATGTTTTGCCACTAAAATCACATTTAGATGATAATTGCATTGCTGGAGTGGAAGAGACAGCGCAGTGGTCAGGGTACTTCCCTTGCAAGCTGCCAACCCAGGTTTGATGCCCCTGGGCTTCATATTGTCCATTGAGTCCCACCAGAAGTAATCCCTGAGCACAGAGTAAGAATTAAACCCCAAGCACATCTGGGTATGGCTCCCAAACCAAAAATATTTATATTTTAATTGTTACCAGAAGTATTAATTTATGTTTAGTTCAAGGAAAGGAATAATTTTTTCTCTTTTTTTTATGGTATTCCATTGTATATACATAAAACTTTCTTATCAAATCATCTGTTGCTGCATTTTTATGTTGTTTCCATGAAATCATACTTAGTGATGAAGTGAATATTGGTGTGTGTATACATTTTATACTGTTTTTAAATGTAGTTTTTGGAATAGATTCTAAGAAGTGGGATTGCAGGGTCAGATGTGATTCTTAGATTTTTAAATCTCCATACTGTTTTCCACAGATACTGATTAGAAAACATTCCCAACAGTACTGGAAGAAAGTTCCTTTTCCAACACCACCCAACCAATATTGGTTATTTCCAATTCCATTGATCTATGTCTATCACTGATATCAGAAGACAGCTCAACAGCTCATTGTTCTTTTTTTATGGATTTCCTAGTAATCACTGACCAGAAGCAAGTATTTTTTTAGATGTCTACTGACATCTGTGTGTCATTTTCATGAAAGTCTCTATTCATACCTATCCCCATTTATTTTTCTGGGGTTGCTGGATTTTTTTTTCTGCCGAGTGCTCTGAGTACTTTATGCATCTTGGATATTTCTCCTTTACCAAATGGAGAGTGTGCAAATATTTATTTCCAATCAGTTAAGGTGTCTTTGAATTTTTGCTCTAATAACTTTTGCTATGCAAAACCCTGAGCACTGCCAGGTGTAGTCCCCAAATCATACACACACACACACACACACACACACGCACACACACACACACATTTGGACTTTTACTAGCACAAGTGAAACAAGAACAATTATCACCAGATTTACTATGTCACTATGCACTTAAGACATGAGATCTGTCAATAGAATATAGGGATCAATGAGGACAGTTTAGGACTAAATGATAAAAAATTAGGGAGACTAAAGAATAATTAAAATATCAAGAACAGAAAAGTTTAATGTTTTCATCATTGTGTAAGCAATAGGAATAATTAAAACATCATGAACAGAAAAGTTTAATGTTTTCATCATTGTGTAAGCAATGCTTGTATCATTGTACGTAACAATTTTATTTGTTGTTTAGGATCCATACCCTGTACTCTAACTCTGGGCTAAGGAATCACTCCTGGAGGTGCTCAGAGGACAATATATGGTGTGAGGGTGAAACCTAGGTCAGTCTCAGATGAGGCAAGTGCATTATCCACTGTACCATATACTTGGCCACTTTATGATGCCATCTAACTGCGTATCATTTGTGAGTTAATGAAGCATACTTCTAAGTAAACAACTTAAATAAATAACAATAGAATAAACTGGAAGAGGAGAGAAGGAAAAAAATGAGATCATAGAAATGTTATTGATAAGTGGCATAAATGCTACTCACTGATAAGTAGCTATTGATAAGTAGCATAAATGGTGTGGCAACATGGGAAGATGCCGTCGTTGACAATATTGACGAGGAATACGATCGACTGGTTCAGCACCTCCATGATTGTGTAAGGAACTCCAAGAGAGAGAGCTAGCCACAAAAAAACAAACAAACAAACAACAACAACAAAAAAAGCCTGACTTCGACTTGCACTTATTCACCAACATGGCTTGGCGCAAGCCTCAGGCAACCACAAGCGAACATCCAAGCTCACAAAACCGTGCAGATAAGCGACAAAGGAAGACCTCAAAGAGAGAATGGCAGCAGTGCTGGCAGATGTGGTAGAAGCCAGGAAAAGCATTCGCAACATCCTCCTGTCCTTTACCAACTAAAAGACCAAGATGACTGCCCTCCAGTGTCCTGATGGATCTATCCTGACGGATCTATCACATGTTCCAGAAAGGCAATGGAGAAGATTATCCATGGTTTCTACTCAGATCTCTTTGATAGGTATGTCCACCTGCCCCCATAGCAAATTCCACATTCTCCCTTCCAAAATCCAACACGCTATTTTGTCACAAAAAGAAGGAAAAGAAGCAAACAGCACCCAGCCCAGACAAGGTCAGACATGAACTCCTGAAGAACCTGCCATCAGTACTCATCAATACACTGGCATGGCTCTTCACATGCTACCTGTCTGAATGCAAGGTTCTGTCCCAATAGAAAACCAGCAGGACTGACTACTGTACAAGAAGGGATTGTACTACTGTATAATCCACGATGACATTGGCAACTATCGCCTGATCTGCCTATTGTCTGTCATATACAAGCTGTTCACTCGCGTCATCCTAAATAGGATTGGCAGAACACTAGATGAAGGACAACCATGCGAGCAAGCCGGGTTCTGCAAAGGACTCAGCACCATTGACCATGTCCACAGGATAACCAAGCTCATTGAGGTTTCTCGGGAGTTCAAGATGCCGCTCTGTTTAACGTTCATTGATTTAAAGAAGGCCTTTGATTCTGTTGAGATGGAAGCGGTCATTGAAGCCCTAGCTAATTAGGGCATTCAAACTCAATACATCAGGATCCTCCATGAGCTGTGTTATGGATTCAGTATCAGGATCTCACCATTGTACAAAGAAGTGATCATCGATATCAAGAGAGGGTTTCAGCAGGGTGATACCATTTCACCGAAACTCTTCAGCGCTACCCTCAAGAACGTCATGCAATGACTGGAATGGGAAGGAATGGGAATGAAGATACACGCTCGGCAACTACACCACCTCAGCTTTGCTGATGACATCCTTCTAATAACACCAAACATTAGCCAAGCGGCACAAATGCTGGCTGACTTTGATCGTGAGTGTAGAAAGGTCACACTCCAGCTGAATCTCATGAAGACAGTGTTTATGAGAAACAGTCTCATTCCTGACATTCCACTTGCTCTCAATGGAACGACCATCTTCGATTGCAACAGTTATGTGTACCTAGGTCGAGAAGTCAACATGACGAATGACCTGGCACCTGAGTTGTGTAGGAGGAAGAGAGTGGTTTGTAATGCCTTTAAGAGCGTCGAAGACATAGCTAAGAGGGCGAAGAACCTCCAGCTCTGGGCATATCTCTTTGATTCCACTGTTCTTCCTACATTAACATGTGCCTCAGAGACCTGGGCCCTATGAGAACGGGATGAGAACGCTATTCGTGTTTCCCAAAGAGGAATGAAAAAAGCTATGCTTGGAGTATCACGTTTCACTAAAATGAGAGAAAGAATCCAGAGTTCTGACCTTCGCCAATGGTCAAGAATAAGGGACGCTGTCTCATTTGCCAAGTCGTCGAAAATCTGATGGACTGGACATGTAATGAGATTTGGAGATGACCGCTGTACTAGAGCCGTTACTGACTGGATTCCAAGGGACATCAAAAGAGTGTGTATCTGCTCACCTACAAGATGGTGAGACTTCTTCCTTAAGACCCTTAATGATCGGTTTCAGGCTCTTTGTGTTCCTAGAATGAACAGACGCCATTGGGCTACATTAGCACACAACAGGTATGAATGGAGACATTACTGTCACCTGAGCAAATTGATGAGTAACAGGATGTCAAGTGACCAAGTGATCAAGTAGAAATATCTAAGAAATCTGACAATTATATTAAAACAATATCTTCAACATGTTCTAAATTATTTTGCTGGGAAATGTGAGTTGCATGAACCAAAAAATCAACTTCAGAGCGTTTATTTTAACTTCTATGTCACTTTGTTTCAAAGTAAATAGGGAATTAAAAAAATAAACTATTATATCGACAATCTATGCCAAGTGATTTTCATTTGAAAGTAATCATTTCCACCATATTTAAGTGTATGAATATGTATTATAAATTAACATAGTAGTAAAGTATAGCATCAACAATGATTTGAATCAACACAAAGTCTTCTTAAAGAAATTGCACTGAATTTAGACGTTTTTGCATCTAATTCAACCATTGGTTAGTAAACCTTCTTTGTTTCTGAGACAAGTCTTGGCAGACAGTGCGGAAGAAAGTAGGTATTTGTTCTTTGTGTTTTTATATTTAGGGGTCCTTGTGTAAGTGTTTCATTTACAGAAACAATTTTAATTTAGTAGTTTGCAATATGCCTTAACTTGCATTGCTTCACCTTTTGGAAGTGATTCAACACAGAAAAGCAAAGCAGAGAATCAAGGTCAGAGCTTTATTGTAAATAAGTGCTCTTAGATTTAAAGTGAAATGCAATAGTATTCAGTATGTTAGGTACCCATTATAAATGGATCACAAATGTTGTTTTTCAGTACCAAGATAATGGATCAGACAATTAAAGCCCATTTGCTTTATAAAGAGAACATTAAGCCCTGCCAGAAAGGGGCTGGAAGACCAAATTCCTGCAGAAAGAAAGGAGTCTCTCATGGCTCTGGTGTTCTGAATTTGACTCTTCCTTCTGCATGTTTAGTCTTTGATACCACTATATATGCAGAGCTTCTGGGACTGTGCCTCTACCAAACTCTGTACAGACTTTGGGGACCATTTAGCTCTTTCTAGAACCAGTCACTATGTCACACCTCAAGTAACAAGAGGGAAAATAAAGTACAGAGGAAATGGAAGAAAGAATAGTTAAGCACACTAATAAATAAGAATAAAATTTAAATGTCAATGAACACCATGTAAATCTTTGGTAGTTCAATTAAATTAATTATTTTCTAAGTCTAGTGATAACAAGTATTGCCAATACATGGTTTTATTAAGAATGAAAGAGTAAAATCCTAAGAGGTCCTATAGTTTATATCCTGAATTACAGATTCACAAATAGACAAAACTACGATATTTATTATGAATAATTTATGTACCAGATTTACTACTTAACCAATGTTTCCCTAGTCTGTGATACCAACTCTTGGAGGGAGTCGGCAGTAGGATCCTTGGGTGTATTTGGGTGGATTAGCGAACAACTTCTGCTTTTGCAGAGTCTGGCAAACTCCCCGTGGCGTATCCAATATGCCAAATACCAGTAACAATGATGGGTCTCATTCTCCTAACCCTGAAAGAGCCTCAAATATGGCACTTTTTTAAAAATCTCAGGGCTAGCACAAGGAGACATTACTGGGGCCTGCTCCAGGCAATCGACGAACAACAGGATGTTTGCTAATAGGAGGTAGATTTCCATGAAGGCTCTGGGTTAGACATTGGAGAAAATTATTGGAAAACACACATTATCCAAATTGATTTGAAAAGACACACACAATGAAACCCTGAATTTAAATAAATGTTGAATGTAGATTTAAAAGCCTTCCTTAGAACAAAGGAAAAGAATGAGAGGTGCCAGAAAGATGATATAGCGGTTAGGGTAGGGACTTTTACATGCAAAGGATCCCTGGTTCCATTCCCAGTGCCACAGGGGACCTCAGACATCAAAGGATACAGCCCTGGAGGCCCCAAACACTGCCCAGTGGCCTGGTAGCATCTCAGGGCCTGAGTGTCACTGCATCTGGGGACCCTTATATTGAATGCTAATTAGTTGGCCAAAACTTCCTGGGGGGACTTCCTGGGCCTCCTGACCACTCCTTGGAAGGTTCTTCTTTCTCCAGAATAGACAACAAGAAAACACTGACCTAGAATGGTTTTTTGGGTGACTTCTAGAAAATAACTCATAAATAGAGCTAGACTGCAAAACTCTTTAGAAAACAGATTCCAAAGAACATTTTCCTAGCTCAGTCTGCGAGACTAGCATTACTGCTTTCATAATGAAAGCCATTAGAAGAAAACGAAATCTCTGAGAGATACAGATTTTAAATCCTTAATAAAATGTTAACAAATCCATTTAAGTAATTACATACAAAAGATAATGCACCCTGACCAAATGTAGTCTATCTAAAACACTTAAAGGATTCTATGGGCTTGAGAAAATTAATAACTGTATTTAGTCACATTAACAAAGCAATCATCTGAATAGATGCCAAAAAGACATTTGACATAATTTAAAATTCATTCATGAGTAAATTCTCTTGGCAAACTAGGAATTATGAAACCTTACACAGTAGATCAAGAGCATATACGAAAATGAAGAAATAATACACAATCGTATCTAATGGTCAAAATGTTAATGTTAAAATTCAGATAAAAATCAGAAATGTGTTCTGTCTCCACCTGTATTCATCACTTAACTCTGGTTCTTGACTAGTACAACAGACACGATAAAGAAAAAACATATAGAATGACATCTGGGGGATATAAAGTAACAAAGTATGAGATTAATACCCAAGAATAGCTGAGATCAGCACCAGGAGGATTACTCCATAACTTAGAGGCCAGCCGGGTATCCTAGAGGAAAGGGCTATTCAGATAGAGAAGGGAGCACCAAATAAAGGATGTTTGGAGGATCCTCCCAGGAGGGGAGATGCATGTCGAAAGTAGACTATGGACTGAACATGTTTGCCACTCAATGCCTCTTTTGCAGACCACAACACCCAAAAGGAGAGAGAGAACACAGGGGATTGCCCTGCCACAGAGACGGGGGGATGGGGGGATGGGGGTGGGAGGGATATTATCCATGGTGGTGGAAAATGGGCACTGGTGGAGGGATGG
Source organism: Sorex fumeus (assembly GCF_029834395.1). Taxonomy (NCBI): domain Eukaryota; kingdom Metazoa; phylum Chordata; class Mammalia; order Eulipotyphla; family Soricidae; genus Sorex; species Sorex fumeus. The sequence continues at coordinate 2,638,356 of NW_026606063.1, forward strand.
GTATCTGATCATTGTATAATTGAAACCAAAGCACAAAAAATTGTAAATCTACAACTTTAAAAAAAATAAAATAAAATAAAGGGGAAAAAAAAATATATAAAAAAAAAAAAAAAAGAAAATGTTGGCTGGAGGAATCGGTCAGGATGGGAGATATGTGCTGAAAGTAGATAATGATATCAAACATGATAACCTCTCAGTGTCTGTATTGCAAACCATAATGCCCAAAAGTAGAGAGAGAGTATTGGCAATATTGTCTGCCATGGAGGCAGGGGGAGGGTGGAAAAGGGGGGGGGGCATCCTGGGGATATTGATGGTGGGGAATGTGCACTGGTGGAGGGATGGGTGTTTGATCATTGTGTGATTGTAACCCAAAGATGTAACTATCTCACAGAGATTCAATGAAAGAAATAAATATTTTAAAAAAAGGCACCCAAAGAAAAATGAAGGCAAAAAAAAAAAAAAAAAAAAAAAAAAAAAAAAAAAAAAAAGAAAAAACATACAGAATGAACAAAGAAGCAAAATTGTTTGATTTGCTGATGTCATAGATATTTTTGATACAATTTTAGGGAGTCTACAAAAAATTATCAACAGAACTAATACATTAATTTAGAGATGTTCCAGATGCTGATAAAGATTTACTAATACAATAAAAATAGTGACAACTAATAGGAAATGAAATAAGCATTTATAAGTGACACAAGATAAGCTACAAGGAATAAAATATAACCAAAAGTCGATAATCTGTAAGTGAACAAGCTTGACACTCTGTAAAGAGAAAGTTACTATTATTTAATATTCTAATTATTCTTGTCCTACGCAAACAGGATGAGAACACTATTCAGGTCTCCCAAAGAAGAATAGAAAGAGCTATGCTTGGAATATCATGTTTTACTCAAATGATAGAAAGAATCCGGAGTTCTGACATCCGTCGACGATCAAGAATCAGGGACGCTGTCTCGTTTGCCAAGGTGTCAAAAATCAGATGGGCTGGTCACGTAATGAGATTTAAAGACGACCGCTGGACTAGAGCTGTTACCGACTGGATTCCACGGGATGTCAAAAGACTGCGTGGCCGCCCACCTACCAGATGGTCAGACTTCTTCGTCAAGATCATGAACGATCGGTTTGAGGCTCTTCATGTTCCCAGAGCGAACAGAAGCCATTGGGCTACACTAGCATGCGACAGGGACACATGGAGACGTTACTGGTGCCTGCTCGAGCAAATCGACGACTAACGGGAAGTTAAGTGATTAAGTGAATTATTCTTAAATAATAAAAGTGTTGAATGCATTTTAAGAATGAACATTCTCTCCAAATTGACCTGTAGATAGAATTCATTCACATTAAAATTCTATCAAGCTTTGAGGAAGAAATTTACAGGCAGAATTTAAATGTTTCTGTAGCCAAATGACCTAGAAAAGTCAAAAGGCTTTCTAATAGCAGAACAATTAGGAAGATTTATCTTAAACATGCAATAATCAATCAAGACAATGCCATAAAGAGGGAGAACTGGACCAATGGGGTGATAGGGAAAAAAAAAGAGATGAGAAGACAACATAGATTGTGTATATAGACATAAACATTCAGTGAATTTTTAACAAAATTACCAGCATAGGGGCTGGAGAGATAGTACAGGGTTTAAGGCACTTGTATTGCACACAGCCTGCCTCTACTCAATGTCTGGACCACATGTGATCCCCTGAGTAACCATCAGAAGTGATCCCTGAGCTCAGTGTCAGGGGCAAGCCAGAGCCAGAGGTGGTCCCCAAACAAAACAAACAAAAGAAAGATTGCTAGCATAGTTCTATAAAGAAAGTCAGTAGTGCTTGCTGGGAGAACTGAATATTCACTCAGGTGCGCTAGCTAACAACAAGTATCAACTTTACTTCAAGCCATGCATCAAAACCTAATTAAAACTATTAAATTGTATGTGAAACTGAGAAAAATATTTTCATAACGGGATCAGCAATGATTTATTAAAGATGGCATAAAGCTATTAAAACATAGAGAAGTTAATGGCATTAAAAACATAGATAAGTTTCTCCAAAGTTAAAAAGAATTTTCAAAGTGCAGTTAACAAGATAAAATTACATTTGAAATTATTTTAAAAATACATTTTACAAAAGACTCATATCCACAATCACTGTCACTGTCCTCCCATTGTGAATCAATTTGCTCCAGCAGGCCCAGTAACACTGTGAGACTTGTTCTTAGTGTATTTGGCATATCGAATACATCATGGGTACCTTGCCAGGCTTTGCTGTGCGGGCGAGATACTCTCGGTAGCTTGCTGGGCTCTCTGAGAGGGGCTGAGGAATTGAAGTCGGGGCAACCGGGTCGGCCGTGTGCAAGGCAAAGGCCCTACCCACTGTGCTATTGCTCCAGCCCATAACATATTAGAAAAATTTGCATAATTCAATTATAAAGACTTCCCAAATTAGGCAAACAATTTGAACAGATACTTCAAAACCAACATATACAAATGTCCAATAAGCACATACCTGTTTCTCGTCATCGTTAGTCAGCAGAGAAGTACAAATTATGATTGTAGAACTTTAACAATGAGTGAAAAAGTATTTGAACAAAATTGAACTCTTCTACAGAAGAAGACAAGTCCTCAGCAATGTAAGGTAGGTGAAAAATATATTACAGTTCATAATATAGTCAATTATTTACAATTCCACAAGTAAATAATGATGTGTTTCCTCAGGACATTGGGGAAAAGGCAGGGATACTTCTTCATAACTCTTTAATTCTACAGTGGACTGCATTTGGTTCCCCAACCACTTTTTAGGGTTCACTCCAAGGAGTAATAAACCCAAGCCCCAGTGCATGTGCCTACCTCCCTCTTTTTTTCCCAATGTGTGAGTGAGACACAAATTGGAGTGAAACCTAGAGCATTATTACATGACTGAAATTCAAGTCATGAATCTTCAAGCTAGTGGAAATAAAGATTTCTACCCTTGAAAAAGAGGGAGAGAATTTCCAAGTGACATTATAGAAAATAAAGTGATTTATATGCTTGCATGCATTATTGACTATATCATCCCAAGTAGTAAACTGCAAGTTTCTATTTTCCCAAGTCAATAAATTTGCTATAAATTTCAAATTCTTTTTAATAATTTGGATTCCCAGTTCTAATAAACTGTGCTTTAGGATCAAGGAACTCACGTTGCAAGTGATATATTAAATTCCATGAGGGCTGTGGGTGTGCAAAAGGCACTATTAGTTGGTTTCAAGTTCAGAATGTAATTTATTTTTCTGAGACAACTGAGCCATCATGGCTTCTCACCGTGACATTCTGTTCCGTGTCTTGAAAATTTGGGAAATTTCTTAGCCAGTCATAAGGTATCAACTGCTAGACACTGAAGAAAGTCATCAATGCAGAAAGAAGTGACGGTACTACAGCAAAGCATCCAGAAAATCAAAATCCAAGTTCCTCTCTACCACACATGATGAAATGCACTGAACTAAACCAGATTAACCAAACAAAATGAGACTTTAGACTAAATGTAAAGAAATTCTGCCAACTTTTACAATATATCACTCATTGCATGAAAATAGAGATTTGGAAAGTTTAGCTTCTATAAAAATTTAATTGGCACATAGTTCACACATAAAGAAACTCCATACGTATGATTTATTTTAACAAGATGTCTAATAGGATTTAAGCTTGTTTGTGAAACCCAGGATGTCTCACTTGGCTTTATTTTTATTCAGCTCCTATTAGTATTTAATTTTTTTTCTTATGTTGGTTTTTCTCCCAGATTCAGTTGTTAAATTGCTGAAATGTAATGGATGAGTCTTCTTTCCTGTCTTTCCTAACAATAATTCTAGTGTTAAGTAAATGTTGACACTCTGAATTATTGTATAAAGAAATTTGATCTGAGAACAGTAGCCAAACCACCTTTAGAAAATCTTTTTCAAAAAGAAAAGAAAAATATTCGACACTTAAGATGACCCAATAAATTAAAACCTGAAGCTCTACTCAGTACATGTCTTTCCAATTGTATACCCATTTTTATGTCCCAGAAGACCTGGTAATATTATCTAAAAATGAAACTCATGTTGCCTCTCAGTAGTCTAAAAGTGTTTGCTGACAGTAATTTCAGATTCACCAACACTATAATCTACCTCCTATGTGCCAAATGCTTCACATGATGATTCATTTAATTTCATCACCACTATGTGAAGTAAACAGTAGATATTTCACACTATATATGCATCTGTATAAAAGCACTCACATACAGGCACATATAAATGTTATTTTATAATCTCTGATTTACCAGAATATATGATATATACATACTATACTTTGATAAGTCAGATAATATTAAAATACATGTTGTGATTATGTATACTAATGTATTTGTCTATCTGCCTGTACATTCAATCAATATTAAAAGTATTTTCCAAATTTATATAGGGCTGGAGCGATAGCACAGCGGGTAGGGCGTTCGCCTTACAAGCGGCCAACATGGCCGACCCGAGTTCGATTCCTCCGCCCCTCTCGGAGAGCCCGGCAAGCTACCGAGAGTATTCGATATGCCAGACACAGTAACAACAAAGTCTCCAATGGAGACGTTACTGGGCCCGCTCGAGCAAATCAACGATCAACGGGAGGGTGGGAGCGATAGCACAGCAGGTAGGGCATTTTCCTTGCATGTGGCCGACCCAGTCAATACGGGTTCGATTCCTCCGCCCCTCTCGGAGACCCCAGCAAACTACCGAGAGTATCTTGCTTGTTCGGCAAAGCCGGGCAAGGTACCTGTGACATAACTGATATGCCAAACACAGGAACAACAAGTCTCACAATGGAGACGTTACTGATGCCACTCGAGCAAATCAATGAAGAAAGGAAGGACAGTGCTACCTCCAAATGTATGCTTAGAAAATTTATCCCAGAAGATATCACTTGATCACTTGACTTCCCTTTACTCATTAATTTGCTCGAGCAGGCGCCAGTAACATCTCCATTTCTCCCTGTCGCATGCTAGTGTTGTCCAATGGCGTCTGTTCATTCTAGGAACATGAAGAGCTTAAACTAATCATTCAAGGTCTTGAAAAAGAAGTCTGACCATCTTGTAGGTGGGCGGCCACGCAGTCTTTTGACGTCTCGTGGAATCCAGTCAGTAACAGCTCTAGTCCAGCAGTCGTCTCCAAATCCCATTACATGTCCAGCCCATCTGATTTTTGATGCCTTGGTAAACTAGACAGCGTCCCTGATTCTTGACAATCGGTGGAGGTCAGAACTATGAATTCTTTCTCTCACTTGAGTGAAGTGTGATATTCCAAGCATAGCTCTTTCGATTCCTCTTTGGGAGACCCGAATAGCGTTCTCGTCCTATTTTCGTAGGGCCCAGGTCTCTGAGGCATATGTTAATGCAGGAAGAACAGTGGAATCAAAGAGATGTGCCCGGAGCCAGAGGTTCTTCATCCTCTTCGCTATTTCTTCGATGCTCTTGAAGGCATTCCAAGCCGCTCTCTTCCTCCTGCGTAATTCAGGTGCCAGGTCATTCGTCAAGTTGACTTCTAGACCTAGGTACACATAACTGTTGCATTCAGAGATGGTCATTCCATTGAGAGCGAATGGAACATCAGGAATGAGACTGTTTCTCATAAACATTGTCTTTGTGAGATTCAGCTGGAGTTCAACCTTTCTACACTCATGGTTGAAGCTGGCCAGCGTTTGTGCCACTTGGCTAATGTTTGGTGTTATTAGAACAATGTCATCAGCAAAGTAGAGGTGGTGTAGTTGCTGACTGTCTATCTTCACTCCCATTCCTTCCCATTTCAGTTGTACCAGACGATATATGAATTTTTAATTAAAATTCTAAGAAAAAACTAGAATATCTTTTCAAACATAAGTCATTTCCCCAAATCTTTACTTTCTTTTCTTGTTTCTTTTTTATTGTTTTATGGTAGAGGTAATGTAAAGGCCCTCCCATTGTTCGTTGATTTGCTCGAGCAGACCCAGTAACGTCTCCATTGGAGACTTTGTTGTTACTGTGTTTGGTATATCGAATATGTCATGGGGAGCTTGCCAGGCTCTGCCATGCGGGCAAGATACTCTCGGTAGCTTGCCAGGTTCTCCGAGAGGGGCGGAGGAATCGAACTCGGGCGGGCCATTTTGGCTGCATGCAAGGCTAACGCCCTACCGCTGTGCTATCACTCCAGCCCTTGTTTTATGAAAGTATATTATTTCTTGTGATATTATAAAAAACAGTTATTTAAGCCAATTATTTTTATTCCTCGTTAGGCGTAAATCCCTAGAAGAGAAACATTTTGTAACTGTTTTTCTCTGATACATGTATCTAACTTATAAACTATAGATATATACACATGTGTCTGTTACATTAGACTTTGAGTGCATATATATATATATATATATATACATATAGTCTATATGCGACAAACTATTTACAGGCATTTATAGAGTGAGGTATACATAGATATAAATTTAGACATATATGTTTATAAAAATATGTATGCAACTCAGTATCTGAATGGATGAACATGCCATTGATTATTATTATGCCACAGGTTGATTGCCAAAACTTTAAGAGGTGTTCTCTCAAACGTGGAGCTGAGATGAAGGAAAACTAGTGTAGGTCAGAGAAAGGTCTAATACCCAAAGCAAAGAGCTCGGGCTTTGTTCTTTTCTCCATTGGCTCTCAAAAGTAAATGGTCTTAGTGTCAACAAGAAGTCATTCATCCTCCTTCAGTGTTTCAATCCCTAGAATTACCTTGATGTAGATGTTACAGGCTCTTTCCATAGCTAATAAATTCAAGTAGACCCCTCCTATCTTTGTAGACTTTTTTTGCCTAGAAAATCTCGTGATATCCAAGTGTGATGCAAGGAGATAAAGAGAAGATATATTCTAAAGAATTGATCTGTACACTTGTACTTGACAAAAAGGAAGCTCGAAGGGATCAAATTTTTTGTGTTTGTTTTTGGAATAAATTTTATCAAACCAAACTACACTGATATAGGAAATCAGTTGCAGCATATAAATATTGAAATTTCTCCGTGTTGAATATCATTTGACAAGTAAATTAAGAAAATCTTGTCCAACAGCACCCAAAAGGAGAGAGAGAACAAAAGGGAATGCCCTGCCATAGAGGCAGGGTGGGATGGGGGAGATGGGGGCTGGGAGGGATACTGAGATCAGTGGTGGTGGAGGATGGGCACTGGTGGAGGGATGGGTACTCGATCATTGTATAACTGAAACCCAAGCACAAAAATTTGTAAGTCTACAACTGTACCTCATGGTGTTTCACTAATACAAATTTTTAAAAAATACAAAGTATTTTGAAATAAATTTTACTAACTCAATGCAAGATTTGTACATTGTTCTTAAAGTCTGTAAATGTCTGAGGGATGAGAAGCCAAATTTACGTGAATTCAGAAAGACAAATCTTTTTGGTTTGTTTTGGGCCATACCTGATAGTGTTCAAGAATTACTTCTGGTTCTGTGCTCAGAAATTATTCCCAGTGGGATTTCGGGGATCATATGTAGTGCCAGGGATCCAGCCTGGGTTGGCTGCTTACAAGGCAAATGTCCTACTGTCTAAACTATCACTCTGGCCCAGGAAGACACAATTTTAAAGAAAAAGTGAAGTCAACTATTTCAATAATCCTTTCAATTCTATTATTTTATATAATAGCTATTACCTATATTGCATAACTATCAACATGTTACGCAATTTACAGTATTTACGTAGTTTTTAAATCGCATGCAAAATTTGATCTCCATATAATTTTTTTTTTATTTTTCTTGATTTCTTTTTGTCTAAGACTATGTGAAACAATGTTCTCTATATGACGATGGTGATCTATCATCACTTTTGGTATGGGGATTATTAGTAATGTTATCTGTACATTACTCCTATACTTTTCCCAGTAAATGTTATGTCATCCTTAAAAAAGCAGAAATGTGAAATCAGAGCACAGTAGACTTAGAAACAATAATATTTTCTGATTCTAAAATAAAGCAGTAGAAATTATAATATCCAGCAATGGCAACAAAATTGATGGGAGTAAAATCTTAAACAGCTTTTCTGAGAACTGTTTAAAAGCTGCTCATAGCTTTACAACAAAGAAGTAATGGGGGTAGAGTTTCAGAGTTTAATTTATTGAATATTTTAATAGCCTAATGAATAGACTATATAGAATCTAATAATATATCTACCAAGTATTTATTGAGTGAATGATAAAATATATTAAGTATCTAATGAAGATACAAATATGAAAAAGACCGAGTTATGCCATTCACAAGTACATAATACAGAGGCCAAGAAAATAGTAGATAGTAGGACTTTTGGCACATGGTGGGTACTTTTTGGCATATTTCATCCTAAGCACATCATATGGTTCTCTGAACCCTGCTAAGAGTGATTCTTGAGCACAGAGCCAGGAGTAAGTCTGAGCATTGCTGGGTGTGTCCCCCTACGTAAAAACAGCCACAAAAAGAACCATATAGGGCTGGAGCGATAACACAGCAGGTGGGGCATTTGCCTTGCAAGCGGCCGACCCGGGTTCGATTCCTCCATTCCTCTCGGAGAGCCTGGCATATAGGATACGAAAAAAGAAAAAAGAATACATTGCTGAGGTATTTAGAAAAACAGCAAATAAACATATATTAGTATATCTGAGTGCTTTTTAATTACTTGTCTATGGCAAATATATGCATGTATCATACATAGTTACAACTGGTAAACATTTAGTAACTTATACTAATTATAATGTGCTGTGATATTTGCTATATATCATAGCAATATATAATAGTTTTCCATTGCTGCTATAACAAATTTCTAAGCATAGAATCTCTTAAAACTGTGTCTAATTATTTTCTGAAAATGTTTTGAGTTTAGAAGTCTGACAAGTATTAACGGTGAAATGCATTGCTTTTCTTTCTATTTAATTGACTTTTTCTACTTTCTAGAGGTTAATCTTATGCTGTAGCCTCCTTCCTTTATTAAGTCCATATCCATCTCTTCCTCTGCTTCAGCAAAGAACAGTTTTTGGACTTTACTTTTGTTTTTGTTTTGGGACCACATCCACTGTACTCAGGTATTACCCTGACTCTACACTCACAGTGACTCCTTGGCGGGTCTCAAGAGACCCTATAGGGTTTGGGGTATCAAACCTGAGTCCATAGCATACAAAGTAACCCCTTTACCTAATGGATTATATCAGTGTCCCCAGTTCTTTGATTTTAAGGACCCAATGAGCCTATCCAAATAGTTCAGGACAATCACTCAATGCGATGTTTGAAACGTGATGACAAGCGCAAAACTCTTACATTGTAACTCATTACTAGATTCTGAGAATTAGAACATGATATTACATGGAGTGATATTCCGGGCATAACGTGGCACTGATTGCCGTAGGGGCTTGCCCATCTGGCACCAACACATCCATCTCCTCTCAAGGTATCTCTTCGACAGCATCAACTCAAAGTTCAAACTCTCATCTAAATTTCTCCAGCTCAACAGTCCCATATTTTATAAATCATCTAAATCATATGTGTCAGATATGGGTAAGACTTGGTAGGATCCATCTTAGGGCACAATTTGTGGACCTGTGACAGTCAAGAAACAAATTACCTGTCCCCAAAATACTTTGGTGGGACAGGCAGAGGAAAATAGTGATAGATATTCCGAGTCAGGGAAATTACATTCCCTTGTCATAAAAATAAATTTCCCTTAACCTTTTCCCATATTTTAAATGCAATATTGATGCTCATCCACTCCCCTGATATAAGACATTGAATAAAACCCAAATGTTACCTTTGCTGCTGAAAAAGCAATAATAGCTGAATCCGTAAGAAAAAAAAATCTTATCATTTTGTATCTGATGCATACCAAGAACCCATAAATGCAGCCATTTGCTATGTGAGAAATAAGCCAAATTTGGTCAAAGTGGGAAGCAAGCATATCTTCTCCTTATTTTTGGGCAATACCCATTAGTGCTCAGGGTTTATTCCTGACTCTGTGCTCAGGGTTCTCTTTTGGGTATTCAGAAACCATATGCAGTATGTGTGTAGGGGGAGTTTGGGGGCTGAAAAGTCATCTGAATGCAAATCAAGTACCTAAATGCTTTGTGTTATATTATCTTTCTGGATTATTTTTTAAGAAAAAACATTTAGAACCTCATTATTTGTTCTGGTTGGGAGATAGGTGAAGTTAGAAATCATGCTGTTTTATTCCTGCCACAGAATCGGGAGATTTTTGACGTATAAATCTTGGTCAGATTTAATCCTTTTGGAACTAGACTTGAGAAATTGCTGTCCCTGTTCTCATAATAGTTGTAGCAATAAAAGATCAATAAACCTTTCGAGGAGGCAGTGGTCCAGAGCAAGCACTCTCTGCTTTGTTGCCTCAGAAGGCTTCCGGAAGGGTGGGGTCCCTACAAGCTCATAAATGATACGTGTGAAAGAATAATTGTATATATGTGATCTAAGAGTTGCAGATGGAACACTCACATCTTTCGTGCATATGCTATATTTCAGAGTCTATTCAAGTATATTTCTATTAATGGTTTATCATAAAATGGATGTTGCCTCAACGAAATGTAATATAAAAAAGAAGATAATTTCGCTTTCTTCTCTAATTTGGACCGACTTATTTCACAAAAATGCCTGTCACTGTTAGGGTTACTCATGCAAAGGGAATGAAGGGAATGAAATCCCCCGTTTTTGCTTTAAAGGAATTCTGAATGCTTCCTCCAGGGAGTTCTCTCTTCCAACACCTGATCCTAAGTGGTTTCTTCCTTTATCCCAGAGACTCCATTAACCAAACTCCAAGGACTGTTTGAGAAAATGCCTTTTTCTGAGCTGGGAGGGAAACTGTGGGAATATGAGGAAATCACTCTAGCTATTTGGTTCTACTGCTCAGTGAAGAACTGAGACACCCCCCCCCCCCCAAAAAAACAATACTAAAAAGCGATCCATGAAAGTGCCTGGCACAAATTCTAGAGCCCCTGATCCTGATTTCTCTGCAGCTTTGCGGAGCCATGTACTCCCAATTCCTCTCTTCGCTCTTTTCAAATTAAACTTTCTCTCTGCTGTTTTATTGTTTTGTTAACTACAGATGGAAACTCTTTTTTTTTTTTTCAGATTCTCAACATGCAATTCAAATATGTGAGAGATTTAGGAATAAATAAAAATGAAAATATTTTGATACTTTGCATAAAAATATATGTACGTTATTATCTTAATACTGGTCAGGAAGAAGCATTCTCACATTTTCAGAACGTTAGATAAAAGTGTAATAAAGGCTATAAAAATAGCAGCTTCCAGATGTTTTAGTAAATGGATCTGTGCTGCAGTAAATTTACTCTTATTCACTGCAAACTCTGTCAGAAAGGACGGGATTCAGCTCAGGTTACATGCGAAAATCGTCTTCCTTTTTCGTCAGAGATCTAACCTGAATTCCCGAGCATTTTCTCGTCTGCGATACTATTCTCCTTGCTGCTGTACTTTCACTTTTGAAGCATCCATCTGGGTTTTGAAAAGTTATTGTCAAGTTGTACAAGAGATGCATGCCTATTCTTGTGATTAGATAATTAAAGTAACAAAGTTGCATATTCAGTCATCTGCTGTTTATGTTTCAGCTTTTATTCCAATATGAGTATGTCTATGGCAGAATTCAGAATATACTGATGTGCTATATCCTTTATTTTGTCCACCTTTTAGGAGATGTGTAGTTTCCAGACACTGAATCTTCATTATCTGCTGTATTTATCTTTGAATCTTTGAGATACTTAGGTAGCCAATCTGTAGATCCGTTGTTTTGTCCCTAATGGTTTACAGTGGAGTAGTTCAAATAGCAAGACTAATAATATCTCAAACATAGTGCATATATTCATCTAAATGCCCCAAACCAGTATATATTCATGTTTATAAAATATCAGAGGAAATAAGGACAAAACTGTTGTTAATAGAAAAATCAGCCAAGGGTCTATTTAATATATGTATAAATTGTGATTATGTGAGATTTATATATATATAACATGTACTATTATATATATAATATATGTGTACTACTGCTAGAGAATATTGCCCTCTGGTGTCAAAATTTTGTGATATTCTAGTAGAGTTAATTGAACCCTAGTAGAGTTCTTGAAAATTCCTATCCTTAATATTCAGAAATTCTCTTCATAAATCGTGTTCTTGAGAATAAGAATGTATTATTAACAACTACAAAAATGTTAGATAATGAGTAATTTCCCTTATTTAACCTAAGAGTTATCATCATCTGACTCCTCTTTCAAGCTTGAAGTTCCATTGCCGCTAATGAATGTGAATTTCTAACCACATTGGTAAATACCGCTAAAGGTTAGTATTATTTCAGAACCTGATTAGTATATTGAACCAAGGTCAGATATATTTCATTAAAGATTTAGGCTGGACCATTGTTAAAGAATCCTACCAAGCTATGTATCAACAGAAGACCTGAATCTGAATATTGATGACATCCAATTTTTTTCTTTCAGCTTCTATTGCCATAAGGATTATGTAACTGCTTGACTTTGAGAGATTATGCTAAAAAATTTATAGGTGGAAGGTTCATTTCTTACAGAGAAGTAGAAATAGTAGATGAGCATGTGGAAATAAATCTACTGCCATGTTGTGATGAATTTGAGGTTGATGAAGTTAGCAGTTGGGGAAATGAAAATGAGGTATCAGTTCCAGTAGTAATTAACCAGAATTACTATGAATGTCTGAACAATGACACATTAGACTTGAAATGGTTTTGACTACCATTTGGCATGACATCACAAAGAATTTACCCTCTGTGGATTGCAAACTTTAATAGAAGCTTCCGGAAAGACAGATGCATGGCAGATATGCTTACTAAGTAATCTCTTCCAGTGCAAAGCCATCCTTTACACTAGGTTTGTCCCATATAAACTGTGAAAACATCTATGACTCTTTGCAGTACATAGACTTGGATATCTAATAATTTAATACTTCCATTTCTTCTTTTTTTTTGCTTGATTTTTTTGTGTGGGGTGTCACACCTGGCATTGCACAGGGGTTACTCCTGGCTCATAAACTCAGGAATTACACCTGACAGTGCTCGGGGGACCATATGGAATGCTGGGAATTGAACCTGGGTCTGCCACGTGCAAGGCAAACATCCTACCCGCTGTGCTATGACTTCGGCCCCCATACATCCATTTCTTAGGTGGAAAAAGAAATGAATAAGTTTTTCTTCCAATGCCCTATCTTATAGATGCATTATGGGCACATTCATCTCTCACTTTGTCCAACCATGAAATGGAATATTAATAAAAAAGAAGAACCACAGAAAATTGACCTGTATTTTTATGGAAGGTTATATGTGCTTTGCTTCAAAAATAAAATCTTTATACCAATTTTGAAACTGTTTCCTCTTTTATAGTGCACTTGATTCTGGTAAATCTCTTTATAGTACTGAATGTAAAACTTGCTATTAAGAAATGAACACTTGGATAATCAAAAATTTATTTCAAAATTCAGCTCTCACTGGCAGGAACTTATTAATATTGTGTATTAATAGTTATCTTTACTTTGGATCTATTTTATACAACTTAAATCGTCTAAATGGATAATAAATTTATTTTCTTGTACAAACAAAATCAATATTTATTACAGTATTTAGAAATAGAATATTAGAAATAATTTGTGGAATAAACACTTCATTATTAGAAAAAGAATCCAAATGAAAATACATACTCAGAAATAAATTTGTGATTTTATTGTGACAACATAAGAAATAAAATAGATATGAGTTACTTAAAATTGTAGACATACATGGATGTTCCTAAAATATAATCATTTTAAAGCTTTTATTTTCTATGAAAAATAGTTTTGAATAATATATACATTTTTCTTGTAAATTGTAGTCACAAATCACAAATCATCCTGTTAATCGTCGATTGCCTCGAGCAGGCCCCAGTAACGTCTCCTTCATCCTAGCCCTGAGATTATGTTCAAGGCTCTTTAGGAGAATGAGACCCATCATTGTTACTGGTATTTGGCATATTGGGTACGACACAGGGAGTTTGCCAGACTCTGCCATGTGGGCAGGCTACATTCAGTAGCCTGCCAGTTTGTCTAAAATAGGAATGAGATAATAAGATGTCAAAATAAGATGTCACACGGCCGCAAATGCGGCCGCGCGGTTCCGGGAGCTGGTTTTTAGTCTCTGAGTCTTGGCCGTTGATGGGATTACACAGCGCCAGGGGGCCAGTTGGTGGGTCTGACCCCCGCCTACTGGAATTTGGAGGATCTGGGTGGAGGATGCTCGGCCCAAATCCAAGTAGGCTTGGAGATCTCTGCCCCGGACCCCACGTGACTTTGTCCCTGTGCCAGTACCTTCATGTGTGTGGAGAGTGGTCTCAGCATGGTGGTGGCTGGTCCTGTAAATTGTAGTAGATATATAAATTTTGTATAAGTGATTTAATTTTGTTACGTTTATTTATAGTAAGGGAACTTAAAATTTTATTTACTATAATAATAAAATTCTAAATTAAACAAATTTTGAAAATTTCAATTTTTACAATTACTTTAGTGCAGAATTGATCAGGAACCACTATTGTAATACTTGTTAGTTATTAAACAAAATACATTTAAATGCTATAACTGAATTTAAAAATTATTTATATCATGTAAAGTCACTGTAAGAGCCAGATTGATTTAAAGAGTGAAAATGGATGTAAGATTTTTTAAAATTTATTTTATATTAGAAGTTCTGGAAATCCTTTGGTATATGAACAAACAAAAATAGCAGATTTTTGACATGGCAGTTTCAGGCAAACATTTTAACCCTTAATATATTTGAATTATATATGATTTTATATAAATTGAGAATGCAGATTGTAATTAAAGTTAATTAATTGTATCATAACATTGATATTTGTACACTTTTACTGAAACTACATATCGATTATTTTTCATCTTAAAGGTACCTAGTTCGAGAGTAGAAATGAGCTAAAAGTAGGCCTTTTATTGTTTTCATTCATTTATACGTGGAATCCACCCCGGGCAGTCCTAACTGGAGCTACTCTGACAGTGTGCTCAGGTATTACTCCTAATGCTGCCCAGAGAAGCATACTGGGTTAGGATTGACCCTAATCTTCCTGCATGCAAAGCACACCTTCCAACCCAGTGAATGCCTACTCTGTGTTCCTGAGCCTGCCAGGAACGACCTCTTAGCCAGGAGCAAGCCCTGAGCACCAACAGGTGTGCACCCAAATCCAAAACTGAAAAAAAAAAAAAAAGGAAGACACTGCATTAAACTAAATGTAGCATTTCAGAAATTAAATTGGATTAGCATCTAGTCATTAGCAACTAGTCTAGGACCTCAGAAATGAGTCATTCTTCTACATTACTGGGTATGAAGACTCCCACTGCGGAGCATTAAATCAGAGTGACTAATTGTACACTCACCGCTCCTCTTCTAGAGACCCGAACCCATGGTGGGGACCACCCTTCCCAGGCAAGGGAACCTTTGCAAAGGCAAAGTCTTAGAACACATTCATCTTAGTTTACGTGATTCCCCTCATACACCCTAGGATGCTTACTGATGAGGAAATCCTATTTTTCATCTTAAAATGAAAAAAGAAAGAGGAGGATGGGCGATGAGACTGTGGTAGATCCCAGAACCTCATGCACACCAGGTCCCATTGCCCCCTCTGTCTCGTCCCAGGGCCCCTCAGTCCCAGAAACACTCAACTCCCCACTCTAGTATTGACCCTCCAGTTTGAGGACCCCCTAGAGTAGCCTCATGGGCCCACTGAGCATTTCCTGAGATCTCTCCACTTCAGCACCTCACCCTCCAATAAAAACACTGACGCTGAGGAGGAGAGTTACACAAAAGGAGGTAGGAAAATAGTCCATACCAGTGTTAAACACAAAGAAATTCTCAGTAGGACCAGGGAGTATTCTATACTCAAGCAGTTGATGCATCTAATCCCTCCTGTTGCATACTTCTCAGAAAAGGCAAAGCTCTTTGACATGTGCCAGTGTAATAAACATGCAGAATTATATATAAAGACTAAGTTTTATAGGATTTGATTTCAAGAGAGGCTTTTACGGGTGATGTAAGGGTTGATAGTACCCGGAAAGATCAATAGGAGTTTGGCAGGGACGTAACTGAGGACAGAGCACTCCTAGATAGCTGAAACATCAAAGGTTTGTACAATCACAGAGTAAGATCTTTCAGGCAGTGTGCAGAGAATAACAGCGAAAATAAAGGACTTGCTTCACTCCGTGGAGAGTGGTAGAGAGCTCCTTTCTACCTAGAGTGGAGGGCCAGACTTAAACTTTATCTTGTACGAAAACAAAACAAACGAAAATATTGTGCAAGTGTATACTTTCAAGCTCTTTCTCTAGAGTCACTTGGGAATACTACTTATAGCACTGTCTTGACTCAATTCCAAATGTTTTCAAACAGAAAATCTCAGTTGTCTAGTATCTGCTTTTAAAAGAATGATATTCTGTGGGCTTACTATTATATTAATAATGATTTCTCATGCACATAATTCCATCCCCACAACTGTCACCAGTGTACCCATCTTCCTGTCCCAAGGGTTTCAAGAACTCACTTGTGGGAACCAGTTCTCCCATTATGCTGTCTTTGGGCCTGTGTTGCCCCCTTGCTGTATGCCTTTAGTTCCCACATATGAGAGGGATTGTTCTGTATCTATCCCTTTGCTTCTGATTGGCGCCCTTAATCCTGATACCCTCTAGTTCCATTCATGTTAGTGCAAATTTCAGGAGTATGTTCTTAGAGCCCCATTGTAACCCATTGGGTATATAGGCCACGACTTCTTGAAAAATTCATCTGTAAATTGGACATTTGGGTTGTTTCCCTGTCTATCTTATTGTACCAAGCGTGACAATGAACATAGGTGACCTTAGGTTCTTTTGAGTTACCGCCTTTGAGTTATGGGGATAAATGAAAAAGAAGTGGTATTGCTAGTATTTGCTTTTAAAGCAAGGGCCGATAACCTGGAGGATACAAATACTGTATTTTGTAGATATTTTCCAGATACTGGCAAACTTTTGCTAAGTAGCTGGAAGCACTATAGGATTTTGCACAGATAAAAGCATTTATGGCACATAGCTTTGGGGGGACTGTATTAGGTGCGACAGGTGAACTGCAGAGGAGCAGGTGAGGTAGCAGAGTCTTTGGGATTCTCATAGAAATCACTCTGACATGACAGTGATGTCATTGCTGTAGGGAAGACTTGTATAGAGGTGACAATAAACATCTGCACTTATTTGTAATAATTTTTGTTCATACTCATTGTTTATTTTTCAAGTTTATTTTACTCCCAGCTCTTTATGTTCTCATATATTTTAAACAATATTGATTCTCTAAAATGTGTTGTCTTCCACTTAAATTTATTCACAGAGAGAAACATTAATTTAGTTAATCTATATGTTGCCTAAATTAAGTATTGAGAAAACTATTATTTTAATTTTATTATAGAAAATCACTGTTTCAATATTAAAGTTCCATTTTTAAGAGTATGCTGCAGCTTGCATTCCCTGATAGAGCTGAGAAAAGCATCCTTCATCCTTCCTTCGAAAGCTGCTACCATTTGATTTGACCTTTCACTGACCTTAATTTCTTTGGGAAGAGGCTCTTGTGGAAATGCTTCCTGTCAGGAGTCCCCTAGTAAGGGGAGTGGAGAATTGTAATAAAGGTTTGGTAAAGAACTAACTGACATTAAAATGACCTACTCACTTCAAAATCTTGATTATTGGCCAGAAATCCCAGACCAGTATTAGAAAATAATACGAAGGTTGATAGGTGAGAAAAAAAGCGGAAGAAAATAATGAAGGCTCATTTTCCTTCTTTGACTCCTTATTTGTAACCCAAGGGGAAAAGTACATCTGGATAAAGACAGAGTGCATATAAGAATTCGTTTTTTCTCGAAATCTGAGAGCGTTTTTGAATAACTTCTGATGTATAAGTAGCTTAAATATGATCCTTCTTACTAACTTTAAGATCTTATCTGCACTTTGTTTTTATGTTTTAAGAAAGTTCTCAATTAGCTGAATAAGCACTAAATTTATTCTATCCCAGACCTTCCTAATATTTTTGTTTCATCCCGTAACACTTAACAAAGGCTACTAATATGCACTCAGACATCAAATACTTTCAGAGAACTTTTACATAACTTGAAAATGTGCCTGCCAGTGGTTGAGATAAAGATGCATATGTAAGAGTTTTTAGGAAATCCTGAAGGAAGTATCATAAGTTAGGATAAAATTGTTCGACCATGCCGTCCCCCATGCAGCTCCAGGAAGAGCCAACTACTATTTCCGGTTATAAATCACCACACTGTGACTAATTTCAGGAACTAAAGTATTAGGCGAGTAAAGTAGAAACTCCTTATTTGCCAGGATAAATAATCCTGGAAAGGAACTAAACAGAGAAAACTGTCATTAGACCTAATTAATGTAATGAGCAAATATCCAGAAAAGAAAGCACACTCTAAGAGTTTATTTGGAAGGTCACTTTATGCTTTGCATACCATGTGAATTACTTGTGATGGAAATAGCTGGAGAGAGCAAAGCAGATTTAGTTAACACCAAGCCTAATTGGACTCAAAGGTTTATACACAAAATGGTGCCATTGACGCAAAACAGAGTAAAAAATTTCATTTCTTTGTGATCAGAAATAATATCCTAAAATATACAACCCAAGTGAGGGAAATAACAATGTAAGTCTCTATCCCAGGTGGTAAAAACACTGAAGTAGGGAGTATTAATATTCAAGATGGTTGTATTGGGCAGTTGAATTCCACAAAACCGATAACGGCGCCTTATCTGTGAGACAGGACCTGACAGGCTAGTGACCGGGTTCCTATTGTAGGTTCCTATTCCAGGCAGAAACATTGGTGGACGAAAATTCAGAGCAGAACACCTGGAAACTGGGCTAAAAAATGTCAGGGGATATGTCGGGAAATGGTAGAACTGTGTAATACTTGCTTGCAAAGTCTTACTATGTGGAATCTGAAAGTTTCTGCCAGAAATTTGCAAGAATGAGCAATGAAGTGAAGAGAGACAGACGCTGAGTCCCATGGAACCAAGTCCAGATGGAGGGGTTAGAGCTAAGACTATTGTCCAACCTTCACAAATATGATATATAAAGCTTCTTATGGACATTTTCAGACTGAATCATAAATATACATTATGTACTTAAATGCAAAACATCATTATCATCCCCATTTCTGTAAACTCTTTACATAAACATATTTAAGAATGACCATTCTAAAGGCAATTTTTTTTGGAAATAATTTTTGAACATTTTGTAAACCCATTAATTTTGCATTAGCAACAAATTTCCTAAGTAATACTATTTTTCCTGCTTTCACATGTAATGAAATCAAGAGAAAAATTCTGGAGCAAAAAGACTTCCACTAATTTCCATAAGGATGACTCTCTCCCAAACTTAGAAGTGGTTTCTCACAGCCAGAGCCTACTACCAACGCTGGCCAGCCTCACATTCCAGCATATCCCTCTTGTGGCAATATCCACTATCTCAATTTTACCCTTATCTCATCTGCCCTCCACTCATCAATTTTTTTTTTTTGCTTTTTGGGTCACACCCAGAAATGCTCTGGGTTTACTCCTGGATCTGCACTCAGAAATTACTCCTGACGGGGCTCAGAGCACCATATGGGATGCTGGGAATAGAACCTGGGTCAGTCTCGTGCAAGGCAAAAACCAAACCCACTGTACTATGGCTATGGCCCCTTCATCAAATACCTTGTTTCTTTCTTTATACCTTTCTTTCATTGGTCCTTCTCTCTTCCACCAGACATTTATAACCACCACATCCTTCCTCTAACTTCCACGGATAATAAATATATGAATAAATACAGAATATGAAAATGTACAAGATAATTAACATATTTTATTTGAAGTTTTTTAACATCACACCTGGATATAATCAGGTATTACTCCTGGCTTTACATAAGGGATCATTCTTAGCAGTGTTCCAGGGACCCAGTAGGGTGCTGTGAATGGAAGCAGGGTTTAGTCACACGCCAGAAAAACACCCCACTTTCTGTACTATTTCTCCATATTTATAATGGTCATATTTTAAATACAAACACTGTGAATTTTGTTTTTTGGATAGGAGGGAAATTTTGTATCACTCATATTCTGTAATTATAATGCATAGGACTAGCTGTTCTGCCATATGTCTTTGATTTTAGAAAACTTCATTCTTTGTAGAGAGCTAATTTCATCTGAATATTTATCAAACAAACACCCCCCCATGGCATTTTAACTTATCCTGTCTCTAATTGATTGTAAGAATTAAAGTAACTCAACTAATTATAGCTTACCATCTCTGAGATGAGTGCTCAAATGATGATTACAAAGCAAGTGAAGAGTTTAGTGAATGGATTGACTTAATTCATTTGTTTGACTAAAAATATGATGCATATTTCAGATTTAATGAAATTTATTCATGATGTAGGCAAAACTACTCAGTAATCATTGCATGTAATAGAGATTTTATCTCCCTGAGTTTAAAACAGATGCGAAATTAGAGAATGTTAAGAGCACTTCCTGATTCTCCAATATATCAGATGATACTGATTCATTGTTTTACTTTTATATATGCGCTATTGAAATTTTAAAATAAATACAAAAGATGCATTGTTCTCATCCTTGCATTAAATATCACAAAGGCAAGTTTCCATTTATTTATTTATTTGTTTTTGTGTTACACCTCGTGGTGCACAGGGATTACTCCAACCTCTGAGCTCAGAAATTACTTCTGGCGGGCTTGAGGACACATACGGGGTGTTGGGGCATCAAACAGAGGTCAGTCTTATGCAATGAAAGCTCCTGCCCATTGAACTATGACTCCGGACATGGGGTCAGTTTTCCTTAGATTTTTAAATCTCAACGTCTTCTATTTATTAGGGCACATGGAAAAACATTTTAATTTACAAGTCAGTAAAATGCTTAGAGATACAAAACAGACATTTGGGTAATTTGATAAATAAAATGCTCCTTTTCAAGCACTCGTTTTAACCCCCGTTAAATGTGAAGCATTAAATATATGCCAGAATAAGAGCTGTGCTTGGTTCTAGCTGAGTTGATCAATTGCCATGTATGCAGTAATATTTGTAATATTAATAAAATTTGTAAAGGATGCTAAATTGGTACAGGCTGTGAAAGAATACCAAGATGAAAATCCGCAAAAGCATGCATGAGCAAAAAAGAGATATTAATTTCCAACAAATTTTCATTTTCAGTATGAATCAAATGTGATTTCTTCAAATTGATCGTGCAGATTTTTAATAATACATAGAGAGCCTTTATGTAAATTAGTTAGTATTTTATTCATACCTGCCATGCAAATCAGGATTGTATTAGATGAGGAAATAGCTGTAGAAACTCTTTTCCCAAGTAGAGGAAATCAGTAGATACCGAATCTGAGACACTCTGCTGTTCAAATTATCAAAGACTCAAAAGCAGTTATAAGTATGCTCCAATCTATAAACTTAGGACCTTTAAGTAGAAAAGCTTTAAATTTTTAGGGAAGATAAAACTGAAAAATCAATATAAACATAACTGGAGTGCTAGTTTTGACATAAATGCAATATCTGAAGTGAGATTTGACTTGGTGACCTCAAAAACCTAACAGAGGACAGAGAGGAAGAGAGTGACTTTAGGTTAGAAAAGCACAAAATTCTTCTAAGAATCACAGAGAAAGGGAAATTGTAAAAGACACCACATAGTGGCAGGAGAGAGGGTAGAGACAGTAAGGTGCTTGCCTTGCACGCGGTAGACCCAGGTTCAAGCCCCAGCAGCTTTTATTGTCCCCTGAAATCACCAGGAGTGATCCCTGAACAGAGAACTAGAAGTAAGCCTGAATATAGTTGGCTCTGAACCCCTCCAAACACACACACACATACATACACGCACACACACATACACACACACGCACTCACATGCACACACAAAACCCTACAAAGTTGCTGCATTGTGTGTAAAGAGAACCAATATTCATTAATATCAAAGGATCCTGAAGGGGAATGAAAACAACAATATTTCATATGATTATTTGAAGAAATCGTCTGTCCCCAAATTCCAAAATTTAGTGAAGACAAATTTATCATTTCAAGGAACTTAACAACCAGGACAAGCTCCAGAAAAAAAGCTTGCCTTCTTATGCAGCAGCATCAAAGCTCTGTAAATAAAATAAAGTTTTTGAAAGTGACCAGAGAAACACAGTTCATTATAGACAAGGATTTTAAATCAAAGAAAGTTAAATAGCTGTCCTGTTAAATTCCCTATCCTTCGAATTTGCTTCTGTCCACTGTGTCAACAGCCAGATACACTGTGAAGAAGTAGGTTTAAGAGGACAACACACTCCTTAGGCCATCTGGATCACACATGTGATTAACCCAGCTGCAGGGCTAAGTATTTAGAATTTGGCAGGCAGGTATATTGAAAATTAAGCAAATTCCTTATTAAACAGCCACCTACGAATGCTGAATGCTGGCCTACTCTTTACTCAATCTTTACTTGCCCTCCAGATATAAGGGCTGGTTGTAAAAAACAAACAAACAGAAACCACCAAGCAAACAAGAATACCTAAGAGCGCAGCAGGACAAAGGGTTTATAGCAAAGAAATGTCAACCTGGAATTTGATTTTGACAGGCAAAACTCTGTAGCACTGTCCTCCCGTTGTTCATCGATTTGCTTGAGTGGGCCCAGTAACATCTCCATCATGAGACTTGTTGTTACTGTGTTTGGCATATTGAATACATCACGGGGAGCTTGCCAGGCTTTGCCGTGAGGGCGAGATACTCTCGGTGGCTCTCCGAGAGGGGTGGAAGAATTGAACCCAGCTTGGCCAGGCCGGCTATGCAGAAGGCAAACGCCCTACCACTGTGCTATCGCTCTAGCCCGCTCCAGCAAAACTCTACAATGAACAAAATAATACCAGTTGAGCTCACCCAGTATTTCCCACGGTGCTGAAATGATATACAGGGTGCTTTCTGGTTCACAGTTAAAGGTAGATTTCTAACATTGGCTCTGGAGTGCACATTTTTTTCCTCCTGAAAAGGGAGAAGTAGTACAAATAAGTTTGAGAAACTGTTTTACGCAAGAAAAACTAATTTTCAATAACAAACATATTTTTAGAATATTCTTTTAGAGAATAGCTAAATCCATTTTTAAGGCTGGAATAAACTTTCAGAAGAAAATGTGGAACTTCAGGAAACAAAAAGAAATGTATAAAAGCCAATTTCTAGTATGTTTGATTATTTTTTTAAATTTTGTTTTGGGGGGCAGACTCAACCATGTTCAGGGATTACTCTTGATTCTGTGCTCAGAGATCACTCTGGCAGTGCTCAGGAAACCATATATGGTGCTGGGTTAGGATGAAGGTAAACCATTGGCAAAATAAGAGTCTTAAACCTACATTATCTCCTTGGACTGTTTTCTTAATTAAAAAAATATGTATGGCTTTTGATAGTTGGTAGTACTTGGTAGTACTTACAAGTCACCAAATAGTTTAGTGAAGTTTTCCCTTTATACTTCTTTTTCTCTTCAATATTTCAAATAGATTTATTTCTCATAAAATGTTGATACACTGATATATGCTTCTTGATTTCCCTTAAATATGGGTTGGAAAAGAAGAAAGCCACCCATTGAGATATATAGTTCCATTTTGCTTAAGATCAAAGTTCTGAGTGGGGCATATTTCTGATTCATTACTTGACTGGATAAATATTACTTAGCAGATAAATCCACTTCATATATTATAAGGTCCCTGGGAAGTACATTTCCATTATAGGGAACATCTGAAAATTTTAAAATACTTGTACTTTACTAATGAGTTTTAAAAACATTTTTGGAGTTAAGCAAAGCAGGTTCTTTAATATTTCCACAGGATCTCTAAACTATCTGGGTTGCTGTCCAGTTTTTCAGGAATGCAGATGGTGCAGATGAATTTATACTATTATATATAATATATTAAGTGATTAAGTGATATAATATATTAGGATTGCTAATAGAATACTGACTTCTGATTTATGATTCTTGGAGATAGAAATACTGATAATAGGAATGACAGATTCCATCATCATTATTTTTTCAATGTCTCATAAGCAACCACAGAATGGTAGCTACACTAAGAGATGTGTCTCAAAGTGACTAGATCATCATATATTTGACTTGGAGGTGGAAATTAGTAGGCAGTATAAAAGATGGTTGATTTTTCATCAATTTGATTGTTTCTTTGCTCATAAGATAGATGGTAACATAGACTAAAAAACAAGTGTTTCAAATTATTAAATGATCTCTTTGTTACCTGACATAAGTCATGTGGCTTCCCAGAGTTCCACTTTTCTTTCCAAAAGAATACTCAAGCATGGGAAATATTGCCCCAGTAATCAAAGTCTGCATTATATTTAGTGTATTTTATGAAATATTAAGACATTTAAATGCCACATAACATGTCAAAGGGCTCCACAGAGTGCACAGTTGAACTAAAATCAAAGTATTATGTTTCAGTTTTACTTGCTTTATGTGAATTTAAATTGTTCCATGTATAAACTTAAATTATGTATTTTAGTAGTTCATTAAAATACATATTTTAAAATATGTATTTTAGTGAGCTATTCATGGTATTGTACAATGTAAGAACATGTTCCTAATGTCATAAATGTGCCTTTTATGTATAATCATTCATATGCTAAATACATGTACATGTATGCATATGCATATATATTTATATACATAACTATAATGTGTACTTGTTTTCATGAAGGTGACTGTGTCTTTGCACATACTGTATGTTTTTATCCTAGGCAAGTAAAAGAGTAAATTCTGTCTTAAAGCAGAAATACTGTTAACTCTAAATACAATACAGAATAGCAGGTAAATTATTTGTATGCAATCATGAACAGCTTTGTAACTGTGTACTTCATGATGATTCAGTTTTAAAAAACACACAAAAGTGTTCTTCCTACCTAAAGTTTCTGTTTTTTCACTTTTTACAGCAGATTGGAATCAGTTCTGGGTTCTGTGGATGGCGTGTAAGATTAACATGCTAACTATGGGAGCTTTGGATACTGTGACTCTTAGTTAATAGCTTGAATTAGTTCATATGTGTTGGCTGGAATTACAGCAGTCACAGGAACCCCTATGTCTGGACAATACCGTCCTGCCTCTCTATTTTCTACTATAATCCTTTTACCTCTTTCCTTCATCCACACAAATATCCACAACCTCTGATTCCTTTTGTACCGTGACCTGATTGTTATATGTTCTGTCTCCCTGTCCCTTGCTTTTTTTGTGCTATCTGAATAATTACCCACCAATCTGGTCAGATATGTCCAATCAGAACATGTATTTGTAGGACGGGCCAGTTAGACTCCTTCAAGCAACCAGCCGAAGCCTTGGCTTACCCAGTTCCCTGTCTTCATTTCCCTCTAATTTGGCAGCTCTCTCTTTGCTTCCCTTATTGACTCTCTTCCTGTTTCCTCTTCTCTGATGCCCTCACTCATTATTTCCTCTGAATGCAATTTATATTTTATTACATTTTTATAGACTTGAAATAACCATAAGAATATTAAAGCCAAAATCTTGGGAGTTATTAAAATGGAACAAGGGAAGAGTCTTAACTCCAGAGAAAAAAACACATCTATATGTTTTTAAACATTAAATGGTTTGAAAAAAAGGAGAATGAAATTAACGTGGAATAAGATTAAAAAATAAATAAAAATTAGCAGGTTACAACATCCAAGATCACAGGAACTTTGGTGGTGTTGGTGTATTGGTTTGTACATCGGTGGTGGTAACTTTAACACTGCTAAACTACACAATCCCATCAGCGGCCAAGACTCAGAGACTATAAAATCCAGATCCCGGACGAGAACAGTGCAGTCTCTGCCCCCGCGCCTGGGTGTTCCTTCCCGGAGTCCCTTGGAGGGGAGTGGGTTGAGCTTTCTTCCCCGCCCCGACCAGGGCTACGGCAGCCGAAGACCTCCAGGACCAGCCACCACCATGCTGAGACCACTCTCCGCACACATGAAGGTACTGGCAGAGGGACAAAGCCACGCGGGTTCCGGGGCCGAGACCTCCAAGCCTACTAGAATTGGAGTCGAGCATCTTCCACCCAGATCCTCCAAATCCTCCAGATCCCGGAACTGCGCAGCCGCATTTGCGGCCGCGCGACAGCTTAACAGAACTTTTTTTTATGACATCTTATTGTCTTATTCCTACTTTGGACAAACTTGCAGGCTATCGAATGTAGCCTGCCCACAGGGCAGAGTCTGGCAAACTCCCCATGGCGTACCAAATATGCCAAATACCAGTAACAATGATGGGTCTCATTCTCCTAAATAGCCTTGAATATAATCTCAGGGCTAGGATGAAAGAGACGTTACTGGGGCCTGCTCGAGGCAATCGACGAATAACAGGATGATGAAATGAAATGAAATGAAACTACACAATTTTAAAATTAGAAGATCTTATCTCACTGTCATCTTCATTTGGATTTCCCAGATAACCTAAAGAAGGTGGACTTATAAGGAGGAGAACATATAAGGATAGGAAGGAACAAATCTCTAGAGATTTCTGGAGGGAAATTGACATTGGTGGTGTTATTGTATTAAATATTGTGTACCTGAAACTTAACTAGGTAAGGTAAATGTAAAGGCCCTCCCATTGTTCATCGATTTGCTCGAGCGGGCCCAGTAACGTCTCCATTGGAGACTTTGTTGTTACTGTGTCTGGCATATCGAATATGTCACGGGTAGCTTGCCAGGCTCTGCCGTGCGGGCGAGATACTCTCGGTAGCTTGCCGGGCTCTCCGAGAGGGGCGGAGGAATCGAACTCGGGTCGGTCATGTTGGCCGCGTGCAAGGCAAATGCCCTGCTGCTGTACTATCACTCCAGCCCCAAAACTTAACTATGAATATGCAATTCATTGTACCTTCACATTTAATTAAAATATTTACCAAAAATAAATAAATAAATAATTAAAAAATTAAAATTAGAAGCTACTACATATATACGTACAAAGCATATTATTACAATCTGACAAAAGAGCTTTTGTCCAGATAACTGATTTTTTTCTTTGGTGTTAGGATAAATTTTATTTCACGTCTGAACTGGAAATAAAAATGAAATTATTTATTCTTATGATTCCAGGTGAGGCATAATATAATCCCTCTGTCTATTAGATAGAGACAAAGGGAATGGAAATTTATATGGAATAGTTTCTATTCTGCCATTCATTTTTCTACTGTGACTTTGGATAACATAATTAGTGTCTTTGACATTAAAGCAAGGTTGGCATCTTTACCTTTTCCTATAGCTACTATTATGATAGTACATGAAAGTTTGTGATTTGTTTTTTGTTTTTTTTGCCCCACCCAGCACCACTCAGGATTTACTCCTGACACAGTGCATGGGTTCCTTGCTGATAGTACTTGCATTTAAATGCAACAAGGTCAGATTGAACAGGGGTTGGCAGGGTCAGCTACATGCATCAAGTGCCTTTCCCATGACTAGATTTCCACCTCTGTTTTTGAAGTTTGTTTGTTATTTTGGGTCACACCCGGGGGTGCACAGGGGTTACTCCTGGCTTCGCATTCAGGACTTACTCCTGGCAGTGCTCGGGGATCCATATAAAATGCTGTGTATTGAACCCAGGTCGGTCTCAGGCAAGGCAAATGCCCTACCCACTGTACTATGGCTCTAGCACTGCCTTTGAATTTATAATGATAGCAGTTATATAATGAATATATTTCTGATGAGTAAGTTAAAAAATGTCAGGCCTGGGTTCCTCACCTGTGAAACATAGCTGCCCTTAAACTACTTCTTTTTAAAAATAAAATATTATTTTCTTATTATTTTCTTATAGACTACAGTGAATTGGTACATATTAGCAGTAGTTTAGGAAAAATATAGAGATTGAACAAACTGAGATTCAAACTACAGTTCTGTAATCCCAGCCAGTGAAACTGTTTCCAACATCTTTCAGTCCCTTAATTATTTCAGCTTTTTAAAGTTATCACTGAACTTTGTGAAAATTGAATTCATGAGAAGATTTTATACTCATTTAGTTTTTGATTAGAATAGACATTGCAAATCTAGATGTGAGGAAGACAGGTTAAATGTCTTTCGTTCAGTTAAATGGAAATACCATCTTCAAAAAAATTCACTGTAGGTATCCAATATTTTAATCTCACATTTAAGAAGATCTTTGATAAATCTTCAAATTATAAATGTTTCTTACTTAAAATATTACTTACTTACTTACTTACAAAAATAGTGACAGCAAGTCTTACAATTTGTTGTGAGATGTTACTGGTGCCCACTCAAGTAAATTGATGAACAATGGGAGGACAGTGCTACAGTGCTTCTTAATATATATGTTTTCTACTATAAATGCAAGTATTGAACATGGTTAAAACTAACCATGCTATTATATTGTTATTTTAGAAATTTTATTTTCTTGACACTCTCCATTATGCTTTAATTTTTCATCTGACATCAGGAAACTTTAAGATTGTAAAGATTTACACTAGCAAACATATACCTAGTTTCAAATACTACATGATGTTACTGCCATTACAGCCCAATATATTTTACATCTCTTTGGCTTTATGTGAAAACTTTGAAGATATTTTGCTATGTTCTTAAGTAGTTATGTATGCTTTTCAGTTTCTCTCTCAGCTATAAGCACGTTTATTTGAGGAGGTGTAGAAGGGTTGGATCACATCCACCTGTGTTCAAGGCTTACTCCTATTTCTGTACTCAGGATCACTCCTAGTGGTGCTCAGGAAACCATATGTTGTCCCTAAGTTCCAACCTACTATAAATAAGCTAGAATAGTAGCATGAAAACACATGATGAAATTATGATTTTTTCAGAAGCATCAATTACTCAGTGATTTTTTTAAATAGAAAACTGCATTTATTTTATTTTAGATGTATTTTTATTATTTTTAGATGTATTTTTATTTTAAGCATTGGTATTTAAAATACTGTTAATGATAGGATTTCATGCATAAAGTATTCTCACGCATACCCTCTACTAGAATGTCCCTTTCTCTCCACCATTGCCACCCTGCTCTCCAAAATCCATCATCCCACGCTTTGTCACTCACTTCTCTAGACCCACTCACAGGTTCTGATGCCCTTGACTGTTTGTTATCTCTACACTGTGTTTTTCTTAACCAAAGTATACCTGTACATACAACATAGGTTTGAAGTAAAAATTACAGTGATCCTATTCTCTAAGCTATTGAGCTATTCAAATTTTTAAAATAATTTTTATACTCAGACTATTACTGGAGAGTGAATATATGGATTGGCAGAAAAGCCACTGAGTTTCTCATCTCAGCTCTGTACCAATGAGTAAAAGTTAGAGAATTTGAGACAATTATTTCCCAGTATCAAAAACTGCTTGCTACCATACCAACGCTTCTCAGGTGGACAGTCATGATCTGATCCTCATCCAAGGCAGAATTGGGTGCCGGAACCGTGTAGTCTGTGGTCACAGACCATGAATCTGAACAGCTTCTGGACCGGTACAACCTCTAATTCTTTATTATTAGGCAATTCCTCATAACTTGTTGAAAAAACCATTACTTTATATAAACAAAGACACATTGCAATTAAGAATATTTACATAACTATCGAAATAAAAGGTATATTTCTCCGCATGCATGATGGCAACAACAACCTGCTGAGTTTTTTGTAGAGTTCTCTTTGTAAAATGAACAGATTCTTTCTTTAATTTTTTATAATATCCCTTCTACATGCAGTATAATAAACATTAATAGTGGAATACCAATAATGCAATAAGATGTGAACATCTAAGTATTTTAATGGTGCAGAAAGGATATTACGGTTTTCCTAATATCTTATTTTATGAGGCTTAACAAAATAACTAATATAAATATAGTGCTCTAT
Organism: Sorex fumeus; assembly: GCF_029834395.1. Lineage (NCBI taxonomy): Eukaryota > Metazoa > Chordata > Mammalia > Eulipotyphla > Soricidae > Sorex > Sorex fumeus. Next base: position 2,668,320 of record NW_026606063.1, read on the forward strand.
AGTTTGCAAAGTACTTTTTATATTACAAGAAATTAAACTAATGTGATATTGGTCAATTAACTCCATAAAATAAATTACAATAAGCATTATTATTATTATTATTATCTCCTATTCTTAGTTGAATAATATAAGGTATATTAAACAATCTACTCAAAGAATTGAAATGAAAACTCTTCATTAAAGGGCTCTTACAATGTTGCCCTTGTCATGGAAATAGTGGAGAAAGATGGATTCCATTTTAGGGAACACAAGAAAGATACAGGAATCTTTGCAAGCTTCTCAAACTAATGGGAAGTGATGCCTGAGAGAATGAAAGTCTGAGTGGGTGTCTTCATGCCTGGGGCATTCACATTTCCTCTGTTCTGGGATGGAATATTCCCCAGCTGGGAACGGACACTCAGATATACCAATGAAAGCACTTAGGGAATCATTATCCCAATGTCAAGTTACTGTCTTTGAAAAGCAGTACAAGTCCAATCACACAGAACTTGACAGAAAATTTACATAAATGTGTAATCAACAAGAGGAATAAAAATGAAAGATAAATAAAAATAAGCTCTAGAAATAAAAAATTTTGCTGACGAGATCGTGGTAGATGCTGAAAATGGAACTGAAGAGTTTCCCCAGAATGCCGCAGGGCGATCACTGGCATATCGCAAAGACAGAGTAGAATTAGCTGGTCCATGACATAGTCCATAGGAATCACAGAATGTCTTAAAAATACCTCGGGAAGAAGAATTCAAATATATACTGCCAGGTGAATTCGGATCATTAAAAAAATTATGTAACTGGTAAATTACACATCATTCATTCAAATCCAGAACACCAAAGTCAAAGAATGATAGATCTTGACAGTCATCAGGGGAAAATGATCACAGCAGTAACTAAATTCACAGTGCCCTGATGTCCATAAAGTACTACCAGAAAGCATTCAAAGTATCAAAAGAAAATAGCTCCATCCAAAATTCTTCAGACTCTAAGTTATCACTGAGGAGAGAGAGCAATGTTTACTTGAAAGAAACACAAATGGATACACTTTACCGAGAAGAACACTGACACAGGTGGAAATTAGATGGAAAAAGTGGTCATCTAATAAATCCCTACTCCATGTGGGAGAAGTTCAATGCATTACAAATGCGTACATGAGCTTATATGTATGTGTTTGTAATGCCAACAATTGCTCTCAGGGTCACATACATGCAAGGCAAGTCCTGTAATACTCGATCCAATCATCCTCATCCTAAATCAACTTGACTTTTAAGATGATAAAATAACTTGGAGAGTGTATCTACTGGTAGTTAATATATCTAATCATTCTTACTTCCTCAACATGTTGGGGATACTAATCTAAAGAATAGTGTTATCTTCAAAAATAACATATGATAATAACACTAAAGTAATTTAGATCATTAAAATCACTATAATAGAAAAATTAAGGAATTGTAAAACATGGACTAAAATGTGCTCAACAAATTCAAATTAAGCAGATACTATTATTTCTAATACTTTAGTTTTACCATAGGATTAGATATTTTTTTTCTTTATTATAATATCTCAGCACGGGAGTTTTGACCTGCTCCGTTTCCGACCTGGGCCGGTTCACCAGCGGGTAGGGCGTTTGCCTTGCACGCAGCCAACGTGGTCGACCCGAGTTCGATTCCTCCGCCCCTCTCGGAGAGCCCGGCAAGCTACCGAGAGTATTCGATATGCCAGACACAGTAACAACAAAGTCTCCAATGGAGACGTTACTGGGCCCACTCGAGCAAATCGACAATCAACGGGAGGGCCTTTACCTTTACCTTTATAATATCTCAAACATATGAAGAATAATAACATAGTACTTCCCCAAACATTTATAGTTAAAAACTCATGCTGTTGAAAGCAAAGACAATTAACTTTTCATTGCAAGGCATCATGTCATCAAAAATACAGTCAGTAACCTAAAAGCAACGTCTTTTTTTCCTGAGGTAAATGTGTAAATAATGTTAAAAAAAGGCTGAAATATAGTATAAACTTTAGAAATTGTAATAGTTTAAAATCTTAGTTTGGATAGAGACAGTACATTGTAAACTAAAATAGTATTTTGATGGTTTGTATAAACACTGGCAATACAGGACAATTTTTTTTTGAAGTTAGAATTATAATTATGCATCTCCTGTCTAACTCTATACTGCCGTAAATATAGCAATGGCTCTAATACACTCCAGATACTATTAGAAATAGCATGTCTAAGAGCTGTGAAGTTGCATGTGCTGTCTGGCATCATAGTATGGGGGGAAGGACACTATCTATTTCGATGCTGTGACTTCCTTTACTGACTGATTATGAGGAACTTCGCTTACATATGTCTCCATGACTTGCTGACTATCGTATATATAACCACTAGAAATAGCCTGAAGATTAACCTGAACATATATTACAGTTATTAAAAGCAGGGAGGATGTTTACTCCAGAATAGATAATAGAATTCTAGGAAATAGTTTACATGCAATTTTTACACCTAGCAGTTGAATCATACTATATGTAATTCTTAGTATTATGACTTGTTGTTATATTATTAAAACTTTGTGTTTAATATTAATACTTACTTTTTAAAATTTTGGGCCACATATGGCGGCCCTCTGGGCTTACTTCTAGATCTGTTCTCTGGGATTATTCCTTGGCCAGGATTGGGGACCAAATGGGGTGCCAGGAAGTGAACCCAGGTTGTCTATGTGCAAGGCAGGCAAGCACTGTACCCACTAGTAGATTGCTCCAGCCCCAAATATCTAATGCTTTTTGACTTGAGAATAAAAAATATTAATATCTCAAACGAAACTTACCAACATAAGTACATAGTTCAGAACTAATAACTAAAAATGACTAAAGCATGCTAAAAGTAAAAGGAATAGAAAATTGGATGGAACAAAGGTTAAAGGTAAAGAAATAGGGTTGAATATATTTCAGCATGACAGAGATGCGAGAGAGAAAAAGGGGACTGGAACACACTTTAGTGAGTTTGCTGATATAGTTGATAGAAACTAAAATCGAAGTCTAACAATTTTGTTCATGATTACCTTTTACTGCAATTTCCATTTTAAAATTAGCACAGCAGTAGGGCGTTTGCCTTGCACGCGGCTGGCCCGGCTGAGGCGGGTTTGATTCCTCTGTCCTCTGGGAGAGCCTGGCAAGCTACCAAGAGTATCTCGCCCGCACAGCAAAGCCTGAAGCTCCCCGTGACATATTCAATATGCCAAACCCAGTAACAAGTCTCACAATGGAGACGTTACTTGAGCAAATCGATGAACAATGGGAGCACAGTGCTACAGGACAGTGCTGCTTTATCTAAGGACAATAAAAACAGTAAAACTAGCTGAGGGTTAGGCAGAGAAATGACTGATGGTCTTATTGAGAATAGAATAGCTAGTCCGAAAGTAGTGAGTGGTCGCAAGGTCAACCTAAAGTCAACCTGCAGCAAACTATTGAGATTATAGTGCAGTAGAATAGAAATGATAGTGATTTAAATATTGTAATTAGTGTGAATATATCAGGTGAGGCTCTTACTGTCGAGCTCTTGCTCTCGGAGAACCCGGCAGGCTACCAAGAGTATCCTGCCTACATGGCAGAGTCTGGCAAGCTCCCCGTGGCATATTCAACATGCCAAAACCCAGTAACAATGATGAGTTTTATTCCCCTGACTCTGAAAAAGCCTCCAATGTGTAACCTGCTAAAATCTTAGGGCTAGGACGAATTGGAGACGTTACTGGTGCCTGCTGGAGGAAAATCGATGAACAACAGGATGACAGTGATACAGTGATATCAGTTGAGCATAGTAGAGGCAAAAATTTTCCAAAAGTGTGTTTGTCAGGTGCATGGGTGGATATGAGTTCATTTCCTGCTTACTATGAACAAGACTCACCGTGATATTGAAGGTGGTCTCCAGAATGCATTCTAAAAGCATTGCAGAGAGAATTGAATTACTAATGTGACTTTGACAGATGGGACAATCTCTAGATATTTCATAATTTGAAATATTTTTAGTGTTACATTTTCCCTAAAAGTCTGAAATGTTCAGATCAACCGTCTTCTATAGAACACTATTTATATAAAAAGTTATATTTTATTGAAAACAACCAATCTTAATAGGGGATTATAAAGCATATGTTTTGTGATCCATAATTTTGCAGAAATGCATAGAAGAGGAAGATCATTACTGGTGGGTCTCTCAGAAACATTAAATTTATTTTTGCTGAATTTATAAGAAGGACTAGAGAGAATGCGGTGTGATTTTTAATGAATTTCAACATGTAATTTTCCTTCATGAAAGTTTAAAATTAATGTTCTTACAAGTATACTTTTTTCACATATTTGTGTCTAATTAATTTGTCAGGTATAATGCTATAGTTAATGACCTTTGAAAAGTATTAATGCTGAACAAGTAAGTCGAATGACCCACTGAAATGTGTAATTAGAATTTACCCAGTTGTATGAAAGGAATGGAAAATTTGCGGTGACACAGTATATGTTTGCATATGTATTTTAGATAATCATGTAAAAATATGTCTTTATCTTGGGTTCACAATTCGATGATAATGCTTGAAAGTTCCAAATTAAATTTGTCAATTTTAAAAGCCCGTGGTTTGGTATTTACATACAATTTCTAAGTAAGACTGAAGAGTTGGCTGCAACAATTTGTCTTGCTTCCTTTGCTTTGCCCACGGGAGGTCAGACTCTCATCCCAGTTCTGCTTGGTCTCCTAAGCACTGCCAGAAATGACTCTCCAGTATTGAATACGGAATAGTCAGCAAGTACTGTTGCCTATAAAATCAAAACAAAAAGTCCCATGCAATGGAAGCTTAGAGCAGTTTCCACTGTCAAGTAACGGAGTAAAACCAACAAACAGATAGTATGAAGATAGTGCTGGAATCATAACCAGAATGACTTAGCAGTCCCATAATTAATTAGCAGTCCTATAATTATTTATAAAAACGTCCTTTGTTTTCAGTGGGGACAGCACCATGCTGTGTTTAGGCATTACTCCTGACAGTTTTCAGAATTGAGCTAGAGTTGGCAAAGTGCAAGACAAGGACCTTTTGCCCTGTAGTAGAAAATATTTGGGCCCCTCAAAATGTGTATTTTTTTTGGAGGAGGAGGAGGACACACAGATATGTTCAAAGAATGCTCTTGGTTCTGTGCTCAGGGATCACTTCTGGAAGAGCTTGGAGGACTCTATGAATTATTAGGGATCCAACCAAGTTTAGCACTGTGCAAGGTGAGGGTACTTGCTATACTATCCCTCTAACCATGAGCATGAATATTGAAAAGCAAAAAAAAAAGTAAAGGAAGAAAAATAGTAACAGTGCAAATAGGTTATTAAATTTATTTTATTTTAATTAAATTATAACATATATATAAACATAGTCATTTTTTCTTTTTTATTTTAGTCTCAGTACTAGCAAAAACTTCAACCTCAAAAGAATTTTGGCTATGCTTTAGTAAGATAATACTACCAAAATTATATTTTTTAAATTTAACATAGATTTTTTTTGAGAAATTCCTTTTTAAAGAGAGAAAAGAAAAGATTTTTTTCTATGCACAAGTTAATATGATTCTAGAAAAATCCTATAAAGTTGGTGGCAGGATTTTTTTTCAGGATAGTTAACTGGCAATTAACAATAAGAAAAGGGATGTGATATGGTCTGCATTTCAACTAAGCTTCAAAAATATTATTACTAGGTAGCTCTTGGACTCTTCCATATAGAAGAGTATTATGGGTCACCCAATAATCTAGAGTAGTAGACTTATGAGTCCATTAATAAAAATAAAGAATAAGGCAGTGTTTGACAGCATACTGTGATCTTTTATAAGAGCTAAGTCATCTTAACTATAAATAATGGCACACTTTCATTTAATTCAAAAAAATGTTAAAGAAGAGAGAATAACTGCATGGTTTAAGTCATTGTGCTAGTAAGTAATTAAACTTGTATATAAGTAAGGCTCTGTGTTTTTGGAAATTATTCTTTTAAACAAACTTCACAAATACCATCACCAAAAAGGTTTTACAAGACCAAAAACCACTATCATTCATTTATCCCTTATCTCTTATTCATTATAAAAATACTTTGACAGAGAACCCTACATTTCAGCTTTCTATAGTATCAATTATATTAAATTAATTTTGCAACAATGATTTAATCTGACATTTTAAACAACTTTTTCAGGTAATTTACATACTGCTGCCTTTATTTTTCAGATTATAAACTACTTCTTTTTCATGAATATTGTTCTTTTTTATGAATATTCATCTTTTATTTCAACAGGACTACAATGTTTAGGGAAATTTACATTATTCTTGTTTAATCTTCTTGACATACATTGGAGTTCAAGTTGCTGGGTTCCCCGGTTGCCAAACTAATCCCGTCATAAAACTGCAATTAATGGCTATTCTTTGAAGTGAGACTCATGAGGGAGGAGAATGTACACAGCTTTCCCTCTTGGGCATTTGGGGAGAGTGGACGTTCATTCATCTGTGAGGAGGAGCCAGAGTTCTCAGTCAGTGGTCTCACCCAGAAATGGAACTGTGGAGTGGAAACTTTTATCGTATTAGGGCCCTTAGGAAGTGTAATCCTATTTGTCAAAGTCAACTATCAATTAACTACCCTGAGAGTCAGTTAAACATTAATACATGTTAATGAATCCCATTCTAACTTAATGTGGCTTCTAGTACTTTCAACTAACTACAGGATTTGGATTTTGGATGGTGATACCATGGGCGAACTGGATTAAAAATGAAAAGATGTGATGAGAAGGCTTTGAAATTGAGGAAGGGAACACTTAGTTATGGTATATTTTACCTACACAACCAACCCACCATCTGTTAAATCAATGGTTAGTAGCTCAGAACTATGTATCATAATTCATAACTATATTTTATTTGATTTAAGAGGATTGAGAACATAAAGTATTTTTTAAATGCTAATTTGGGCCACACCGAGTTGTATTTGGGACTTACTTCTGGCTTTGCACTCAAGGATCAGTCCTGGAAGGGCTGAGAGACCGTATGAGGGGCTGAGGATCAAATCTGGATTAGCCAAGTGCAAGAAAAGTGCCCTAGCCACTGTACTATCACTCCCGGTAACCATACTTATAAATAGTAGAAGTTTTATATTAATTTTCAAATGGCTTAATTTTTAAAATTTTTGTTCGATTCATCCAGTACATATGAGCCTAATTTTAAATACATTTCTTTAACTTTTGTAATTGATTTTATGATTATTACCTTATCTGGATTTTAATGACCTTTTAAGAAAATAATTTTAAAATTCCACTGCATGAGTATATTATGAATATAATCCTCCACAATTCTATATTCTAAGTAATCAAATCTATAGTAACATTAGTAACATTAATAACATGAGGGAGGAGAATTACATATACATATATGTAACTTTATATGTTAGAAAATTTTAGTAATGGTTGGAAATTACAAACCTATTATCTTAATTTTATTATTTCTTTATATGTTTTGATTTTTCTATATAGAACTAAAACTTACAAACATCCAAAATATCCACAGAAATAACTAAAAAATTTAGCACAAAGTAACATAACTTCATAATGTAAGGTATTTTCAGTCATAGTTTCAAAGCCTATATAAAATTAAAGAAATTCCCAGAATAATGAAAATTCAAACATATGTTTATATATATTTCTAGCATAATACTTGAAAAACTGAGAGCCTATATATAATTCTGTTTTTAGAAACTTACAGATATTTCTTACTATATATTTTCATTCCTTGGCACGATAGCACAGCGGGTAGGGTATTTGCCTTGCATGCGGCCGACCTGGTCGACCCAGGTTCGATTCCTCTGCCCCTCTCGGAGAGCTTGGCGAACTACCGAGAGTATCTTGCCCGTATGGCAAATCCTGGCAAGCTCCCCGTGACGTATTCGATATACCAAACACAGTAACAGGTGTCACTATGGAGATGTTACTGGTCCCTTTCGAGCGAATTGATGAACAACGGGAGTGACAGTGACAGCAGTTTTTTACATATACCATTCATTTAAAAATTGTACAGTGTTTTATTATTAGAAAACTAAGCCATTGCCACTTGTGGCTTCATTAGTAATGTTGATAAGAAACTGGTAAATGCTTATTTTGTGTAGTCTCTTCTATGTAGACAGAATATGTCTATTTTGTTTAACCTGGAACACTTAATAAATAATTTTGAACAATATGATTAACTAGAAGGATCTTTTTTCACCTTCAACATACTATTCTGCTGTGTAAATGGCTTCCCAAATAGTATGTCTGTTTAATGAATTGCACGAATTAGCTATACAAATTTTATTTTAGAATCGGTAGAAACACACACACAATGCACACACACTACAACTTCACAATGGCTTAAAAATTGGTATGTCTTTTCTGAAAATCTAAGTTCTATTACAATTAGACTTGTTCTATAATACCTAGACTTCATGAAACAAAATTTTACCTCATATCTATTATTAATTCCCATACAGAGAGAGGGTATAGAAAATGGTATGTGCTTATGAATGATGGTTTGTGTTAAGTGAAGAGTATTACAAGTTAATTAGTATATTCCCAATGTTAATTGATTTGCATATAAGGAGCACCCTTGATCATAAATTATAGAAATGAAACCGACAGGGAATGAAAGAAATTAAAATGGGGAGGTGAGTAAGAAGGGGCCGATTTCTAAGGTAGATAAGAATGGGAGGTAACAGTGGCTGGGGCCAAGGCATCATGTACGTGGGTGGGTAGAGGTTGTATAAGTATATATCTCAACATCACTGTAAACATGAGAATCAAATTACAATAACCAAACTTGAAAATATGTCTCTCAAGGAGGCAGGTGAGTGGGAGCAAGGAAACTTTGGGACATTAGTGGAGGGAATTTTCTAATACCAGTGTGGTGGTATTAGATAATAACATTGGAACATTATCCCTAAAACTACTATGAATAACTTTATAAGTTACAAGCTCTAATAATTAAAAGTACACAGAATCTCAAAAAAATAATTTAAATCAAATTTTCCAACTAATTGTCTTCGATTCAAGACAATTTTGAATGTTATATTTAAAGCACGGAGACCACTTCCGCACACATGAAGGTACTGGCAGAGGGACAAAGTCACGCGGGTTCCGGGGCCAAGATCTCCAAGCCTACTCGGATTTGGGCCAAGCATCCTCCACCCAGATCCTCCAAATTCCAATAGGCGGGGGTCACACCCACCAACTGGCCCCTGGCGCCATGTAATCCCATCAACTGCCAAGACTCAGAGACTATAAAAACCAGCTCCCGGAGCCGCACGGCCATATTCGGCCGTGCGACATCCTATTATGACATCTTATTATCTCATTCCTACTTTGGACAAACTGGCAGGCTACCGAATGTAGCCTGCCCACAGGGCAGAGTCTGGCAAACTCCCCGTGGTGTAGCCAATATGCCAAGTACCGGTAACAATGATGGGTCTCATTCTCCTAAGGAGCCTTGAATATAATCTCAGGGCTAGGATGAAGGAGACGTTATTGGGGCCTGCTCGAGGCAATCGACGATTAACAGGATGACTTGTGATTTGTGATATTTAGAGCAAATAATTGGGCAAATATTCTTCGGTTTACTCAGCACCATAATCTTTATTTCCTTGACTCACTTTATACATTCCAGTTTTATTGAAATGAAAGTTAAACTGGAATTATTCATCATTTCAATGAATCTGTCTCTATAAGTACACGTAAATGTATATTTTTAATTACATCCAACATATCTTTTTTCAAATATTTGTTGTTGTTTTCATTTTCTCAATATGACATACCTACAAGGGACATATGTAGATTGTATCTTTCTAAGTGTATATGAAAATCTTTCCTCAAATATAATCTAATGTGAGTGATATTATGTCATGTGTTTTGATCTATTTCTTTATTTCAGAACCATGACAGAGGCAGGTATAAAATAGTATGTGAACATAAAGAGCATCTTTCCAGGTAAAGAAAATTCAGTGTGTCACATTAATAAATGTAGCAAGTGTGTTGCAGAAATAGTACCATTAATATATGTGTTAATAGTACACATAGTACATGTAACACATGAATATATACTCTCAGACCAGCATGAGCATTTATCATGTTATATAGATGATAAATGAATAGAGTTTGCTTTTAAAGAGAATCATTTAACTACTATGTAATAAAGAAACCTTGATTTTTGTGCAAGCATCTAGAGCTTATGTTATGAATTTCACAAAATATTAAACAGAAATTATAGTATGATCCTGCCACTACTAAAATAATGAATGCAATGTCTCTTACTTCATGAATTATAATTAGTTCTTTAGTAGCATCTTCTAAAAGTTCATATTACCATGCTTGATTCAGAATATATTCTCAGTATATTTTAATTATTGCTACCTCCCTCAAGAGTACTACCACCATCACCTTATCAGTCACCACCACTGTCATTCCCTATTATTGCTGACATCTCACTTTTTCTCTTACTGCATTAGTTTATTTGCTCTAAATATAACATTCAAAACTGCTTTCAATCGAAGAACAATTAGTTGGAAAAATCTGATTCTTCTTTATGGGCATCTATTCCAGCTAATAAGAATTCTCAGTGTGTCAATGTATCAAGTCTGGAGCTAAAAACTAAGTATTTTTAATTTGGAAAACTCTGACAGTTTTATTTGCCTTCTGTATTAGAATATATCATATGGTGATTAATCTGTGTTTTGCATGTAGTAAATAATTTTTTCTATTTTTATAGTCAGAATGGCAATGAAATATGTTTGGAAAAAACTATTTACCCTATGCTGCAAGACATTGCATAATTCAGAGTATTCAAATACCTTATAAACAAAAAACAACACATTTATGTATTTATAAAAAACAAAATAGAATATTCTTATAATTATGAAATACATAACTGTTCTCGTGCAATATTGCATTCAGTATTATTGGTATTATTTTTGTTAGTTTTTCTTTTGTACTATTTATTTTTGAGGGGTAGTCTACTTGGGGTGCTTAGGGACCACTCTTACTTCTGTGTTCACTTCAGGGGTCACTTCTGGAAGTGTTTAGTGCCCCGAGGCACTGAATCAGGGCTGACCTCATGCATAGCAAGCTCCTTAACCTCTGTGCTATCTCTCTGTTTCTTTTGTTTTTATTTTATATTTTTGTTTTCTTTCTTTTTTGGTGGGGATTGGGGGGGGTATGCCCTACGGTCTTGATAGAAGAGGGAAAAGAGAGAGTCATGTGATGTCAGGAATGGAACACTGGTTTCACAAATGTAGTGTATGTGCTGTAACAGCAGTTATGCCACTAACCCTTGATATTTATATCTCATAAATAACCTATATTCTCATTTTGTAGGAATCCAAAAGATAATTTTGGTTAAAGCATATACATATGACATATAAGGAAATTGGGACTTAGAATATTGAATAGGACAAAAATTATATGACAGTCAGCCACATATTGGGCCTAATGAAAACAAATGCAATCAATAAATTTGGTTTGCAAATAATATTGAGTGAAACTAGTATAATAAAATAAAAGAATGAAGAGTTTGAGGTCAAAGAGATAATATAGGGGCCAAGGTTCTTCTGTGCATGTGACCAACCCTGGTCTATCCCTAACACCTCATTTTATGAATGCCGCCAAGAGTGATCCCAAGAGCCAGGAGTAAACCCTAAGTAGCCATAGATGTGACCGATAAACAAAACAACAACAAGAACAACAACAGCAACAACAAACAATCAGAAAAGTAATCTGAAGTTTGTATCGCTGACAACATCAGAAATATGAGAGGAGTGTTTGAATTTATGAACGTAGAACGGAGGATGCAGTGATGACAGTCACCTCTCCTTTTGCTGTGGTTATGGTTTTCAGTCCCTGACTGGTTAAATATTAACAGGGAAAACATGTAAATCAAGTAAATGTGTTCATCCACAGAATGTATTTATCCACAATCTGTGTTTATCCACAGAATGTATGGAGAAAAACTGGATAAAACGTGTGTTACTTTTAATGAAAAGATGCTATCACAAGATGACAGAATAGTATCTTTGGGTCAGGAGAGATAAAATTCTTCATGCATGGGGTGAAAATGGCTTGAGTAAGAGCCTCTGCTGTTCATTTTAGCTGACTTGGTGACCGTTTTTTTTGTGGATGGAATTTGGGCTGAGAAGGAAAGCTTACTTTCTGGCCATCAAGAAACTCATTTAGTTTATACTGATTGTGACTGGTCATTGTACAGTGCTTCCATCAGGGAAGAAAAAAATACTTAGGAAGGATGCGGTCACTTGCTTTCCAGTCATATGAACAAGTTCTTTCATGAAGCATTAGGCAAGTCCAAATGCCAACAGCCATTTTGACCTTCAGAATTGGAGTGGAAAAATAAAACAAAATCATCTTTCCTACAGAATTCCTGTCCTACCAATGAAGAAAGAGGATTAATAAAATCAATAGGGTTATCTGTACTTCCTGCTGACCCAGCCTTGTATGACTTTTACTACTTTTAAAAGCAACAACTGCTAAAGTGACAAAATCAATGAATCAAGAATGACCTAGAGAAGGAAATGGGATGAGAATTGTTAAGAGACAGTAAACAAGGAAGACAGCATGTGAATCAAGATTCTACTAAGTGATAAAAGTAAATATTTTTGTATTTGACAGGAGGGACAGTCAGAAAAATAGAAAGACAAAAAAAAAAAACCCACATTCTACAGGGGTGTGCCCGTGTGCTTCAGGAACATCAGGGAGTACAGAGCATCTGGGATGGAGTTTGTGAGGGATTTAAGATGATGAATGGGAGGGTGCAAATCCGGTCGTTTCCCATCTTCACACTATGTTTTGAAAATATGCTGTCAAGAGAGAAGCGTTGGAGAGAGTTTGGGGCAGAAGAATGATGCAAACACAGATGTCTATAAGGAATGTTTCCAGCTGCTGTATCTGAGTGACGGTCAGAAGGCAAGGGAGGAAGTGTTTATGAGACCAATTAATGATTCAGACACGGGACAATGACACTGCATGAGAATCTTGGTGAGCTTGGGGAGCAGCCCCTTGGGAGAATGCTGACTACATTTGGACATGGATGTCTCTGCAGTTAAGACGAGAAGGAATTCCTGGCAGAGATGCGCATGTAAGTCAAGGCATACCTCACTGGGGGCTCCAAGACTCTGGACTTTATCAAAACGGATATTTCTTCTCAAGCTTGGTGCCTCTCATGGTCTAGACTATACTTGTAAGTGAAAATAATTATCATGCAGATAGTAGAGAAGATTCTGGAGTTATAACATTTAGTCTATAAGTAGGTTATTTAAAATGGACCCGGAGCTTTCATTGTAAGGAGCATAAAATCAGTGATTAAGAAAGCAAAATTGTTTTATATTACTCATCTGGTGGAGACTAATGAACAACATATCATTCTCATAAAGACAGCCAGTTATGGTACTTTCATCGTTGGACAGATCCTCATTGTGGGAGGAAGGAGGTTCTACACGCTTTATCAGCAACTGGCTCTGTTTTCCCTTTTTTCTATTTCTGGAATGGAATGGAGAACATCACTCCGCTAAACGCAACAGAATAAAAATGATATGAGTTATTACAATGGTAATCAGGAGGAAACATTCGATGTGCAGCCTCGTTCTATGCAGAAATATTGATTCCAGAAATAATATTTATTGATTTTTTTATATATTTCAGAACGACTTTGTTGTGATATTACAAACTGCAAACATATATCCATCTCCCAATAAGAAATTCATTTGTGATAATTTGTAAAATTTTATTACTCTCCATTTTTTCCCTTTCCTTATGTCCTTATTTTATTATCTCACTCTTTAACCTCAATACCCATAACAGCACCACTGTATGTTTTTTTTTTGTATTTGACATTATTTCTTTCAGCTTAAATGTAGGGATAATTTTATGAGCCATCTTAAAGCCAATAGAAGAACCAGGTGAAACACTTTAAATCTTATATCCCTTAACTATTTAAGCTGCATGGATCACAGACTGTTTGTATAGATAAACTGTTTTGATTTTATTTTTTTCTGAGTTACAAGCTTGATTGAACAGTATTTCCTGAAAAAAAAGTCTCTACTATTTATAAATAATTCTAAAAATGCTCAATTAAATTATCATGCAGTATTGATTCGGGAAGAAATTATTCAGGTCTCAATAAGTAGAAAATATTGGACATTGGACATTTTATTTTTGAGGGTTAAATATCTTTCCCAAGTAATTATATTTCCTTAATAAACATTAAAATGTAAGAGAGTATTCGATATGCCAAACACAGTAACAACAAAGTCTCCAATGGAGACGTTACTGGGCCCACTCGAGCAAATCGACGATCAACGGGAGGGCCTTTACCTTTACATTTACCTTTAATAAACATTAAAATATTTCTTCTTCAAAGTATTTTATATGTAGTAATTGAATTAATTTACAATAAAATATAACAATTAAAGATATAATTATTAAAATGTGATGTCCCAAGGATAGATCCATGAATTTCAATAACTTATATTTTAAAGTCATGAAATTGTACCACTAAAATATATGCAGTACTATAAATCAAAAAATCAGTAGAGTCTTAAAAAAATTGAAAGAACCATTGATATTATATACCTTGATGTATTCTTCCTGGCATTTTATTATGTTAAGAATGTATTAAATTGCAGTAATATTTTCTTCTAAAGCTTCAACTATAAAGTCACGGTCACAGTCCTCCCGTTGTTCATCGATTTGCTCAAGCGGGCCCAGTAACGTCTCCATCGGAGACTTTGTTGTTACTGTGTCTGGCATATCGAATACGTCACGGGGAGCTTGCCAGGCTCTGCCGTGCGGGCGAGATACTCTCGGTAGCTGGCCGGGCTCTCCGAGAGGGGCAGAGGAATTGAACTCGGGTCGGCCATGTTGGCCACTTGCAAGGCAAACACCCTACCGCTGTGCTATCGCTCCAGCCCCAACTGTAAAGTGGTTTATTTAAATGTTTGTGTTTTACTTGCTCAATCATTTTCAATTTTTGTTTCAGTAGAATTTGTGATTCTTTTAAATTTACAAACTTATGAATGTAGTCGATATGTATTAAAACAAATATAGGTATGTACACTTTTGTGGGTTTCTGTGCACAATAAAATAGCTTTGGGTAAGTTTACAAAGCTGTTGTTTTATGTAAAAATCACAAGAACTCTTTGTGTCAGACAGACATTATCATATTTTCTTTTAAAACTGTGATTTACCAAGGGTCAGAGATATAGCCTAGATGACATAGTACCTAGTAGAGGAAGTAGCTCAGCAATAGAGAATATAAATGAGAGTTCTTAATTTTCGTTTTGATGCTATCAAATGTGGACCCTATAAAAACACAATGATTTACTGATTCAAATTCCTCAAGGGTCTTATTGAAATTCTTTTTAGTGAGTCACTTTCCAGACAAGTTGTAATCTTGGTTACTTAGAACAGTTTCTCTCTCATTATTGAGAAATAACATCCTTAAATATTAATTTCTCTATCATGAAATGACTACAAGCTACATTTATTTTCCTCTTACATTTTAAAGTGTGATGATCAGATACTTAAAGTATTCCATTATGACATTTTGTGTGCTTGTATCATTCTGCTTCTGTATGTCATTTGGCCTATTTTGCAGTTTATTACTTTTATCTTCAATGGTTTAATCTGCTATTGTAACTCTGTAAATTCTAGTTTTAGTTATTATGTTTTCAGCTTTAGTATTTATAGTGATATATTGCAAATTTATTTGAAATATATTTTGGAGTAATTTTAATCTTTGACGAGTGATTTGAACATACTTTTCAGTGAAAATATTTGAACCTACTCCAATCCTAGATCAAATTCTTGACAATGAGATGTCATGATTCTATGTTCTCAAACCTGCTAATGATGCTTTTCTTCCTTCTAATCTTTGCTAAAATAGAAAATCTAGACTGGGTCCCGGCTTGAGAGGAATTCTAAGTTCTAGACCCTTTCCAGATATTGCTAGTTATTTACTGTAATTTAAGCTGCTTCTTGTTACTAAAAATGACACTCATTTTAATTGTTTTTGCCCTTTCTAATTTGGAAAATTATAAATAGAAAATTCAATGACTGCCAGGAGTTTGATGAAAGAAGGAATAAATGGTACACAATGAGCTTACTTTAACTTTGCATCCCTCAAAACACTTATTTTTTGGCCTTCACATTTCTATATGTAAGATGGTATTTCATTGCCATTTTAGTTTTTATTTTTCTGAAAATAAATGATAATGAACTTCTTTCTTTTTTTCTCATGTGGTTGATAGCCATCTCTGTGATTGCCTTTTTAAAATTTTATTTACTGTTATAAAGTGGTTCACCATAATTTATTACATTTAACATTCCAACACAAATCCCACCGCCATTATACCTACCCACCACCATGTTTCAAATGTTTCCAACTGAACCCCCAAAACCTTGCTCCCAAAGCAGGACCTAAATAATTTAATTTGTATTGCTTGTTATGAATAATTCATTAAAAGGATCCAAAAAATTTTCTTTAGAGGAAAGTGTGTGAAGATTTAACATGTTAAAAGTTGAGCCTTCTGCATATATATACATATATATATATATATGTGTGTGTGTGTGTGTATGTGTGTGTGTGTGTGTTTATATGTGTGTGTGTGTGTCTCCTGCCCCCCTCGCCTGGCTGGCTGTCCTCATCGGGACCCCTTGGAGGAGGGCAGATTGAGTTTCCCTCTCCACCGAGAAGAGCCCCAACAGCTGAAGACCTCCGGTACCCAGCCAAAGCCATGCTGAGATCACTCTCCACACGCTTGGACGAGTGACTGGCAGAGAAATCCAGGTGTGCAGGACCCGGGGCTGAGATCTCCAAGCCTGTTCGGTTCGGGACTGGGCCTCCTCCACCCAGTTCCCCCACCTTCCAATAGCTAGACAGTTACACCCACTAACTGCCGTGTAACCCCATCAACGGCCAGGATCCAGAGACTCTAAAATCAAGCTCTCACCTCTTATTCTCTAGTTCTCACTCTCAGAGAACCCGGCAGGCTACTGAGAATATCCTGCCCGCCTATATGCCTGACTAGAAACACCTGTAAAGATTATTAGAGGCTGCCCCAAAAGCTTCCATCCCTCTCAGAGAGCCTGGCAAGCTACCGAGAGTATCCCGCCCACTCGGCAGAGCCTGACAAGCCAGCTGTGGTGTACTCGATATGTCAAAAACAGTAACAATGAATGGTCCACATTCCCCTGGATGCTGAAGGATCTGCCAGTATGTCATTGGGCTACACTAGCATGTGGCAGGGACGAATGGAGACGTTACTGGGCCCGCTAGAGCTAATCAATAAACAATGGGGTGATAGTGATATATATATACACACACACATAA
Source organism: Sorex fumeus (assembly GCF_029834395.1). Classification (NCBI taxonomy): domain Eukaryota; kingdom Metazoa; phylum Chordata; class Mammalia; order Eulipotyphla; family Soricidae; genus Sorex; species Sorex fumeus. The sequence goes on from NW_026606063.1 coordinate 2,685,724, forward strand.
ATACATATATATATATTTCTCTACCCAAGATTGGTTGCACTGTACTTTATACCCTGTCAAATGTGTTGTGCTACCCTTGATACATCGGTGTTATTGAGTATGAGATGTCTTGGGGCCATGAATGTGGCCACATGCTCCAAGGAATTCTAAAATTTTAAATACGGTTATACAGCTGAGATTAATTTTAAGTTCCTTAAACTGGATGGTGACTTTGAGGTCCTAAGGCATTTCTGCAGCATATTGTTTGGATTGCTCTCTTCTGAGAGATTTGCATATGAGTCTCTGGATCATGGCTGTTAATGAGATTATATGGTGCCAGAGGTAGTTCCTGGGCATGACTACCAGGCTCCCGGAAGCACAGAGAGATGGGGGGAGGATGCCCATTCCCAACTTCATTCTAGCTTGGAGAGAGTCCCACAGGTCCCACACCTGTCACAAGTCCCACACCTGGTTTTTTCAATAGATTCTATGACTTCTTGGGTGTGTACCTTTCAAACTTTCCTTGACATTTTTGATTGGTTGTTTGGATTTTTGGTTAGTCAGCTTTTTGAGTTCCTTATTTATCTTGTATGTTAAGGTTTTCCTCAATATACTGTATATGAATATTTCCTCTCATTCAATGCAGTATTGCTTTTTTAACAGTGATGTTATCTCTTATTGTGTAAAAGCTTTTTAGTTTGCTATAATCTATTTGGTTATGTTTGGTTTTTCTTATATTGCAGTTGGAATTGAAACTAAATATATTATATATCCAATTTTATGGAATCTTTTGAATACATTTTCTTCCATGTATTTTATGATTCAGTATTCAACATAAATATCTTTAATCTATCTTGGGAGAAATTTTTCCATCGTTTGAACATGATGCTGTGGTTCTGCAGGGATCCATAAAACATTCAGCGAGGTTGGGTATATGGAGAGCAAAAAAAAACATGTTTTGGTGTTTGTGACCATGTTAGAAAATCTAAGTATATTTTTAGCAATACTGTAAGGTTTTAAACCAAATGGATTAAACTGCTAGAAAACTATTAAAAATTATCTTGCATGTTTTATAGGATCATGTGATTCCCTTCAAATAAAAGAAAGCAGCACCATTTTGGAAGCAAAGCCATTCAAATTTATATACTCATGTTGATACAGAAAAAAAGGGGGAAATAAACCCAGTTTTGAAGTTCAATAATCACCCACATGATACAATGATTTGGCAATTATCACCCAGATAATTGCAAATGCTACTGAAAAAGCAACATCCACCTATTTTAAATGCTGAGTTAAGATAGTTTATAGGCAATTTAAAAAAACGTGTTTGTATCATGACACTACTTCCTTTATTAACTACAGGACTATTTCACAATGAAATATTTTATGATGCTAAATAATTCTAGTGATGATGATGCAATGGTCAATTAAAAGTAATTTATTTTGATTATATTCCTGTAGTAATATGAGTAACTTTAGCAATTATTTTCATTATAAAATGTTGATGATTTCCATGTATGAATATATTCCGACTGCCTGAGAATATGAAAAATGCAACAGTTCATAAAATGTTTCATCAGTTTTATTTCATTAGTTGTTTCCGTAAATTTTTATATAAGGTGCTATTGCAGAACTCTTTTATTTAACCTACTTTATGCTGAGTAAATTGTGAATAGTTGTTTCTTATTCATTAATATGCCTCTGTCTAATTCAGGTCTTATCATGCTAGGGTCACTATAGTGAACTGAGTAAATGATAACTTTAGGGAAATGTTTCTTTCTAAATATAGTGTCTAAAATTTGTTTCACCCTCATGACATTCAATTATAAGAAAATATATTTATAATACAGTGTTTGAATAACTTTAGTTTTAGAATTTGTGTGCACTAAAATTAACTGTACAGAAATAACTGTTTCCAGTCTTTTTCAGTTTTATTTCTTGAATTTTTCCATCATATCGCTATTTCCCCTCTGTCTCTTCCTGCCCCATTTTTTACGGTAATCTCTAATTGAAGAGGTATTTAGTCAGAAATTTATTTTTTCTCATTGTACTCCTGCCCTTTTTTATACCAAAACTTCTTAGCAAATAAATATCACCAAAAAGGGCTTTTGTTTTCCTTCCCCAATTTATTTCTTTATTTTCATTTTGATGGCTACCCCTGGTGGTGGTGCTCAGGGATTACTCTTAACTATGCTCTCAGGAATCACTCCTGGAGAGTATCAGGGACCATATGGAGTGTCAGGGTTTGAACCCAGGTCAGCTGTGTGCAAGGCACTACCCTCCCACCTGTACTATTGCTCTGATCCAACCCCAATATCTTCATATGGCTTATAATGTAGTTTCTTCACTGTCTCTATCATATGTCTATCTTACAGAGAAATCTTTAATGGCTTTCATTTTAATACAAGTTTATAAAATAATACAGAATCACCAAATTCATACTTATCAGTGATAGTTTTATATTTTTCAATATTTAATGTTTTGCTTTGACCTGCTCCGTTTCCGACCTGGGCCGGTTCACCCCTCCTGGCTGGAGCGATAGCACAGCGGGTAGGGTGTTCGCCTTACAAGCGGCCAACATGGCCGACCCGAGTTCGATTCCTCCGCCCCTCTCGGAGAGCCCGGCAAGCTACCGAGAGTATTCGATATGCCAGACACAGTAACAACAAAGTCTCCAATGGAGACGTTACTGGGCCCGCTCGAGCTCGAGCAATGTTTTGCTTTATTTGTGTTTGGGGGCCATAACTGGCTCTGCTTGGGGCTTTTCCCTGGTTCTGTGCTCAGTAATCACTAATGGCAGTGCTCAGGAGACCATAATTTAATGTAACAAGAATTTAAAACAGCTGAATTGGATGCAAGGCAAGGGCCTTACCCACTGTACTGTCTCTCCAGACTCGAATTGTTAAATATCATAAATAAAATGTTTCCATAACTTATTTTTATACATATATAAAATGGGCAGGAGTATAATATTTAATATATATATATATATATATATATATATATATATATATGTGGGCTAGAATGATAGCACAGCAAGTAGGGCATTTGCCTTGCACGTGGCCAACACAGGTTTGATTCCTCTTGGAGAGCCCGGCAAGCTACCGAGAGTATCCTGCCCACATGGCAGAGCCTGGCAAGCTCCCTGTGGTGTATTCAATATGCCAAAAACAGTAACAACAAGTCTCACAATGGAGACGTTACTGGTGCCCATTCACGCAAATTGATGGACAATGAGAGGACAGTGCGACAGTGCTATATCAAGGAAGCACTGCACTGTAGCATTGTCCTCCCAGTGTTCATTGATTTGCTTGAGTGGGCCCAGTAACGTCTCCATTGTGAGACTTGTTGTTACTATGTTTGGCATACCGAATAGGTTACGGGGAGCTTGCCAGGCTCTGCGGTGCGGGCGAGATACTCTCGGTAGCTTGTTGGGCTCTCCGAGAGGGGAGGAGGAATCGAACCCGGCTCAGTCAGGCCAGCAGCTTGCAAGGCAAATGCCCTACTGCTGTACTATCGCTCCAGCCAGTTCTATATATGTATCTATGTGTGTGTGTATGTGTGTGTGCATATACATGCATATATAATTATAAAGTCACTGTCACTGTCACTGTCCTCCTGTTGTTCATCGATTTGTTCGAGCAGGCCCAGTAACGTCTCCATTGGAGACTTTGTTGTTACTGTGTTTGGCATATCGAATACATCACGGGTAGCTTGCCAGACTCTGCCATGCGGGCCAGATACTCTCGGTAGCTTGCCGGGCTCTCCGAGAGGGGCGGAGGAATCGAACTCGGGTCGGCCATGTTAGCTGCGTGCAAGGCAAACGCCCTACCACTGTGCTATCGCTCCAGCCCTAATTATAAAGTATATAATTATAAAGTGCCTCATTGGCCAGGGATGTAGTTCAGTGGTAAGATGCACAAATCACATGAGTGAGGCATGAGGAGCAGTTTCTGACAACATACTCATACATGGATGCCTCAGTATGTTTCAAAGATGTAAAACATTCTAATTTCAAGAACATGCGTGTGCTTATGTGATAATATCTCTTAGGCAGTGATGAAATTCAATTTTACTCACCAACACAGACCATTATAGATTTTATTAAAGTTACACCACTCTGATCAAAGACTATGAATCTCATGATTTAATAGTATGTATTTGACTATTTTGAGGTCCAAATGTCCTAGAATACATACTACTCAGTTATTTTTAATAACTACTACTCACCAACCCTGGATGCTGCCTATCCTTGTTAATGCCTTCCTTTTCTCCATGCTCCATTAGAACATAGGTTATAATTTAGGAATCATATTGTGACAATATGGAACATTACTATAAGTTAGAAGAACACAATATGAGTGCACAGTGGGGTCATGGGTCATGGAATTAGAGGTACAAATTGAAGATGAAGCAAAATAGAGGAATTATGGGTCATAGATATCAGAGCCTTAGGTCAAATGAAACAGATAAAGTTACCATATTACCAAAAAGAATAGTTTGTCTGAGACAAAAAATAATGTTTATTAGGAGTGGAGCATTTCATCTCAAAGCAATACACCGTCCAGTGAGAAATGGTCTATTAGTAATTACAAAAATGGATAGTCGAACTTGAGCTGAAAGACCACATCATATATTTCTAGGTTCATACTCACTAATCATCATCAGATTTAAACATTCATAAGATCCCCATTCACTCAACATCATCTTTTTTAGATACTTGTAACATACTATTGTTAATGGCAGAATTTCTATCACACAATCTCAGCCACAGATCAATACAAGAAAATATGGCACAATTATAACTTCCACAGTTTCAACGTCAGGTAGGAAATATATGTCAGTGTATGGTTCTAAACAAGATGATTTGTGTCACCTTTGTAAGATTCTGACAATTTGTAATTTATATTCTCTCAATGCTATCTCTCCAGCCCCCAAAATATGGAATGCTTGTAGTGATAGCATAGTGGTAGGGCGATTGCCTTGTGTGCAACCAGCCCAGCCAAGCCGGGTTCGATTCCTCCGCCCCTCTCAGAGAGCCCCACTACCGAGAGTATCTCGCCCGTGTGGTGATGCCAAACACAGTAACAACAAGTCTCAAAATGGAGACGTTACTGGGCCTGCTCGAGCAAATCAATGAACAATGGGAGGACATTGTTTTTTTTGTTTTATTCTCTCAATGAGTTGCAGTTATCGGAATACAAGCAAATGAGACAAATTATCATGTAAAGATTTGAAACAAGAGGATTTGACATTATCCTAATTCCCTATTCTGCACATAAGCTTTTCCCCCTCTCAATTGCAGGACATAAATTAGCTCTCCAGCTAAGATAAGGTAGTTGTCTAAACAACAGCTTCTCTCTGAGCCGTCTCTAAAATTCTCTTTCTTAGTTTCTGATACAAACACTGTAAGCCCAGAAGCGTGGCCGGCTGGAATGGGGAAATGCACCAAGTAGAGAAATCTAATGAAATACGGGACTTGCTTTCACTGTATTCTATGTCTAAGGGTGCTCTGGGAAATGTATGTTTCATTTGCCATGCTGGTCACCTATGTTTCATGAGTGGGCTGGATGGACCACAGAGCAAGTCTATACCTGGGCATTCTCTCTGTCAGTCAAGCACAGGCGTTGCCCTGATGCAGCTGTAGAAACTGGGGTCAGGTAGGACTGAGGAGAAGCTCTAGGAAGGAATGATGGAAAAGGAGTTGCTGAGTTTATATATTATACATAATGTCAGGAACACTGTTGACTAGCAGTGCACTTTCGTACAGAACATGATCATTCTTTTATTGCTTTTTGCGTGACTCTTGTATCATTTCTTTTTCTAATATAGCCTATCATTTTCTAAATAGGTCCTCTAGTAAATCTGTAGGCCTGAGAAGCAGCACTAGGAAGGAAAGTTTAAAAAAGAGGTTGCTGAAACGATAGCACACCAGGTAGGGCGTTTGCCTTGAACACGGCAGACCCGGGTTTGATTCGCAGCATCCCATATGGTCCCCTGAGCACCGCCAGGAGGAATTCCTAAGTGCAGAGCCAGGAGTAATCCCTCAGCATCGCTGGGTGTGACCCAAAAAGCCAAAATAAAATTAAAAAAAAAGAAAAAGAGGTAGCTGAATTGATTTCCAACTTCGGAGGTTTAGATATTATAAGTAATGTCAGGAACACATTGACTAATGAGAGTCCCTGTGCCTTCCTTGCTGGGGGACAGGGGGCCTTCTCAGAAGGAACTGTCATTGTGTCCACCATCATTCTTGTGTTACCTAATAAAGAGGATATCGGCCTCCTACAATGCCAAGAGCAGTGCTTGGCATGATTCCTCTGGTCTGCATATTCATCGATTCTGGAGTTTAGGGCTATTATTTCTTCAGTGAGGCCTGTCACTGTTGACATCTCAGGAAGACTGGGCAGAGTGCTGGGATCCTGACCAATATGGCATAATAAGCTTTATAAAGACCCTCAGAGATCTTGGATAGCAGAAAACTAAAGTACAATGGATACAAACATGTAACCAATGAAATGTATTATCCACGTTTTATTGTACACTACAAAACTTACACGCACTGGGTGTGCATATAAGCTTGTGTATGTATGTGTGTGTGTGCGTGTGTGTGTGTGTGTGTGTGTGTGTGCGTGTGTGTGTGTGTGGTTAAAGTACAGTAGCTCTAAAGTCTACCTAACTGTGACCGAGCGGATATAGGAGGAGGCAAAGAGACAGGGCTCAGGAAGATATTTAAAAAATAAACTTTGAGCTCATATTTTGTTTTCATTTTGAGAAGCTACAAGTTATGGCCTTTTGACCCAGGCACACTTCTGCATCCACATTGCAAGTGCATTTATTTCCCCGCTGAATGTCCACATAAAAGTTTCAGTGTTTCCAGTGTTATCGCTACAGTGCACTTTTATACATAACATGATCATTCTTTTATTGCTTTTTTGTGTCTAAAGTATCATTTCTTTTTCTAATACAGCCTATCTTTTTCCTAAATAGGCCCTCTAGTAAATCTGTAGTATGGTTTTGTTTTTCAATGCGAGCTTAAGATTCTTATTGATTACTTCTGGAAAAGCGAGAATCCAACAAATTGCATTAGCTGAAAAGATCAATGACCCATTAGACTGGCATTTTATAAAGACCTAGACTAGAAGCTTCAGTGGAGACCAGAAAAAAAATTGCCTTTCATAAAGCACCTGTCCAATAGCTCAATATTACACCACAGGGGAATATTTTTTCCTAATTCCAGCTGGTTATCATTTTAGGCTTTGAAACACAACGATTGATGACCCTTGTAATTTAAGCCTGGCTTGTAAAACTGCACATAGTGTATTATTTATATTCACATAAATGCCCATTCCATTGTTTTAATCTTCCTAAGATATTGACCACAATAATTTTCAGTAGCAGCAGACTTCAAGAGAAATACTTTAAGAAATGAGTTCCGAGAAAAACAAACAATTTTACATTAAATTAAATGAAAATATTTAAGATGCTTCCACCTGATATTATTCTAGATTGCTGGATCATAAAGGTATCTTGGAGCAGAGTGAAGGGAGTGTAGCTTAGGAAACAATTTCTCTGCATTGTGGTCCTCCCTTCCCTCTCCTCTGCCCTGTTCTATAAATGATGGCACTGGATTGTTTAGTCTGATTTCTCCATACTTAAAGTCAGTTTGTATCTTCTGTCTTTCAAAATAAGTTGAAGATTGAGAAACTTTGGATATTGTTTAAGCACTATCTCTCTATCACTGCCTCAAGTTTAAATAAAATAACAATTATTCCTACCGATGTTTCCTCAACCCTAAATGTTCCCAGTCTCTTTGATAAAGAAGCTATGGTATAATAAACAATAAAATATTATGCAAGTCTTAGAAAAGATTACATCTGCATTTTGCTGCCACTTTGATGGAACCAGTGGGTATTATGTGAGGTAAAATAAGTCAGAGAAAAAAGGAAAAATAGCAGATGATCTCGTTCTTCTGTAGCAGAGAAAAAATGCAAGGAACAAGGCACTTATGAATGGTGTATAACCTAGTCCCAGAATTATAAACCTTAGACATCCAAGCACATAAGGGGTAGGAGGAATGAAGAAATGAACTGGAGGGAACCTAAGACATTAGAGGAGATATTGGGAACTTTGCTGGGGGTGATGTATACATATAGTAACACTACATGAAGAGTATGGACACTCTTGTAAACACGTTAGCTAGAATACTTGTAACATATATTTTCAATTATTAAATTGTTTTACTCAATTATTAAATTGTTTTAAAATTTAACAGCATGCATCTCATTACTAAATATTATTTTTCTAAAAGGACTATTGCCGCATTTGGTGGAAAGAAATCCAAAAATCTGAATACTGTTGTCTGTTGTCTACAAGCTGTTCACTCGAGTCATCCTGAATAGGATTGGCGGAACACTAGATGAAGGACAACCATGCGAGTAAGCTGAGTTCAAAAAAGATTAGGCACGATCGACCATATTCACATGATAACCAAGCTCATTGAGGTTTCTTGGGAGTTCAAGTTGCCGCTCTGTAGCGTTCATTGATTTAAAGAAGGCTTTTGATTCTGTTGAGACTGAAGTGGTCATCAAAGCCCTAGCCAATCAGGACGTTCAAATTAAATACATCAGGATCCTCCGTGAGCAGTATTATGGATACACTACCAGGATCTCACCATTCTACAAGGAAGTTATCATCAATGTCAAGAGAGTGGTTTGGCAGGGTGATACCATTTCACCGAAACTCCTCAGTGCTATCCAGGAGAATGTCATGAGGCGACTGGAATGGGAAGGAATGGGAGTGAAGATAGATGGACAGCAACTACACCACCTCCGCTTTGCTGATGACATCATTTTAATAACACCAAACATTAGCCAAGCAGCACAAACGCTGGCTGACTTCAACCATGAGTGTAGAAAGGTCAGACTCCAGCTGAATCTCATGAAGACAATGACATTCCATTCACTCTCAATGGAATGACAATCTCCGTATGCAACAGTTATGTATACTTAAGTTGAGAAGTCAACATGATGAATGACCTGGCACCTGAGTTGCACAGAAGGAAGAGAGTGGCTTGGAACACCTTCAAGAGCATTGAGGAACTAGCTAAGAGGATAAAAATCTCTGGCTCCGGGCACATCTCTCTGATTCCACTGTTCTTCCTGCATTAACATATGCCCCATAGACCTAGGCCCTATAAAAACAGGATGAGAACGCTATTCGAGTCTCCCAAAGAGGAACCAAAAGAGATATGCTTGGAGTATCACGCTTCACTCAAGCGAGAGAAAGAATCCAGAATTCCAACCTCTGTCGACGATTGAGAATCAGGGATGCTATCTTTTTTGCCAAGGTGTCGAAAATCAGACGTGCTGGACACGTAATGAGATTTGAAGATGACTGCTGGACTAGAGCCATTACCGACTGGATTACATAGGACGTCTAAAGATCGCGTGGCCACCCACCTACAAGTTGGTCAGACTTCTTCATCAAGACCCTGAACGATTTGCTTGAAGCTCTTCGTGTTCCTAGAAAGAGCAGATGCCATTGGTCTACACTAGCACATGATAGGGACAAATGGAGATGTTTCTGGCGCCCGATGGAGCAAATAGCAAAGAGATGAGTAACGAGATGTCAAGTGTTCATGTGATGAATAGTTTGAGAGTACTATAAAGGTAAAGGTAAAGGCCCTCCCGTTGATCGTCGATTTGCTCGAGCGGGCCCAGTAACGTCTCCATTGGAGACTTTGTTGTTACTGTGTCTGGCATATCGAATACTCTCGGTAGCTTGCTGGGCTCTCTGAGAGGGGCAGAGGAATCGAACTCGGGTTGGCCATGTTGGCCGCTTGTAAGGCGAACGCCCTACCGCTGTGCTATCTATCACAACCCCCTTTGAGATTATGAATCTAAATCTTCCCCCTAGGAGACTTCATAGTCTGCATTTTGGATTTGAAGCTAGGCGGATTTCAGTCAGGATTCAGAAACCGTTTTACATTCCTCTTGGAAATTTCTAACTTTTTGAGTAAAGGAAAATGTCATTTTAGAACCCACCATAGGTAGTGATTTCTGAGTTCAGAAAAGCAACCCATGACTAGGCACATCAGTATTCAGGTTTCTTCATCTACATGTGCAGAGATGTGTGGTATGCATTTTGCAGAGTCAACAGATTTCTCATGATTACCATGGTTAATATATGAGACATGTTGATACTGTACGTATGTAGTTACTTCCAAACTAGCACTGTAGCGCTGTCCACCTGTTGTTAATTGGTTTGTTCGAGTGGACACCAGTAACGTCTCCACTGTGACACTTGTTCCTGTTTTTGGCATATTGAATATGCCACGGACAGTTTGCCAGGCTCTACCGTGTGAGTAGGATACTCTCAGTAGTTTGCCGGGCTCTCCAAGAAGGACAAAGGAATCAAACCTGGGTAGGCTGCGTGCAAGGCAAACGCCCTACCCACTGTGCTATCGCTCCAGCCCAACATACAAACTAGTGTGACGATTTTCAGCCTCTCTGGGCATCAGAGTAACTTCGGCACTTGTTTAGAAAGATATTCCATGGTCAAATTTTATTCTATAGTTGAAATGGGTCATAACTCTGCTTTTAAAAGAAAAATTTCAAGTAGATCTTATTTTCAAGTGGCTTATATTGTTTGAAAGAAGTGAAGAGTACATTGTAATAGATTCGGTAGGTCAAAAGGAAGAAAGCTGGTTTGGCATTCTAGAGAAATGTGGAATAGTCTGTTGAGAAGTAAGACGGTGAGTGTATAAATTTGTTTTGTACAGCGAAGTTGGATTTTGAGAGGTTTCATTAACATACGTAATGGAGAATAGAAAAGGACTGGAAAGAAAAGTCCATGATATTCATCAATACAGTCTATATAACAGTTCTGTGTTTGTAGTAACAAGGTACAGTGACTTTTGTATAGCTGTTTATTCTGGGTTATATTTCCAAGAATTATGTTTCACTGTGTTATAATGAGTATTTTATTATATTAAGTAGCCTAACTCTGGGATGGGGATGCATAGTTTTAATTTAGAAAATGGCTCACACTTTATCTCCACATTGTGGTTTTATTAAGTAAATCTACAGAGACATAAATCATTTTTTCTTTCTCACATTGAATGCTAATCACAATTTTCTATATCGTCAGTCCAAGAGACAACCAAAATTGAAATATACTGAGTAAAGATTATTGTCTCCTAGTCTTGAGGAGGAATATTTCTGTATGGCAAATTCTTTCACTAATTTAATAAAAGATCTATTAAACAGTAAGTTCTGAAAGCTACGTACTGTATCAGCCTTTGGTCACTTGATAATCACTTTTCATTATAATCTGAAATTAAATAGTTATAAAGCAGGAATAATTTCATGGCTAACCACCCAAGAACTGGAAAGAGTTAAAAGCAATATAAAATCTCAGAGGTAATGTTATTTTTGAGTGTAAATGGGTTTCACCTTTTGTTTGTCTCAAGGGAGAGAATTACCCAGGGAATTCTGCTGTCATCCGAACAGCTGAAATGCATCTTGACCAATTTGCATTTCTAATATGATGCCCCGTAATGAAATATGAGTGCCAGTAATTCAATGCAAGAATTTGTCTGTGCATGAATAATGATGGTGTCTATGCTTTTATTTTCACTATTATTATACATGTTTTCCAAAAATATATGCAGATTACTGAGTTGTTTTATACTGAATTCTTTGTATAAAGGTACTATTAGTTCTCCTTATAAATGCCTGGGAATTCTAAATGCGGTTACTGACAGTAGGGTATGCATATATGTACATATATTGAAAAATAAGTTCTTTCGCTTGTAAATTCAAAATTCAAGGAAGTTGATATATAATATAGCACATCTGGAAATCACTTAGAGGAGAAAATCTAGATATCCTAATAAAATAATTAAATTTTTAGGCATGCTTGTTAATTTTAGTATACTTCAATATGTGAAAACCAAGTGTCCAGTTGAATCATTTCATTCTTTTATGAACGTTGTTGCTCCTACACATGGTATAAATCTTGTATGCCTTTAGTTCAAGCAGAAAAAATAATAAGGGTTTGAAAGTGTGCCTGCCTCTGATTATGTGACATATTTTTCCATGAATATGATGTAGTGAATCTCCTGTGCTTAGCACTAGAATACAACATACCATTAATTAGATCAGTTTACAGCATACTTAGGCATTTGAAAGAAATATTATTAACTGCCACACCAAGGTAGACATTAAAAGCATCTCGACACAAGTACATGCTTGACCTGAGGTGGGTTCTTTGTGGTCCTTGGACTGTGCGTCTCCTCTCTCCGGCACCTCATGATCTGACAGGTTTCTCCCATCTGTCATTGACACAGTGTCTCAACTCACACTCTAGGATCCTCCTCAGGTGCTCAGGACTGCTCCAGAGGTTAGCTGTCAGAAGCCATTCTGCCTGCCCCGACCTTGTTGGATGAGCAGGATGTCCACTTCTCTTCACAAGACACTTGATGATAACTTGGTTAATAAGCATGTGGAAATGTTCAGAGAATCACCAAATACTGCGCTTCAGAGGAAAATGATGTCATGGTGAAAATAATTTTGAAAGATACATTCACAATCACAATCAGAAATCATCCTGTTATTCGTCGATTGCCTCGAGCAGGCCCCAGTAACGTCTCCTTCATCCTAGCCCTGAGATTACATTCAAGGCTCTTTAGGAGAATGAGACCCATCATTGTTACTGGTATTTGGCATATTGGGTACGACATGGGGAGTTTGCCAGACTCTGCCGTGTGAAAGATACATTATCTAACATTAAGGAGTTTATGGTAGAAAGGATATTTTTTTCCCTGCATGGTGGGAATGCAAATCTGTAACATTTTTGAAAGACTGTTTCCCCAATTTAAATGTAGAAACCCCAGCGTTGGGACGATTGAACAGAGGGTACGGGGATTGCCTTGCACACAGCTGACCCAGATTTGATTCCAGGCACCCGATATGGTCCCCTGAGCCCTACAAGGAGTCATGCCTGAGCACAGAGCCACGAGCAAGTCCTGAGCACTGCCGGGTGTGACCCTAAAACTAAATAAAATAAAAATAAATTTAGAAACACAAAAACATTCAAAATCATACAGACTAATTAAAAAAATAAAATTGTAATATTTTCCAAAAATTTCATGGTAAACAGATGATGATGCTTGTTGAATTTTTGTTATGGTAGTGAAATGAGTGATATGGTATTAAATGAGTGATAACGTGTGGGGTATCAGTGAAATATCATACAAAGAATAGTTGCAATTTTTTGCAAACATATTACAGGCATGTTATGTCATATTATAATATGACATAATATAATTTGACATAATATAAAAGTATATAAGAGGCAGATTTTTCTCACTCTATGTCGATATGCAAATTAATGTTAGGAGATAATTACAAAGACTCTGTGATATAACTGATTTATTTTTTGGTATGTATTTTTGAGTGAAAAATAAGGTGCATGGATTAGAAAGAAAGATCAGAGGGTGGAGTGCATACTCCCACCAAAGGTCAGGGTTCCATCATTCGTACCAACTTATTCCTGAGCACTGGGCCAGGAGTATTCTCCTAAGCACTTCTGGCTGTGTCATGAAAACGAAGATAATCAAATAAAAATACTCAGCATAGATGCTTATAATGCATCTTTACATAATGGTTTAATATAGAGGTAACTATTTAATAGTAATATGCCAAATCACATTTCTTCCATGTCATTATAGTGTCAGCCTAAACCTATTATAAGTATATCATAGAAGTAACGTATTAAGATAGACTAAGTATATGTAAATAGGACATAAAACTCATTCACAATTCTTTCATGTTAAGTTTTGATTATATCTTATTTATATTTATTGATACACATTTTATATTAATCTTATAATGGAATGTAATGTTTATTTTGATTTAGAACATTAATAACATTTTATAATATACAAATATATGAACTATATGCATTTTGAGGTAAAATACTGCATATTCATAAAAAATTAAACATCAAAAGTATTAAGTATATGTAACTTAATATATTAAATATATTATAAAATGAATTCATACATTTTTCTCAGAATGCTACTCTAGACTTCAAATGTTCTAAGATTACTGCACTGTTTGGTATCCATAATTTTCCTTAGGGATTTTAATAACGCTCTTACAAATGTTCTGGCTAATGTGGAATTTAAGCATTTGACTTTTTCTGGCTTCAACATCCCCTTTATTCATTTCTATTTGTCTTCTAGCCTTCACTGCGTTCTAATTTAAACAAATATGCAAGTCTACTTTGGGGATAATCATTTCAGAAGACTCATGATGAAAACCCTAGAATGGGTCCCCCACGCGAGAGAAACCACATTTGGTCTTATCAAATGAAACTAAATTAAATTCCAACCGTTTGTATGGCTTTCAAGGGAGCCTGATGGCTGCATGGGGTGTCCTTCGAGTTCTTCCAGTTCTGCCTCCTCTAAGTTTCTAGAAAGGAAGCTCTGGCATCCCATATTCTGTTTACAATTGGCTTCGATCACTCTAGTTTAGAGAATTCTCTGTCTCAGTAGCATATTATTAAAGGGGTGTGTGCACACGTGTGGTGATTGTCACGAATGATTTGAAATGCAGCTTGGTCTATAAAAATGTAGTTTGGGATTTATTGTACTGGAATGTCTTTAACCAGGAATAAGAGGCAAGATTGTGACTTTTGAGGGTTTTCTGGCTTCTAACCCAATTTTTAAGTCATAATATTTTCTCAGAGTTAGAATATAGAAATTGTTCGAATAATGTGGATCAGCTGACTCCAGAGCTATTTCTCCTTATAAAGTTATTTTAGCCTTATGAAATTTCAACTTACTTGTACACTTTTTATGTTTAGCTACAATGTATGCAGTGATTCGCAGCCAAGGACAATCTCCCCTCCTACAACAATATTTCAATTAGCCTTTTAAGCTATTTACTGCATGTACCTTAGAAGCAAGTTACTCTACAATGATGTCCAGAACACTGATTCAATTTCCTGGCTCACCAGTTAGGCTAGGAATCACAGTCTTATTATGTTTAAAAAAATTTATGATGAGAAATGCTTGCTTTAAAATACTAAAACAGCCCAGCCTCGCATATTGCCAGGAATCTCGGATATACTTTACAACTGCTCATTTACATTTATGCCACAATAAAATCAGTTTTTTTTTTGGAAGGAAGTGGATGATAGGGGGTTGTCAGGGGCAGAGAAGAAGATATTAAAATTCAGGTAATGTGCTTTCAAGTATTTCATGTTTTGTGCAAAAAAAGAAATCTGCCTGAAAAACCAACAACTTTTCAAAAAGAAAACATAATTTGGAGTTGGTCATTTCCTTTTTAGCCATGTACTTTCTCCTAAACATAGTACATTATATTTTCTCATGTTTACATATTATTTAAACTTCACCAAGCCCTGGAAGGTAGTTTATAATCTGGCCAGAGCTACTAGCTATTGCACATCTGAGTAATGTTGACTGGCCATCCCCACTACCGTTACAATTTTAAAGGAATTTGGGTATATAAAAGAAGAAACCAAATGGAGTTTGTTTCATCCCTTAATGGATGCTCTGTGGGACTGTAGCACTGTCCTCCGGTTGTTCATCGAATTTGCTCGAGCGAGCACCAGTAATGTCACCATTGTGAGACTTACTGTTACTGTTTTTCTTTTTACTTTTTAATTTACATATATATTTAATTTTTATTTGTTGTTACTGTTACTGTGTTTGGCATATCGAATACATCACGGGTGGCTTGCCAGGCTCTGCCGTGTGGGCGAGATACTCTCAGTTGCTTGCCGGGCTCTCCGGGAGGGACAGAGGAATCGAACTTGGGTCGGCCATGTTGGCTGCATGTAAGGCAAACGCTCTACCGCTGTGCTATCGCTCCTGAGACACCATGAGGTACAGTTGTAGACTTACAAATTTTTGTGCTTGGGTTTCAATTATACAATGATCAAATGTCCATCCCTCCACCAGTGCCCATTTCCTACCACCACGGATCCCAGTATCCCTCCCACCCCCCATCCTCAGAGGCAGGGTGGGATGGGGAGGCTGTTACTGTTTTTGGCATATCAAATACACCATGAGTAGCTTGCCCGGCTCTGCCGTGGGGGCAGGATACTCTCGGTAGCTTACCGGGCTCTCCAAGAGGGGAGGAGGAATCAAACCTGGGTCACCCCAGTGGGCTGTGTGCAAGGCAAACGCCCTACCTGCTGAGCTATCACTCCAGCCCTTAATGGATGACCAAGATTAATCTATTCATACTTATTTAAGAGGCCTTTGTTTAAGCATGATGAATACACAGATGCTGTTAACAGAATAATATGACTCAAGGGTCAGGAGACCACTCAGGCCCTGTGATACTTTTCCTACCCTACAAACAGTTCAGTGCTCAGCCCAGATGATGTTGGGGACAACCAGATCAATCTCACAGAGTTTGGGGGTCTCCAGGTCTACCTCTGGCAAGCTAGAAGTGCCACAGTGCCAGAGCTTAAACTCGGACCCTGAGCATGTGCAGCATGGCCCCTCCCCACAGAGCCATCCTCTGGGATCAAATGGGATCAAATACCCATCACTCCACCGGTGACCATTTCCCACCACCACGGATCCCAGTATCTCTCCCACCCCCCATCCTCCCCATCCCACCCTGTCTCTGTGGCAGGGCATTCCCTTTTGTTCTCTATCTCCTTTTGGGTGATGAAATTAATAGAAACTTTCTCAAAGAAAAAATCTGAATGGCTAAAAGGCACATGAGAAAATGCTCTACATCATTAATCATCAGGGAGATGCAGATCAAAACAACAATGAGATATCATTTCACACCACAGAGACTGGCCCACATCCAAAAGAACAAAAGCAACCAGTGCTGGCGTGGATGTGGCGAGAATGGGACCCTCCTTCATTAGTGGTGGGAATGTCTACTGGTTCACCCCTTTTGGAAAACAGTATGGACGATTCTCCAAAAATTAGAAATTGAGCTCTCATTTGACCCAGAAACACCACTCCTGGGAATATATCCCAGAGAGGCAAAAAAGTATAGTCGAAGTGACATCTGCACTTGTTTGTTCATTGGAACACAAAGAGATTTTAAGGGAACTTTTTGGCCCCGAATCAGACAGAGCAAGTAAGATTGAGACAAAATCAAGATGCCTTTGTTTAACTTAATAGTCGATTACTAATATCTTTTTAATTCCTTGTCCTTAAAATTCCATGCAAACATGACATTGAAGAGAAATCCAATTTATTTGCATCGAATTTTAATGATAATGTTTTTATTCATTTGCTTCTAAATGTTTTCAATATTTAAAAAAAATTAATGCAGTGAACATCTTTTCTGTACAACGCTATGCTTATCCTAAGGAAAAATTACCAGCAGTTGGCTTCCTCAGTCAAAACTTATTATCATTTAAAATATTCTCAATATACATTACCATTTTGTTCTTTCAAGATATAGCATATTTTATAGCCTCTAGTATCAAAAGAGATTATATTTTCACTGCACTCTTGCCAATACTGAATATGATCATTTAAAATGTATCCAGTGTCTTAAATTTGAATTGTTTTTATTATTAGGACTGAATAGCTTTATGCTAATTTATCCTTATAATTTTTCTGTCGTGAAAAATAACGAAATTATATTTGTTTTTGAATTTTCTGCCTATGGCACAATTTGAAATTGTCAATTGCACCTCTAATTTCTAAAAATTGTCATTAAATATTATCATATTTTTGCAAAGTGTAAACAGTGATATAGAACAACTTGGAATTCAAATTCGAGAGCTGATTCTGAATAAGACTACATGTTTTAACATCCCTAGGCTTTGTTTTCTTGTTTTGCTTTTTTTTGGGGTCACACCTGGTGATGCACAGGAGTTACTCCTGGCTCTGCACTCAGGAATTACCCCTGGCGGTGCTCAGGGGACCATATGGGATACTGGGAATTGAACTGGGTTGGCCATGTGCAAAGCAAACGGCCTACCTGCTGTGCTATTGCTCCAGTCCAACAATCCCTAGGCTTTATATCAGTTTTCTTTACAGATTATAATATACTGAAGATTACAATATACTCAATATAGGATTTATATGCCGATTAAATATTTTAGTTGGTGTTGAATTTAGATTCAACTGCACTTCATCATGAAAAAAATCCTTTGTTATGCCATTACGTAGAGACAGTGTACTTTTTATATGTACAGTTACAAATTAACAAAATAGTTTAAGAATTCAATATTTGTTTTTTCTTTTCTAGTGAGTTATAATTGTTTTGTATGTTTAGGTTTGCTTGGTTTTCAGTATTTTTGAATACTTGGTGTTTGGAGGTGTGGCAGAACAATAGTACAGCAGAAGGGAATTTTCTTGCATGCTGCTGACCTGGGTTTGATCCCAAATATCCCATATGGTCCCCTAAGCATCACCAGAAGTGATCCCTCAATACAGTATCAAGAGTAAGCAGAGTGCTGCTAGGTATGCACCCCTCTCCTGAAAGAGAATGAAGGAAGGAGGGAAGGGGAGGGAAGGGAAGGGAAGGGAAGGGAAGGGAAGGGAAGGGAAGGGAAGGGAAGGGAAGGGAAGGGAAGGGGAAGGGAAGGGGAAGGGGAAGGGAAGGGAAGGGAAGGGGAAGGGAAGGGGAAGGGAGGGGAGGGGAGGGGAGGGGAAGGGGAGGGGAGGGGAGGGGAGGGGAAGGGGAGGGGAAGGGGAGGGGAGGGGAGGGGAGGGGAGGGGACGGGAAGGGGAGGGTAGGGGAGGGGAGGGGAGGGGAGGGGAGGGGAAGGGGAGGGGAGGGGAGGGGAGGGGAGCGGAGGGGAGGGGAAGGGAAGGGAAGGGAAGGGAAGGGAAGGGAAGGGGAGGGGAGGGGAGGGGAGGGGAAGGGAGAGAAGGGAAGGGAAGGGAAGGGAAGGGAAGGGAAGGGAAGGGAAGGGAAGGGAAGGGAAGGGAAGGGAAGGGAAGGGAAGGAGAGAAGGAGGGAGGGAGGAAGGAGGAAGTAAGGTAGGAGGGAGGGAGGGAAGGAAGGAGGAAGTAAGGTAGGAGGGAGGGAGGGATGAAAGGAAGGAGGGAAGGAGGGAGGAAGGGGAGAGAGAGTGTAAAGGAAGGAGCAAGTGAGGGAGAAAGGAAGAAAAAAAGAGTTGGTGTTGAATTTAGATTCAATTGCACTTCATCAGAATTCTGTGTTAATTCGGAGAGCATCATGGTAGAAGAGAGGGAAAATACAGAACTATCTAAAGACCTAGTACGCTCAGTTAAGATGCTTCTTTGAAGGATTTTATGGTGACTAAAATTACTGCCTTCTAGGTAATCATATTAGACATAACTTTTTACACAATTTTGAATCACTTAAGAGGTATAATCCTTTAAATACCTATTTCTGTATCCTAATTAAGCAAGGTAGAAAGTCAAGTTTATTATAAGAACTTTCTCCTAAAAGATTAGAAATCCAACGCTATAGGAGATCATAGAGTAAGGTCATTTTATAGGCTAGCGATGGAAGATTTGTTTTCTGTTTGCTTTGTTTCCTTTCTTTGACATTGTCAGCCAATTGGAGATTTTTTGTGATTTTCTTTTTTATTTGAAGTCACTTGTGAACAGATTTGGCACTTGGGGTTTGCAGTACCCTCTGAAGATTATTGGCTAGAAATTTCTCTAATTTCAAGTTACATTTCCTCAATACATCTTCTTTTTTTCCCTAAGTAAGACAGATATTTTTATTCGTATTTTTATTGATTCATACATTTATTTATTTACTGAGTCAGTGTGAGATACAAAGTAACAAAGCTGATAATGGACGTGTTTCAGTCATTCATTGTCTGTTCCAACACCCATTCCTCCACCAGTGTGCATGTCCCATCACCAACATTTCCAGTTTCCTTCCTGCCACCCCCCCAGGTCTATCACTTTCCTTTTCTATCTCTCTGTTGTCTCTGTCTGTCTCTGTCTCTGTCTCTCTGTCTCTCTCTCCCCGCTTTGGAACATTATGGTTTGTAATACAGGTACTGAGAGTTTATCATATCCGTTCCTTTATGTTTTTTCCGCACAAAGTTCTTATCCAGAGTGATCGTTTCCACAGTCTTTGTGGTAATGGATCCTTCTCGATCCCAACTGCCTTTTCTCTCATCTGATTTGAATTTCTCCATTTAATTCTTAATGTAACGGACTTCCTGTTAGCTTAAGTATATGAGCTATGGAGATGATATGAATGTCTAGGAAAGTCAAAAGTTGGATTTTGTATATTTGCAGCTACAGTTACAAAGCTTTTTTCTGTTTGCTTTTAGTCATACAGTGATCGAACACCCATCCCTCCACCAGTGCACATTTTCTACCACCAATGTCCCCAGTATCTCCCCTGCCCGTCCCATGCCTTGATGGTAGACAATTTCCCCTATACTGTCTCTCTACTTTGGGACTTTATGGTTTGCCAATCCAGATACTGAGAGTCTATCACTTCTTTTGTAAACTCAGAATAGCATTGGAGAAAAGCAGTTACAAATTTTCACCCTCTGAAGCTAACTCTACAGAGTATAGAAATCAATAAATAAATCAATAAGACAATCAATAAATCACCAAGGAGTCAACATGTGGTAGATATCACAATTTTTTAATTAGTGGTAGTTTGAGAACAATAAAGATATGTCTCTTTTCTTCGGTGGGGATTCCAGACTATGAGACAGTGCATGGCTTTTGCTAGTGAGAGGCAGCAGATATTAAGTTCAGAGTTATGAAGTTTCTCTGCTGGTTTCTAGGCCCTTCCGAAGTGAGCTGTCCTACAGAAGAGGGTCGGGATTCACTTATTGTGTTCAGATGGCGTCCAATTTTGAACTCCATACTTTTGCCATTGTCTTCAGCCACTGAGACATCTTCCAGACTGCAGATAGATGTTTTAAATAGGAACCACATGGAATACCTTCTGAGTCAATGCGCTTCTAATCCCTGACACTCTGAGCACTCAAGGAGTGATCTCTGAGCACAGCACCAGGAGTAACAGTCAGAACATGGTTGTAGGTGTAAATCAACAATAGTCACAATGGGTCAACAAAAATCTGCAAATTAAATTCTTGTAATTTATTTATTTATTTTTGTTTTGTGAAATCACAACCAACTGTGCACAGGGCTTACTGCTGGCTCTAATCTCAGGGACCTTTCTGACAGAACTTAGGGGAAACACAGGTTGTTCCAGGAATCAAACCCAGGTTGGCTATATTCAAGATATTTGCTGTACTACAACTCTAGTCTTATTCTCGTAAATTATTAATACACTTGGTAGAAATTTTTAGTTTTCATTTTTGTGTTATTAGAATGTGGTAAAATGTTCTCTTCCAGCCATGGTCTTTAATTGTGTCTTCTTATCAACTTTCATCTAGTAATGGGCGTGTAGTAGATTAAATGTTATTTTTTTTCCAATTGATGTCAAAATGTTTTACAATAGTGTAAAATTTTTCAAGTTTTAGGAGTACAATGTAACCATGTCACAATATCACTAGACTAATGTCAATGGGACCCCACAGATCTACTCTCTCCTCCCATTGGTTAACCTCAGTTCTGTCATCAGATTTAAGGGTTTGTTTTCATTAGATGTTGTCAGTTTCTTTTCTGTGTTTCTTGCTATTCCACTCTGAATCAGAACATACACTGTTTGTCTTTCTCTTTCTGACTTTTTTTCTCTTAAAATAATCTTTGGTTCCATTCATGCTGTAGTATTGCACACAAGAATATTCATCCTTTTTACTGCTGAAAAATATACCATTGTGTGTATATATATATACATGACACACACAACATATAAAAATATTTATATATATACATACATACACCTGATACATTTTTAAAGGTAAAGGTAAAGGCCCTCCCGTTGATCGTCGATTTGCTCAAGCGGGCCCATCTATTGAGTACTTGGATAGATCTTATTTTAAATTTGTGATGATCATAGATATGAATGTCAGTTTTAATTAGCATTTTTTATTGTTGCTGTTCTTGGGATAGATACCAATAATTTAACTTACTGAATCATGTTAGTTGTATTTTAATCTTTTGCGAAATATCCGTACTGTTTCCATGGAAGCTAAACCATTTTACATTCCCAGCAAGCACAAATTAGGGAACCCTTTCCTCTGTGATACTGCCATGCGTTGTCAGTGTATTTTTTGATACAGGCTATTCTCACTGAATTTTGGGAGGCATAATTATAAATGAAATTTGAAATAATTTTAGTGTATATTAGAATATTTATTATTAATATTATTGTTTGTTTAGGGGGAGAGTATCTCGCCCGCACGGCAAGGCCTGGCAAGCTCCTCGTGACATATTCGATATGCCAAACACAGTAACAACAAAGTCTCCAATGGAGACGTTACTGGGACCGCTCGAGCAAATCGATGATCAATGGGAGGGCCTTTACTTTACTTACTTTACTAGGGGGAGTCAAACCCAGAATTTCCAAAGTCTAACTCCTGGGTCTTGGTGGTCTTTTGATTGTCATTTCTATTTCTATAGTAATTTGTCTGTTCAGGTGTTCTGTTTCTTCTTGGTTTAAACTTGAGAAGTCATAGGGGTCCAACAATATATCCATTTTTTCTAGGTTCTCCCATTCATGGCAAAAAGATTTCCAAAGTAATTCATGATTATTATTTGAATTTCGGTGGTATCTGTTGTGACATCTCTCTTTTCATTTGTAATTTGGTATATATATATATATATATATATATATATATATATATAGAGAGAGAGAGAGAGAGAGAGAGAGAGAATTCAAGTTGACATGGTGCCATGGTGTTGGCAGAGGGCACACAAATGTTTTTAACAAAACTATTGTATATGTTGCCATTGTGTTGTTTGGAACAAGCCACGTGACAGGGACTACAGGCAGAGTCGAAAGACTTGTTATACTACAACTGATACCATTGACACAGTTGACCTAACAAGATTTTTTATACTGCTGGGGGTACCAAATACAACATGCCCACCAAAGTATCTTAACTAAGAGAAAGAGTCTCTTAGAGTCTTCTCACTGTCTCAGAGTTCATGTAAATATACATGGCAATACTCAAATATGTGTGTTCTTCTCAGCATTCCCTTATGTGCAATTTCCCCTTTCAACTCCAAATATATCAATTTAATCTATTTGTGACTGTTACCAATAAATGGGGAAAATAATCTGTTGTCAGAGAAGAATCTGTACCCAGAAAAGGTTTCCTAATATATTGTTGGAGTGAGAGGAAATCACATGGATACTAGTATTTTCTGGTAAGAGACCCACTGAAATGATGTGTCCTTGAATAGACATTTATTTTCAATAGCTCCCCACTTCTTTTTAAACTTCCATTCCCTTAAGACATCTGTCTAAGTGAAAGAAACTCTTTAGTGATATAGCTCACACAGGCACCAAATATCTTAAGATTTAATGTTTATTTAAATAAGTGTATAGTGTCATCAAGTGGAAAAGAGGCAAGGTCTTTATTCCCTTCCTATAGTTTTCAAACAATATTTAGTCCTCCAAAGCTACCAATGCAACTGAAGCAGTCCATTGATTGCTTTGCCCATTCACTCAAATCAAAAATGGAATCAAAAGAATTGTTCATTTATCAGTACACAAGAGAGAACCAAAACTTCTCTGTTTTCCCATTAGAAGTAGAAAATGTATTATTAAAAACATTGCTGGAGCGATAGCACAGCAGGTAGGGCGTTCGCCTTACAAGCGGCCAACATGGCCAACCCGAGTTCGATTCCTCTGCCCCTCTCGGAGAGCCCGGCAAGCTACCGAGAGTATTCGATATGCCAGACACAGTAACAACAAAGTCTCCAATGGAGACGTTACTGGGCCCGCTCGAGCAAATCGACGATCAACGGGAGGGCCTTTACCTTTACCTTTTTACATTATCCAAAAAATAATGTTTTCATTTTAAAAATTTTAATGTAGAAAAAAGCCACAATTGTTGATACAACTCTAGACTTGAAGTTGGTTAGATAACAAAGCTCTAATATTTAAAAAGTATTAAAAATCCATTTTTCAGTGAAAATTGTTATATTTCATCACAGGGGTGTTAATTCCTATCTAAGACTATCTAAGAATTTATCAAGCTGTTCATTGCTGGTTGAGCCATCTGAGTTATTTTGCTTGTGGAGGTGAGTAGGCTTCTATGTTACTTCCCTGTCTAATTTGCTGTGCTAATACTAGGATTTCCATATTGAGAAGTTTGGAGGAAGAGTCCTGTGGCCTTCGGACATGGCCGGGAGGTCCATAAACTTCAGGTTCTATGGGCTTCTGCGGGTGGGTATACTCAGTCTGTCCGTCTCCTAAGGATGCTACAGAGTTTTCACCATGGGGACCAATGTGTCATGACATTTAGCTGCTTGGCTTGCATCTCCCAGGAGATTTAATTGTGAATTGGTATAGCAGAACTGGTAGGTGAGTCCACATCCACAAAACAATTTTTAAAATTTGTCTAAGACAAAAAATAATTAAACATTATAATGGATTTTCTATAGTCATATATTATGAGGGTTTATTTTCTTTATTTAATGCCAAACTTGATAAAACAAATTCTGAGACAAAACTTTACAAGTTGCGTACTTTGGGAGAGTTTACATCACTGAGTATCACTTACTTCTGAATCTGTACAAAGTCATTGAAATTAATAATTCAATATAGAGTTATTATTTATATGTGATATAATTATACATTACATAGTGGGAAGACTTACCGAACAAAACCAAACTCTTGTATTATATATGATTCTGTAAGTATAGAAAACTGTAAAGCTAAGATCCTTCCCAAACAAAAAAAAATATTCCTTGTAGCATGAAAAATATTGTGGAATATTGTGGAAAATAGAGTTTTTGATGCTTGTTTAAAGGGCTTAAATGCTACTTTGAGACACAATTAGAACCTCATGACTTTCTCTGAATAACAAAGAAAAGACATACAAGGTTGACAAGATATATGGATATTGTTAGATGCCCAGTGGTGACAGCTACCATATCTTTCATGAAATTTCATTCCTTTTAGAAAGCCGGTACTGGAGTTAGTTGCACATATGTTTTGTCTTGAGTTGTACATATATTTGTCTACTGGGAAGTTAGATGAGGATAAATAATCTATTCCTTCCTTTCCTCACAGAAATTCCACATAAGAGAGATACACAGGGCTAGAGTGATAGCACAGCAGGTAGGACGTTTGCCTTGCACGCGGCCGACATGGTTTGATCCCCGGCATCCCATATGGTCCCCCAAGCACCACCAGGAGTAATTCCTGAGTGCAGAGCCAGAAGTAACCCCTGAGCATCTCAGGGTGTGACCCAAAAAGGGGAAAAAAAGAGATACTCAATCTTTTTGTAATATTCACTGATAGGTTAAATTAATTGGTAGGGAGTTTGAAAGTTAAAGCCTTCTGCTGCCAACCGGTCTAGCTACGCAATAACTCACCCAAACCATTTCTCTTTCTCCTATTCCCTCTGCAACTAGATAGATGCAACTTTATATTTCAAAAGTACTTTGAATACTTTAAATTTGTTTTTGTTTAAAATGCTTGATACTGGCGTTTATGACGATTAAACCACACACAAGAAAGAGACAGAGCACTTACTGCTGGCACCAGGCATTTAAGGTGGAAGTCCATTTTGAACATGAAAAATATAATGAATTATTCTAATGAAAGTTCAGCTTCCAGGGCTTCTTCATAGCGATATTGCTTTATCTATGTTTAAAATATTAATTAAATATGGGTATACATTTTGATGACCGCGTTGAACACAAAATAAAGAATTAACAAGTTAACAAAAGGTATAGTAGGGTTAGAGATCTTTGCAATCTGTCCTTAAAAAGATTGGTTTAATTTCAGGAAAGCAGCCCTGTCTAAAATCCGCTTTGGTAATGGATTGGGTAGTTTCTTTCCTTGGTACACTTTATGGAAGCTCTTGGACTCATCATCTTCTACCTTATTCTGGAAAGAAAATCTAGCCTGTACTTTCTAGGTACTCCAGACTCTTTTATTCTAGAATTCATGAGGTAAGAGATAAGAAATTGATTTGAATATCATTGGAGGCCAGGGAGAATGAGGTTCAAAAGCATTATTATTAAAATCCTTAAATAAGAAGTTGCCATGATATTTTAAATCAATATTGCTTTTTGTACCAGCTGCTTGCTGTGTCATATTAAGCAAGTTCACAGTTGGAAGGGTTCCAGCTGTGAATTTACCAGGACAAGTTGTTCTTTGCTTCAAACCATTCAGAAAACGACTGCTCGACAACCACAATGTTAAAATGACTCTTCTGGCAAATATTCAGACAGATTTTTATGAGGAAAATACCCTTTTATCAAAGGGCTAACTCCTGCTGTTTTAACTAATATTGCTTCTTTTCACTTAATGCTACAAGGGAGAGATTATTGTAAACAGAAGCTGTTCTCATCTGTATAAAATAAGTTACAAACTCATGACTTATTTCTCTGGAAACACTTTAAAGCAGCAGCACATCTGGCATGTGAAGAGCATGAAACATTATTCAAATAAAAACTCTGCCTCGCAGATCTTAATGGATGTGACTGACACGGCTCTAGTTTTACAACATGAATCTATTTTCAATGTTTGAATACTTTCTGTAAACTAAAGCAGACGCTTGCATATGTGCCCGCGACTGCGCGCGTGCGCGCGCGCACACACACACACACACACACACACACACACACACACACACTCATGCACACACATATCCACACGTATACACACAGCCTAAAGTTAATTTAAATATCTTTTGCAGTGCTTAACAAACTAGTTGCCATCAAGCTTTTTGCATGTTTAATGTCAATTTCAATAAAAATCATTTTGCTTTCCTCCAAAATACTAGTCCTTTTCTAACACAAACTGAAACATAGAGTGAAATAATTTTTCTCAAGTCTTGGTAAGTTTCATATTTTGTTACTCTTTATTCATTGTTAAAGAAGCATGTACTTAATTTACTGCCCTAAACTAGACCCTAAACCAGGATGTGTACTGGCGTGATGTTTTCCTTCTCATGTGCATTTCCAGGAGTTTAGGTCCCAAAAACAACTGTTTGGAAAACCAGGAGCTATCTTTAAAATCCCAATTGCAACCCTGTGAGTCTCCTCTTGATGGTACTCCTCCAGTGTACCACAGGATTTATCAAAAACCCTTTAGCAAGGAAAGAAAATTTCTCCAAAATAGCTTCATGACTACAAATTAAAAATATATCAATTTGCAGCAACATTTGCTGAACTTCTCTTCTGGTTTATAACTCAGATCCAGAATCATCATCTGTGTCCTTGAGTTCTTTATGCAACTTGAAACTGGTCACTAAAGAGCTTCTCTTGCCCTATCTTATCATTTGTTAAGAGTCAAATACAAAATTACTAAATGGGGCACCTCTTTCTAGTGTAAAACAAGCGGTCTGGCAGTAATTTTACTTCATTTTTGATGTTAAATATTCTGCAACAATAATTTGACTATGAACGATAGAATACAGCATACCATAGACTTCATTAAGTTGTTGATTCTAGTTTCATGTAAAATTTTCCGCTCTGATGTGTGTGGACTGTTTCCCAAATTATTAATAGTAGCTTTTTCTCTGAACATGTCAAACCTATATTTTCTAGAGGATCCCACGATTCAACCCTTACGTTGACTATCTTCCAAGCAAATTATATAGTTCTGCACAAATGTTGTGAGCAAATGTTTATAGTAACACTATTTATACGATTCAAAATGTGAGAACTACCCAAATGTTTATCAATATGAATGAGTAACAAATATTGTATATCCATCTAATAGAATATCATTGAGCAATAAAAAGGAATGAAGGACAGTTACATGCTATACACTGTTTATAAACTTTTCTGAAATATAGTATATTACACTACCAGAATAGTGTTAATAATGTCTTCTATTAGGTACTATGAATTGTTCTAAGTAGTATCTCTTTATAATGCAAAACAAGGGCTGCCTGGTTCACAAGGTAGCAAAGTCACTTAAATTTCTGTGTCTGTTATTCACTTGCACTTGTGCGTGGGGGTATAGTGGGGTGGGAAATGCCTACTCCAAGCTGTGCTAAAGACTCATTCCTGGCTCAGTTTTCAGGAACCACTCCAGGCAGTGCTCAGGGGACCATATGCAAGTACCTTACCTCTTGCACTATTTCACTGATGTTTCATTTGGTCCTTTTCGCTATTTTTTGGGGAGCCACATCCAGCAGTGCTCAGACTTACTCCTGGACTTGATCACTTGATCACTTGATACCCCGTTACTCATCGATTTACTCCAGTGGGTGCCAGTAATGTCTCCATTCATCCCTGTTGCGTGCTAGTGTAGCCTAATGGCATCTGCTCATTCTAGGAACATGCAGAGCCTCAAACCGATCATTCAGGGCCTTGACGAAGAAGTCTGACCATCTTGTAGGTGGGCGTCCACACAATCTTTTGACGTCCTGTGGAATCCAGTCAGTAATGGCTCTAGTCCAGCAGTCGTCTCTGGACTAGTACTAGTACTAGTACTCCTAGACTAGTACTCAGAAATCACTTCTAGGGGGCGCAAAGGAACTATTTCCTTGAACTAGAATCAAATCCATTTTGATCACGTGCCAGGCAGGCCCTACCCACTTTCCTCTTCATTTGTACGTTTTGTATGAATTTTGGTTGATGAAAATAATACGTGCTCTTTCCTTTTAAGTCTCTACTTAGTATTGATCATTTGAGAGCAGATATTAGTTAAAAAATGCAATATATTAAACTGAGGATATGTGTTCATCAAGCTCCAATTTAAATATTTTCTCATTGCAGATGAATATTTTAAGAGGTGGATACATTTTGGTTTAGAGTACATTTTTTTCCACAGACTACATATACATATAATTCTTGACTACATGGTTAGTAAATGTGAACATAATTATTGAACTGGGAAACACAATGAAAAAAGGCCAGTTGTGCAGAGAAATCAAGGATTTCCATGTAGACAAGCAAATACAGGGAAGAAAACAATCAAACCAATTTGTCCAGTTGGTTAATTGTCTTTTTAATGAGTTATCTGGACAGCTGCACTTCTAACTTGGGGTACATAATCTAATATGGATCGGACTGAACTTTCACAATTATACTGAGTAGTTTTAGTGTCATGCAATTTATTGGAGTTCACTGTTGCCTTGGTCTCATACACTTAACTTTGGTTCTATACCCAGTTACATATGAGTTATTGCTAGTTTGATTTATGTCCAATAGCACTATGTCCATGAAAGCTATATTTGCCAAAGCATGCCAAAAGGTATGTGTATCTAGATCTTTCCAAGGTGATCTGTGTAGTTTCTTAATTTACAAGAATTGAGATGGCTCATTTGACATAAAGAAAGGATTTATTTGTAGAACTGTTGGAATTAGTATTAATATCATCATGTCAAGTTTTAAAAATATTCAGTCTCATTATATGATGTGAATAGAGTTATCTGCAATCACAGATAGAACTCAGGTCAAAATGAAATTCCACACCTCTGAGAACTTTCAAATCTTCTACTTGAGTTTCGATATTGAAGCTTCTCAAAATTAATCAGAATATATTAGAATATAATTATGTAGCAATCCTTTATACAGAAAGTTCAAATGCAAATATTGCCTCTGCTGAGTACAGAGACTGGTTGGGTAAGAGAATTGAAATTTTACTGGAAGTAGTATATTCTTACTGATTCATTCAAATTAATGAAATTATTATCTAACTAATTTGCTGGGAAAAGTACTTGTTCTATTATTCATTAATGTGATTTTTCCCTAGAATAAAAACCTCTAAGTGAAAAAATGATCTAAAGGATGTATGAAAATCCTGATGGAAATCTTATAATACTTCCTGATGCAACCAGATTAATTGGCTTTAGAAATAGTTTTGGTCAAGATTGATACAGAGCATGGCCCCAGAGGCACACAGACCTAATTCAGAGCCCAGCAGCTTTCGGCAGAAATGTGAATGGACTATGCATTGAACTATGGTGCTGTGCCCCCCCCCCCCCCGGGAGGGAAAGAACATCTGTCTCTTCCACCCACCCCCCAGCATGGTGGTCACCGCCTCAGAGCTTATTGGACAGCCAGGTATGAGCCGGCAGTGATGGAGTGACTGCGGCCTCATGGGATCAGGAGGTGGAACCAGCACATCCTTCCTGCCCCACCGAGGCCAAGAGTTTCCCCCACCAGCGGCTCTCCGGCACGGCCATGGCCCCAAAGGCACACAAACTAATCTCGTAACTAGATTTCTCTGGCTTTTGGCAGAAATCCCTCCAGATTTAATTAGTAAAATATCAGAAATCCAAAATCTCATGGCTGCTATTGCAGCTGTGTGACTTCATATGGTCTTCATAACCAGCAATAGAAAACAAATTATTTCACAATGCCTTTTCAGCAGATCTGATTGTTGGGGGGAAATTCCAAATAATAATGGTGCATTATTTGTTGAAATAATGAATGTTATCAAAGTAGAGAGAGAGTTAAGTGGAAATCAATTGCCTCACAGGCATCAGGAGAGGTGGGATGGGGGATATATTGGGGTTCTTGGTGGTGGAAAATATTCACTGGTGAAGGGATGGGTGTTTGATCATTGTGTGACCGGGACTTAAACTTGAAAGCTTTGTAACTTTTCTCATGGTGATTTAATAAATAAAATAATTTAAAAATATTAATACAGAGGAAATAGGTTTTAGCATGGTTTGCAGGAAGGCTGTTTTGATTAGTGGAAACAGGAAGGATTTATAATATTCTATGCTTACCTTTATAGAAATCATTGAATCTACTTGTCAATGGTGAGAAATGATAATTGTTTCTAGTCAATGTGATCAGGCAATTACATTATATCTTTAAATTACTTCTACTTTATATTAGTAGCACAAAAAATGCATTTATCAGTTAAAACGAGATAGTTCATAACATGATAATCTATTAATTATTAAGTATTCATTAAACTGTTAAGAATTTTAACTTGAAGGGAGAAAAACACAGAGTAATATATATTTTTATCTTACCCTAAGCCAAATTATATATATTTTGGAAATATTTTTATAGTATAAAAATGATAAATATAGACAAACTACTTCATTCAAACAAAATAAATAACAACTTGTAGACTGCAAAAAACAGATTTTACCAAGTAAAGTGAACTGTTGACCCACTTTTATGATTTACCAAAAGGTACAGAATAATTATATTTTGTAATATGCAAAATTTAAGAATTATTTTTCTTTTTACCTAAATTCTTATTTAATTAAAAATGTCAGTTTTTGGTCCATAGACTTGGCTTGTTAAAAATATTATGAAAGATGCATATATTAAACTTTAAAAACAGATGCTAGCTCTTTCTATTTTGCAAGAGAATTAGAACATCTGAAAACTCTTTAAACATCAAATAAGATTTCTTTTAAGTAAAAAGTGGCAAAATAAAAATTAAGCTTACACAAAATAAATCTTAAAATGAAAGTTGGCAATTAATATCAAAAAGTTACGGTTGCTCCGTGAATTAAAAATGTATCAAATTAAATTACCTCTGTACAAACAAAAAAAAAAACAAAAAAGTCCCACGAATATGTATGGAATAAAAAGATTTGACATAATATGAATCTATTCACAAATTTTACGCATACATTTATACAAACATATACATACACACAGACACAAATACGTATACTCACAATTGAGGCCTACCATTCAGAACACACATCATTCCAGTTTCTTTGAGATCCTTTGTAGACATTTTTCTCTCTTCTGAACACTGTAACCTCTGTCTCTGTTCCATTAATGTCTCATTACCCCCAGCAAGGACGACATGCACGAGTCCCTTCATCCTTGCATGAGTCCCTTTTTATTGTTCCCTGACATCTGTCTGGCTGTGGGGTCAAGGTATTTTTTCACAACCCAGTGAAGGAAAGCAGTGTGACTGAGAATGAGTCCACCACTAGATTTTCTGGAGTAAAGGTAAAGGTAAAGGCCCTCCTGTTGATCGTTGATTTGCTCGAGCGGGCCCAGTAACGTCTCCATTGGAGACTTTGTTGTTACTGTGTCTGGCATATCGAATACTCTCGGTAGCTTGCCGGGCTCTCCAAGAGGGGCGGAAGAATCGAACTCGGGTCGGCCATGCTGGCCGCTTGTAAGGCGAACGCCCTACCCGCTGTGCTATCGCTCCAGCCCTTCTGGAGTAGAGTGGCTATTTCTCCAAGTGTACTGCCAAGTTAGATTTACCCCTTACCTGATCTCTGGCTTGCGAAAGAGCCATTTCTCGAGACTTTCACAGTACACTTTTATTGAGGTTTCCAAATTGCCAGTGTTGACTCTCTAATTCTAGAATGTATGCGACAAAAGTTAACGCTTACCCTTTCATTTTATTCCCCTTCCCTCACTCCTTGAAGCCACCAGGCAATGGCATTTCTCTCCAGTATTAGGAGTTGTACAGTTGTTTTATATAAAAGTCTAAGTTTTGATCTCACTTGAGTTTTTCCCAGAGCAGTTTCTTTTGCTAACTTTTATAACTTATCTTTTAATTACAGTTTAAGTAATATAGTTACAATAGCGTTAAAATTTATGGTAATGATGTACAAAGTGACTATGATGTACAAAGTGACTATATTCCACCATTGCCAAAGTGTGCCTAAAGTTATTTTAAAAAATTCTAATTGAATCCTTTTTAATATAGGAATATTGCATTTCTTAGGGCTGGAGCGATAGCCCAGCGGTAGGATGTTTGCCTTGCATGCCGCCAGCCCCAGCTGAGACGGGTTCGATTCCTCCATCCCTCTCGGAGAGCCCGGCAAGCTACTGAGAGTATCTCCCCTGCGCCGCAAAGCCTAGCAAGCTACCTGCGACATATTCAATATGCCAAACACAGGAACAAAAAGTCTCAAAACAATGGAAACGTTACTGGGCCTGCTTGAGCAAATTGATGAACAATGGGAGGACAATGACAGTGATTGCATTTCTTATACACTATATAACCAGAGAAAAGCCAATACTAAATTGGGGAAACCAGGCTTATTCTCCCCCTGAAGATCAGCCTGTATTGCGATCTGAGTGTGTATCTTGGCGTTACCTGCCTCTGCGGAAGCCTTTGTTCTCTGTCGAGCAACTCTCTCTTTCTCTCCCCTCATATTCCACTAGGTCCTTTTAAGTAAAACTATTTCACTTCACTAATTTGGGAAACAGTTATAAATAATTTAGTCATTGAAGGTTTTGAAGTAATCAACATTTCAAAATATAATGTCTATTTACAAAATATTAAAGCCAAAAAATTTTTCAAAATATAAAATTACAGCAAAAGTATAAAAGCAGGCTTGAGAAATAATAAGCAGGTAAGGTGCTTGTCTTGCATGCTCCTGACCCAGGGTGGATCCCTGACATGTATGTGGTCCCAGAACCATGCCCATTGTGATTCCTGATGGAACACAGAAACAATAGCCCTGATATATACATATACAATGTGTCTATCCCCAATACAAAAAAAAGTTTAAGTGATAGTAATATTTTTCATATTATACTCATTAAAACTTACTGTAATGGCTATTAAGTAAATTACAGTTTTTGTGTATTCTTTATTTAGTGACTTGACTTAGTTGTCTAACTTGATAATTTTATTCTCAATTTTTTTTTCAGTAGGCAAAGGGAACTTTCTGATAACCTTTCAATATCGGTATCTTGGGTGCTCAGGGGTCACTCTCTGCAGTGCTCAGGGGACCAGAGTAGTCAGTGCTCCAGCACGGCCAGTATGTGTGCCAGCACCTTGAAATATACCCCATGGCCCATAAGCAACTGTTTTTAAATTGAATTTCATCTGGGTTCCGTTTGTTTTGTTGGTAGTTTAATAAGGTTCTTTTCTTATCATAATTTTGGTCCCTGACCATGACAAGTTTGAATTCAAAGATTTGCAATACTATCCTTACTCTGCTTGCATTAACTGCTGAAAAATTCATACTTTACCATTCAGATTAGCAATTACACATGATTGTTCTGGAAAAATTATTAATCTAAACAAAATACATTAAAGCCAATGAGACTCAATATGGTACTTGTCCAGTTTGTAAAGTCACTGTGAGCCCTGAGAGTCATACAAGTGATGATTTACTATTAGGACTATTTCTGGACCTATTATTTTTGTCTTTGATATCATTGTGTTTGGAACTGGATCATTTGATGCTAACTTTACCGTATTGCCTAATCCAGTGGTAAACAGACTGGAATGGGAAGGAATGGGAGTGAAGATAGACGGTCAGCAACTACACCACCTCCGCTTCGCTGATGTCATCCTTCTTATAACACCAAACATCTTCCAAGTGGCACAAATGCTGGCGGACTTCGACCTTGAGTGTGGAAAGGTAGGACTACAGCTGAATCTAACAAAGACAATGTTTATGAGAAATGGTCTCGTTCCTGACGTTCCATTCACTCTCAATGGGATGAACATCTCCGAAATGCAACAGTTATGTGTACCTAGGTCGAGAAGTCAACCTGACGAATGACCTGGCACCTGAGTTGCACAGGAGGAAGAGAGTGGCTTGGAACGCCTTTAAGAGTGTCGAAGAAATAGCCAAGTGGATGAAGAACCTCCGGCTCCAGGCACGTCTCTTCGATTCCACTTTTCATCCTGCATTAACATATGCCTCAGAGACCTGGGCCCTACGAAAAAAGGATAAGAACGCTATTTGGGTCTCGCAAAGAGGAATCCAAAGAGCTATGCTTGGAGTATCATGCTTCACTCAAATGAGAGAAAGAATCCCGAGTTCCGACCTTCATCGATGATTAAGAATCAGGGACGCTGCCTCGCTTGCCAAGGTGTCGAAAATCAGATGGGCTTTGAGATTTGGAGACGACTGCTGGACTAGAGTCATTACCGACCAGATTCCAAAGGACATCATAAAGATCATGTGGCTGCCCACCTAAGAGATGGTCAGACTTCTTCGTCAAGACCCTGAACGATCGGTTTGAGGCTCTTTGTGTTCCTAGAATGAGCAGATGCCATTGGGCTACATTAGCACGCAACAGGGATGAATGGAGGAGATGTTACTGGCACCCGCTCGAGAAAATTGATGAGTAACAGGATGCCAAGTGACCAAGTGGTAAACAGACCTTTAAACATGCATTGATCATTGCACTAAGATCTTAATTCTATTCATTGTGGCTCCAGATGCTGGTCACATGGAAATGTGAGCTCCAAATTTCTGAATCTGTTAGGATTTCTCACTATATATCTACGAATAATTGATGCCATAATTCCTATAGACAAGATCTGTATGCAAGTGTTCACAGGGCCTGCTTTTGTATTCTTTCTTCAAATTTAATCTCAAAATGAGAAAACTCTTTGAATAATTATTGTATACAAACCGTCTCAACTATTTTTCCCAAAATTTTAACTACTGATTAGTTTTGTGATTTTTCTGCATTCACAAGAAAGCATTCAAGTGAACATTAAAAGTGTTGTTCGTAAGCTCAGTAATGGTTATTAGCCAGATACTCAAAAATAAATCTCAGAAGAGATCAACAAATTGCATATATTCCTCCAGATCCCATACAAGACTGAGTCTCATCAGGGGCACCCCCCCCCCCCACGAGGAAAGATGAGCTCACTACCCACCCATCAGAGTTTAAAACCTCCAGAACCCAATTGCCACAATGCTCAGAACTCAATCGCTGCAATTATCATGACCTATCTCTACAGGCTTGGTACGGGCTACATCCATGAGTGATTCCGTTAAAAATCCAGGCATGCAGGTTTTGTGTCCGAAATCTCCAGGCTCAAAGAGTCAGGAGTGGACACCCTCCCCCTGTTCTTCTGGGAGCCTGGCAGTCATGCCCACGAACTGCCTCTGGCACCACATGAGCTCCTTAAGGGCCATGATCCAGAGAGTCACAAATAAATCTTGGAAAAGATCAACAAACTGTAGAGATGCCTCCGAAATCCAAAATCACCATCTTGTTGAAACTTTAATTCCAGCTGTATCACCCTATTTAAAATTTTAGAATTCCTGGAGTGCAGCATCTCACAATCTACACCATCAATGTACCGGGAGTAACATACTGCATTGAATGGGATGTACGATCACGATCACGATCACGATCACAACCATCCTGTTATTTGTTGACTGCCTCGAGCAGGCCCCAGTAACGTCTCCTTTGTCCTAGCCCTGAGATTTTTAAAAAAGTGCCATATTCAAGGCTCTTTCAGGGTTAGGAGAATGAGACCCATCATTGTTAGTGGTATTCGGCATATTGGGTACTCCACGGGGAGTTTGCCAGTCTCTGCTGTGTGGGCAGGTTATATTCAGTAGCCTGCCAGTTTGTCCAAAGTAGGAATGGAATGTACAGTAGAAGGCTAACAATCTCAATTAAAAGTGTATTAGCACACAAGGCTCAACCTGTAACAAAATGTTAGTAATCTCTTACACAAGGGCTTAATGGCTCCAGCGTGAGATACAACAATATTCACATTTTTCTAAGAAAACTTTTTTGATCCTTCTTAGCAGATTATTTATAGCAAGCAATAAAAAAAAAATTTAGGACCTGCTACTGGGGCAGGCTTGTGTGGTGGTTGGGAACATTCAACATAATGGTGATGGGAAGGTATAATGGTGGTGGGATTGGTACTGGAATATTGAATGTAACAGATTATTTTGAACAACTTTATAAAAATAAAAATAATGTTTTAAAAAGCACGGGCTGTTGTAACAAAGAACTCCCAAATGTTATTTTTGCACAAAGAAAATTTAAGTCTGAGGTTAAGTTAAAAAATTACAAAAATAAATTTCTGCCTAAGTACATATCAATTAAATTCATCTTAGATTCAGTCTAAAGCAACGACCTCCAGATTCTCAAGCGATTTAGTATAATTTTTGTTTTGTCTGTATGGACTCCTTCGAACAGTAATAGCTTTATGAAAAAAAAATCAAGATATCGGCCCAACCTACAAGTTGCTAATTCACATTGTAAAATGCATTCATTAGTAGTTTTAAAGTTTTATTTTTCAGTTTTAGTTTCACAGATGATGATCGTCCATACCTGGATTATTTCCAATCACCCAAGACACCTTTCATTTAGTGAGCTCTGAGTAACGCCTCACAGATGACCATGTGACCACCAACCCTGTCAGAAATAATCTTCCCACCTTCCACCACTGATGTACAAGAGCCCCTGTTCTTCTGCAAAGCCCTCCTCTTCCACCCCTCTTGTGATTATCTCAATTATCCTCCTCAAGTTCATTGAAAAAGCCATTTAGCTTCAATCCTAGCATTCATTATCTACTAGAAATAAGCCCGCTGGAACTAATTTTCATTCATATTAATTTTATCTTCCTGAAATTAGACAAGCTCAGGTGTTTCACTATTAGATATTTTAATATTAGGGGTGATACATTAATAATGTCATATTTTTCCAGTAATGATGTATAAAATGAAGCTTGAAACAGTTCTTACTTTCCTGAAAATATTAGTTTGGACAACTGGGCTTTTGATATGAAAGCTTTCCTTTTGGTTTAACGTTGATGCCAAATTTCTTCCGATATCTTTTGGTGAACCTACCTAATGATAATCAAGTTTTATTTATGAAGTCTCTTTTTCTATGATGTGCTGGCAATTTTTCTGCAACAATTTTAGACCACTATAAAAATGTTTTTTCAAAAAGTATCACTTTGATATTAAATATTAATTCTACAAATCGTGAAAAATAATCAACTTTGTGGGAAATATATTGTTTCTGTAATTAGAGA
The DNA here is from genome assembly GCF_029834395.1 of Sorex fumeus. Lineage (NCBI taxonomy): Eukaryota > Metazoa > Chordata > Mammalia > Eulipotyphla > Soricidae > Sorex > Sorex fumeus. Next base: position 2,723,418 of record NW_026606063.1, read on the forward strand.
ACAGATATGCAACCATTATGTGTTACCGTAAATGGCCACTTTAAGGTAACTGGTTTTGGGCCAGAGCAATCCTACATTGGCTGGGGTGTTTAACTTGCACACAATTGACCCTGGTTAGAACCCTGGCATTCCATATGATCTCTGAGCATTATCAGGAGTAATTCCTGAGTGAAGAATCAGGAGTAATCACTGGGCATTGCAGGGTGCGACCCAAAAAGAAAAAAAAAATACAATTGGTTTAAATACTTTTACTAATACCTTGATTTATTCAAGCAAAATGTCTAGTTATTCCATGTTCAGTGGGTAAAGATAAATATAAATCCTAATATATAGATAAATTAGAATGCATTTATATAAATTAAAGGCATTTTTGAAGCATTTCTGAATAAAATTAGAGTAAATAAGAGAAACATTATAAGCTTCTGAAATTTCACATTTGAGTATGATAATTGTTATAATAAAGCTTCACATTTTTGGAAAAATATTATGACTTAGGAGTTTAGATTGGTAGAATACAGGGAAACGTTTTTGGCCATTAAACATGGAAAAAATATTTTAGCTGTATAAATTTGCTGGTGAGAGAGTATATCTTATGGTTTCTCAAAAAGCATAAAACAGTGGGTTCCGATAAGAATGTTTTTAGAGTAAGACTTTTATGATTTCACATCACAGAAGATGGAGTAAACAAGGTTTCCTGCATGCTTTGTTAGTAGAAACTCTGAAATTATATAAAACAGCCTATAATATGCTGCAAATTGGAGAGAAAAGAATTTCTGCTCAGGATCCGAAGACCTAAGTAACAAGGTGGTGGTGAATTCTCTGGATTATACTTTATGTATTTTCATTTGAAGCTCTGTAATACACTGCACTGTTCATGATAATTCATTGATTTAAAGAAGGCCTTTGATTCTGTTGAGACGGAAGCGGTCATCGAGGCCCTAGCCAAACAGGGCGTTCACACTCAATACATCAGGATTCTCCCTGAGCTGTATTGTGGATTCACTACCAGGATCTCACATTCTACAAAGAAGTAATCATCCATGTCAAGAGAGGGGTTCAGCAAGGTGATACCATTTCACCGAAACTCTTTAGTGCCACCCTCGAGAACATCATGCAATGACTGGAATGGGAAGGAATGGGGGTGAAGATAGATGGTTGGCAACTACACCACTGCTGCTTCACTGATGACATCGGTCTTATAACACCAAACATCAGCCAAGTGGCACAAATGTTGGCCAACTTCGACCGTGAGTGTGGAAATGTCGGTATACCGCTGAATCTCATGAAGACAATGTTTATGAGAAATGGTCTCGTTCCTGATACTCCATTCACTCTCAACGGAACGAAAATCTCCAAATGCAACAGTTATGTGTACCTAGATCGAGAAGTCAACATGACAAATGACCTGACACCCGAGCTGCGCAGGAGGAAGAGAGTGGCTTGGAATGCCTTCAAGAACGTCGAAGAAATAGCTAAGAGGACAAAGAACCTCCGGCTCTGGGCACATCTCTTCGATTCCACTGTTCTTCCTGCATTAACATATGCCTCAGAGACCTGGGCCCTACGAAAAAAACAGGATGAGAACGCTATTCGGGTCTCCCAAAGAGGAATCGAAAGAGATATGCTTGGAGTATCACGCTTCACTCAAATAAGAGAAAGAATCCAGCGTTCCGACCTCTGTCGACAATCGAGAATCAGGGATGCTGTCTCATTTGTCAAGGCATCAAAAATCAGATGGACTGGACATGTAATGAGATTTGGAGATGACCGCTGGACTAGAGCGGTTACCGACTGGATTCCATGAGACATCAAAAGATCGTGTGGCTGCCCACCTACAAGATGGTCAGATTTCTTCATCAAGACCCTGAACGATCGGTTTGAGGCTTTTTGTGTTCCTAGAACAAGCAGATATCACTGGGCTACACTTGCATGCGACAGGGATGAATGGAAACGTTACTGGCACCTGCTCAAGCAAATCGATGAGTAAAGGGATATCAAGTGATTGAGTGATCAAGTGATCAAGCTCATAATAGAGTATCCAGCCCAGCACATCTCAGCACTGTACACTCCACAGAACATCTATCTGCTTCTCTCAATCATTATCTCAGGGTCCCATCCCATTCACACCCCTACCCTACAACCACCTTTGGAAAACTCTATTCTGTGGAGTAGTTTGCCTTTGACATGCCACTAAATAATTTAAGAGACAAAAAATAAGTTTTGATTGAAGGAAAAAGAAAATAATGTTGAACTTAATGAAAATGAAATATAGCGTATAGTAGATTCATCCTCCGCCCCTCTCAGAGAGCCCGGCAAGCTACCGGGAGTATCTCGTCTGCACGGCAGAGCCTGGCAAGCTACCGGTGACGTATTCGATATGCCAGACACAGTAACAACAAGTCTCACAATTTGTTGTGAGACATTACTGGTGCCCACTTGAGCAAATTGATGAACAACGGGAGGACAGTGTCAGTAGATTCACAAAAATGTTTGAAAGTTAGCATAATCTGTGTTAAGAGAATATTTAAAAATATATCTCCAAGCCAGAAAGTATTCTTACCTCAAGAACATCAAGAACCTTAGGGAAAGAAAGTTAAGCAAAAATCAAACAAAACAAATAATAAAAATCAGAACATAAATCAATGAATTAAAAGTTTAATGGATAAGTAAGAAATTTGCAGTTAAATAACAATGAATTCTGTGGACTTTCAACTTAAAATTTAAAGAGACAGTATAGAAGACACAGCATAATACTTGAGATAAATAATTGCGTTGTAGACTGATGTGTGCCAACTTTTTTCTAACCATGTTTCCTTTTTAAGCTTTTTCCCTTTCTATGGGTCCCTAGTCTGATCCCTCATTTATGTGACTTTCTCTTATGGTTCCTTTACTGTCATGGGGGCAATTGAGGACCTTATGGTCCCTACTTGAGAAACACTAATCCACACTATGCAGACTCTAGTCAACACATTTAAATATAAATAAATGTATTTAAACATTTTAAATATAAATAAAAATATAAAATCAAGGAAGAAAACCAGAAGACAGGAAGATGAGATGAGACATTAAAGAAAGGCATTTATTTGTGTTGACTGGCTTAAACTTCTCTTGGTTATTTGCTTTTTAGAAAATAATTTAGTGGAAGCTAACTAATTTTATGCTCAAACATAAACATGTTTTCAAACAATTGCTTCCTTGAATTTTTTTAGCAATAGTTTTATGTCCAGTTCAAAGTTTTTTCACTGAAATTAAGAAGTAATCCAGTTTATCTGTAATGAGTTCTTGTCTCCATTTTTAATCTGACTTCCCAGATGTCAACTTTTCCAGGAAAGAGCAGTAGAATTAGCAAACTTTTACAAATATAGATACATAAAAAAGAGGGGGGGAAAGGGTTTTCGGTATATGTGTGTATGATTATGTACCAGTTACTATAATCAACATAATAAAAATTTAAAATTGATGCATTATATCTCTAACAGTAAAAACTACCACACATCTCCCAATATGGTATAGTCACTTGAAAGACAATATAATGGTAGTGAACTTATAATATAATTTTAAAAATTTCTCTAGGTACACTAAGTAATATCACTAGAAAATCCTCTCAAATGCATGTGAAATGGAGTCAGTTATAATTATATGAAAGAGGAGGTGCATATTTCAATTTAAATTATGGAGGCAAATTTGTTCTAATACCAAAACTAGGGAGGAAAAGTAAAGAGAATCAAATATAATCTCTAGTAATAGCTCTTTTTCTAAAAGTTAACTTTATGGGGCAGGAGAGATGGTAGAGCAGGAAAGGTGCTTGCCTCGCATTAAGACAACCCCATTTCATTCCCCACCCAGCTACATGCTGTTCCTGAATATTGCCAGAAGTTATTCCTGAGAGCAGAGCCAACAGTAAACCCTAAGCATCACAAGATGTGCACCCCCCAAATAAAACAAATTTATTTCTTTAAAAGTTAATCAAATATATAATATACAAAGGTTACATATACAATAATAAACTCGCTACATATCTACTGGAAGAGCAAGAATAAAAGTTATGATACCAACTCTCAAAAAATGGGGAAAAATTAATAACTTGTAAATTATTTGTTGAAACAAAATGTTAATTTTTATAAGAAAGCTTAACACTTTCAAAAATGACATTCAACTACTTTCATATTTCCATTTCCCCCTTTTTTCTTAGCTATTTATTCCAGATAAGTAAAATATGCATGCAAAAATCCAATATATAATTTTTCAGCATCTTCATTTTCATTGGGCTGGAGTGATAGCAGGTGGGGCATTTGCCTTGCTTAGGCCGACCCAACCGACCCGAGTTAGACTCCTTTGCCCCTCTCGGAGAGCCCAGCAAGCTACCGAGAGTGTCTCGCCCACATGGCAAAGCCTGACAAGTTACCCGTGACATATTCAATATGCCAAACACAGTAACAGCAAAGTCTCACAATGGAGACGTTACTGGGCCAGCTTGAGCAAATTGATGAACAATGGGAAGACAGTGCTACAATGCTACAGTGCTTCATTTTCATTAGGTGAGAATTGGAAACAAAAAAATTATTTACAACAAAAATTGATTTAAGGGGCTGAAGCAATAGCACAGCGGATAGGGCGTTTGCCTTGCATGCGGCCGATCTGGGTTCAATTCCCAGCATCCTCATAATTTTGGGATAATTCCCCATATGGTCCCTCGAGCACCACCAGGAGCAATTCCTGAGTGCAGAGCCAGGAGTAACCCCTGAGTATTGCCGAATGTTACCCAAAAAGCCAAAAAAATTGATTTAATAACTCTGATCTATATATAATCATAGAATGCTACTTATTAAAAATAGAAACCATTCATAGACATAACAAAAAATACCTCAAAGATATTTTGGTAAGTGTAAGCATTTTTATAGTCTTTTGGTTCCACTTTGTAGTGTTCTGGAAAACACAAAGAAGTTACAGAAAACAAATTCTTGTTTGCCTGATGTTAAGAGTAGTTGTATAGAGATAGGTTTTATTATAAAAAATGCACTGTAGCACTGTCCTCCCATTGCTCATCGATTTGCTTGAGTGGGCACCAGTAACGTTTCCATCTTGAGACTGGTTACTGTTTTTGGCATATCGAATACATCACAGGTAGCGTGCGAGGCTTCCTGCACAGACAAGATGCTCTTGGTAGTTTGCCAGGCTCTCTGAGAGGAGAGGAGCAGAGGAATCCAACACGGGTCGGCCGCATGCAAGGCAAAAGGCCCTACTCACTGAGCTATCACTCCAGAATTATTATTGTAAAAAATATAGGAACAATTATGTTAAGAGAATGAAATAATTTTTCACTTTTGAAGTTGCTTACATATATTTACTCGCACGACAAAATGACAATGAATTACAAACATATTGTGCCATGGTTAATTCCCCACCTTTTTGATACTGTACCATAATTGGAAATGGTATAATTATTCAGGGTAGAAAGGGGGAAGGGTCTGTTTGAACTTTCTGTCCCTTCCTTCAAGCATTCTATGACTCTAAAATCATTTCATTTTTAAGTTAGGAAAAGGAAATTTTTAGCAGTCTTATCCATTCTACATTTTTTTTGTTCCTTTTTTTTTCTTTTGACTGGGGTTGGATGGTGAGAGAGTATACTCACTGTGTTCAGGCATCCCTGTTTCCATGTTCTGAATCACTCCGCCAGTAAACCAGGGTCCAAATAGCATATATATCTGCACTCCTGTCAATACATTATCTATGCATATATAACATAGCATATATTATAGTATGCATTACATTTGCAATAAGACATATATTATGATACATAGATTTCTAGCATTAATGCATGCATATGTATGTATACATACACATATAATGTAGTACTGTAGCACTGTCCTCCTGTTGTTCATTGATTTGCTCAAGCAGGCCCAGTAATGTCTCCATTGTGAGACTTATTGTTACTGTGTTTCACATATCGAATACGCCACGGGGAACTTGCCAGGCTTTGCCGTGCGGGCATGCGGGCATGTGGCTTTGCCGTGCGGGTAGCTTGCCAGGCTCTCTGAGAGGGGCAAAGGAATCAAACCTAGGTCGACCAGGTCGGCCGTGTGCAAGGCAAACGCCCTACCCTCCCTCTGTACTATCACTCCAGCCCATATACATATAATACACATGGCAGAGCTTGGTAAGCTACTTGTGATGTATTCGATATGCCAAACACAGTAACAACAAAGTCTCCAATGGAGACGTTACTGGGCCCGCTTGAGCAAATCGATGAACAACGGGAGGACAGTGACAGTGACAGTGACATCTATGTATTATGACATAACAAGCAAAGTTTAATTTCAAATTACTCTGGTGTATTTTATTTTCATGTTTATCCACTGGTGAATTTTTCTTACTCTGATTCTTATTTGTGAGACACACTGCTGCTTTCTTCATGATGGTCGGCTATCTATATTCCTCCAAATCTGTTGATTTCTATTGAAGGTTTTCAAAATCTGAGAGTTAACAATTTTCTCCATTTTCTTGTTGATCAAGGATTATACTTTTTGAAAATAGGCATTGTTATTTGTAGAAATCTCAAAAAATAGTGATGATGACGCTTATTCTACTTGTGCTACATCGATTTTCTACAGCTCCAGGTCCTTCAGTAAATTCAAATTAAAAACTAGAATTTGTATTTTTTTAAGATTGATATTTATCAAGAATATGGTAGATGGTCAATATGGTAGGGAATAGTCAACAAACATTTTCTATTATAGAAAAAGCATTTCTATGCAAACACATAAATAATTTCTAAAGCATTTAAAATAAATTGAAGACATTTTAGTTATATATTTACTTAGACATTGCAATAGAGAATGTATTTCATCTTAAAAATATCTTATTTATCACATAGCATTATTTCACTCATTTGCTCTTAAAAATTAATTTAAATGAAAAGACTTTCCTGTTTTCAACCCCAACAACATATCACATTTTGCTGTCTCTTACCAAAATAGTATTTCCCATTTCATATTCCCTCAACTTTAAATGAAATGTACATTAATGAATTATATAATTTGTATAGATCTTTCTGTTTGTTATCAATTAATCAGTAAATGAAAAAGTATGTGCGAGTACCTGTAAAAACTCATAACTACAAGCTGATTTTTGAAGGACAGTCATAATTTAGAGTTATGCTTGCATAAATTAAATAGAATTCAAGTTACGTTGTTTATCATCTTAAAATTATGCAAGTTAGTTCTGCCTCAAGAAAAACAAAGAAGTTGATTCTCAGGTTTGCTGAAGCCAATTAAAATATAAAGTTATAATTTCATTATTTTCCAAAAAGAAAGTTACTTTAATTCCGAATTTATAATAGTAAAATGGAGCAATGAGTAATTATTATATTTTATATACATGCATATTTGGGAGTGTATGGTCTTTCATAGATAACTTTTATTTTATTCTGTATTCCTAATGTAAATAAGTGCATGGCACATGGTAGACTCTCTCTACATGTACTGTTATAGTGCTTTTCACCAACCACTACTGCAGTGTCCTCCCGTTGTTCATCGATTTGCTCAAACGGGCCCAGTAACGTCTCCATTTTGAGACTTGTTGTTGCTGTGTTTGGCATATTGAATACGGCAGGGGGAGCTTGCCAGGTTTTACTGTATGGGCAAGATACTCTCGGTAGCTGGCCGGGCTCTCCGAGAGGAGTAGAGGAATTGAACCTGGCTCAACCGAGCCGGCCACATGCAAGGCAACCATCCTACCACTGTGCTATCACTCCAGCCCACGTCTGGGGTAGAACCCGAAATATCATATATGTATTTTTAATTTTGGCTTATACCTGGCTGCGTTCATGCCCCGACGAGGTTCAGCGGAACAATTACTTTTTAGGTAAAATTTCCATGTGAGTTATAGAAAAATTTGTCTAAACACAATAAAACTATGACAGTGTGTGTGTTTATCTATATTGCTATAAAATAAAACATTTGATATCTTTTTGAAAATGAGGTTACTAGATGCATTTCCTCAGTATGTTTATTTTTTTTTTATTGTGACAATTACTCACGGTATAGTTTACTGTGCCTTCCAGAAGGTACTATATGGAAGATTGAAAGTCATCTTTCTCGTACTGTATAAAATTATTATTTCATTAGAGAAATATAAGCCTGTTTATAAAGTATAAAAACTGTATTCAAAAGGTTAGCTATATAAAGTAATCCCATTACATAAATTATGCTCACAATAAAAACGTGTGCATTTTACTTATTTAAAAATGTTTCACGTGAAAATTCAATGTCATGTAGCATACCTATGTTTGATTGAACGCAAGTTTAGGTCTAAGCAATGTATTTATGCAACTTGTATGAGCATTAGTAATTCTTGTGAAAGTGAAGGCAAAATACAGTACATTTTGAATTTATTTTGAATTTTTTTGTTTTTTTGTTTTTGGACCATACTGTCAGTGATCAGGGGTTACTTCTGATTCTGTGCTCAGGAGACCATTTGTAGTGCTGGGAATTAAACAGGGTTGGCTATCTGTACTGAAATATTAATACCCATTTCCTTTTGCCTCAATTTTTTTTGCCTCTTAAATTTTCTTTCCTCATTTCTTCATTCATACTCATTTCCTTTTGTCTCTTAAATTTTTCCATATTGCATTATTTTGTAATGAATTCATATATCTTTTAAAATAAAATACAATTAGAAAATATTCAAACAATTTATTTTAGACTTAATTTCAGAAAGAGTAAGTTTTGGTTAATGATAAAGCTATTAGTAGCATTACATATTTTCTAAAGACATGTTTTGTCTTCTGACAAGTACCCTGTACTACTAAGCATACTCATAAATTATGTCTTCGAAAATATCATATAGGTAGAAGCATGACTATACTCATGCAAATATCCTTACGTGGGTGCAGTCTGACAACATAATATTATAGAATAATGTGCAAGACTGACATTCTTTTCTACATGTATGACCCCCGTGAAGTTTTCTGATCATTATGCTTATGTGCTGGTGATGTGGAGAGATCGGAATAAAGTAGATTTGATGTGGATCATGGAATCATCAGAAGTAACAAAAACCAACAACTTACGTTGAGAAATCTTGGCATGAAAAGAAAACTTTTTTTAATTTAACAAATGTTCAATTATAAGATGGAATAGCTAATAATTTTGCATTATAACATAAAAATAAGTCAAAATCTACTCCCACTTTGTTAATGAAATTCACTGAAAACACTGAAGCTACAATTATTTACAGAAGAAAATGGGTTTTTTCTTCAACACTTTGTAGTAAAAAAGTTAAGATTTTAATGAAAAAAATAAACCCTGATTAATTTTTACTGTTTTGCAAGTAAAGATTGAAGGCATATGTAAAAGATGAATAAAATAGATAATAAGGGTTGGAAATGTCATTGCGAGTACTGAATTAGTCCCATTGAACCCAATGATTTTCTGGAAACCTCTTGTGAAAATTATTTTGACTTAAGAGTTGAAATCCCAGACTCTTTTGATAAATTTAGTTTTGCCTTATTTCTTTTTAAATAGCTAAGACCTAGGTCCAACGACAATTAAGGCTGTTCCCTCAAGTAATTGAAATCTTTCTTGACAAGAAATTACTTGGTTAACGCTTCTAAAAGAAAAAACTAAGTCTGGGTACTAAGACAAATAAAGATTAACACAATAAATAACAAATATTATTAACCACAAATATAATTTCAGATAGAAAATAGTAAGTAAAGTAAAAGTAAAGGCCCTCCCATTGTTCATCGATTTGCTCGAGCGGGCCCAGTAACGTCTCCATTGGAGATTTGTTGTTACTGTGTTTGGCATATTGAGTACGTCATGGGGAGCTTGCCAGGCTCTGCCATGCGGGCGAGATACTCTCGGTAGCTTGCCGGGCTCTCCGAGAGGGGCGGAGGAATCGAACTCGGGTCAGCCATGTTGGCTGCGTGCAAGGCAAACGCCCTACTGCTGTGCTATCGCTCCAGCCCTAACCCTAACCCTAACTCAGATAGAAAATAAGTCCTAAAATTTAGCTACTATGAAAAGATGTGAGAAAGCGTGTTAACCGTGGGAATTAAAACTAATATTATTATTAATATTTTTTAAGAACACAACCTCCCATTTTAGATAAATTGTGATATTAAATAATCTTCAACATGAAGGGAGGAAAGGAAGCAGAGAAGAGAAGGTAGGAAAGAGAGGAGACAGGAGGAAGAGGTAACTTAGCTCCCAATTTGCCCAACCCCACTGCGGTAGAGGCTATTCTACTCAACAACACCCCTTTCTGTACTATTCCGTCACACCCTTTCCACACTGGGACAATTTCTCCCACAGTGGGAAATAAGAGTTCTAGAAGGTGAAATGTAAAATAACATCGTATGAGACTAACACCAAAGGACAGTAGAGACAAGGGCCAGGAGGATTGGTCTACAGTTAGAAGCCTACCTCTAGTGCTAGGGGAGAAGGCAGTTGGGATGGAAGGGATCACTAAGTCAACTACGGTTGGAGGGATCCCTCGGGATGGGAAATGTGTCCTGAGAGTAGACTAAGGACCAAACATGATGGCCTCTCAGTATCTGTATTGCAAACCATAATGCCCAAAATTAGAGAGAGAAGGAAAGTCTCTCCACAGAGGAAGGGGCTTGGGATGGGGTCGGAGTGGGGGGTGGGATACTGGGACCTTGGTGGTGGAAAACGAACACTAGTGGCGGGATGGGTGTTTGGTCATTGTATGACTGCAACTCTATCAAGAAAGATTTGTAACTACATCTCACAGTGATTAAATTAAAAAAATAGAAGGTGAAAATATGCAAATATAAAAAATATTGATGTAAAATTCTTAAACGCTTTGACTACCCCCTCCCCTAATATTTTTTTAAAGACTGGTGAGGTGTACTTTCACTAATAGAATACCATTCTAAGACGAGTTAAAAAATAGAGTTTCAAAGGAGCTCTAGTCATTTGTAGGAAACTCCAGCTGAGAACAATTGTTTCAAAATTTGGCTTCCACCATCCACCACGAGTAATTGTATAGTTCTGATTCGTGTTTTCAGTGTTGAATGTCTGTTTTATTTCCTTTCATTTATCTAGGCTTTGATTCTACTTGGTACTGAAAAAAAAACCTGTGCATCACACATGTGAGAAAACTCAGAGACTAATTTGAAAGTCAAAATCTTAGTTTTCCTACTATGATGTGTATAGGAATATATCTGTATTATTTTCTTGACCTCTAAAAATAATAGAAATTTCAGACGTATCAATAAATTCCATTGGTAGATTTTACATAATTTTATTTTTCTTTAACTTACAGTAAAAAATTCAGCCAGAATATACACATAAATAATGTACTTGTAAAAATCAATTCAAAAACTATGCATACGTTTCAGTTATGTCAGATTATGAATCATGTCATTCTTCAAATTTCTATCAGGAAACATTTAAAGGATTAAACCCTAAACTCAATTATTTTTTTGTATTTATAAAGCATTAACTACATATATTGCTGAGATATTCTTGAAATAAAATCTCAAAGTTCTATAATGCAATTCTTAAACAAGAGATTGAATAATGTATGGTAATGTGAATTTCCACTCAATATATGCTTACAATAGGATTTGTCCAGAATGTTTTTACCCACTCACCTAATAGTTTGATTATATGACAAATCAGTTGACAATTTTAATAATAACAATAACAAGTGTAGTCATAAATTCAACAACATCGCTTTTTGAATGATGCTAATCATTTTATAAAACATGGTAACTTTGTATTACATTAAGTGACCAATTAAAAATTCTCATTTGTGAAATTTGCTATGGTTTGTGGTTCTAACAGATTATAACATGGACTTTGTCATTATTTTTAATAGCTAAAATTATTCTACTTACAACTCTCATTCATTTTTATTGCAACGTCTTTATCATAGAAAATATTCAGATAGAACCTATTTCAATTGCTGATCAGGTTGTTTATATTCAAGCGTTCTGTTCTTGCAATTGTTGCTGCAATCAAGCTTAACAGATTTCTTTCCTTGTTGTAGTGTTCTTTATATTCTGTTTTTGTTATTAGTGGTTCTATGGTAAAAATTTAGTCTCTGATTTCTTAAACACACTCTGTTGTCCTAATCATCTTTTGTCATTGCATAGTAGTTTTTTCACCATTAAACTATTTTCTGATAATTATCTTTCAAGTTGAATAAAAGCTAATATTAATTTCTTAGTAAGGCTAAGAGGTCTGGCTGGAGTTTTAGCTCAATGGTAGACCCCTTGCCTTGCATACGTGAGATCCTGTGTTTGACGAGAAGCCCTGAGTTTGATCCTCAGCAAGAAATCGTCTTTTCTTTTTACTTATTTTTAGAGAAAAACTCTTGAGTTTCTCATCATTAAGTATGATTATTAGTTGGAGGATTTTTGTATTTATTCTTCATCAAATTGAGAAAGTTATGCTCAGTTTCTGGTTTCTAAAGTTTTCATCATTAATGATGATTAGATTTAATCAAATATGTTTGCTTTTTTTGTTATGATCATATTTTCTTAGTTTATTTATTAATTGAGTTTCAAGTGTTATATTAGCTTGCCTATTTCCAATACATTTTTGTTAGTGAAGGTTGAGGACTCTTAACATTGTATTGAATTTTATTTTCAGCATTTTGTTGAATATTTTTGCATCTATGTTCATAAGAGGTCTTGATCTGTATTTTTCTGTTATTTAAATACCAGGTTCCTTAAAATTTTATTATATGTGGAATCTCTGATTATTTTCTTATGATTTACCTCTGGTTCATGGATCACATTTTTCCCTTGCTGTAAATATGATTTTGTGTTTTGAATGTTACATGTTGTGATTGTTTCTAGATTTTTGTATTGTTTTAAATTATTTTGGGTTTTGTTATTGCATGGAGCTTTGTTGCTATAATATAACCATGTAGTTTGGGGCATTAAAAACTTAATATTTTTAAAAATAAGGCATATTGTTTACAAGGGTATTCATAATAAAGTTCAGGCACATAATGTTCCAACACCAGTCCCACTACCTTTATTCCATGAATATTCCCAGGCTTCCTCACATTCCGCAGCCAGCTTCCTCAGCAGGCGCATTTTAAATTTCAATTATTGTCGTTTGGGTCTTGCAATGTTATTGACTGTGTATTTGCATACACACCAACAATTGTATCAAATAAATCATTTTCTATATAAAATGGTTTGTGCCTTTATGGGAAACACAAAATTAGTACCCATAAATGCTGGGTGCCGTTGACCCCCCCAGACTCTTTTCTCTACCTTACACTTCTACGTTTTTACTTCCTCCATTTCTCTCCTTCCCTTTTCCTCATTTCTATAATCTACTGTCCAAGGCAATCTGGATACCCCTGTTTTTATGGCTTGTGCTCCCGTGTCCTCCTATTCTGTACAGTGCCAATAAATGAGATTATCCTTTTTTTTTGTCCTTTTTCCTCTGACCTATTTAACATTTTATTATCCAAGCAGATGCAAGTTGCAATGAATTGTCATGTAAGTTAGGAGTAAAAGGGAAAAATAAATATGAATCACTCAAATTGTGAAAAAGTCAAGAAAACACATTCCTAGAAGATAGAGTGAGAGGAGCCCTGGTGATTGTGTAGAGGGTGGGAAGATGGACTTGCAGGAGCTCAAACCGGGTTTCAGCCCCGGCACCATATATGGTGTCCCCATTCCGGCCATGAAGGATCTTTGAGCTCAGAGTACACTGTCAAGTATAGCCACAAAATGAAAACAAGCAAACAACAACTACAAAAAAGAAGTTAGAGTAAAAAGAAATTCAATCTCAACAATGTTATTTCTGTATATTAAATGACTGAATCTTCAGTCTGAATAAGGCAAGTCTGGGTTTTGTGTTTTTGGTAAGATTTAACTCAAGGAACACACAGTTACAATTGCTACCTTCAAAAAGCTTTAATATTGACAGTCTGCTTGTGTTCTATCACAAAATAAAATTTTGCATCGAAAGGTGCGATGTTCAATAATTTTTGACAGTATTGCTTTTATATCCAGAAACTGAAAATAATTTGACCCACAAAGAATTTGATACTGAGAGAAGAGGAAGAAGTTGTTATTATATTATATCATAGCTTGATAGAAAATGTTGATATCAGGTTCTTTTCTATATCATAAATTTTATTGTTCCAGGGACATGCTTTGTGCCTTTATGGGAAACATAAAATTAGTACCCATAAATGCTGATCACTGCATTATTCCCTAGGACTCTTAGAAAAAGAACATCAGCTATGTTCCTTAAAAATATTCTGCTAAAAACAAAATATATGTCTACAAAAAGGATCACAAAACAACTGTCTTGATTGTCATCCACTTAATTTACTTCTTCATGATTTTATTTCTCATAAATTCAATCTATATCAGCCATTTTTCCAATAATAAATGTATTTGCTTATTTTATAAAAAGCAATTGAAGCACACGTTAGAATTGGGCTGCAAAGACTTGAGCAGTTGAAAAATGTAATAATGACAACAATAGTGTAAAAATAAGAGCCGAGGCATAATTGATTGTAACCATGATTTCTTTGACACTGTAATTATGTGTGTATTGAAACTCTTGTTTCTTATAAGTGCTGACTTATTATGTGCAATCCTTACAGAGACATTGCTTTTAGAATTGTAAGGATTTTAAGTGTAATAAATTTATGGCTGTTCCTTGCCGGGGCCTTTTGGAGGGGAGCGGGTTGAGCTTTCCTCCCCGCCACGACCAGGGCTCCAGCAGCTGAAGACCTCCAGGACCAGCCACCACCATGCTGAGACCACTCTCCACACACATGAAGGTACTGGCAGAGGGACAAAGCCACGCGGGTTCCGGGGCTGAGATCTCCAAGCCTACTCAGATTGGAGTCGAGCATCCTCCACCCAGATCCTCCAAATTCCAGTAGGCGGGGATCAAATCCACCACCTGGCCCCATGGCGCCGTGTAATCCCATCAACGACCAAGACTCAGAGACTATAAAATCCAGCTCCCGGAACTGCACGGCCGCTCGACATCTTATCAAGACATCTTTTTATGACATCTTATTATCTCATTCCTACTTTGGACAAACTTGCAGGCTATCAAATGTAGCCTGCCCACAGGGCAGAGTCTGGCAAACTCCCCGTGGCGTACCCAACATGCCAAATACCAGTAACAATGATGGGTCTCATTCTCCTAAAGAGCCTTGAATATAATCTCAGGGCTAGGATGAAGGAGACGTTACTGGGGCCTGCTCGAGGCAATCGACGAATAACAGGATGATGAATGAATGAATGAAATTTATGTCACTAGTTCTAGTAAAATAAATATATTTTCTTAAATACTTAGTGGAATTAATCTGATAGTTCTCAACTTGAAATGTTCAGGAATGTAGTCAGTCACTTATTTCAAACAACTCTTACAAGGAAGAAACACACACACACACACACACACACATACTGTCTCTTCCTTAGTTTTTTTTTATTGTTCTTATTCATGGCAAAGCCTGGCAAGCTCCTCGTGACGTATTCCATATGCCAAACACAGTAACAAGAAGTCTCACAATGGAGACGTTACTGGGCCCGCTTGAGTAAATAGATGAACAACGGGTGGGCAGTGCTACAGTGCTACTATTTTTGTTAATTTGTCTTTTGAGTCATGCCCAGTGGTGCTTAGGACTTACTTCTTGCTCTCTAGAGATCAATCCCACAGTGTTTGTTGGAGAACCACTTGTGTTTCCTCCAAGGATTGAACTAGGTAGGGAGTGTAGAGATTCAAGTAGTGAGTGTTCCATACACATAAATTCCTGTACCATGTCCCTTATCCCCTGCACCCCAGTTTCAGAAAATTAGGGATGCTGCCTGCTTATCTGAGTTTATCTTCATGATAGAATTTTCTCTATAAAGTCATATTTTTCTTTTATGTCTCTTCAGATTTCTTCTTTTAACGTTAGCTTTAGTACTTAACAAACTTTGTAAAATTATTTTTCTAGTATATTTGCATAAACCATTCATCTTACCCATCTAATCACTGATAAGTACTGCACGTTTAAAATATTGTAAGTTATTAAGAAAAATTCAAACTAACTCCAAACTGAGCTATTTCTGCTGCAGAATAGAATAGCTACAGTCAAAAGGTCAGAAAATAACAAGTGTGTGTAAGGAAATGGAGCAAATGGAGCCCTGACTCATCTGGGGCAGAGTATTAAATAGAAAAACAAGTCTGGAAAACAGTTTTGCTATTTTGAGCAAAAATATGTGCCCAAACTTGTATACATCCCGGATTGTGTACTCTTAGTAGTCTCCGGAAGAGATGGTATAATATAGATAATATAATCATGCAAAATGTACATGAATATATATATCAGATGCTTTATCTATAATGGTCAAAGATTGCAATAATCCATACAATTAGTGAATGGATACATTTAAAAAACAAAACTATACTTGAGATGGTATTCAACCAGACAGAGTAAGAGATAACCAGTCTTTGCATTAATATGAAAGTAGCTCCAATGTAAAAACCTAAGTAAAATAGGCCAGTTACGAAAGACATTGTGAGGTATGATTTTCTTTATATGACATCAGCATAGAGGAAGATTCATTGTGACAGAGCAAATTGGCGATTGTGTCTGACTGAGTTTGTAGTAGAAACTAACTACATGTACTCTCCAGGGAATGATGAAAGATAACCAAAAATTTTAAAACTGAATTGCTTAATAGATATATAACTATATAAATTTACCCTAAGCCATTTAATTTGACACTTCTGGGTAATGAAATTTGTGGTATATAAAATTTACCTCACTACAGCCGTTTTAAAAAATGGACTATTGATTTAAATTCTTCTGCTGGAATCCCCTTATCCCATTATATGCAAATCAAGTTATGAGACTCTTAGACTCAGCTTAATACTGAATTACAGAAGAATTATTTCTCTTAATCTCCTTTCATGAAGAAGCTGCTTACCAGCCTAGGACAGATGCCTGGGTAGTATAGAACCTATTTAAGCCTTTTCACTCATTATTATTTTGGCCCTGATCGTATGATTTCTGATCCTAAGTATGTTCTCTGCAACTTGGACTGAACTTTTCCTTAAGCAACATTAATTGGTTTTTTTTTTGCTGTTTTATTTTCCCCTTAGTTTGGGGGACCACACCAGTGATGCTAAATGCTGAACCTGACTCCGTGCTCAGTAGCCCCTTCTTACAGTGTTCAGGGGACCACGAGGGTATAGAACCCAGGTTTCTACATAAAAAGTTCTCCAGCCACTACAAGCTATAAGTTTGGCTACAAAGGACCCACCTTGAAGACTTCTGCCAAGTATATGCAAGAATTTGAAGTCTAAGAACTAAAATGGCAAATTCTGTTATTCATCTCTACATAAAAAGTTCTCCAGCCACTATAAGCTATCTACCCAGCCTCAGTCATTAATTATTTTGTCTTTGGAAGCAGATGGCTAGCTTTAGTGCAGGTACCTCCATTTGAATTTTCTCTGAAGATACCTTGGATTTGCTATTTTGTATAGCCTATGGTTGCTTGACTGCATATAGTTAAAGAAGCCTTGACTTTAAGATTTTAAGTAAATCACGTGTTACTTTTGTCTTTAGAAAAGATATGGGGTAGCAAATATATCAAATTTTTCAAGTAACTCCAAAAGGGGGAAATAAGCATTCATACAAAAGCAAACTAATGTCCAATATAAAGACTTCTATCACTCTTGAAATACGGGTGTTGAACACGTTTTGATTTTGTGTAAATGCTTAGAAGTACTGTGAGTAGGTTGGAGATCCTTACATGGAAGAATCCCACTTCCAATTGGCCATCTCTTTCATCATTCGATTAGTCCTATTTGACTATAGACACTTATTTCAATAGGCTTTATACTGATCATTTCTGAGTTGGCACCGGGTGATACACTGTAGTGATGGTTTCCATTTATATAGTAACTGGAAGATACCTTCAGGAAGTCTAGATACACACACCATGCAGGTGCTTGAAAAAATCCTGGTAAGAAGGTCCCTTCAATAAATGTTGGTCTCAGCATGTTCAGATTTTGTTTCTCAAAAGCCACATGTAACTGGGCATTCTATTTATTTCCCTTCTTTAGTCTCTAGTTGTGGCCCTTCGGTGGCTACAAAGGACCCACCTTGAAGACTTCTGCCAAGTATATGCAAGAATATGAAGTCTAAGAACTAAAATGGCAAATTCTGTTATTCATCTCGAATTATTTCTTGAGCTATATTTTGGTTATCATTTAATTTGATCACTTCTTTGATTCTAATCTTCGAATGATTTATTCTTATTGCTAAGTACTCTCATACTTTTTTCTACTAGCTAGCTATATTATTCTCTACTTTCTAACAAAATAATGGAATTCTTGATTTGAAAGGAATGGTACTGGAACTTTGAATTCTATCCAAATGTAGAGAGCTTTGAAAATCTTTAGAGATCATGGCTACATTTGGGACTAAGGAAAAATGGAATATGTTCTAACAGACTTGACTTTATCCCCAATAAGGGTGAGAGGTTTCCAGATGAAGAATTTCATATCAATGTGTTTGGAAGTAGCCATGACTGGTCATATTATTGTATTTCACTCTGTCAAAATAAAGGTTTTGAAGTAAATATGAAAGTTCAGTCATGATTCATGGGCTCTTCTTTTAAAGGAGGAAAGAAATCACCATGAAGTTTCAATAAAATGTCTCCTACCTTACGAACATACAGTAAATGAGACATAAGAATGCATGAAGAGAAGTTATGATAGAGTTTCTACATGTTAGGAAGTAAGACAGCTAGATCAGGGTAGAATGTCACCATCTGTAAATTAATAAATGTATTTCTTAAGTCTCTAGGGCATCTTTGCATTTAGAAACTTGCACAATGTTCATGGTTGAATTATGTCATTTTTCTCCCAATATCTTGAATTTAGTGATTAAACATGTTTAAGAAATGTGTCAAATTTATATCAGATCAACACACAGAATAGTTGGGATAATAGACATTTGGTGTGTAATAAATTACTTGGGTATATAATTATTTAAGGAAGCTAAGAAATTGCAAAAATCTAAAGAACATATAATTGAAGAAAACATAGGCAGAGGGGAACACATTTTAAGAAATATTTTTAATTTATCAATAAATACCTGTCTTAGCAGAAAGTTCCATAGAGAAGACTTCCATCATACTAAGAAGCACTTCTGTAGCACTGCCCCATAGCACTGTCCTCCCATTGTTCATTGATTTGCTCAAGCGGGCACCAGTAACCTCTCCATTGTGAGACTTGTTGTTACTGTTTTTGGCATATTTGATAGGCCACAGGGAGCTTGCCAGGATCTACCATACAGGCAGAATACTCTCGGCAGCTTTCTGGGCTCTCCGAGAGGGCAGAGAAATGGAACCTGGGTCAACCAAGTGCTAGACAAACGCTCTACCCACTGTACTATCGCTCCAGCCCACGAAGCACTTCAGCTGGCAAAGCTAACTAAATCTTCTCTATGGACCGAGAAAAGTCATGGTATATCCTCTATAATGCTCTTTCTGCATGGGGCCAACTTTTCCCAAATATTAGCATCTAGATGGATTTGCACTGACTTATTTCAAATAAAGATGACAGAGGATTAAGAGCAATTCAAATAAACCAGGGATCTTCACTGTTAGCATTTTCCAGGATTTCAGATGCTTTATCTGTCCCTGGTGACAAGAAGATTGTCCTGAGTACCAAGCACACCAACCAGCACCCAGAACCTTGACATGGTGCTAAGTCTTAAGTTCTCATGGTTGTTTTGTCTCAGAATCATTACAACTGGAGAAGTAAAACCTTTCTTACGTATTATATACCTGGCAGGCACTGTTTATCAAATATTTGTAAATCAAATTTTATTCATGTTCTTTAGGGAGACTAACTGTAAAAATAAATTAATGATTATTCCTTTGGTCGTGTTGGACTCTCTTTTAGAGTCAAAATGATCATATCCCCAATTTGTCTTTTATACAAATCTAGAAATCTGTATCTTGCCAATGCCTTGTTTAACTAAGCTCTATATCAAAACATCCTCTGCTCTGAGAGCAAGGTCCTGTCATTTTTCAGGTGGCCTGTCACAGAATGAGTCAGCTAAGCAGTAATGTGCTGTAAAATACAGATATTCAATAAATTAGTAGTAAGTGGTTATCAAGAATGTGGAATCTTCTACAAGAATCCTCCTCAAACTGAGTCCATTCTTTGCTTTCTGTCTCCAATTTAAGCAGTTCCTTTCATGCCAACTATGAGTAGAACTTGATTCTAATGACATATCAAAACTTAGGTTGGACCTTTACGTTTTTGCATGCTTTAAAATCAACTCTATGTACCTTGATCATATCAAGTTTTACTCATCCCTTTTCAATATAATTGAGGTGACAACATACTTATATGGCTGGATTTCATGTTTTAAAAAGTCAGAAATCTTTCAAATTCATTTAAAGCCATTACTCAATATACTGAAAGTGGAAGTAAATTTCCTCTGATTTCATAACATAATGAAATCCACCTGTCCAGTGTCGTCCTCCTCATTTTCCACCCATCATGTCATGTTAGTTCATCCGTCCCTTGTAAATGCGAGCCCCATTCTGAACTCAAAATACTTAAGTTCACATCTATCCTCCTTGTTTCTGGTTAATAGCCCTTATATTCTTACTTTATTTGCCTAAAACTTAGGGATTCCATAGCAGCTTCTCCTAGACTTGGTTATTTATCAGGTATTTTTAAGAGGTTATTCACTGAGTATCTATAAAATGTCGAATTTGTGGCAGAAATACAACTAGGTGATAAATAAATCATGGCTGACATAGTTATGCCTCTTCTAATGTAGCTTACTTTCTGCTTCTATATGTATGTTTTTAGTACAGGGATGGGTAGCACTGTAGCACTGTCCTCCCATTATTCATCAATTTGCTTGCATGGGCAGCAGTAACGTCTCCATTGTGAGACTTGTTGTTACTGTTTAGGCATATTGAATACGTCACAGGGAGCTTGTCAATTTCTGCCATGTGAGCAGGATACTCTTGGTAGCTTGCCGAGAGGGGCAGAGGAATAGAACCTGGGTATGCTGTGTGCAAGGCAAAATCCCTACCCGCTGTGCTTTCTCTCCAGCCCACAGGGGTAGGTAGATTTTCTAAACAGCAAATTGGAAAGTATATATAAAGTTTAACATTGGAACTGGCACATAGGATATTGTCAATAATTAAATATTGCTATCATTATTGTCTTCCTTTTACCTTCTTAAAATTTAAACACATTCTCGGCTATTTCCTCTTAAACATTTAGGAAACATTTTGTTGTTGAATGTTGAATTTTATGTCTCTTTTCAACTCCAAAACATTATACCTGTCAATGGTGTTGAACGAGTGACTTATGATCAGAACTCTGAAAGCAAGTTATTGGAGCACACTGATGTTCGATTTATCATCAGAAGTACCTGAATGAATTCTGTCAAGTGTGTACTTGATAATGTGTTATCTACACAATGTGAATATTACTTAGTGGATATCATACACTGGATTGTACCACATGACAACGCATACAAGGAATCCAGAACATCAATAAAGCAGGATCACTTATCGTTTGGGTAAATAAGGCTATAAAATAAAGATAACCCACACAAATATACACTTGATCACTTGATCACTTGACTTCTGTTAATCGTCGATTTGCTCGAGCAGGCGCCAGTAATGTCTCCATTTGTCCCTGTCAAGTGGTAGTGTAGCCCAATGGTGTCTGTTCATTCTAGGAACATAAAGAGCCTCAAACCAATCGTTCATGATCTTGACGAAGAAGTCTGACCATCTGGTAGGTGTGCAGCCACGCAATCAATCTTTTGATGTCCCGTGGAATCCAGTCGGTAACAGCTCTAGTCCAGCAGTCGTCTCTAAATCTCATTACGTGTCCAGCCCTTCTGATTTTCTACACCTTGGCAAACGAGACAGCGTCCCTGATTCTGTATCATCGACGTAGGTCGGAACTCTGGATTCTTTCTCTCATTTGAGTGAAACGTGATATTCCAAGCATAGCTCTTTCAATTCATCTTTGGGAGACCCAAATAGCATTCCCATCCTTTTTCCGTAGGGCACAGGTCTCTGAGGCATATGTTAATGCAGGAAGAACAGTGGAATCAAAGAGATGTGCCCGGAAGCGGAGGTTCTTCGTCCTCTTAGCTATTTCTTCGATGCTCTTGAAGGCGTTCCAAGCTGCTCTTTTCCTCCCACGCAGCTTGGGTGCCAGGTCATTTGTCATGTTGATTTCTCAACCTACGTATATATAACTGTTGCATTCGGAGATGGTGGTTTCGTTGAGAGTGAATGGAGCATCAGGAACGAGACTGTTTCTCATAAACATTGTCTTCATAAGATTCAGCTGTAGTCTGACCTTTCCACACTCACGGTCGAAGTTGGCCAGAATCTGTGCCGCTTGGCTAATGTTTGGTGTTATTAAAACAGTGTCATCAGCAAAGCGGAAGTGGTGAAGTACATCTTCCAGAAGGAAAATGGAGAAGATTATCCATGACATCTACTCAAATCTCTTCGATAGCCATGTCCACCTGCTGCCATACCAAATTCCACAGGATGGATATGTCGTTCCCAATGTTCTCCCTTCCAAAATCCAATATGCCATTTCATCAGTAAAGAAACGAACAGCACCTGTCCCAGACAAAGGTTAGACCTGAACACCTGAAGAACCAGCCGTGAATACTTATCAATATACTGGCTCAGCTCTTCACATGTTACTTGTCTGAATGCAAGGTTCCGTCCCAATGGAAAACCAGCAGGACTGTACTACTGTACAAGAAGGAAGACATCCACCACATTGGCAACTATCGCCCAATCTGCCTATTGTCTGTCATATACAAGCTGTTCACTCGAGTCATCCTAAATAGGATTGGCAGAACACTAGATGAAGGACAACCATGCGAGCAAGCCGGGTTCCGCAAAGGATTCAGCACCATCAACAATATCCACACGATAACCAAGCTCATTGAGGTTTCTCAGGAGTTCAAGATGCCGCTCTGTTTAACGTTCATTGATTTAAAGAAGGCCTTTGATTCTGTTGAGATGGAAGCGGTCATTGAAGCCCTAGCCAATCAGGGCATTCAAGCCCAATACATCAGGATCCTCCGTGAGCTGCATTGCGGATTCACTACCAGGATCTCACCATTCTACAAAGAAGTGATCGTTGATGTCAAGAGAGGGGTTCGGCAGGGTGATACCATTTCACCAAAACTCTTCAGTGGAACTCAAGAACATCATGCGACAAACTGGAAGGAATGGGAAGGAATGGGAGTGAAGATAGATGGTCTGCAACTGCACCACCTCTACACAAATATATCAGTCCAACAAAAAAGAGGACAAATCACTTTGTAAGTAGTGATAAACTTGACGGAAAGTTATTCCATAAGCCAGACCTGGAGATAAAAGCACATGCCATCAGATTTTATTTACTCTTGTGGATTCTTTTTCACCTACTTACGAGTTCTGTAGTAGACCACACTCCTTTGAGCGGCACCATACCTTTACCAATACACATACCCGTTTTTCCAATGTTCACTAGGTAAACTAAGTTATGTCTTTATGTCTCCCTAAACATCCATCTTGTTTGTTTAGAAAGTTTATCTTCCAAGGCTGATCAATGTCCTAAAACTTGAGACTTTTAGTTATGATTTCTAAACTTTATCTTGCTCTGACTCTTTCATCATGCTTAATCCATATATCATTTACACAGAATTTCATTGGGGTTGTCTAGATATATCTTACAAGTAAGTATATCTCAAGTAATTTAAAAATCTTTGTTTTTAAAAATTGTCTCATTTTTATATTAAATTTTTTAAATGTATAATTTCCTATGTATAGATTCACATCCTACTTATCATGAACACTGAAAACATATTTATTAACTTAGTTAATAAACTATCACCAGTTGAGGAATCTTATATTATTTACTACCCTGCTTCACTTGTGTGGATGGTAAAACTAATAATCATTCCACATAAAAACTATATCACTTATGATCAAACATAGGAGAGGTGAGGTGGCAGCGAGGGCTGAATTGACTAGTAATAATAGCATCTTAACTAAGTCATATAACTATTTAGGTTTCTTTGTCTCTTGTTTGTCATGACCAAAGTGGTCATACATCCAACATTCTCAGGATAGTTTTTTTTTATATAATTTGCTTGGAAAACGTCTTATCACTTTTTTTCACTTTCAATGGTTTATATGTTCAATTGTAGTATAACCCGTACTAGCTCATCTAAAGGCCAATTTCTCCGCATTTGTTTCAGCGAGCTTATGTCCTACATTCTGAAAACTTACGCAGAAACATATCTTTTATAAAAAAGGAAGCTTTATTTACTGTTAAATAAACAGTTGATTATAGTCCATGTTGCTGATATATAAATGGAAGGAATACTAAATGCTGAAATTGGGATAATAACCCAAAATACTTGATAGCCATACACCTATTATTGAGTTTATAGTTTCAAAGAAAACTGATCTTACAAAGTTTCATTACCATGGACCTAGAAAAAACATCTGTCAGCAGACTGTAGGAGATAAGTGAATGCTACTATATTCATCCCTTTGATGTAGCAAACTAAAACTAATACTAGAATACACACACACACACACACACACACACACACACACACACACAAACACACACACACATGCACACTCAGTTCCTAAAATTTGTCTTTTCCTGAGTAAATGTTATGGAGGTATACTCAGGTAAAGGAATAATGTTTTTACATATTTAATATTTTAGAACAATAAAATACCCTAATATTAGAAAAGTAAACAAATGAGAATTTGAAGTATAAATTAGAAAAGGTTTCTCTAGAGAATAAGCTTATTATTTCTTGCCTCCTAAAACATTTATGGAAAGAGCTGTATCATGCTTAAGACAAGGAGTTTCCAAGATGATTTTGCAGAAATTGAGTTCGTTCTTAACAAAAGTTAAGTGACATAAACAAATAAGATTATACGCTTAACAATCTTATCAATTGATTATTTAATTGGGGTGGAGCGATAGCACAGTGGTAGGCATTTTCCTTGTGCATGACCGGCTTGGCAGAGTCAGGTTCAATTTCTCCGCCCTGCTCGGAGAGCCCCACAAGCTACTGAGAGTATCTCCCTCATGCGGCAAAACCTGGCAAGATAACCGTGACATATTCGATATGCCAAACACAGAAACAACAAAGTCTCACAATGGAGTCGTTACTGTGCCAGCTTGAGCAAATCGATGAAAAATGGGACGACAGTGACAAGGGACAGTGATTATTTAACATATGGTAGGACAGATAATGCAAGAGGTAAGAAACTTGACTTGCAAGTAGTAAACTCAAGTTCAATCCCTGGTACCACTCATGGGACCCCAAATCCCAGCAGGAGTGATCCCTAAGCCCAGATCCAAGTGTAAGTCCCAAGGATGATAGAGTATTAGCACCTCACCCCTTGCCCCCCCAAAAAACAAAATTAAATAGCGTTTTATGTACCTGTTTTCCCCAATGTATCTCTAAATTGTATGGATCCTAGATAAACATTTTCTCAAACTTTGTACAATAGACTTTGTTAATTTCTATAAAATAAAAGTTAGAGGATTCAGAGAGATAATAAGGGGGTCTTTGAACATCTCTAACCCTGATTCATTGCCACCTCCCTGAGCACTGCCAAGTCTGGCCTGTGAGCAAAGGAGCAGCTTCCTCTCTGAAATACTTGTGACTACTTTTCAATAAAATGTTATTTGTACTGCTTAGCTTTTATATAATGTTTAAGTTATCCTCATATGTACAGTGAATTTTCATAATTTGACTTTCCCACTGGAATAAAAAATTCCAGTCCAAAGACCAAGGCTGATATTACTATTATTACTGTTACTGCTATGTTGTTTTTTGTTTTAATTATTATTAGTAAAACATCATGAAATACAGTTGTAGACTTACAAATTTTTGTGCTTAGGTTTAAATTATACAATGATCAAGTACCCATCCCTCCACCCGTGCCCATTTTCTACCACCACGGATCCTAGTATCCCTCCTGACCCCCATTCCACCCATCCCACTCTGCCTCTGTGGCAGGGCATTCCCTTTTGTTTTCTCTCTCCTTTTGGGTGTTGTGGTTTGCAAAAGAAACATTGAGTGGCAATCATGTTTGGTCTATAGTCTACTTTCAGCATGCTTCTCCCGTCCTGGGAGGATCCTCCCAACACCTTTATTTGGGGTTCCCTTCTTTATCTGAGCTCCCTTTTCCCCTAGCGTGTGTGGCTGGCCTCCAAGCCATGGAGTGAACCTCCTGGTACTTATCTCGGCTATTCTTGGGTGTTAGTCTCCTATTTTGTTACTTTATGTTTTTTTTAAATGGGGGGCATGGAGCGATATCACAGCAGGTAGGGTGGTTGCCTTGCACACAGCCAACCCGGGTTGGTTCCCAGCATCCCATATGGTCCCCTGAGCATTGCCAGGAGTAATTCCTGAGTGCAGAGCCAGGAGTAAACCCTGTGCATCGCCAGGTGTGACCCAAAAAGCAAAAAAAAAAAGCCCACACAAAAAAGTGGGCACTTTCAATTATATATCAGAGATCCTAAGATGTTTTTATATTTATTAGATGACTTCTATTACTATTACATAGATTTTTTGTAAAAGAATTCAAATAGATTTCCAACATTTTCATCATTCTTACATTCACTCAGTCATCACAAGCCTGAAATAATTCATTTTTTATATTGTAATTATTCCTCTTTTTTCCTTAGTGTATATTTCCTTTAGAAAATATAATTGACTTGCTTTCAGGTAAAGTGGAGAAGAGAAAGACACAGAGAGGAGAAAGTCAAAGTTAAGTTCAGTGATCAATCACGAAACCCAGTCATGATTCTTAGTCATATACCAGTTCATTAATATTAACTTGTTCATTTAGAAAGAATGTATTGCTCTTCAAGGGCAATAGAAAGTATCGGAAAGCAATCTAGTGTAGAGAAGAAAATGAAACATAATTAGTGATAAATCACAAGACTTAATGTTATCAATTACTACCTAGTTGACCCTGAACAATTTTCTTAACCTTTGAAAACCTCAATTTCTAAAATCTTGAAGTGGGATCATTAACTAATAGTTGTAAGAAAAATGTCATATGGTACAGTAATAGGATTTAAAGAAGACATGGGATAAATATGTCCAGCATCAAAGGGAAAGTAAATTTTCAAAAATCTGGGCTGGAATGATAGCACAGCGGTAGGGCGTTCACCTTACAAGCGGCCAACATGGCCAACCCGAGTTCGATTCCTCTACCCCTCTCCGAGAGCCCGGCAAGCTACCGAGAGTATTCGATATGCCAAACACAGTAACAACAAAGTCTCCAATGGAGACGTTACTGGGCCCGCTCGAGCAAATCAACGATCAACGGGAGGGCCTTTACCTTTATAATGTGTTCATTTTATATGTATCCTAGTAGCTCTTAGACTCAAAGCAAAATGAATAGTCAATTGAAAAGAATACAGAAAAAGAAATCTGCTAATATTCAAGGAATATCTAAGTACTTACTAATGTGCTTATCCCCTCACTCATTTTGTTTTGTTTTTGTTTGTGAGCAAGACACAATGATGCTCAGGGGTTATTCCTGGTTCTGCACTCAGGAATTACTTCTGACAGTTCTCAGGGGACCGAATGGAATGTCAGGGATTGAAGTCGGGTTGGCTGCATAGAAGGTCAGCATCCTTCTTGCCTTACTGTTTCTCCTGCTCCAATCTTCTCTGTCTTACTTCAAAGACAGTTCCATCTGTAAAGATGGCTGCTTTCTTTTAGCCAGTAATGTTTGATCTCCCAGTCCCTAGAGATACAGATGGAACTTTATTCTTTTTACCTTCACTCGTTGATTTCTAGTTGAGTTCTTCTTGGATATTTCAAAAGCTCTTCCCTTTTGTAGATTATGTATATTTTGAGATTAATTTTTTGTACTTTAATTTTTGACAGCTTTCGAATTTTGAAATTATTATTCAGAATTTTAGATACATGTAGTTGACTTTTTATCACTTGTCAGCAGTTATAAAGCACTTTTAAAACTTGTTTACCATTATAAATAGTATATTACTTAATGCAAAATCAGTACATAGTTTCTTCTAGGAAGAAACAACGGCTCCCTTCTTTTCAGCAATGCCCTGATCTTTCCTATCACTTGTTCTTCTCAGAGTTGACTATGATCCCCATTCCCTTTTTCCTTCTTGCTTGGAAAGTCAACCTATGTTTTAGCTCAGGATCACATATAACAATGTAGTAAAACTGAAAATACTTGAATTCAATTAAAACACACTCTTTTTTTTTACAGGGCATTAGGATCTTTATTTCCTTTTTTATCCTCTTGTTTTCTTTACTTTTTATTTCTTTGTATTGCCTTTTTTTCTTTTTTAAAATTTTTATCTTTTATTTCTTTATTTTTTATTTTTAGTGAAACACCATGAGGTACAGTTGTAGATTTACAATTTTTTGTGCTTGGGTTTCGATTATACAATGATCAAATACCCATCCCTCCACCAGTGCCCATTTCCCACCACCATGGATAATATCCCTCCCACCCCCATCCCTCCCATCTCACCCTGCCTCTGTGGCAGGGCGATCCCTTGTGTTCTCTCTCTCCTTTTGAGTGTTGAAAACACACTCTTGATTGAAATAAATCTCTAGAAGCTTTCAAAAAAGGAGAAACATTGAGTTCATATATTCAAGATGTTCATATATTCATATATTCAAGATTCATGCATGTATGTGTATATATGTGTATAAATGAATATATACATGTTTGTGTGTGTATATTCTTAACATATTAACAATTCTCAAGCATATTTTACAGCATTACTTGAAAACAGTTAAATATTAAAATGAAGGTTTAAAAATATATCTTTTGGGTCTCTGAGAGACAGTGCAGGGGTTTCCTGTGTGTGGTCACTCCTTGTTTGATCCCTAAGAATCACATGGTCCCCTGAGCACTGCCAGGAGTGATCTCTGGTCAATAGCCAGGAATAAGCTCTGCATACCACATAACAGACACGCAAAAAACATTTGGAGAAAAAAATGATAAAATTGTTTAGACAAATAGTTTTCTTCTTTCAGTAATAACTGAGAGCTATTTATTTTGGTCATGTAATCAATGCAGATATCAAATATCCCTATATATCTGAATAATATCTGGGTAGAAAATTACCTCCTTGAGTAGTCCTGTCTTCAACACGGTGACAATTATTTAGAAGTTTACTTCTCTCAGTAATTTTCTCAGTGATAGATAAAATATAAGTCCAACTGCTATGATGAATGTTCAACAAATGACACATTTTGTTGGTCCTACTTACTAATAAAACATAAGTACATTTCTTTGAGCTTCAAATTTATTTAAGTATGACCATGACAAGGATGGTACCCCTGACACTGTCATGCCTGACCTGTTTATATCAGCAGGCCCATCTCCAGTCTCGATAGTTTTACTCATCACACCTCACACTAAACTCTGAGCACAAAGTCAGGTGTGGTCCCAAGGACAGAACGAGTTATGGCCCAAATAGTAAAAAAGTAAATAAATAAAAAGGGGTGGTGATAACTGTAAACAAAGCCATAAATGTCAATACCAGTATAAACACAATACTTTTACTATGTTTTTAATAATAAAAATATATAATTTATATAATTTCT
Organism: Sorex fumeus; assembly: GCF_029834395.1. Lineage (NCBI taxonomy): Eukaryota > Metazoa > Chordata > Mammalia > Eulipotyphla > Soricidae > Sorex > Sorex fumeus. The sequence goes on from NW_026606063.1 coordinate 2,753,085, forward strand.
AAAAAAAATGGTAAAAACAGAATCTTCAGCCTCCTAATTCTTGGTAAAGGCAGATACATTTATAGAATCACACTTGCATTGTTTTTCTTTAAAATGAACAATATTTTTACTTGATAATTTTCTTTTTTCACATGTAAGAAAGAATGCCTGGGGATGTAATCTTCGACCTTTTCTGTCACCAACACTTACTACATCTCAGACAAGGTCCTGCTTCTGACTCTTATTGTATTTTGCTGGGCTGGAGCGATAGCACTGCAGGTAGGGCATTTGCCTTGCACGCAGCCGACCTGCTGACCCCGGTTTGATTCTTCCACCCCTTTTGGAGAGCCCGAAAAGCTACTGAGAGTATTTCCCCCGCATGGCAAAGCCTGGCAAGCTACCTGTGACGTATTCAAGATTCCAAACACAGTTACAACGAGTCTCACAATGGAGGCATTCCTGGGCCTGCTCGAGCAAATAGATGAACAATGAGAGGACAGTGCTATAGTGCTTTCTGATCACTGACTCTGCATAAAAGATCATTGAAAGGTTAAAGAAATGCAATCAATAATGGTGAGGAGTGCCATTTCAAAGATCAACATATGATACCAGGAGGCCCAGCTCTCATCTCACACCTCTGCTCTCCTTGCAGCCATAGGTTAAGCTCCTGTCTGACATTCCCAAGGTCTTTGGGGGGGGGGGGGGTCAGAAGCATCTTCCCCTGCCTTTCAGAGGAGTCCCAGCAGCCTCCGGGCCTGACCTCCCTATATCAGCAGACCCAACTCTGGTCTCCTGAGAGATAACTTTACTCATCACACCTCACACTGCTCACCATTATACTCCCTCTCACTGGGTGCAAATGTGCAGGGAAGAAAAAGACCAACACCTAGCCTGATACCTAGCCTAATGTACACTCAGAGATTTCCAGAAGGGCTATGAACGAAGATTCCCCCTCAGCAGAGCAGGAGCCAAGCAGTCACCACAGGGAAAACACAGCCTAGAAGCCCACAAAACCTAGCGAGTGGAAGTAATAATATGTAGAGCTCTACCCATACCAATCAACTCTGCAAACAATATAGAATGATTTTAGTGACACTCTGTTGAAGACATTCAATGAGCTCAAAGAAGCGATGCTACAGAGGTCAGCAAAGCAAAAGGAAAGAAAGTGAGAAGGAGGGAAGGAAGGAAGGAAGGAAGGAAGGAAGGAAGGAAGGAAGGAAGGAAGGAAGGAAGGAAGGAAGGGAAAGAAGGGAGGAAGGGAAGAAAAGGAGAAACGAAGGAAGGAAGGAGGGAAGGGAGGAAGGAAGGAAGGAAGGAAGGAAGGAAGGAAGGAAGGAAGGAAGGAAGGAAGGAAGGGAGGGGGATGGAAGGAAGGAAGGAAGGAAGATGGAAGGAAGGAAGGAAGGAAGGAAGGAAGGAAGGAGAAGGGAAGGGAAGGGAAGGGAAGGGAAGGAAGGAAGGAAGGAAGGAAGGAAGGAAGGAAGGAAGGGAGGAAGGGAAGAAAGGGAGAAACGAAGGAAGGAAGGAGGGAAGGGAGGAAGGAAGGAAGGAAGGAAGGAAGGAAGGAAGGAAGGAAGGGAGGGGGAGGAAGGAAGGAAGGAAGGAAGGAAGGAAGGAAGGAAGGAAGGAAGGAAGGAAAGGGAAGGGAAGGGAAGGAAGGAAGGAAGGAAGAAAGAAAGAAAGAAAGAAAGAAAGAAAGAAAGGGAAAAAGAAGGAAGGAAGGAAGGAAGGAAGGAAGGAAGGAGAAGGGAAGGGAAGGGAAGGGAAGGAAGGAAGGAAGGAAGGAAGGAAGGAAGGAAGGAAGGAAGGAAGGAAGGAGAAGGGAAGGGAAGGGAAGGGAAGGGAAGGGAAGGAAGGAAGGAAGGAAGGAAGGAAGGAAGGAAGGAGGGAAAGAAGGGAGGAAGGGAAGAAAGGGAGAAACAAAGGAAGGAAGGAGGGAAGGGAGGAAGGAAGGAAGGAAGGAAGGAAGGGAGGGGGAGGAAGGAAGGAAGGAAGGAAGGAAGGAAGGAAGGAAGGAAGGGAGGGGGAGGAAGGAAGGGAGGGGGAGGAAGGAAGGAAGGAAGGAAGGAAGGAAGGAAGAAAGAAAGAAAGAAAGAAAGAAAGAAAGAAAGAAAGAAAGGGAAGAAGAAGGAAGGAAGGAAGGAAGGAAGGAAGGAAGGAAGGAGAAGGGAAGGGAAGGAAAGGAAGGAAGGAAGGAAGGAAGGAAGGAAGGAAGGAGAAGGGAAGGGAAGGGAAGGGAAGGAAGGAAGGAAGGAAGGAAGGAAGGAAGGAAGGAAGGAAGGAAGGAAGGAGAAGGGAAGGGAAGGGAAGGAAGGAAGGAAGGAAGAAAGAAAGAAAGAAAGAAAGAAAGAAAGGGAAGAAGAAAGAAGGAAGGAAGGAAGGAAGGAAGGAAGGAAGGAAGGAAGGAAAAAAGGAGAAGGGAAGGGAAGGGAAGGAAGGAAGGAAGGAAGGAAGAAAGAAAGAAAGAAAGAAAGAAAGAAAGAAAGAAAGAAAGAAAGAAAGAAAGGGAAGAAGAAAGAAGGAAGGAAGGAAGGAAGGAAGGAAGGGGATAAAGAAATAAAGAAAGAGAAGGAAGGAAGGGAAGAAAGGAAGAAAGAAAGAAGAAATAGAGGAAGAAAGAGAGTTGAAAGAAAGAAAGAAAGAAAGAAAGAAAGAAAGAAAGAAAGAAAGAAAGAAAGAGCCCAAAATGAGAAAACTCCAATCAGAAATTATTGGAATTTAAAGTATGGTAGATGACATAAACGACTCAATAAGTGCTCTGAGCAGCAGAATAACTGCTAAGAAAAAGATTGAGGTGCTCCTAGATGAGATGGAGGAAAACAGCAAAGTTGAGGAAAATGTCTGAAAAAATTGAACAGCACACCAGAAAACCGGGATGAGTTCAAATGGAACAATGTAAGAATCATCAAATTCCCTGAAGCAAATTTGATGAAAGAGAGTTAAGAGAGTGGACACCAAAATCTGAGTGACTCCAAGGGTCCCAACATAATAGACCCAAATAGAAAAACTCCAAGAGACATTTTAATTAAAATGACAAAGGTCAGAGACAGAGACACAATATGGGGAGGAAAAAAGACAATGAAATAAACACCTCACAGGAATACGCTCTCCAGTCAGATCATCACTCAGCCTTGAAGCGAAAATGCAGAGCTTCTTAGGCAACCATTTCAGAAATTAGAGTCGGTAAACCTGTTTTATGAGAATCTTTAAAGAATATCTTTAAAATTAAGGATAAATTCCTCAGCACTTTGCCTTGAGCATGGAATTCTCTTGCATAGCTTAGGGTTGCCTTCTACTAGATTAAAAAAGGATTTTATCTATAATCTGATACTTTCTGACATACAGCTAATAATCTCTTTTAAGGATTAAATTCACTTTTATACTTTTATGAACCTATTTAGACTTCCCCCTTAAAATGTTTTAAATTTTTTTTCAATTTTACTAAATTGTTTATTTGTAGGATATAATTCATGTAAATTTTAAAATGTGTTAGCACAGAATTTTTTCATACTAAGGGGCTGGAGCGATAGCACAGCGGGTAGGGCGTTTGCCTTACAAGCGGCCAGCATGGCCGACCCGAGTTCGATTCCTCCGCCCCTCTCGGAGAGCCCGGCAAGCTACCGAGAGTATTCGATATGCCAGACACAGTCACAACAAAGTCTCCAATGGAGACGTTACTGGGCCCGCTCGAGCAAATCGACGATCAACGGGAGGGCCTTTACCTACCTTTTACCTTTAAGTAAAAGTAAAGTAAAGGCCCTCCCGTTGATCATCGATTTGCTCGAGCGGGCCCAGTAACGTCTCCATTGGAGACTTTGTTGTTACTGTGTTTGGCATATCGAATACGTCACGGGGAGCTTGCCAGGCTCTGCGGTGCGGGCGAGATACTCTCGGTAGCTTGCCGGGCTCTCCGAGAGGGGCGGAGGAATCGAACTCGGGTCGGCCATGTTGGCTGCGTGCAAGGCAAACGGCCTACTGCTGTGCTATCGTTCCAGCCCGTTTTCATACTATTACATTTTTTTAAAAAAATTATATACCATTAAAAGTGACATACACTTTTTTGAAAAAAAACTTTTTATTTTTATTTTTGGGCCATACCGGTGGTGTTCAGAGCCTACTCAGTATGCTCAGGGATCACGGCTACTGGACTCAGGAAACCGTCTGAGATTCTAGGGAAGGAATCCATGTGGGTTTCCTACAAGGCAAGGACCCTACCCACTGTGCTACGTCTCGGGTCTCCTATGGGGGAAAATAATCTTTATATCAATTTTTTATTGATTTATATTTTGTGCAATTTCAGGAGTGTTGTGTGTGCATGTGTGTGTGTGTGTGCTTTTCTAGGTGTACCCATGTCCACAATATTTTTTTTATAAAATCATATATGTGATATAATGCAACATTTTAAAAGAACAACAAAAGGTCAGTTATCGGAACTAAAGATTTTATCACTAGAGCTAAACTTACATGGTAGGGGGGATCTGGGGAGGGTCCTTGGGATTCTGGTAGAGGAAAACAGTGCTCTGGTAATTAATTTGTTTGATGTGGCAATGATGCATGTATAAAAACTATAATTAATATTGCAAATTCCAGTGCCTTGGTAAAAAAGGGAAACATTAAAAAAAAAACCCTAAATCTGTGATTTCTAAATTTCATTTACTGCAGAACAGAAAGATTTGTCTCACTATAGTGTTGTTATACAAACTTTCATGAAGAAGTTTCTGAACAATATCTATCCATTTTTCTGATTTTCCTCTTGCTTCCTTAGTTCACACACTTTGAAGCAACTTTCTACTTACTAAGTGCATTTGAGGAATCTGTGTGTGCAGAAAATAATTAATGCTTATGTTTCTCAGGCTGTTTCAAATTAATGTGGCGTGGGCTAGGAAGGGGAGACGTCACTGTGTCTCTGATGATCTTCCTGATCAATGAATTCTGTTAAATGATCTCTGTGAAGGACATCCTTCGCTCCCTGCTCACAAAAACAGAATTCGGAATAGCATTGTTTTTAGTATATGGAATTCAACAGATGGTACGAAATGAACGGTATTTTAAATCGTTTCCTGAGGGTAGATCTCCAGCTTAGATTCCTTCTCAGCCAGCATCGACTTTCACTGTGCTCATTCATTTTAACACAATCACGTGAGCAGAGGAAGATGCACGTTTTCCTAGAAGATGTCATTTGGAAAATAGCAAACATAACGTGTAAGTAAGAATTCCCCAAAGTCTGCTCTTTTTCTTCTTTGATCTCAGTTCTTATGTTAATTGATCATATTCGGTATTGGATTCCAGATGGTGACAACTGACCATTTAGCAGTTGAGTTCACTGGATTTGTGTGTGTGTGTCTATGTATGTATTTATATTATTATTAACCATCAATACATCCTTAACAGAATTCTCTCACCTTTGTTGTCAGTCTGAAATTTCTGTTTGGAGGAGAGGAAAGAATGAAAGAAGTGGGGAATTCTTCACTTGGTGCTTAGGAGTCTGCGAAGTCTTTATTGGTACTCAACACCTCCTAGTTTCTTCATAAGAAGAAAAGGTCAATTTATCACAGAGCCCATATTGAAAAATATCTACTTCAAATGCACTCAAAGGACTTTCCGTTGTTTTATTGCAATTTCCGAATAGCTTCATGTCACAGAAAATAATATGAACTAAACAAGGTAGAAACTTTTTAAATTTGTGGGATGCTACCTTGAAAAAGATGATGGGGGCATAAATAGGGTCTATTCTGCTATTGTCATCTGGATTATAGTGAGAGCCTCCAGGTATATAAAATATACACGAATCATATATCAGCAATACATAATTTTACTCCTACAATTCAAGAACAAGGTTAATAGAACCAAACACACAACATGAACGTTTTCCATATAAAATGTGTATAAAAGTTTTAGTGAGAAAATTTTCATGTCATATTAGCTGAAATAAAATCTTTTAGTATGCTTTGAACAATGGTAAAACTAAAGGTTATTTACCAAAAAAACTTCTGAGTTAAAAACTTACTTATAGAAAGTTTTTAACACATTTTCTTTCTTTCTTTCTTTTTTTTTTTTTTTTTGATGAGGTATCACACCTAGCAGTTCTCAGGGATTATTCCAGGGTCTGTACTGGGGATTGCTTCTGGCAGTGCTTGGTGGGTGTTTCAGAGCCTAGATCAGCTGTGTTAAGCAGTGCTCTCACCCACTGTACTGTTTCTCCAACCCAGGAAGGTTTTAACCTTATATAAAAGTTAATAGAAATGATCTCAAGTAGCCCTTTTTTAAAAAAAAATCGAATATTTCAAATATTTTCCTCTTTGTTTCTTCTACACTCAAAATAGATACAGAAAGCTTCATTTGTGTCACTGTCACTGTCCTCCCATTGTTCAAGGATTTGCTCCAGCGGGCCCAGTAACATTGTGAGAATTGTTGTTACTGGGTTTGGCATATGGACTACACCACAGGGAGCTTGCCAGGCTTTGTCATGTGGGCGAGATACTCTCTATAGCTTGCCAGGCTCTCCAAGAGGGGTGGAGGACTCTAACTCGGGTCAGCCCGGTTGACCACATTCAAATTTGTGGGATGCTACCTTGAGAAAGATGATGGGGATATACTATATGGGGCTATACTATACTTAGGGGTTACTCCTGGCTCTTCACTCAGGAATTACTCCCGGCAGTGCTGGGGACCATATGGGATGCTGGAGATTGAATTTGGCTCAGCTGCTTACAAGGTGAATGCCCTACCCGCTGTGCTATCGCTCCAGCCCCATCAGTACTATATTCTAATTTTAAAGAATTCTTTATCATGAAAGCAAGTAGTAAGAAATATGAACATTTCCACAAATGAAGGGGATGGAGTGATAGCACAGCAGGTAGGGCATTTGCCTTGTGTGTGGCTGACCCGAGTGACTTCTCTGCCCCTCTTGGAGAGCCCGGCAAGCCACCAAGAGTATCTCGCCCTCGTGGCAGAACCTGGCAAGCTCCCCATGGCGTATTCAATATGCCAAAAACAGTAACAACAAGTGTCACAATGGAGACATCACTGGTACCCACTCAAGCAAACCGATGAACAATGGGAGGACAGTGATACTGTGCTACAGTACTGAGAATTACATGATTACATGTGCCATATATACAGCTTGCTCCTGTACTGCAGAAACATCTTTCTAAAACTGGTGTCTATTTTATTTGACCATTACTTTAAGTATGCCTCTACATAGAAAATAATAAAACTGACTTCATGAGAATGCTGACTATAAGCCTGCACTTTAGATTTCGGAAGCTGAATCTTTTGTGTTTGGTAAATTGAAAGTGAACTATAAATTTATTTTCAATACTTGTTGAATCAACCTTTCGTCCCCTTTAAGAAAGGTATAATATAGTGCCCCATTGGGGCAAATTGAGGAAGTTTTCACTTCACTTTGTCTCTTGGAGGAAATTAAAAATAGTGGAATTGACCTGGGTCCATTGGAAATCAGAAAATGCTGTCCTGGTTTGCTACTCTGTCTCTTCCTAGACTGGCATAATCCCTCTCTAGTCCCTTCTCGTGTCAATGTGATGCATTGAAGGACACATTAAATTATGGGACCAGAATATAGTCCAGGAGGTAGAGTCAGATCATTGAAGAGTTTTGAAAGCAATGTTGATTCCATAGAGATATAAGAAAATTATCTGACATTCAGACTAAATAATATTAATCAATGTTTCCCATAAGTCAGTAGTTTCCAGGTGGCATTCCAGCTGTTTGCTATCCACTGATTAACTTATTACTCCTGGCTACCCTCTCATATAGCTATCATTTCTATCCTTATTTTGTATCTGAGGAAAAGAACAAAACTGAAAAATGTGTGTAGAAAATGAATAGGAAAATTAGGATCAGAACTCAGGTAGTCTAACATTGGGCATCCCCATGGTGGCATGTAGCCCTCCGCCCTCAGACACTTGGTCAGTATCCACACAAACATCAGAATGAGGAGAACATATCAGAGAAGAAGCCACCAGGAAATTCGGTGATAAAAAACAAAATCTGTAGGACTGTGGATATAAATAAAAAGAAAGTTAATGTTAAATGAGAGAAAGAATCCGGAGTTCTGACATCCGTCGACGATCAAGGATCAGGGACGCTGTCTCATTTGCCAAGATGTCGAAAATCAGATGGGCTGGTCACGTAATGAGATTTAAAGATGACCGCTGGACTAGAGCTGTTACCGACTGAATTCCACGGGATGTCAAAAGACCGCGTGGCCGCCCACCTACCAGATGGTCAGACTTCTTCGTCAAGATCATGAATGATCGGTTTGAGGCCCTTCATGTTCCCGGAGTGAAGAGATGCCATTGGGCTACACTAGCACGAGACAGGGACAAATGGAGACGTTACTGGCGCCCGCTCGAGCAAATCGACGACTAACGGGAAGTTAAGTGATTAAGTGATTAATGTTTTGGCAATGCATAGTCTGTGTGTGAAGTAAAGCACATGTTCTGATGAACGTGTCAATGATAAATGGAAGAATAACCACCCAGACAGGTTCTTGGAATGAGGCCTCAGTTTTATCTCTTATCCCCTGGAGACCCAACCCTGAATCCAGAGGATCAGAGACCTACACATCCATCTTTCTGGAAATCAGGATGCAGGGTGCAGAGAGACTAATTCAGCAGCCTTTTCCATTTGTGTCTATTCATAGTCCTCAGTTATACTAGAACTCCCTACTTTTTAGACATTGCTACCCTGCTCGATGCACAGTATTTTACTTATTATTCATTCTCTCAAAAGCCCAGTCACAAGGGTTTGTTCCACCACTTGCATGTGCAGGTCTTGTGCCAGATAAGGGCAAAGTATTTTGAAGAAGACAAAAGAAATCTGCAACAGCATTAGTTTTTCTATTGGAGGAGGGCAGACAGTAGAGAGAGAAAAGGAAGGAGAAAAAGAGAAAGGAACAAAGAAGAAGGAAGAGAGGGAAAGAAGGAAGGAGGGAGAGAGAAAGGGGAGGGAAATATGGAATAAAAGAGGGGGAAGAGAAGAAAGAATGAAATGAGAATGAAAATACAAGGAGAGAAAGAAATCAATGTATCACTGTCATCCTGTTGTTCATCGATTTCCTCAAGCAGGCTCCAGTAACGTCTCCTTCGACCTAGCCCTGAGATTTTAAAAAGTGCCACATTTGAGGCTCTTTCAGGCTGAGGAGAATGAGACCCATCATTGTTACTGGTTTTTGGTATATTGAATACGCCACGGGGAGTTTGCCAGACTCTGCCGTGTGGGCAGGATACTTTTAGTAGCCTGCCAGGTTCTCCAGAGTAAGAACTAGATAATAAGAGGTTATGCGGCCTCTTATAATTATAATTATAATAAAGTTCAAAGCTTGGTGTTTCTGTGGAAGAGATCAGGTCGTAGAGAATCAGTCAGAAGGCTGGATTAGGCAGTGTAGTTAAAGAAGACCCTTCTGAAGGGGTGATACGGAACTTCAGTCTTCATTTTCAGGCAAGGGATGGCAGGATGTTGAAGAACAGGTTTCCAAAAAGGGACAACCAGCTAATGCAAAGACTCCTAATTCTGAGTAGTGGTTTCAGTCTCTCTTCCCTACGTTGAAGACTTCCTCTGATGGGAATTGAAGGTAAATAAGTTCAGTGTTCTCCAAAAGCACTGTAGCACTGTAGCAATGTCCTACCATTGTTCATCAATTTGCTCGAGGGGGCCCAGTAATGTCTCCATTGTGAGACTTTGTTGTTACTGTGTTTGGCATCTTGAATACGCCGCAGGTAGCTTTCCAGGCTTTGCCCTAGCGCTGTGCTATCACTCCAGCCCATAAAGCAACCCAGAAAATTGTTTTTCGCAGCTTCCTTTGCATTCAGATACAAGCAGTGACCAAGCTTCATCCTGCAGCCAGCCCAGAGGCGGTGGGTCGCTGTGCTCAGGACAAGGAAGCTGTTCTCTCCGCTTGGTGCCTTCACTCTCCATCACAGCTGTCAGTGACAGGGACGGCATTTGTGTCCTCACAGGTATGCGACTATGCCCTGAGCATGCTCAGTGTGGCCCCAGCAACTGTTGAGCATGTTCGTCAGTTTCTGGCAAAAGCTCACTTGAAATCACGGTTCTAATTTCCTCTTTACAGAAGCTCCCTGGCATAGTTTTAGTATGGGTTTTATTTTATTGGTTAAATTCATCCCCACCCCCAAGGTCCTTCTAAGCATCTGTGAGCCTAATGTTTTCTGCTTCATTAAGAAAAGTCAGATTAGGGGCTGGAGAGATAGCACAGCGGGTAGGGCGTTTGCCTTGCACGCGGCCGACCTGGGTTCAATTCCCAGTGTCCCATATGGTCCCCTGAGCACCGCTAGGAGTAACTCCTGAGTGCAGAACCAGGAGTAACCCCTGTGCATAGCCAGGTGTGACCCAGAAAGCAAAAAAAAGTCAAATTATTAATATTAAAAACTGTTTATTGTTAAAAACCCTCATTGGTTTTGGTTATATTTAGTTCGGGGACAAAATTAACACCAGTGTGGTTTTTCTATTCGTCCCTAACTAAATCATGTTCCAAAGTTCTGTCTTTTTTTCTAGAGTTATTCATTATTGAACTTTACCTTTCCATCTTTCTCCAAATTCAATCACGAGCAGGTAATTCAGGTGGGTAGAGAGGAACGGAGTGGAATCCCCTCTTCAGATCATTAGCTCTCTCTTGCCCTTTCATACATAAGTCACCAGTAACACCTACTTATGCTTTTATTTACCGAAGTCAAGTCTTTCAAGCATAACATTGAGTTATTCTAGAAATCATGGCATTCTTGGGTAAAATAGGGCCAGAGAATATTTTTAACTCCAATAATTTAGGGAAATATGAAGAAACAGAGACCCTCTGCCTTCTTCCCCCAGTCTCCATTGGCTCAGCAATTACATCTATAAGTCACACCCTGCCGGCACCAGATAATCTCCTCATCAGCCACCCTCCAGTACTCAGGATGCTCCTCCCAGACAGGAGTATAAAAGGAGGTTCCCAGAACCATGCCACCAGACTCCATGCCAGGCTTTGAGGTAGGTAAGAGACCTCCCAAGGGACCAAGAGACCCAGCCCCAGCACCAACCTCTACTACCCAACCACCACTATGCTCTCAGGCTACTTTCCAGATCATTCGGCCACTTTGCAGCCGTGGCACACATTATAAGATACCTCCTAACCATTTTCCACAATTACTACACCATGTTTGATGGAGTTCAGACAGTAGGCAACTAATTGTAGAGAAAAATATATAAATATATGCCTCTCGGAGAACCCGGCAAGCTACCAAGAGTATCCCACCTGCCCAGGCAGAGCCTGGCAAGCTCTCCGTGGCATATTTGATATGCCAAATACAGTAAGGAAAACAGGTCTCATTCCCCTGGCTCTGAAGGAGCCTTCAATCATTGGGAAAAGAAGAGATTGCTAAAATCTCAGGGCTGGGATGAATAGAGACATTGCTGGTGCCCACTCAAGTAATTCACAATCAGTGGGATGACAGTGATACAGTAATGAAGGAGTAACCAATTTGACATTATGCTATACCTGAGACGGAAGAATGAAAGAGAGTTCACATACCTGAAACCCTTAATTGACAGACACATGATCTAGAGAAAGAGAGAATCTAGGAACCCATTCTCTCAAACATCACTTAAAACGAACAAACATTTAAACAATGTGTTATATCTGTTTGTTTGAACCATTTACTTTTGAGTTCAGACTGCTAAGAACAAATTATAACTATTCTTAAACATAAATAAGAGATTAATTTTGTTATCGCTTTTCTTAGAAATACATCCTTCAATGCAGTTCATAATGCTTTACAAGCAATACCATGGGCACAAATGCTTTTAAAGTAGTTTGATAAACACAATTTAAAAACTACCAGGGGCATATTTTAGACAGAGCTATTGACCTTATAAAATACTTCCATGAGTTATTTCTAAACATTTAAAAGTAATACACACAGAAACACACATTTGATATCAGAACTCAGTACAGACAGAATGTTAGACACATTTAGAAAAACAAGGCAATGATACCGTGAATACCTTCTTAGTTTCAAAATGTACACTTAACATGGAGCTGGAGCAATAGCACAGCAGGTTGGGTGTTTGCCTTGCATGTGGCCGACCCAGGTTCAGTTCCTCCATCCCTCTTGATGAGCCCAGCAAACTACTGAGAGTATCCTACCCACACGGCAAACCCTGGCAAGGTTCTCGTGGCGTATTCGATATGCCAAAAACAGTAACATTTCTCACAATGGAGATGTTACTGGTGAAAATCCGTGAATAGTGGGAGGACAGTGCTACAGTGCTACACTTAACATGATCATAGAGTATAGTTTCATTTAGAAGAAATTCTCCCTCCACCAATATGTCAGAGACTTCTCCTATCTAATCCTTCTTCAATCTAACTAAGTGCAACTCTGTAGACCAAGTCTCCAGTTCTGTTGTCATTACATACTTGTCCATCTAATTCCAAAGCACCAAGGAAGCATCCTGCCTGGCAAACTTGAAAAACCTAAGACTGTGGTTCTGTCATAGCAGATGGGTTGGCTGCTTTGCTCAAGGAACTATCTTCATACCAAAGTTTCTACGGGAAGAAAAGCTTTTTCCAAGTTCTAAACAATCTACGATCAAACAACTTTACAGATCAGTTTGCACATAAATTATTTCTTGGCTTTCCTTGTTTCAAAATTTCAGTGTTTTGGTTTTATTTTATTTTATTTTTGTAATGTATACATCCCCATTTTTGCCCACCTTCTCATAAACCTTAGCTGATGAGTTACTCTGTTAGATAACAAGTCCAGCACTTTAGCACTGTCCTCCCATATTTCATCGATTTGCTCGAGCAGGCCCAGTAATGTCTCCCTTGTGAGACTTGTTGTTACTGTGTTTGGCATATGGAATACGTCACGGGGAGCTTTCCAGGCTTTGCTGTGCTGGCGAGATACTCCTGGTAACTTGCTGGGCTCTCCGAGAGGAATCGAACCAAGTTTTTCCTGCAACTTTTGAAAAACTCAATTGTCTAAGAGCACAGGAGTCCAGATAATCCATCCAGTATCTTTTCCATAGATCTTACCAAAAAGGTACTAGAATAATTCTGAATGTGATTTAAAGAGATTCTTACAAAAAAATGATTTGATCAGTTTCTTTTCTTAAAACAAGCTCAAACCTTCTACACATTCCTTTACATTCATTCTGTAACTTTCATTCATTCTTACAACAAAACATTTGATCAATTCCTTTTCCTGAAACACAGCCTCAAACCTTCTACACATTCCTTCGCATTCAAGTACAGCAAGTTATGATTTCTCTATTCAGATTCACACTGCAGCAAAACTCTTGTGTGTCTGATGAAAACATCTATTTTCTGGTGCATAAAATCCAAAGTTGAAGCTAACATATGTGGCTACACTGCAGGACATTTCTTTTCAATGTTGTAGGAAGATAGTTTTAGAAATTAACTTCTAAAGTATAATGATTTATTTTTAAACACCAATTTGAATAGCATTTAATGACTTTTTGCACTATTTTACACCTACTTTTAACAGCAAAGGAGTTAAAAGAAACATTTATTCTTATCTATACAATATCCTTTCAGTAAACCTTGTGAAATGCTCATTAAAAGTCTTTCCTGTTTAGAAACAACAGTGCATTAATAGGAATGCAATTAAGTACTTATTGCTTTTGTCATTTAAAGTAAGTTAACCAGATGGCATAAAACCCTCCAAAAGAGATTTTAAACATACAATGGAGATTTAATTAATATGCACCAGTTAACTCATTAAATATATAGCAACTAGCTCATTAAACTTAAGGTAAATACTTATTTGAGATCAATTGTATATTCTTTGTTTTGCATTTATCTTCATTTAGCGTCACTGGTCATGAAACAAATGGTGATTTGTAAAAGCTTAGACATTTTAAGTATGAATGTCTTTATATTATACTGCTCATATTTCTTCTTCAAAGCCAAATTGGAAGATTTGATATGATTTCCACAAAAAAGCAGACTTCAGTGATTACAAGATAATAGTAGCATCAACTAAAATAAGTTTAATTTTCCAGACTTAATTGGATACAAAATCATTGTGTGTCAGATTATGATCTCTTCTCCATCTGCTATTAGTACCATAAAATAATTTCACAATAATTATCAATAATTATTAAATTTGCCTACATTACATCTTTGTGCTACTTGTGGCAAATTTGAGTCATGCACTTTTGATCAAAGAATGGTTATTTTTTAATGTTGGTAAAAAGAATTGACTCCCCAGAAGAAAAAGTTGTCCTAGGGGCCTCATAAATTGTATTACAAATGTTTTTTTGGGGCTCACTTATCAACAATGGGGCAGATCACCTGACTCCTGACTATGTAACTAGGTGGTGTAGGTAACTTGGATTAAGAGGGAAGGCATAATTTAGGAGACAGTGCCTTCTTTTTGTTCATTTGTTTGTTTTTTGTTGGGGGGGGCACACCTGGCAATGCTCAAGGCTTACTCCTGACTCTGTACTCAGGAATTACCCCTGGAAGTATTCTAGGGGCCGTATGGGTTGACTGGTATTGAACCCTTGCATGCAAGGCAAACATCCTACCATCTCAGTACTCAAAACACTGCCATCTTGCTCAGCCCATCTTAATCACCAGAAAACTCTTTGGGAGGCTTACAACAAAAAGTTTTCTTTTTGGACACAAGGCACAAACTTGAGCATCGCACCAGGCATTTGTCAGACTGTGTGAATTCTACTTGATCTATTCTGTATGGGTACTGGTCCCTACCACCTGGGACTAGGGAGCTAGGAATATGGGTGAGGAAAGTTCTTTCAATAGGAAAATAAAAATCAGCATGGACCTCTGCTGAGTTTCCCCATTTTTCTGGGCTTTCCATCTAACCTTACAGGAGAGGTGAAAAATGATGAATTTATATATATATAAATTCAGTAATATATATATATATATATATATATATATATATTACTGTCACTGTCCTCCTGTTGTTCATTGATTTTCTCGAGCAGTTCCAATATCGTCTCCATTGTAAGACTTTGTTGTTACTGTGTTTGGCATGTCGAATGTCAAAAGCTTGTCAGGCTTTACCGCACAGGCACGATACTCTCAGTAGTTTGCCGGGCTCTCTGAGAGGGGTGGAGGAATTGAGCTTGGGTCGGCCTTGTTGGTTGCGTGCAAGGCAAACACCCTACCAGCTGTGCTATTGCTCCAGCCCATATATATATAACAATAATATAATATTTAATATGTATTTATACATATATTTACATACATATGTACTATAGGTGTGTGTATATATGTATGCATATAAATATATACATTATATATATATAGAAAGAGAGAGAGAGAAAGAGATCAATGGGCTAGGAAAAGACCTAGATTTAGTCTCCCCACCACATATTTACAAGTACTACCTGGACTAACCCTTGAACAGAAGGACCCCTACCACCACTGAGTGTAACCTGCAAACAAAACACACACACACACACACACACACACACACACACACAATTAATGATCTAGCATTTTGAGAGATATACCCTAATGCCTGTGTAAACTTGTTTTAATTGTGTACCAATATGTGCCCATCACCTCCCATGTTTTTTAGATAAACCACTTTCTGGTTACCATTTCCTTGGTAACCAACCGAGCTACCATCCGTTGACCCTGTCAGATCCGGTCTGAACCTTAGATCTTATAACCTTCCCATTATCAATGCCCACTTCTGGTCAGTGCTCTTTCCTATTGGTCCAGATTACATTTCACAAGACAATACTCTCTTCATCTTATCAATCATTATTAATTCATTTGTGTCTCCTTTATTTTCACACAATTTTCACAAAACTCCACATACAAGTAAACACACATGATCTTAACTTGGCTATCAGGACCAACTTAATACATCTACATTTTTAAACCATATTTAGGGTTGAATTAAAAAGCAATACACCTCACCTTTTCATTTTAGAGGCATCTTAACTAAAATGTCAAAGTTCCACAATCCTAACAATACTTTAATAATATGAGTTCACTTTTTATAACATTAAAATGTGAGAGATTTAAAGAAACGTCAAGAATTCTATAACGATAAATGTACTGTTCTGAGGTCACGGTCACGGTCCTCCCGTTGTTCATCAATTTGCTCGAGCGGGCCCAGTAGCGTCTCCATTGTGAGAATTGTTGTTACTGTGTTTGGCATATTGAATACATCACGGGGAGCTTGCCAGGCTCTGCCGTGTGGGCGAGATACTCTTGGTAGCTTGCCAGGCTCTCCGAGAGGGGCAGAGGAATTGAACCCTGCTTGGCTGCTCGCAAGGCAAACGCCCTACCACTGGGCTATCGCTCCAGCCCCATGTGTTCTGAGTTACTCAGAGAAATAAAAAACCATAAATTCTTCTCTGATTTTCAAATAGAAAAAAAAATGTTATGTTGGAATGATACAGCAAAAGGTTTTATAAGGCAGTAAAGAGTCACAAATTAGCATTGTAATAGCTTACAAAGGTATTATCTGGAATCTAGAGACATTGAGCACATTAGAATACCTACCTGACCTGCTGACTTTATGGGCACTATATAAATTGCAATAAAAGTGGCAATAAGATTTAGGTGAAATCTTTAGTGTTGGCTTGTCTGCCTAAAAGAACCATTGACTGTATCATCATGATTCCCTTAAAGCTTTCATGCATTCACTCTACAGACTATAGGTTTGTAGAAAATCAGTCCTACCCTGCTGCTCTGGTTCTTTTTAAATGTACTACTGATATCCAAAATACAGCAATAACAGATAATAGATTAGAAAATGTATCTCAATGATAATGAAAACATCATTTTTGTTCTAATTTTGACATGTAATACATTTTATTAAATTATCTGTAAAATCTTATTCTTATAAAGGTTCTATCATTTATTTAGCATTCCAGTGAAGGTGGAAAGTAAAATTATTTTTAAAAACATAACAATTATTCTATATACAAAAATTAATTTTAGGTAACCATTTCTAAAAATAATTTAATATTCCTAATTTTATAGTCCTATTGTTTATATCCTTAAAAACATAGCTGTCTTTTAAATCTTTGATTTAAGATTTAAAAGGTCTTTGAATTAAGCTTTTATTCTATGTTTCAAAAGTTTCAACTTAGAAAAATAACACTTTTGAAAAATTTACATTATAAGTAACCCTTGATATTTTAATAGATGCTTTTAAAGATGACATTTCAAAAATGTAATTTCAATAATTTAGAAATAATATTTATTCTTATAAATTGGAAGGGCTGGAGCGATAGCACAGCGGTAGGGTGTTTGCCTTGCATGCAGCCATCCTGGCCGACCCGAGTTCGATTCCTCCGCCCCTCTCGGAGAGCCCGGCAAGCTACCGAGAGTATTTCGCCCGCACGGCAGAGCCTGGCAAGCTCCCCGTGACGTATTCGATATGCCAAACACAGTAACAACAAAGTCTCCAATGGAGATGTTACTGGGCCCGCTCGAGCAAATCGATGAACAACGGGAGGACCATGACTGTGAAATAAATTGGAAGTACATATGAAAATGTATTAAAATAGACAGATGGAGGTTTAGGGACCACAACTGACTGTGCCCAGGTCTTTCTTGTTTCTGGCTCTGAGCTCAGGGATCACTTCAGGCAGTGCTCAGGGGCCAGATATAGTGCTACAGATCAAACTGGGATATGACTATGTGTAAGGTAAGTGCCTTAAGCACTATACTATTTCTCTGGTCCTTGAGATTTATTTTTAAATTGGAGACATTTTTTAAAGACATTTGGAGACATATGTTAAAGTGCCTTCATATTATACACCATCAGTGATTGTGTGATATGATATAGAGGCAAACGTTAAGTGGGGAAGAATTTTCTGACGTTATTTTCCCTAGTGTCTGTTCACAGAAAGGAAGTGTCCTCAAAACTAATGAACAAAATTATCAATATTAAAATCTCTGCAATTATATCCTTTTTGATTCTTTGGACTCCGCGCCATGCTGTGGGACAGGTGAGAGCCCTCCCCACTCCAAGGGACCCAGCTGAAGCAGCTGAGTTCCACTGCCCAACCACGGCCATGCTCCAGGCTGCTTTCCAGGTGCTCAGGCCAAGACTCACGCATGAATGAGGTCACATGGAATCCAGATAATGTGGAACTTTGTGACCTTGGACTCTGGACTCAACGGGACCCAGAACAGAGATCCTCTGCCTACTTCCCCCAGTCTCCTGTGACTCAGGGATCACACCCATAAATCACACTCTGCCAGCACCAAATAATCTCATCGGCCACCGTCCAGAACTCACAGATGCTCCTCGCAGATGGGAGTATAAAAGGAGGCCCCCAGAACCATGCCACTGAACTCTGCGCAAGGCTGTCGGGCAGGTGAAGGCCCTCCCGAAATAGTGATACAGTAATTGATTCTTTTTAAATTGTATGATTTAATTCCAAAAGGGACTCAGTCCTTGCAGCCGACCTCCACTGCCCAACCACCACCACGCTCCAGGCCACTTTTCAGACTGCGTAGCTGTGAAGCATCCGTGTGACACATTATAAGACACTTCCAACCCATTTATGCCTCTCTGAGAGCCCGGCAAGCTACCGAAAGTATTCCATCAGCATGGCAAGAGCCTGGCAAGCTCCCCATGGCATATTCGATATGAAAAATACAGTAACGACAATAGGTCTCAATACCCCTGACCCTGAAAGAGCCTCCAATCGTTGGGGAAAGACGAGTAAGAAGAGGCTGCTAAAATCTCAGGGCTGGGAGGAATAGAGATGTTACTGGCACCCGTTCGAGTAAATCGAAGATCAATGGGATGACAGTGAAGCAGTGATACAGTGATTGATTCTTTTTAAATTTTACGATTTAATTCCAAAAATATTTTTAAAAGATTTTTTCATCATAAATTCAAAGTTTGATATTAAAATTACCCAAAGTAGTAGTAAGTTATAACCATGGTTTAAAAGGCAGCATTATAATAGTAGCAAATGTTTAGGAAATGTCCTACAATTGAAAAATTAGTTTTGGGAGCTGGAGAGATAGCACAGCGGGTAGGGTGTTTGCCTTGCACACAGCCGACCCAGGTTCGATTCCCAGCATCCCATATGGTCCCCTGAGCACTGGCAGGAGTAACTCCTGAGTGCAGAGCCAGGAGTAACCCCTGTGCATTGCCAGGTGTGACCCAAAAAGCAAAAAAAAAAAAAAAGAAAAATTAGTTTTGATAAATGGTTTCTTATAGTATCTGTGTGTGTGAAAAATCCAATGTTCCATCAATATTTCAAATACCTACAAACTTCTTCTTTCCAAATTAAGGCATAGTGACTCACAAATATATACATGGTTTGTTTCAGACATACAGTGTCCACACACTGTTTCTCCCTCTGGTGTCGCCTTCTCTCCAGTGTTGTCAGATTCCCTCCCAGTCCACAGCCAGCCCTCCTGCAGTTCAATTTGAAGTTTGTTTTTTGTAGTTTGGGTCTCCTGCTCACAGTGCTGTTGGTTCTGTGGTTTAGATATATCTATATACCACACATCTACATCACAAGTTTTCTGAGGTCCCTCACCTTGTTTCTCACAATCAGCCCTTTCTTTCTTTCCCCTAGACTTTATTTTCTATCCTTCTCCTTCTCGTTTCTACAATCTAGATAAATGGTAGTTTAGGTATCCTTCGATACCTTGCATTCTCTTGTTCTGTTACTTTATAATACCACAGATAAGTGAGATCATTTGGTATTTGCTGGTGACCGTTTGTCCTTCTGGTTTACTTAACTTGATATCCTCGGTCTCCATGCAAGATGCAGCTAATTGCATCATTTCATCTTTCCTTGCAGCTCCAAGGGGAGGGTGGACTTCTGTAGTGTCTGTAAAACTGCTTGTTGTTCCAACTCTGTAATAGCTCTTGGGAATCCCATGATACCTCTTGACACTCCGTCTCATCTAGCTTATGGAAACCATAGATTTCGCCTTCCTCTTCCAGTCCCATGATCCACAGTTATACATTCCTTTCTCCCGTATGTAACTGTTGTTCTCCCCAAATGAACTTGTCAGAGAGAACACGTACATGGCCTGTGTGGGTAATTTTGTCTCAGCCAAAATGTGCACGCAAACCTTTGGGTGTTTGTTGACTTATCTTCCAGGAAACCGTCTCATATCTCCAGAGTTTAGTAGCCGCAGGCCTGCTACAGGTGCATTTCATGTTTTCTTTTCTTATCCATGAAGTCTCTCTTTACCTTTTGATTGGATGGTTTAGTTCATTGCAGTTCAGAGAAATTATTCAAAGGGAGGTGTTGACATTTTGCTGTTTGTGAGCTTTAATTGTTACTGTAATTGCCCATTTCCATTGTCTAGGTGGCCTTTCAGTGATTATTGTAGAGTTGGTTTAGTTATTGTGAATGTCACCAGCTGTTGTTAGAATACTTTTAATCCCTCCCACAAATCTAAATGATAATGTTGTTGGATTCTGAACTCAAAATTGAAAGTTTATTTTTCATTAAGTACTTTGAATATGGGGCTGGAGCGATAGCACAGCAGTAGGGTGTTTGCCTTGCACGCAGCCAACATGGCCGACCCGAGTTCGATTCCTCCACCCCTCTCAGAGAGCCCTGCAAGCTACCGAGAGTATCTCGCCCGCACAGCAGAGCCTGGCAAGCTCCCCGTGATGTATTCCATATGCCAAACACAGTAACAACAAAGTCTCCAATGGAGACGTTACTGGGCCCACTCGAGCAAATCGATGATCAACGGGAGGGCCTTTACTTTACTTTACTTTTTACTTTGAATATGTTCTATCACTCTTTTTTCATTTTTCTCTTGTATAGTTTCAGATAACACACCTATTATTACTCTTATATTAATTTATTTGTATTTGATCTTGTTCTTCTCTCTTGATGGTTTCAGTAGTCAGTGATCTCTTTGGTTCTGGCCCCTCTGATTACAATGTCTTCGTGTTCTGTTTGAATCTATTTTGTTTGTTACTATTTGGACCTCTTGAATCTGTGTGGAAGCCTCTCATCAGAGTATGGAGACATTCTGAAGTATTATTTCTCCCACCAGCAGCTCCTTGGTTTCTCTTTTTCCTCTCCTTCTGGTATTGCTATAATTCAGGATGATTCTTTCTTTAGGCAATCATCCGTTAGATATCATACTCATTCTCATTCTTTTATTTCTCTTGATCATTGTTCATGGCTTGCGTTCTGTCTTCTGGTTCACTGATTCGGTTCTCAACCTTCAGAATTCTCTTGCTGTGACATAATATTGTATTCTTCAGCTACTTCGAATCCACTTGCATTGATTCTTTCACACTCTGAATCAATTCTTCTTTGAGTCGATTGGATTTCTCTAAAGCTCTTGCTTAATTTCCATTGCCACTGCATAGAGGGCCGATTTGAGGTCCACTGCATCTAGGCAGGACAATGTTAATGAACTCAAGGACTCCGGTGGATTTCTGTACCTGTCTTCCAGTGCAATTGAATTTCTTTGTTCCCCTATTGTTCAATGCAGTTGCTTACACTGGAGCTTTAGATTACTGGTTGTCTAAGTGCTGACCTGATTTATTTCTTTATGCTAATAGGCCATGGCTTAAGTTTCTTTGTTATTCTATTTCCATTAGCATGTAATGGTATTTAAGTGGGATAGACAGGAGATTCAACTCCACTATTGTAGTTGTTTGGCCTTTGTGGGACTATTCTGACACTGATTTAAGATTCTGCAGTTTCCCACCAGCCTTTGGAGTATGTGAGGTGAGTCAAATATCATAGTTGTGAAACACATCCGCATCCACAAAATACTGGTGCTGCATGACCTCTGGGCAAGGTAAAGTCTCCTTGTATTGGGCAGAGAGGATGGGTTCCCAAGTCCCAGTGACACTCCTGGGTTGAGTAATTTTCTTTTAATCAGGATTCCCTAGCCTACAAAGTAGCTATAGATTTCACAGATGATTATTATGAATTGGACCTCATCTCTTAAAAATGAATAAATACTGAAGAACTGTTAGAACACAAGCATGTGTAATGTATATTCCACCAAAGGTACAGTGTGATATGATGAAATGATTATTCTGCCACCTCGTTTGAGTAGGAATGTTTCGATTGTGTACTCCAAACTTTTAAAGAAGGATGTTTCAATTTCATTCCACATGTCTTTACAGCTATCCCGTTCAAAAATTATTTTAGCAACTATTATACTATCCGTGTTGTCAAGGACAATTAAATCTATCTCGTGCTTCTGTGTCTTCTCATGTTCTCTTCTCATTCATTTTCTGTGCCCACTGCCCTAATTTATCTATTTCAATGGCAAACCTGTAAATATAGCGTGTCCTTCCCTAAGCCTGACAATGGGATTTACAACTTTCATCTTTCTTTCTTTCTTTCTTTCTTTCTTTCTTTCTTTCTTTCTTTCTTATTTCTGTGCTGGAAACTTTAAAATTTCTTTTTATTTTAATGAATCACTGGGAGATACAGTTACAGACTTAAAATTTTTCTTGATTACATTTCAATCAAATAGTGTTCAAGTACCCATCCCAAGACAAGTACCTATTCTCCACCACCAATGTTCCCAGTGTCCTGCCACCCCCATCCCTTCCCATCCCCTGCCTCTGTGGCAGACACATTCCTTCTTCTCTCTCTCTCTCTCTCTCTCTCTCTCTCTCTCTCTCTCTCTCTCTCTCTCTCGCACGCTCTTGCTCTCCTGTTGGGTGTTATGCTTTGCAACATAGGCACCAAGCAGCCATCATGTTTGGTCCATAGTCTACTTTTAGCACGCATCTACCATCCTGAACGATCCCTCCAACCATCGTTTGCTTAGTGGTCTCTTCTCCATCCCATCTGCCTTTTCCCCAAGCACATGAGATTGGCTTCCAAGCCAAGGGGGCCACCCTCTTGGCCTTTATCTCTACAACTTTCTTTTAACCCATTATGTTATCAAGCTTCTTAGTGTATATAACCCCACTCATCTCTATGAGAACATTGTGTTCCAGCACATCTAGGAGAAAACTTGTTTTGAGGACTTTCTTATATGCTTGATTCACCAATTTACTCAGAAATCTAAGCAAAATGGAATAAAGAGAGTTACCTTTTGAAAAACATTGACTAATTTGACTGCTATGGTCTTTCCAGGCATGACTGTGTTGCCAAGGCAACTAAATGAAAGAAATGCATCAGGTGAACAATATTACATTTTAAAAGCAAGACTTTTAAAAATAAAAAAAAATAGTAAAATAATTGAAATTTTTGGAATAATACTCTCAGCCCATTATTTTTAATATTCTTTGCTGGGAGAGGTAAAGTGTTTCACAGTACTGACCTTAAAATAATTTTAATTTTAGGCAAAAACACTCATGTTTGTAGCTTCATGAACTTTATTTTCTCTAGGTTGTTTAATTGTTTATATAATTTGATTTACTGCATGTCGTTGAAAATGAGTTATTTAATTTACTTTGCTAATTTATCAATTCAGGAAACAGGAGAACAAATAGATTTAATGATCATGATTTCTTGCTTGACAAATAGCTAATCAATCTTACCTCAGCAAGAAACACTGCCCTTCACAAAAATACTGCCCTTATTTTTGTTTAGGAATTATTTCAGTCAGTTGGGAACATGAATATGCGATTATGTTTTGCAGTTCCAGTAGGCAGAAAGGAATTAATTTAAAAAATATCAGTAGTGTTCTCAGAACCATTTAGAAACAGAGGATACCAAGCATCCATGATAATTGTCTTGTTTGATATTATGCCCTCCAATAGATCAGAAGTCAGTGGCTTTGGAGCAAGGATCAGGAAATCATCTTTACAAGGCACACGTTCGGCCAATTAAATTCTGGGAAGCAAATGGCAGAGGCAGAACAGTAACCTCACCGCTGGCATTAGTAACCTCCCTCACCATGGACACCACCAATGACACAGAGGGAGTTAAAGGCAGCAATCCTAGGGTGGTGCTGCAGACAGAGAAGGAGTAGAGAAACACAGTAAGAAAACATGACTTCTAGGAATTCTGGGATAGTTTTAAGGCCAAATACAAATCGGCTTCTACGATATTTCTATTCCTAGATCAATCATTCTATTCCCAAATTAATCAATTAGTTTTTATTGAATATTTGAATACTGTATAAATTTCAGAACTACAGTTTTTCACTTAAATAAGTGAAAAGAAAGAGACCCAGACCCAGCACCAAGGATCTACTTAACATTCAAAAGTAATTAACTATATTTACATAAGTTATCATTCCCTCTTCCCTTTTTCCTAATGATAACCTATGATTTTGTTGTCAGAGTCAAAGGGTTTGGTTTTAGTGTTGTTTCTTTTTGTTGCTTCTAAGTGTGAAACAGTGTAGTATTTGTCTTCCCTTACTATATTCTTTGCTTAGTACAATTATCTCAAGTTCTATCCAGCCTGTCATAATGAGATTCCATTTTTATTTTATCATGAGTAGTATCCCATTATTGGCATAGACCAGAGATTGATTAACTATGCACTAGTTGATGGAACGCAAGGGTTTTTTGCCTGTCTTGAGTGCTATGAATATTATTGCAATGAACACACACATAACTTTAGGTTCATGTTTCAATAGTCTTCACATAACTGCATACTTAAAAGTGGAAAGTCTGGATCATATGTTAAGTCCTCCTCCAATTGTCTTTGGAGCCTCTGTACTGCACCAATCCCACACCAAGAGTAGATGGATAGTCATAGTCGAGAAAAGAAGCCAGCCTGAAAAGTCATATAGTGAGTGATCTCACGTGTACCTGGAGTGTAAAGAAACAAACCAAGGGAAGAGGTAGTGCTCACTGGAAACAAATCCTTAGACCCTCATAGAATAGATTTTGCAAGGGTATGGTACAAACATCCTTAGGCTTCCAGTCTGTGCAGAACAGATGTTACCAAGAGACAGTGCTAGAGGCATATTGGTACCTTCTTGGTAGGTTTGGCAGAGTGAAACTGTAACTTACGCTTGCAGAGAATGTGTATTTCAATAAAAGATTAAAAATAAAAAATTAGATCTCAGGGCCAGTGCAATAATACAGTGGGTAAAGTTCTTGACTTGCTTGTGGTCAACCTGGTACCTCACATGGTCCCTGAGCCCTGCCAGGAATGAACCCTGAGCACAGAGTTAGGGATGAGTCCTAAATAAAGCCAGATAAGACCCAAAAAACAATACATTAAAATAAATCACTGTGGGACTGAAAAGATAGTTCAATGGGCTTAACACATGCAAAGGATGTTGCATGCAAGAGAAACAGGGTCAATTTTCTGGCAACATGTGATTTCCTGAGCATGGCTAGAGTTACCCCTAAACTCAGCCAGCTGTGGCCCCAAAACAAAAGACAAAAAAGTTTAATGAGTAAAGTAGGAAGGAATAATTTCTTTTATTCTGCTATGATATTACAGATGTTTAAGGTGGCTCACAGGGACCCTGACTCAAAAATCAATTCCCGTTTGGAAAACGAGATGAATAATCTTTATAGAAACAAGCAGAAAGCCATGTCAATTTTTTGTAGGGGGCTCACCCAGCAGTGCTCAGGGCTTACTCCTGTCTCTGCATTCAAGGATCACTCCTGTGGGTATTAGGGAGCATATGCTATGCTCGTATCGAACCTATGTTGACCACATGGAAGGTAAGTGCTCTCCCCACTGTACTATCTCTCCAGACCCACATTTCAATTCTTATTAACCTTAAAGGCATGGCTTCTCAAGGGTCAAGATGGCCTAACCTCATTGTGGTTCAGAAATTTCACCAGGAGCCTAAAAATCATAGTCCTGGTACTGAAGTGGCAGGAAGGGTCTTAGTTATTGACATTAAAGTCATACAAAAAGACTTATAAATGGTAAATTTATATATATTTCTCTTTGTTATTATATAAAAATATACTTAAAATTGTACAGTTTGTTGAATGGTATTATTATGTGTCTGGCCAATTGCTAGAATTTACTTGAGAGTTGCATTCCTATTTTTTCACTCTTTCGGGTGTTACATCATACTCTCCTGTAAAATTGACTGGTTCTTATTTCATGCTTTTATTTTACTCTCTCTGAGGTTGGATATAGTTTATGTGGTCTGCTGTATTCTTTACTCATTTTTTTTAAAAATTGTATTTAATCTTAAGTCAATTAGAGATACTATAGTTTCAGGGTTTTGTGTTTTTCTTCTATTTTATTATTTTTCTATTCTTTTACACTTTGTGTAAAAATTTTTGATTGTCTTGATATTTGTTGTTTTCAATAGATTAAGCTGCCTATAATTTCAATTTATGTTTATCTTATTTTCCATTTGATTATCTTTGTACGTTGGACATTCTCTTAAACTGGATTAAATTAATACCTTCAGGTCAGAGATGATCTACATACCTTTATTATAAGGGCATTTGGAAAAATAACCACCATATCTGTTACCTCTTTATGTTCCTTGAGTAATGGCGGGGTTTAGTTCTAAAGTAGTGTTATTGTAGTATTTGCTGAGAATCACACCTTTTTCAGTTAACATATACATTGGACTTAAAATCATTCAAAGAAACACCTAATGAAATAGAAGATTCAAATTATTGAAAAGAGGATAAATAGTAGTTATTCTTTTTTAAAAAAAAAGACAAAAATATTCTAAAAGATAAAATGTTTGGTATTACTTTGCATAAAACGTGTCCCAAACTTATTTTAAAGGATCTATCTTAATTGTACCGTTTTATCCCCACAGAGTAGGTAAATGTTTGTTTTGTGTTAATTACGAAGTCATTTAAACATCTGCCTTTATTTTATGGACCGCCTTTAACGTATAAAATGTGCTTTTCTCATGAGAGCACTTTATGTTCCCAAGCGGCAATTTTAAAATAAAGTGTTTTTTTTTTTTTCTCTTTAGCTACAAAGTCTAACTTGCAAAGGTTTTGCCATCTGTTCCATGTAGCTGTACTCGTGAGCTCTTTGTTTGATCAGAAGCAACACATGCTTGGGAAATTTGTCTTCACTCTTCACTCACGTACTCACACAGTCACACACACATACACACATATACACGTAGTGTGTTGTTTTGTGATCATGTAGTGTGAATCCTTTTCTAACATTTCATTTGAAATTTAT
Organism: Sorex fumeus; assembly: GCF_029834395.1. Taxonomy (NCBI): domain Eukaryota; kingdom Metazoa; phylum Chordata; class Mammalia; order Eulipotyphla; family Soricidae; genus Sorex; species Sorex fumeus. The sequence continues at coordinate 2,780,106 of NW_026606063.1, forward strand.
CGGGGATTATTAGTACCCATTAAATTCAGTTTTATTCATTTAGGGGAAATATAGAAAATTCAATTTGGGTTTGTGAAGACAAAAGAGTCCTTCATGTCATACAGGTGAATAATATGATGATAGTGTTCATGTTTTCCAATACAAAATTATGAATGCAAAAATATTCTCGTTAGAAATATATGATTTCCATCAAAGTAAGTTATCTATACTTTTGTTTCATGGTGCTGAGGATTGAACCCAGGGTCTCTCACATGAGGTACATGTCCTCTACCTCCAAGCAATAACCTAGCTATTGAAATATTAACCAAAGAATTTCATCTAGGAACATAATTGTGTGGATCGCAATGGTTTTAAAGATTTATTATTTTAGATATTTGGACAGAATTTTTCCCCCAAACTAGAAAATACTTGTAGACTTTTTTTTTATATGTTAAAGGTTCATTCACTGAGAGAGCAAATGTTTAATTCAAACCCTTTCTCCTACAAGATTCAAATATCTACTGGATTAATATTCTAAAATCAATATTAATTCCAGAATCACTTGAAATGCTTTGATTACTGTGAAGATGCAGATTTATAAAGAAGTCTATATCTCTACTGAGAATTCATTCATCTTTGAAACATGAGTATTAAAAACCTGTAGAATGACAGTGATTTCTATACTCAAAGGCATTCAGAATAAATCAATTCTCCTTCCATTAACAAAGGTTTTGCTTTTATGATCAGCTTAATCATATTAATCTACCTAAAATCCCAGAAAAACCAAAATTATTTTCAAAATGGCAATCATAATGAAGAGTTCTTGGAATGAGATGAATTTTATTCTAATCCTGATACTGTTTTTAACATGTTCCTAGCATTCGTGATTATGTCAAACTTTGAACTGTTTCAGTCCTTTTATTGGGGCCATTATTGCTTCAATGTTTCTGTGATTATGATATTCATGACACAAATCATAAATATTTAAAATAACTGCAGGAAAATAAGGTACTTTGCTAGTCTGTAGTTAAAATTATTCATAGAAACAAAGGCAATATGTACACATACAGACACAGCATCATGAGAAATATACAAATAGTGAAGAAAGTCAATTTTAGGACATCAATGAGTTTTTTTAAGAAAGAGTATATTTATGGAGATGTTGGACAGTTTCAAACTAGGCTTTCAAGTTTAGTCAAAACTCAGCTTATACCAGAAGAGCAAAAGAGATTAGCAAGTAAATAAATAAACCCCAAAACAATTTACGAATTTATAGAGGTAAAGAATAATAAAGGCAAAAAATATGTTAGAAGGAAAATATATATTTATAAATTCATTATATAATTTTAAAATTATATGTTTTAAGATATATAAACTATATCATTTAAAAGATATTTATAAGTCACTAAGAAAAAGTCTGGTTAATATAAAAAGTTTCATCCATTCTAATCACAAAAGATGGGTTAAAAATGCAGGTACCTCATGGTGTTTCACTAATAATAATAAAAAAAAAATTTTTTAAAAAGTAAAGTAAGGGAAAACAACCCTGGCAAAAAAAAATGCAGATCGAGAGAACCTTCTAAATAATAGTCTAAGAATCTAAGAATCATAATTTTTATGTTTTAGTTAAAATCTATCATTTTTGTCAAAAGTGCGGTGGAAATTTTATGAAGAAGTACAGTGGAAAAAGGACAGTTTTATAAAGTTTCATCTAATAAATATGTATTTTACCAAGCACATATATATTTTTACTAAATATTTTTTTGAATTTGTCACATGGTAGTTATTTCTCACAGGATAAGCAAAACTGTTAGGATTCTATTACAAAATTCACTGCATTGATGGGAGTGAGGTGGAAGTTTAAGATTAAATGTGAAGGGAAATGCAAAGCTTTGGGACTGAATGGTGCATGAGAAATAGAGATGGAATTTTTAAGTCACTGACACGCTTTGACCACAGTATGGAACCAGGTTGTCAGAGAATAATTTCAAGTTCTCTTCTCCCAGGCATGGACGGCCTGAAAAATCCCAGGACCTTGTTTCTCCCTTGATTAAGTCTGCTTATGCTATCTGGCTTGAGTAAGAATTCATTAAAAAATTTATATATGGACATGTAGGAAATATATCTGTATGTTTCTTTGCAAGCTCTTAAAGTTTCATATTCATTAATTATTATAATGTTGATGAGAAAAATATAATTAAAATGTTAATAATCATTTAAAATGCTAGGATTTAAAACATCAAGTTTGTATTATATGTATATATATGGATAGGTAAAGGTAAAGACCCTCCCGTTGATCGTCGATTTGCTCGAGCGGGCCCAGTAACGTCTCCATTGGAGACTTTGTTGTTACTGTGTCTGGCATATCGAATAGTCTCGGTAGCTTGCCAGGCTCTCCGAGAGGGGCGGAGGAATCGAACTCGGGTCGGCCAGGTTGGCCGCTTGTAAGGCGAACGCCCTACCGCTGTGCTATCGCTCCAGCATTTATATGGATAAATGCTTTTAAATGAGAGATTTTATCCACCCAAATATGTGCACACATGTGACAGCTAATTTGTTATGAAAGAAACCTATTGATTAGTTTCTGGAAATGATTTTAATATGAGATTTTAGGTTGTAAGTTTCAACTAGAAATATGTCAAGTCAAGTGCAGAGGGTAGTTAAACCCACTGGCACAGAGCTCTAGAAATAACTGTTAGAAGTTCTGCTAATGTATTGAGAAAAATCACTGGTGAATAAGAACATTCTCTTTGCTCCTTCCAACTTTTCCTCTCAGGCCCTTCCTGAGTGCTAGGACGGTTCCTACCCAGTCAGATGACCTCAGGGTAATAGGTAAGGATCTACAGGATAAAAGAGATGCGCTATATCACCTCTATTTGTTATTTTCCAGACTACATTTAGCTTAGCCCAGTTCTCTGCAGTTAAGCATTATCTTTAACTTTATTTCTGATTCTATGATTTTAACTTTTTATCCCTCAATTTAAGATTTTAAAATCTCATATCACTTGAGACTTAATAAACTCTTTTTAAATAGAGTTTTAAATATATATTATTTTCCTTACCAGAAGTCATCATTTTTTAATGTATTTGTAAATAAGTGTGTGAACAGCTTTTTTAAAATAAATAAAAAATTAAGGGTATCAATGAACTTAGGGAAAGATAAAATTATCAAGCATTTATTATATTAAAAAAACTTTTAGAAAACTACTAAAATGTAACTGTTAACGATCAATAATTAAAATTTAATAGGTAAATTTACAGTATTCATAATACTGTACATTAATTTCATTGGCATATTGAAAAGTAATGAATGCAATAGAACAGGCATTATCCATATAGTCCATGTTACTATTCTCTCTGCTGTTGTAACCCAGGAAATATTCAGACTATATATAAATAAATGTATGTGACTAACAAATAAAAATTTGTTAAGAAATGGTCCCTAATCAATCAATGGTCCCTATTTAGCCAATAGTAGGCTGTACTTTATTGCCCATGATAAACATGATTACAATGTTTCACTTACTCAAATACATCCAACATTATGCATTACAGAGGTCTTGACTAATATTTGAATATGGATGTTAATGTTAGCAGTACTTACAACTATTTAATCAAAGTAGGAGAACTTCTGATAGTGCTATGGTATTGGAAAAATAGCCTATACAATTAATTTTATTCTTAAAACGTTGTTTATTCATAACAGTAACAATCTAATCTATACATGTTGTGATTTTGGAAACATTTACATGTAGCTGCCTACACATATGATTATGAACCCAAAATGCAGATTTCTAATTTCAGCCTATATCTTAGTGAATAATATGTTTCATAATGCCTCCAAAATTTTCCTTCATATATGAAGTGCCTAATGATGAAAGTAATCTTCTTTTCCTAATACAACTTCATTCTCTAAATTTTTTATTTCTAGTACTAACAACTAGTATTAACCGTTTTCTAGAAAGCTGTTTCTTCTCTTGTTATTCTCTTTATGTTCAACAATGCAACCTCATCATAAATGCCACAGATCAGAACCGTTCTGACCATGTCACTGAAGCTACAATAAAACAATTTTAATACCAAAGTTGATATTCAAACTCCACAAGTAACTTATCTTATGAACACAAGGACATCTTAAATATAGTGCCATCAGTCATTTTGTGAGCACTGTTATTTGAGGTTTTACTTTCAGAGCACAAAATTCACCCATGGTAAATGAACAGTTTAAAAGTACTTAACGCATTTAGAATAAGTTGAAGTCACCATTATCATCCAGTTTTTAAACATTCCTTCAATCTTCTGATGATATCCCCATCCAATCTGTAATTTATTTCTTCTCTCATTTTTAGGTCAAGAGAACTGCTATTTCATGTAAGTGGAATCATAGCAGGTTTTGTCTTATTGCCTGTATTCTCTTGATCAAATTTGAGGTAATCCAAGTTTCTTTGTATTTTAATTATGCACTTACTTTTATTGCAGAATAATATTACTTTGTATAGATTGTCCAATTTAGTTTGCCTGTTCATTAGTCAAAGAATATAAGATTGGTTCCAGATTTAAGCTACCGTAAATAACACTGCTATGAATATCTATAGCCAAGTATTTGCATTAATATGTTTTCTTTACTCAATATGCATGCTTAAGAATGAAATTAATGACTCACAGTGCATTTTTTAGTTTTTTTTTTAAAAGACACTGGACACTATCTTTCAAAGGGAATGCACCTTCTTTCTTTGAATTTACATGCATGTTGCTTTATTTCACTGACTGGAGACGCCAGTGTTGGATAGAGATATCATTAAAAGGTACAGTATAATCTACACATAATGTGATTTTGATACAGGGCCTTTCCCTGATCTTTGAGAAAAAAAAATGATAATTTAGGTGACAGTGTTGTATAGGTATTGGAAAAGCTCTCTCTTGTTCCTACTATATTACCAGTTCTTGTTTGTTTTATTAAGTGCGGTGGTGAATAATTCATAAAGTGTTTAATAACAGAGTTTTCAGTTGCAAGACATACAGTATTCAACTCCAAACCCACCACTGGAGTTCAGCAAGTTTCCCTCTACCAATGATACAAGTTTTGCCCTTGAAGTCGATGGACCCCCATGAGTGGCTTATGTGAGGCAGGGAGGATAGAGATCATTCATTTCTCCCGATCTGCCTCTGCCGCCCAGGACCATCTGGGAAGGCTAAAAATAATAAAGTCTGCAATAAGGCCCTCCGTGGAGTCAGCCCTCAGCCTTACCCAGGGTCTCAGGGTCTTTCCCTTATTTCGCGGAAAATAATTTCAGAAGTAGACAAGCAGGAGGGGAGGAGGGAAAGAAAGAGAGCGAGTCTTGGGCATAATAAGAGAGAATGCAGGCTTCTGAGAGGGCCCCTGAACACATCCCAGTGTTAGATATGAAAGCATGAAATACACGTCTCAAGAGGGGAGGGGACATGTCAGAGCCACATGTCAGCCACATGGTCACAAGCAGCAGATGGACTCAGGCAGTGTATGCAGACACTTCCTTTGTTCAAGGTGGATTTTATAGGGTTTCTCTAACCTGTCCTCACATGGGGCTTTCTAGCTAGGTAAGAGTTCGTTGCTCGGGTGGCTGCCCAGGGGAGTTTCCAAGTTGGGAGCAATTAATAATAGCCTTCTTTGAAATTTCTTTCCTGGCCTTTTGTTCCTGCTGTAGCTTCTCTCAGAGGGGAGATCCAACCTTCTCTGGGTTTGTTCCTGGTGCCAGAACGATCTTATCAGGCCATGACTGTAATTCTTGCAGCTTCAGGACTACTGGATTTATTACTTCTTAGAATTTCCATTTCCATTTTCATGGTCCTTCTCTTATCTATCTGCCTGCTTCACTCCCACCTATCAATCCTTCAACATTCACTTTTAGGTTCAATTATTATGGTTTGTGCCAATGGCAGTGTCAACTCTAATGGTTTTGATGCATAATTACCTCACCTATGTGCTAGCCAGTAAGAATCAACTTGTCCAGTGTCCCAGAATTCCCATACATCACCACCACGTCTCTTCTTACTTCCTCCTTCCTTGCCATTCTCATTTTTGAAATCTAGAACGAAGGACTTGCTTACCTCAAGGGCTGGAGCGATAACACAACAGGTCGAGTGTTTGCCTTGCATGGGGCCGACCTGGGTTTGATTCCCAGCATCCCATATGGTTCCCCCTGAGCACCACCAGGAGTAATTCCTGAGTGCATGTGTAAGGTCCCGTGGGACCTGGAGAGAAATTCCAGAGCTAAACTCTGCTAATTAGTAACTCTTCCTTTCCTGCCCACTCCCTAGTAAAGCCTTGAGATGTAAATCCTGCCTCTTCCCTAGAAGAGGCCTCAGATGTAAATTCTGTCTCCACTGTTGACTCTTCTTAATTGGGATGTAAATCTTGCCTCCACAGTTGACTCTTCCTTATCTACCCCTCCACCTGTAACTCTTTCCTTACCCACCTCCACCAGAATGAAGTTGTCCTGAGCTGTAAATCATGGGGAGTCAGGTAGACATGGAAGATAACCAGATGTTTAAGTTATGAGATACCCACTAGCTACAATGCCCATGTACATAAATGCTGATCCTTGAATCTATAGGCTAAGGAGTGATGTACTTTTAAATGGATTGGTTGAGAAAGTATATGTTGTTGCAAACATATTGGGCATGAAATGCGTGGGCTCTCTCTGCTGTAACTGCCAGTGATCCCCTTTGAAGAAGTTTGGGGTCTTGCCTAACCTATTGGACCTGCATGTCTGTGTAGGCAGCTCGACCCTGGCTTGACAGTCTTACAATAAACCTTGCTTGCTGTTTGTAGTCTCTGAAGTCTCTTTGTTGTTAAAGGGAGATCACGATACGCGTCCTAACACATGAGCCAGGAGTAACCTCTGTGCATTGCCCCGAGTTACCCCCCTCAAAAAGGGAGGGTTTGCTTACCTTTGATACCTTTCATTCCCTTGTGTTACTATTCTGTATACCACAGAAACACAAAAACATCTGGTGTGATCTTTCTCTCTCTTACTTTACATAACATAAGTTTTTATGGGTGTTAGATTTTTGTCAAATGCTTTCTTTCTGTCTTTCCTAACAATCCTGTAATTTCTTTTATTTGTTTAACACAGTGTATTAACTTAATTGGATTTCACACATTAAAACAAAGTTGATTGTCTGGACTAAACCAATTTTGATAATGACAGATCATTTAATATTTTGATATTGATCACAGTGGCTGAAATACCAACCACTCTTGAGAGAGATTTCTCTCTCCCTACCTCTGAACCCTTAGACCTTTCCTGAGAGCATTTCTTTTAGATGCCTATAATTATAAATTCATCTTTGCCCCATTTTAGTTTTTTTCTTTTTAGTTTTTTTTCTTTTAAAAAAGCAAAGTCATTTTTATTGAAAAATTATAAAGAAGGGATGGAGAAAGAGAGAGACAGAGAGACAGAGACAGAGAGACACAGACAGGGACAAAGACAGAGTCAGAGACAGAGACAAAGACAGAGAGAGAGAGAGAGAGAAGAAAACATGGACTTCCACAGAGGAAGAAACAAAGTATGGCTTATGGGAGGAGGGTATATAAATTTTCTCCAAAATGTGTTGGCCTGAAGGTCTCTGCATACTGTAGCACTGTAGCACTGTCCTCCCATTGTTCACTGATTTGCTCGAGCAGGCATCAGTAAGGTCTCCATTGTGAGACTTGTTACTGTTTTTGGCATACCTAGAAATTAAATGGGTTGTTGTGACAGGAACAGCCTAGAATGCCTAAATGACACTTTCACATTCATATCTTGATTTTTTAGAATCTCAGGTAGTTTTCAGTAGTTTTTTTCTCTTCAGAGGGTTGAAGCTATCTGGGTGGTGCTTTAGATCCTATAGCTGGAGGATACCTCAGCTTCTCCAAAGAGCTGAGGATTTGCATCTCAAAGGGACATATTCTTCATGCCTTTGGCCTACCTTCTAGCTAGGCAATTTCTTTCTAAGTTTTATTATTGGTCAAAGACTCTTTACCAGGGCTTCCATTAATAGGCCTTAAACATCAACGTCCTACCCCTCACCCCACCCCAACCTACAGATTTCCATTGCTGTTTCAAAAGTAGTTTTTGCTAGAGCTAGGGCTGTATTCCTCAAGGACTTTTGAGATTTGTAGCTCATCTCTGAGGAAGACAGGACCGATATCTCCCAGTCTGGTGGGTTGACAGGAGCCAAATTTAGGTAGTTTACTCCGATTGTAAACTGACTTTGGACTTTGTTTGTGTGCTAATTGACTTACCATAAAAAAGTGAACTTTTTATATGTCTTTCTTTATGCCTCATATTGGATCTATTCCCCAGCCCGTCCTTTGCTGTAACTTCTGTGCTAAACAAATATTTAGTGAAACATTTTAATTCCCTTGGTGATTTTGTAACTATATTTTTGTATTTATTCTCCAGATATCATATACAACTAATTGAACATGACCTCCTTCAGATTAATTCCCACGTCAATTCAGAAACTTGCAAGCATTACAAAATCTGTTGCTTGACTACAGTATTTTTTTCTCCTTCCTTCTGCTATGTTATTACTGACCTCCATCTTCCAAACCTAAGACTACAGTGTTATTATTCTTACATTTCTATGCAGCTAACTGTTATCCCATGTCGTTTAATTGGAAATGGAAGAATATTCTTTTAAGCCTTGCAGTTCTGACAGTCTTCTGTTTTCACGCACATTTTTGAAATATAGATATAATTTTGTCAAGACAGTTTTCTCCTCTCTCCCCACAACACACATTATGAATGTTCTGTCCTTCTATTCTGTGTGTCCACTGTGGTTGGAACTATTGGCTTTGCTTGTGTTGTTACCTGTGAAGTTATGTATTGTTTTTCTCTGTCATATTTCACAGTTTCTTGATTTGACGTTCAACACTTTGACCATGATATGTCAAGGTATGGACTTCTACTCTGTTTGGAGCTCCTTATCATTTAGTAGTATTTGAGAAATGGGAAACTTTCACCATTATTTTTCAAAATAAGTTTCTCTTTGCTCTCTTCTAATTTCTCAAACACCCCCTGTACCACCACCGCCATTTTACGTTTACTGAAGTGCCTGTTATTTAATGGGTCTCTAAATATTCATTTTTCCTCTATATTCTCCTTCCCTCCTCTTCAGATGCATGTTGTTTATTGATCTCTGTTCAATTTCACACACCTCTTCCCCTTGATATTTCAACACTGTTGTTGAAAGCCTCTGGTGAACTTTTCACATCGAATCAAATGGAATATAATTATTGTGTGTGTTTAATTAAAATTTTGCTAATATGGACCAGAGTGATAGTATAGCTGGTAGAGCATTTGCCTTGCAAGCAGCCGACCCAGTTTTGATCCCTGGCATCACATATGGTCCCCCTGAGCACTGCCAGGAGAGATTCCTGAGAACAGAGCCAGGAATAAGCTTTGAGCATCATTGGGTGTGACCTCCCAACCACCTCCCATTTTTAAATTTTTTCCTAATGTCATTAAATATCATTAATGCTGTAGTAATGCAGTAAGGCTCACTCGGCTCTGGATTGCTTCCCATCATGGTGCTTCTAATGTTTTTTGATCTGTCCATGCCAATCCACTATATTAATTGTTTTCAACACTCCAATGCCACTAATCTCTCATTATGGCAAAAATGTGTATTTGTGTCAAGATTCACAATGAAACAACATGATAACCAGAAACACAATAAAGAAAACGTCTATTTTCTAGCAATAGATCACATTTAAATTATATATTTATTTAACTTTGTTTCAGAGGGGTCAAGCAGTGCTCAGAGTGATTCCAAGGCTACCCTGTGATAATCTGAAGGTGCAGGACTAAATGGTCAGCGCTCAGGTGGGTTATTCCACGCTCTTGGGGCAAGCAAATCCACACTTGGTGGACTTCAGAAAACTGTGCAGCACAGGGGATCACCTCAAAGTCTTCTGTGTTTCAGGCACAGGCTTTTTTTTTAAACAATAGCTCTTGAACTATTGCCTTGGCCCCTTAAATTTTTTATTTTATTTCTATTGGTTTTGGGAGTTCATACCTAGTTGTAGTCAGGACTTAGCACTGACTGTGTTCAGGTGACCATATGTAGTGCTGTGGTGCTAATTAATGTTTAGTACACACAATGGAGGTGCCTTAATCTCTGTGCTATCTCCCTGACCCTTCTATTTTATTCTAAAAGGAAAATGTATTTAATAGAAATCCTACAACCCTAAGCTTTTTTATTAGTATGGATTATGATGTCACATACACATTTGTATAACCAGAGAAATACAACTAGTGTGTTGGTTTAGAGTTCTTGGATTTGCTACTGATATCTACATTTATATTTACTTTTAATTATTTTTCTTTTGGTAGGGAGATTTCTGACTCTACGCATCTAGCATGGTTCAGGGCTTATTCCTGACTCTGTGCTTAGGGGTCTTTCTGGGTGGGTGCTCCCGGGTTCATATATGGTACTGGAGACCGAACCTGGGTTGGCCACTCACAAAGCAAGCAGCCTACATGCTATTCTATTGCTCTACCCCGGTTTATATTTATATTTACTTTTAAACCTGTGCATGGAGTCAGAACTATACACGGAAGTGGAAATCGCGATGCAGGTTATGTTCGCTATTGAGAAGAGATTTTGAGAAAAGCAGGTATTTTAGAGAAAATGAGAGATAACTCTATGGGATTTCTCTACCAGGAGTGACCTCCAAGCACAGATCCATTTGTAGCCCTTGTGCAACAGCTGTGTAATCACCTAAAATAAATAAATAAATAAACAATAAAAGAAAAACTGAGGAAAAGAAAGAATTAGCTATTTGCTATATAAATCATATCTGGGTATTAAAAAGATGTTGAAAATTCTGGCATCGTAGACTAGTATTATAGGCACTCTTTGCGGGCATTTCAGGTTTAACATTGGGTTGTCCTTTCTCCTAGTCCAGGGAGCTGAGGTTAATGAAGTTCCACCCACTGCATTGCTCCTGAAGCACCTTCAGTTCCACCCGGTATTCCCACCCTCTGTGTTAATCTCTTACCTCTGCTTTGTGCTCTTCTTCCCCTGTTAGTCACAATTATCTCCAAAGAAGACACTGTAATTTATAAAGTCAAACCTTTTGATGGATCTGGATTTTCTATATGTAAGTGAAATATTGCTTTGCTCTTTCCTTCATTTTCTTTGCACAGTTTATTTTAGAGCAATGTCCTTTTTGTATAGACACACGAAAATAATAAATTCTATGCTTTTGCAACATGGAGGTTGATTGACTCCATAATATTTACTTCTGGACATCCATCAGATTGGATAATTTGATAACTTGACATCTATTTACTTCATCTATTTGCTCCAGCAGGACCAGTAACATCTCCAATCATCCCTGTCGCATACTACTGTAGCCCAATGACGTCTGCTCGTTCTAGGAACACAAAGAGCTTCAAATCTATCGTTCAGGGTCTTGACGAAGAAGTGTAACCATCTTGTAGGTGGGTGACCACGTGATCTTTTGACGTCCTGTTGAATACAGTCGGTAATGGCTTTAGTCCAGAGGTCATGTCCAAATCTCTTTACGTGTCCAACCCATCTGATTTTTGACGCATTGGCAAATAAAACAGCATCCCTGATTCTTGACCATCAACAAAGGTCGAACTCCGGATTCTTTCTCTCATTTGAGTAAAGCGAGATACTCCAAGCATAGCTATGTTGATTCCTCTCTGGGAGACCCACATAGCGTTCTCATACTATTTTCATAGGGCCCAGGTCTCTGAGGCATATGTTAATGCAGGAAGAACAGTGGAATAAAAAAGATGTGCCCGGAGCAGGAGGTTCTTCATCCTCTTACCTATTTCTTCAATGTTTCAAGCAGCTCTCTTCCTCCTGTGCAACTCAAGTGCCAGGTCATTCGTCATGTTGACTTCTCGACCTAGGTACACATAGCTGTTGCATTCGGAGATGTGCAGCCCATTGAGAGTGAATGGCACATCAGAAACGAGACCATTTCTCATAAACATTGTCTTCATGATATTCAGCTGCAATCTGACCTTTCCACACTCACAGTTAAAGATGGCCAGCATTTGTGCCACTTGACTGATGATTGGTGTTTCTAGAACGACGTCATCAGTGAAGCAGCGGTGGTGTAGTTGCCAACTGTCTATCCTCACTCCCATTCCTTGCCATTCTGATCTTTGCATGACATCCTCAAGGATGGCACTGAAGACTTTCAGTAAAATGGTATCACACAGCCGAACCCCTCTCTTGACGTCAATGATCACCTCCCTGTAGAATGATGAACTCCTCGTAGTGAAACCATAATACAGCTCATAGAGGATCCTGATGTATTGAGTTTGAATGCCCTGTTTGGCTAGGACCTCTATGACTGCTTCAGTCTCAACGGAATCAAAGGCCTTCTTTAAATCAATAAACGTTAAACAGACTGGCATCTTGAACTCCCGAGAAACATCAATGAGCATAGTTATCGTGTGGATATGGTCAATTGTGCTAAATCCTTTGCAGAACCTGGCTTATTTGTATGGCTGTCCTTCATCTAGTGTTTTGCCAATCCTATTCAGGATGACTCCAGTGAACAGCTTATAGATGACAAGACAAGTCAGATTCGGCGATAGTTGCCAATGTTGTGAATGTCTCCTTCTTGTACAGTAAACCCTGCTAGTTTTCCACTGGGATGGAACCTTGCATTTGACAGGTAGCATGTGAAGAGCTGAGACAGTGTATTGATGAGGACTGACAGCAGGTTCTTCAGGTGGTCGGGTCTGACCTTGTTTGGGCAGAATATGAATTGAATATGATGTTGTCAATTTCCTTGTGGGAACCGTCCACCGGGAGACTTCCATGTCCAACGTTTAGATTCGGCCTACTGGAACTGTGAGTTACCATGGGTGGTCTTGGTCGACATAATGAACTCATACAGTCTCTCACCCTGTTTGTTCCATTCTAGGTTATGGGTCCCGATGTGGAGTTCTTTGGCTGATCTTGGCATTAAAATTACTGACAATGATCTTGTAGAAGATATAGTCTTCTTTATAGAACTTCTCCAGCTCCATGTAGAACTTCTCAATTTTTCCTTCATCATAATTGGATGTTGGTGCGTAGACAACGAAGATAGAAACTGCCAGTGAGCCACATCTATTCAAGTGTAATCGTCCGATTCAGGTTGTTAGGCATTCGAATGAATCAATGTTTATGGCCAAGTTCGTGTTGACAAGGACACCGAAATCACCGGAGTCTCTTTTGTCGCATGTTCTGAGGAACAGTTGTCATACTTGATCTTTCACACTTGCACCATCAGGTCCTCATGGATGCATCCAATGCTAGCATACGTGCATTGAAAGTACAGGGGAATGAGACTCATTGTATTTACTCATTTTGGCATATCGAATATACCACGGATAGCTTGCCAGGCTCTGCCATGCGGGCAGAATACTCTCGGTAGTTTGCCACGCTCTCTGAGAGGGATAGAGGCTTTTAGGGTGGCATCTAATCATCCTTTCAGGTGTTCCCATGGTTCACACCATATTTGAATCCCATCAAATATGGTGCGTTAATCTTGTAATAAGTGTTTTCTGATGTATCGCCAGCGTCCTGGAGTGTGGCGGTTGCTGGGTATTGGAGGTAGTGGAGATAATGGAGGTCCCCTGGGCTGCTGGGAGCAGACAGAGGATCTTTGTTCCCGGGTCCATTGATCCATCATATTTACATGACTTAAATCTCATTGCCTTTATATTGAACTTATTTCCTAATATCACAAAAGGTGGGTTCTTCCAAGGGACTTGGAGGAACCAAGGGCAAGTTATAAGCTACACAAAATATAATAAATTAAGGGCATGGTCATAGAACCAATTCTGTTGTGAATCCAAAAGAAGCAACTGAGTAAGGACCCTATTGGGGTTAGGAAAAACTGACCTGGCCTGAGGATTCTTGTTTGAATATCTAGAAAGATGTTCCCAGGAGAAGCCACTCTTTAAGCTTAATCTAGGGTGTGGATGAAGCCTATATCTCTTACAGTTTTCATACAAAATGGCCTGAAATATTACAAGAAATAAATTTAATATGATTGTTCAAATGGATTACCAGCAAAGGAATGGAGAAAATACTATGCACTTAGAGGAATTCCACCACCTGGTGGATCTTCTAGTAGGAATTTAGAGTGCTGGAACCCCCTAGATGATATTCTGTTCTTGGGGGGATCTCCTAGAAATTCCGCTGAAGGAAGGGCTTTACATCTGTTCATTGTTCATGTCACTGTTCAGCCCGCCCCTCTCAGAGAGCCCGGCAAACTACCGAGAGTATCTCGCCCGCATGGCAGAGCCTGGCAAGCTCCCCGTGACGTATTCGAGATGCCAAACACAGTAACAACAAAGTCTCCAATGGAGACGTTACTGGGCCTGCTCGAGCAAATCGTTGAACAACGGGAGGACCTTTACCTTTACCTTTACTGTTCAACCACACCTATGTGAAATTGCTGCTCCCCAACACATCACAATTTCTCTATATTAGCACAGAGATTTTTATTAAATGACCACAGATTACCACACACTAGCTACCAGCCTGTGGCCCCCATTCCTTTGCCCATCAGCCAGAGTATGGTCATTGACTCCAAGCACACCAGGGGTTCCCATGTCACTATGGAATGGTGACTCTGATGACAGTCACTAATGAGCGATGTCTTCTACCTTGTTCTTCCAAGATTTTGGAGCAACTATCTGCCTTCCTTGTTTATTTCTATGCTGTCTTTGAGAACAACCTGGTTTGTATACATATATAAATTTTGGACATGGTACTTACTGTAGCACTGTAGCACTGTCCTCCCGTTGTTCATCGATTTGCTTGAGTGGCCACCAGTAACGTCTCCATTGTGAGACTTGTTGTTACCTTTTTTTGCATATTGAATATATCATGGGTAGGTTGCCAGGCTTTGCCATGCGGACAGGATACTCCCGGTAGCCAGGCTCTCTGAGAAGGATGGAGGAATCGAACTCAGGTAGGCTGTGTGCAAGGCAAATGTCCTACCTGCTGTTCTATCACTCCAATGGGACTTACTGTCACTGTCACGGTCCTCCTGTTGTTTATCGATTTGCTCGAGCGGGCCCAGTAACATCTCCATTGTGAGACTTGTTGTTACTGTGTTTGGCATATTGAATACAACACAGGTAGCTTACCAGGCTTTGCTGTGAGGGGAAGATACTCTCAGTAGCTTGCTGGGCTCTCCGAGAGGTGTGGAGGAATCTAACTTGGGTCAGCCGTGTTGGCTGCTTGAAGGCAAACACCCTACCTACTGTGCTATTACTCCAGCCCAATGGGACTTACTAATATAATAACATCACACATGTTTGGGATAAAATATCAATGTAAATATTACATTTGATCTCATGTAGAACCAATATTATGTTTTAACTGTTCAATTTACCATATATTTTGTAATTTTTCAATTAAAAACACTTTCATACTTTTAATTAGCTCTGTCTTCCCTGATTCTTCACAAGTAGAATATCATCAACTTAATAGAGGAAGATACTCATCCACCCGAAAATTTAATGAACTGACCAAGGACACAGAGGGAGACTGACAAAAATTTAGTGCCCATAGAAGCTGTGTTGAAATTGCCCTACCAAATCGAGCATAACATGCTCAATTTGGAATTCGGGGTCATATTAAAGACTGATTGCTCAGCAGTAAATCTAGCCAATGGGAAAGTAATATTAATAAGTCATTAAGATAGCTTAGCTTTATGAAACTGACCAGGCAGCAGTCTGTTATGAAATTTTTAATGTAAAGGGAAAGTCATTATCAAGATGTGGCATAATGAACCAAAGGTATATCTCCACAATTTGATTGTCAAACAAAGATATGTTACATATAATTATTTATGTCACATTCACATTTATAGCTTTTGAGTATAATGGCTAAATATGCTAATGAGGTCATTCATTTGAAAAAATTTTATTTTTTTTACATGTTTAAGTACAGCATTGCTATGAGTGAAAAAGTCATTTAATTATCCTGAGAAATAATCTTAAAACCAAAGGTGTCAATGTAATTTCTGAAAATTCGCACTTAGTACTTGGAAGTAAAGGATCTGTTGTTTGATTTGAGAGATTAAAATTATCTGATGACTTTTGTAATTCACTTCTAAGCAAATGTCTTAAGAGAACCAGAAGTACTCTTATTTTTTGTAACTGTACAAAAACTTGGGTCACGATTATTGGTCGTGGTCCTCCTGTTGTTCATTGATTTGCTCGAGCAGGCCCAGTGACGTCTCTGTTGTGAGTCTTAATTGTTACTGTGTTTGGCATATCGAATACATCATGGGTAGCTTGTCAGGCTTTGCCGTGTGGGCGAGATACTCTCGGTAGCTTGCCGGACTCTCCGAGAGGGGTGGAGGAATCGAACTCGGGTCGGCCATGTTGGCTGCGTGCAAGGCAAACGCCTTACCCGCGGTGCTATCGCTCCAGCCCCAAAACTTGGGTCACACCTAGCAAAGTGCAGACATCGAGCAGTAGTGACTCTTTGGAGTGCTCAGGGAATCATACATGGTATGAAGGGTCTCATTGGTGTGGGCTGTTATAAAACAAGTGTCTTAATCTCTGTACTGTCTCTCTGCCCTTACATGTTATTAAATATTAAATATATAATGTTATTTTAGCTGAAGTTTTATTTTTTAAATACACATATCATTATGCTGGTTTTTATAATAAAAGGTAAATGACATATTTAGACATATAATTGCGTGTAATAAAAGTGCAAATAAATAAGAAATGTTAATTCAAAAAAAGTTTCTGTTTTTCCGATGATGCTCTGTAGCATTATCATAATGTAGCTAAAAATTTGTGTACTAGAGTAATTGGATTCTATTTGCCGTAATTTGCATCTAATATAATGATATATCTTGCTTGGTTACTTGCTCAGTTGCTGGTATTTATTATATTAATTTTATGAATTTTAATATATGAAATAGGGGCTAGAGCAATAGCACAGCGGTAGGGCATTTGCCTTGCATGCAGCCGACATGGCCGACCCGAGTTCGATTCCTCCGCCCCTCTCGGAGAGCCCGGCAAGCTACCGAGAGTATCTCGCCCACACGGCAGAGCCTGGCAAGCTCCCCGTGACGTATTCGATATGCCAGACACAGTAACAACAAAGTCTCCAATGGAGACGTTACTGGGCCCGCTCGAGCAAATCGATGGACAATGGGAGGGCAGTGCTACAGGGCTACAGTGCTAATATATGAAACATTTCTTAATAATCTTAAACAGATTATTAAGAATATTTAAAAATAAAGTAGAGACCTACTGGAGACAATCAAGAACATCTTTGGGCATAAAAGGTTTTGAGCCAGAACACATATACTGTGAACCTATAAATGTTGATTATTTTTATACTTACAAATTTGTGATAAAAAACTAGGAATCGACCAAACAATGCAATAAATACAGAGATAACTCAAGGTACTTGAGCTCATGCTTTGCATGTGGGAACCCTCCTTTTCATCCCAAGAACCCGATGGCTTCCCCAGTCACCACTAAGAGTGACCCCTGGGCACCATATATGGGAGTTCGCCCAAAGGCCATGAAAAACATACAAAAAATATGGTTGTCAAGTAGAAAATGTAAATTAATTTCACAGAGAGACAAAATGTTCCAATCATCAAAGTGGATATGAAGCAATAATATCAAGAATAGAATTTCTATGTATCACTGACTGGTGTCTAAATGATACAACTGTTTTGGAAATGTTTTTGGTGATTTCTTGTCAACTTAAGCACACACTTATGGCCGAACAATCCCCTCTGAGGTATATAACCAAGAGAAATGAGTGCTTACAGATATGTAAAGACTTAAGTAATTGTTTTTTTTAAATTTTTATTAGTGAAACACCATGAGGTACAGTTGTAGACTTACAAATTTTTGTGCTTGGGTTTCAGTTATACAATGAACAAGTACCCATCCTTCCACCAGTGCCCATTCTCCACCCCCACCAATCCCAGTATCCCTCCCACCCCCCCATCCCTCCATCCTGCCCTGCCTCTGTGACAGGGCACTCCCCCCTTGTTCTCTCTCTCCTTTTTTGCAAAAGAGGCATTGAGTGGCAATCATGTTTGGTCTATAGTCTTCAAGTACTTGTTTTAATGAGAATAAGTGATGTGTCTCAAACTTCCAGTAGTAGGAGAATATTTAAAGTGTTGTATACAGGATAATTCCATAATCTTCTAAGTGTTATCACAGGATAATTTTAGTAACAGGAAAAACCAATTAATGTACACAGAAGGAAGAGTTAATGTGAAAAATATTTTGGAGCAAAATGCAAAAGAGTGTGAGAGTATGTATTGTATGATCTAATCTATATGAAGAACAGACAAAACTAAGGCTTACTCTTCAAGTCCATGTTTTCCCTTGAACTTGCATCTTGCCTGCTTGTCTCTGTGTATCTTTGCTACCTTTCTCCAGTCTGGAGAAACATGTATTCCTTCCAGAACCCATCCTTACCCTCTGTTCTCCCCTCACATCTTTCTAAGTAAGTTTTATTTAATAAAAATGACCTTGTAGGACTAGAATGATAATATAGCAGATAAGATAATTGCTTTGCATGCAACCAACCTGGGTAAGATCCCCCATCATCCCATATGATCCCCTGAGCCCAGCAGGAGCAATATATGAGCACTGAATCAAGAGTAAGCACCGAGCAACATGGAGTGTGACAAAACGTTTTAAAAACTAAAACAAAACATGAAGAAGAAGAAAAAGGAAGAGGAAGAGGAGGAGGGGGAGGAGGAGGAGGAGGAGGAGAAGGAGAAGGAGGAGAAGAAGAAGAAGAAGAAGAAGAAGAAGAAGAAGAAGAAGAAGAAGAAGAAGAAGAAGAAAAAGAAGAAGAAGAAGAAGAAGAAGAAGAAGAAGAAGAAGAAGAAGAAGAAGGAAGAGGAGGAGGAGGAGGAGAAGGAGGGAGGGGGAGGGGGAGGAGGGGGAGGAGGAGGGGGAGGAGGAGGGGGAGGAGGAGGAGAAGAAGGAGGGGGAGGAGGAGGAGAAGAAGGAGAAGAAGAAGAAGAAGAAGAAGAAGAAGAAGAAGAACAACAACAACAACAACAACAACAAGGAGGAGGAGGAGAAGGAGAAGGAGAAGGAGAAGAAGAAGGAGGAGGAGAGAGAGAGGGAAAGAGAAAGAAGAAAAAAAGAAAGAAAGAAAGAAAGAAAGAAGGAAAGAAAGAAAGAAAGAAAGAAAGAAAGAAAGAAAGAAAGAAAGAAAGAAAGACAACAGACAAAATGTATCCATGAACATTAAGATGAGAACAGTCATAGGCTTCTGAAAAGGAGTCAAGGACGGAGGATATGGTAACATACAGTAAAAACCCATAAAATTATATGATAAAAGTGTTAGCTATCTTGTTTTCTGTGAGAATGAGTCCAAACTCATTTTGCTCTGCTTGCATTCTTGAACATTTTATTGAGTTAAATTATACTTTAGTTTAAAAAAAGGAAAGATTTGATAGTACTGCTTCAATATAATAATTGGCAGTACATAGGACTAATGTTCTAGCTTGGTCTTATCCTCAGTTTTTGGGGAATGACCCTATTCTTTGGGGGTTCCTTGTTGAATCATCTTCTTGCTTTCTCTTTGACTGTGCAACATGCTAGGACACCATGTGCTTACAGAAATGCAGAAGTGAGCCTAAGGAATCTTGAAACGCATCTGTCAAATGATAAAAAGGGTTATGTGCCCAAGATCTGTGAAATACAGAAATATTTTGTGTTGTGATTTATGGCAGGACTGCTGAAAACTCTGAAATCATAGGACTTTAGAATTATACAAAAGTGTGCTTCCCAATGACTGCTGGAAAATTCGACAGGGCCAATTCTTCTTTATCGGATTCATTTTTTGTTGCCAGCGTATAACTCTGTTATCAATCACACATGATTTATCTGCTTCTTGATTCGAATCACTGTGGTATACCTGGTCCAGGGGACACAATAAAGATTTTGGAATGGAATTGCATCACTCTTTGTGAAGCAGATATTAAATAATAGAGAAAAATGGAATTATTCTGGAGAAAAGCTGTATGCTCATATTTTAAGAAGGAGTCCTTGATGTGTCTAAGTCAGAAGGAAAGTTTAATATTTGGAAACCTGTCATTTTAAAATCTACATTTACCCTCCAAGCCAGTGTCAAAAAAATATATAGGTAAAAATATAACCTAGTTATACTTTTGAGAGCGATAGCACAGCGGGTAGGGCGTTTGCCTTGCACACAGCCAACATGGCCGACCTGAGTTCGATTCCTCCGCCCCTCTCGGAGAGCCTGGCAAGCTCCCTGTGACGTATTTGATATGCCAGACATAGTAACAACAAAGTCTCCAATGGAGACGTTACTGGGCCCGCTCGAGCAAATCGATGATCAACAGGGAGGGCCTTTACTTACTTACTTACTTATACTTTTGAGAACCTGGCTCCATAAGAAACAGTCACTACAGACTCCAATGAACATCATCTTCTGCTAATATGGGCCGTTTTAAAGACACTTAGAAGGAAAAATATTCATTTAATTACCACTTACAGGTGGGCTGCAGTAGGTGAATCATTGATGTGTGAATTTCAGAACTTTAGGGTAAGAGAGCATATCTTGAAGGTCAACCACAGAGAATAGAAAATCTTTGACCCCAGTCCTGAGGCACCGTTTGGGGCAGCCAAACCAAAGCCTTTGCAACAGTTGACCCCAAAGTCATGACATAGTGAGTGACGACCAGCATCTCTAATCCAATATTCTCTTGCTTGAGACCAGCTCGGGTTCAGCTTCTCGCCAGCTCATCCATGCCAATATTCCCCACCAGAGCCTATAGGAAGTGGTTTTTTTTTGACCCCGTTGTTGGCTCAGCTTTCCCACTTTCTTCCTGCCTTTATAACTCCATCAAGTTATTGACAGTCATTGACTTACTTGTGCGGATCAGCTCTATATGGAGTTTTGAGTTCCCTTGTGGAAATAAATAGGTTTCATTTGTTTCCACAAGAGTTGACTTAGAGCCAGTGGTGTCTCCTTGCCTTTCTGTCCTCTGTTTTTTTCTTTTAGGGGAGCACATAAGAACTCATTAAGGATTCTTGGAAGTAGAGGCAGAGATGTGGAGGAAGAAATTTAAGGAAATCACAAGAAGGAAGTGTGGCGAATTCCACAAAGGAACCAGAGATTGTGCTTTATCTCATAGAAAGGGAAAGTGAACTGAAAGATAGGAAAAATGAGTTAGTGTCTCATGAAGCATTTTTGGCTAAGAAGGAGCAACTTCAGAAGACAAACTAAGAGTAGCAATATGCAGAGGGAGATGGTCTACAGAGAGACTGCTCTAACTCTGATGAGAGATTTTACCAAAAAAAGTCTGAGTGCTGATTGAGCATAATAGAGTGCAAAAGTATTGTTATATTTTATTATATATTATATTATAGATGTGATAGATGAAGAGGTTAGGGTAGAATAGAGCTGGAGAGAGGAAAAATGCTGTAGGAATTATGTTAGCATTTAAATTACTCTCTGGATCAGTAAAGTCCACTTAAAGTGACTATCTGACTATCTGTACATCTGTGTTGCCTGGAGAGGAATTTGTTGATGGGTACTATGAAGGCCTTATTCTGTTCCCTGTAAGAAGAAAGTTCCCAAGACTGTGTGTCAGTGGCTATAATAAAGTATGGAATAATCCTACAGCGTTTTTTTGGATTTCTGCACTTTTCTTTGGGGTGCCTGAAATCCCAAATCAAAATATCCAGAACAGACCAGGCACCCAACAAATGACTGAGAGATAGATAGATAAGAAACAGAAAAGCATTGGCAGAGTTCAAGGTCAGTGAATATTTACTGCTGGAAGAGTATGCTAGAGACCCTAAGCCAATAGATGAAGGAGGTAGGTATGCAATTATCACAGGATTTGGGAAAGTTTTTTTTTTTTTGTCCCAGTAGGCAATTTAACATAGGAACCACCAAAGCAGAGATTCATAAATAAAATAGGCAAAGAAACTGGAAGTTGGACACAAAGGGAAAGTGGGGTCACACCCCTTAGTAATTGCATATATAATACACAGACGCATAGATATATGAATAGAAATGGATTTATCTTTGTAACTGCACTTATTACTAGCTCACACCAAATTGCAATTGCTTTTGCACTTTCAGAGTTACATGAGACACAACTAGCTCATTGCTAAAGCAAGTAATTACTCTTTGAAACAACTGCAAGTGTACTTAGACAAGTAAGAAAATGTCTTTTAAAAACAGATTTTGAAGTGAGACTACACACCCTTATTGAAATCCCTGCGCTGCCACTTTCTGTCAGTGCAATTTTAAGCAATTATTTAAAAACTCCAAATCTAAACTTTTTCGTCTGGGAAAAGATTTGAGCACACCTACCTAACCATGATAAAAAGAGGGATGCAAGTCAAGTTCTCAGTATCACATCTGGCTCAGAACTGATGGCAAAATGAAAAAAAAAATGATTTTGAGCTTAGAAAAAAATCTATATACCAGTTATTTTCTCATGATAATTTAACGGTTTCCATGCATGCATGCATGCGTGCATATATTCATATGCTGATTCACATATAAATGACAACAAGCACATTAGATAGGGCAGGAGTTACTGCCTACTGTTTAGACAAAAAAGCAAGCCTCTGAGGTTGCAGAGATGTTAAAGGAGAATTCTAAAATTTTATACTAAAGAAAAAGGAAATCAAGCACACAACGTTTGATTTCCTAGTTTTAGATTCATGCCTGTGCTAATGAGGTTACATCATTCTACATAATTTGGAGATTTTCTCTCAAAGAGCCTTAGCAAATATTGCTAAGACTCAAAAATATAGCTAGAGTGAGTTCCAAGAACCTCTAATTTGTAATAGTCACACCAAAGTATGGGTTGTGTGTTATAAGTATAAAAAAAAACTTTTCCCCCTATTTTCATTTGGAATATTCCTGAAACCAGTAATTTCATCTGCAATATTCTCTAGCAAGTAATTTTTTAAAATTTTTTATTAGTTAAACACCATGAGGTACAGTTGTAGACTTACAAATTTTATTCTTGGTTTTCAGTTGTACAATGATCGAGCACCCATCCCTTCACCATGCTCATTCTCCACCACCACCAGTCCCAGTATCCCTCCCA
This sequence comes from Sorex fumeus, assembly GCF_029834395.1. Lineage (NCBI taxonomy): Eukaryota > Metazoa > Chordata > Mammalia > Eulipotyphla > Soricidae > Sorex > Sorex fumeus. The sequence goes on from NW_026606063.1 coordinate 2,803,213, forward strand.
CCCCCCATCCCCAATCCCACCCTGCCTCTGTGTCAGGGCACTCCCTTTTGTTCTCTCTCTCCTTTTGGGTCCTGTGGTTTGCAAAAGAGGAATTGAGTGACATTCATGTTCAGTGTATAGCCTACTTTCAGCATACATCTCTGATCTTGGGCAGATCTTCCCAACACCCTTTATTTGGTGCTCCCTTCTCTATCTGAGCTGCCTTTACCCCTAGCCTGTGTGGCTGGCCTCCAACTCATGGAGTAAACCTCCTGGTACTTATCTCAGCTATTCTTGGGTGTTAGTCTCCTATTTGTTACTTTATGTTCCCCAGATGATAACAAGTAATTTTTAACACTAGCAGATTGCTATATTATTTGTTAAAATAATATATAAAATAGGCCCTGCTGAAATAGCTTGGTCTGAAAATAACTGTCAAGAAATTGAGTCTAATGGAAAAGTATTATTTGTGTTTATAATTTTACATATTTACCATCCACAAAAATGCTAGGCACCTTTAAAAGGAGCTTCTTGCCACTTGTAGCCTCAATTATGGCATATGTGTGTCTAGTCTAAAACATTCTGCTGCCTCAAGCCAATGAAACTGCCCTTTACATTAGGATATTGTCTCTTTTATAAAAATAAGATGATGCACAGAAACCAATTGGTTATTCTTATAGAATATTTTATTGGTGTGTCTGACTCTAGGCACACAGAGTTTGCATCCTGTTAAAGGCTTATCAATAAATTTATCCTCTCTGGACCAATCTTTTTTTCCGAATGATAACAATGTTTTGATACAGACATTAGTTTTATAGTTGTTAGTATGGATTGAGTTTGCTATGAATGTGTGTTTGTCAAACACAGACCATACTATCTGAGATTGCATTGAGTTGAGGAGTGGGAATCCTTGACATGATCATTCATCTGTAACACTCTGGGGGAAATCAGCTCTGACAACTAAAATGAACGTTATTGTTTTAATAGGCAATTGAATTTCATAGACAAGCAAGCTCCAATTCCATTATAATAAAGTATGTATGTTAGAGCAGTATTTTCTTTCAACTATTTTTTTTTCTTTTCTACTGGTCCCAAGGGTTATTTCACATGAAGTATTAATAGGAGCATATTTGTTGATGTGAAATTTTTGTTTTGATTTTTCTCCAGTTTTGTGCTCAAATTCATTAAATTCATCAAACAACTATCTAGAATGGAAAAACTGGTAGTAAATAAAACTAAAGGATGCCATTACTTAAGTAAATGTTCTCGAGACAGGTGTGCTAGAATTCAAATATGGAGGGAGGGCATCCTTCAAAAAGAAGACATAGGTCTTCTCTCTCCTTTTGCTCTTTCCAAAATCAATTATTGTACTTGTATTTGCTGCCATTAGTTCAGATTATCTTGTTGAGTTATATGTATTTCTTGAAAGAAAAATGTTTTATGATCCATAATAACAGAAATCTATATCTGTTACCTAGACACAGATTTTTTAACCCCTCTTTATCTGGTTATAACTACCATGATAGATCTCAGATATAACTCAGAGACAGTCTGAGATGGAGGAGAAATGCCTTTTCTGACTGAGCTGTCCTCGCCAAGATGGAGTCTGTACTAAGTTTCCAACATCTCTCACAAAAAAACACTTTCATTCTTGATCTTTTGTTCAAATTGTAAAGGTAAGGTAAAGGCCCTCCCGTTGATCGTCGATTTGCTCGAGCGGGCCCAGTAACGTCTCCACTGGAGACTTTGTTGTTACTGTGTCTGGCATATCGAATACTCTCGGTAGCTTGCCGGGCTCTCCGAGACGGGCGGAGGAATCGAACTCGGGTCGGCCATGTTGGCTGCGTGCAAGGCAGACGCCCTACCCGCTGTGCTATCGCTCCAGCCCTGGAGCGATAGGGCTGGAGTGATAGCACAGTGGTAGGGCGTTCGATATGCCAGAGAGTATTCGATATGCCAGACACAGTAACAACAAAGTCTCCAATGGAGACGTTACTGAGCCCGCTCGAGCAAATCGACGATCAACGGGAGGGCCTTTACCTTCAAATTGTAGTTTTGTTATTTTTCTTCAAACTTGTCAAAGTGTCCCCTCAAATTTTATCAAAAGCAGTGGAGATTTCTCACGTGACATTTGGACCAAACAAAGCTACATGCCCAGGAAGCACACACACACAAAAAATCAGGTCTCTCATTGAGGTCTTTCATTTTATCTTTGAGGTCTCTCATTTTATCTTAAAGCATTTTAGGAAGTTTTCTTTTTATTTTACAAGGTGTCTCTGTTTTCTCCAAATAAATTTACTGGCTCAAGTAATTCAGTATTGATTGAATTGGATTCTATAAGCATATTCGTTGTTTTTGGGTTAGAGTGTCCTTACTCCTTTGAGGTATGAGCAGACAACAGGAAGAAAAGGGAGATAATACCCTAAGAAAGACAGTATCAATAGAAATTTCCATTGCTATGAAAAAAAATATTATGAAAAGACATGGGGGCTGGAGCGATAGCACAGGGGGTAGGGCGTTTGCCTTGCAAGTGACCGACCCGAGTTCGATTCCCAGCCTCCCATATGGTCCGCTGAGCACTGCCAGGAATAATTCCTGAGTGAAGAGCCAGGAATAACCCCTGTGCATCGCTGGGTATGACCCAAAAAGAAAAAAAAAACATGGCTCTCCTTGAATTGCAATGAATCAATTTTTTAATCAATATTTGAAAACTGATTTTATTGGCAGCTATTCTGAAAAAAAGCACTAGCATTCACACTATCCTCACGTTGATCATCAATTTGCTCGAGCAGACCCAGTAACGTTTCCATTGTAAGACTTGTTTTTACTGTGTTTGGCATATCGAATACATCACAAGGAGCATGCCAGGCTTTGCCATGTGGGCGAGATACTCTTGGTAGCTTGCCAGGCTCTCCGAGAGGGGCCGAGGAATCAAACTCGGGTCGGCCAGGTTGGCCACATGCACCGAAAAAAAGATTATCTGAAAATTTTAAAATCTTTATTTGATTGTTTAACGCATTCCTTCGGAATCATCAAAGTCTAAATCAGTTAATTAAAGTAGTGTATAAAATAATTCTAAACATGATTACCTTAAAATTGCTCTGAAAGTGTCTTTAGTTATTTTACTTTTTGTGGTGGAGGGTTAGGGGCACAAGACTCTGCTCAGGGATCACTCAAGGAGCATGGGGTTGAATTGGGATGAGTGCAAGAAGAGAAACGCTCTCTGGCCCACCTGCGACTATTCCAAGAACCACGATGACTTGCCATACACTCTAAATTAACAATCAGGGGAAAGAGATATGGCGGCCGCACGAGAGCCTTGTGGACAGCAGGTTTGAGCTGCGGGTGGGGGCGGCAGGGACCTCATGGGAAGGGGGGCGTAATGGGCCATCCTTCACGCCCGACCGAGGTCGCCAGCTGCCCCCCACAAGCGGCTCTCTGGCACGGCCACGACTCCAGAGCACAGAAACCAATCTCTTCACTATCTAACTTTTAATAGAAATTCTTCCAGGGTTAATAACTAAAATAGCAGAAATCCACCGCGCGACATCATTTTATTCTTAAACCAAGCTGTAGAAAGCAAATCATTTCACAACGCTGTTTCAGCATGTCTGATTGGGGGGGGGGGGGTCGTAAACTCTAAACAATAATTGTGCATCTTCTATCGAAACAATGTATCTAGTCAAAGTAGATAGAGTATTAACTAGAACTCATCTGCCTCACAGGAATTGGGAGGGGTGGGAGGTGGGGTTCTATTGGGGTTCGCGGTTAAAAATAAGTATTGGTAAAGGGAAATGTGTTTGATATTTACATGACTGAGACCTAAACCCGAAAGCTCTGTAACTTTTCCCACAGTGATTCAATAAAGAAATAAATTATAAAAAAAAGGAAAAAAAAGAAAAAATAAAATAAAAAAATAAATAAATTAACAATCAGAATGTAATATCTTTGTCACCAGGAGCTCACACATTTATTTCCTGTTTTAGATCAGCATGCTCAGTGTACTCAAAAAATTTTTACTGTATTTTACATGTCAATATTAGCAGTTCATGACAAAATTGAAGACTTTATGCAAGGAATGAAAAATTCACAGGACACTTTGAAAATTGACTTCCATTTACATTTAGATAATGTAATGTTTTATTGGGCTGGAGCGATAGCACAGCAGGTAGGGCGTTTGCCTTGCACACGGCCAACACGGCCGACCAGAGTTTGATTCCTCTGCTCCTCTTGGAGAGCTCGGCAAGTTACCAAGATTATCTCACCCTCATGGCAAAGCCTGGCAAGCTACTTGTGACGTATTTGATATGCTAAACACAGTAACAATTGTCACAATGGAGACGTTACTGGGCCCGCTCGAGCAAATCGGTGAACAACGGGAGGACAGTGACAGTGACAATGTTTTAGTACAATCGATTTATATGATTCCTAATGTAGTTTTAGAAATAATCTGTAGTACTGTCCTCCTGTTGTTCATCGATTTGCTTGAGCAGGCACCAGTAATGTCTCACTACAAATTGTGAGACTTGTTGTTACTGTTTTTGGCATATTGAATATGTTACAGGTAGCTCGCCAGGCTTTGCTGTGTGGGTGAGATACTCTTGTTAGATTGCCGGGCTCTCCCAGAGGGCCGGAGGAATCAAACCTGTGTTGGCCCCATAGAAGGCAAACACCCTACCCTCTGTGCTGTCACTCCAGCCCTACAAATAATCTAAGACAAATAATATGATTGGGTCACCTAGATCAAAATGAAGTGAAAAATTATAGATCTGATGAACAGAGTAATTATAATTAGTACTTCTTTCAGGTTACTGTCCTTTTTCAACTTAATTGTACTTTATTTGGATAAGATGACGACAACAGAGCTAATGTTTATGCTTTTAATTTACAATGTTACAGCACCTTTACCACCATCAAAGTGCTAAGGATTCTAAGCCAAAGTCCTTCTGTCATTGTTTTGTTTTCCTAATAGACAAGTCACCTTCGCCTACTACTTAATAACTTGTTTTCTGGAGTTAGTGTTCAAGGATTCTTTGATCCTTCAGTGTTTTCCTATATCCTTGATTTATTTCTTTAAATACTCCATATGAGTAAGATAGTCTAGTAACTGAATATTTTCAAAAGGACCTAATGACTGAAATCTAAGACAGAAAGATTTTCAGGAGAGAGGAGAGAGGGAGGAAGCGGGAGAGAGAGAGAAAGAGAGAGAGAGGGAGAGAGAGAGAGAAAGAAAGAAAGAAAGAAAGAAAGAAAGAAAGAAAGGAAAGAAGGAGAGAAAGAAGGAGAGAAAGAAAGAAAGAGAGAAAGCGAGGGTTGGGGAGGAAGGGAGAGGTGGGGAGAAAGACAGAGAGGATCAGAAGACATAGTACTCTACGTAAGTCAGTGTAAAACCACAGGACCTGTGAACAATTCTAGACAAGGGGAAACCTTGTAAGAATACAGTTTTCAGTGCTCATTGTTCATATCATAATTTTCTTTGTTTTTTCAATGAAAAATAAAATTTAAACTTAACTTTCTCAGTTAATGGCAAAAAAATAAGTTTCCTAAATGATGATGTCTAGAAGTGATGAAAATGGTATGAGTCATACCATTTTTATTATGTCATCTAATTTTGTCATTTCAATAATTATTACTACACTTGATCTTAGCCAAAAGGCCAAGAAGCAATAAATCAATAATTGATGGCGGTAGGGCGTTTGCCTTGCACGCAGCCAACATGGCCGACCCGAGTTCGATTCCTCCGCCCCTCTCGGAGAGCCTGGCAAGCTCCCCGTGACGTATTCGAGATGCCAAACACAGTAACAACAAAGTCTCCAATGGAGACATTACTGGGCCCGCTTGAGCAAATTGATGATCAACGGGAGGGCCTTCCTTTCTTTCTTTCTTTCTTTCTTTCTTTCTTTCTTTCTTTCTTTCTTTCTTTCTTTCTTTCTGATTGTTTTGTGCTAATGATCTCCATTTTATATAAGTTAATGTATTAATGCTTAATAAAATCTTATTTTTTAAAAAATCGTATTTTTATGCCAAAATCAACCTAGTGGGTGGTAGAGGTACACTTGACTGCAATTGAACCTGATTTCTACGTGCCACATGTGACACTATCCAGACATTCTTGAAGAGCTGAACACATATAAAGAGTGAATAACCCAGAGAGGATCAAAAAGTGCCTATGACAATGTGAATCTTTTTGCAGATTGGTTTGTTAAAATATTTATGAGTGGGCAACTGCAACATAAAAAGAAGTTAATAATTTTGTGTAACAATAGGGAGGGTCATTGGAGTAACACAATTTAGAATTGCCTTCTAATTTCAATTACCTGTCTGTATAATATATTAGTGAATCATTTGCATGTGGCTTGATTGCTTCACTTTCAAATGAAGATAAAAGTTACTTACCATATTTCTAGGTTGTGAGGATTAAATTAGTCAATATAACTAAAAGTACCTTTCGTATTTGTGCTCAGTAATTGCAGTCTCATTTTATTTTGCAGCACAGAATTTCATTTTTTCACTTAGGACAGTGTCTAAATACTAATTTTCCTTTGCAATATCTTCTGAATTCTGTTCAAAGAGCTTCATTAAACATATAATCAATATGAGAAAGAAAATGGATTCATAACTTAAGATTGAGGGAAAAGAAAACCCAAGTGACCTCTTCCACATAAGATAGGCAAGAAATCATTTTAATTCAATTTAGAGTAAGTAATGAATTCAATTTGTTAGAATTGCTTCCATTGTTTGAGAAAATTAAATACAAATAAAGTGAATGGAATAAGTCATTTGCTGTTACATGGACATATATTTATTTACTCACCTGAATTGCATATCAGGAGTTTGATAAATTATTTTAGCAAAGGGATCTAGATAATTATTTTTTCAGTTACAATCCATATATGAGAATCCATTATTTCTACAAATAACATCACTGTAATGCCAATAATTGAATTATATTTGCCAAATATATTTAGTACATATATTTAAATAAATTAATAAATTAAGCATATGTTTTTTTCTCTCTGCCTTTTTATAAAAGTCTTTGTTGTGTGTATATATGTGTATTTATATAGTTAGTTAGTTATCATGACCAGATATGCGTGTATAAATGTGTATTTCTATCTATATACATGTATGTGGAGTACATATATGTATGGAATACATAAAAATGTACGTATTTATCACATGTTAATTTATTTTTAATTATTTTTAAAACACATAGGCATGATTACATGAATTTATATTCATAACAGAAAGATTTATGCGATCCGAAGAGAAACCAGAAACCTGGACTCTGCCAGGCTGTTTTCACTCGGGTTGCCCCAGAGGGGGGCGGGTGAGAGCCCTCCCTGCCCCAAGGGACCCAGCCCAGGCAGCCGACCTTCACTACCCAACCACTGTCGTGCTCCAGGCCACTTTCCACATGCTCGGGCCGAGCTTCACATATGAGTGAACATATTCTTGGACACATCATAAGACAGTCCTTACCCATTTTCCATTTTCCATAATTACCACACCATACTTGATAGAGAAGTTTGGGCCCACAGTAAAGAGACGCAGGGCCTCAATGGATGCGGGTGGAGCCGGCCCTTTCCTCTCCACCCCAATGAGACTCAGAGTCGCCACCCACAAACTGCCTCTCTGGCTCCTGATCAAGCTACTTTATGGTCATGATCCCAGAGGCTCAGGAACAAATCTTGGAACCCAGAAGGTTTTGGCAGAAATCTCTCCAGATTTAATTGATAAAATTTCAAAATTCCAAAATTGCGCGGCCACTACTGTGGCCACACAACATTATATATTATTCATAACCAGCAATAGAAAACAAATTGTCTACAGTGGCCTTTTCGGCAGATCTGAGTGTTGGGGTAAAATCCCAAATAATAATGGTGGGTCTGATGTCAAAATATTGAATGCAATCAAAGTAGAGAGAATGTGGAAATTATCTGTCCACAGTAGGGGGAGGGTGTGGGATGGGGGTATGCTGGGGTTTTTAGTGGTGGAAAACGGGGACTGGTGAAGGGATGGGTGTTTCATCATTGTATAACCAAGACTTAGACCTGAAAGTTTTGTAACTGCTCTCATGGTGATTCAATAAATAAATTTATAAAAAAAAAAGAGGGTGGAGTTCATGCCCAATTCAATCAGCCTAATCAATGGCTGAAAAAAAACAGAAATACTCCTACATTAAAATAATAAAAAAATATGAATAAGGAGAGGCTGCTAAAATCTCAGGGCTGAGAAGAATGGAGACATTACTAGCACCTGCTCGAGTAAATCAAAAAACAACAGGATGACAGCAATACAGTGATATTCATAACCATCTATCATTGACATATGTATATATTAAGTATATACATATATAAAGGAGTGTTATATTTTATTTGGGAGGGGCACGACCAGCAGTGTTTGGGACAATATGGGATGTCAGAGATCGAACCCAGATTGGTTACATTAAAAGCAAGTGCCATATACCCTATAGAATCTCTCAGTCCCCCAATCAATGCCAATTTTGATATGAGAAATTTTCTTATGGATGATTGAGTGGGTCAATGTTTTGAATACCACATTTGCAATCTGGTTAATAAGTATGATCATTAATTAGATGTTTAGATATTAATTTACACATTAATATAAATGTTAGGTTGTCTATAGAAATTAAATAACGTGATCAAATCAGTTTATAATTTCAAAGAATGCCTGCCTTTGATTATTATGTTGAAAATTATGCTTCTTTTTTGATTGGATAATGTCATGCAACATCTATTTCAGTGTTCAAGGTCTTTTACCTCATGCAGTTGAAGGCCCCATTGATCTCTCCTTTCTCATTGGCAGAAACCACCAAATTCATATCAATGTCAGCTTTCACTGTACAACTCATCCCAAGCATTCTAAAACCAAAGAAGTAACACTTATTTCTACATCCTAGGATTTATTTTTATTTTTGAATCATACTCAGCAGTGCTCTGTGCTGAGATCACTCCTATGAGTCTTGGATGACCAATTGGTTTTGTCAAGATTGAACATAGTTTGACTGCATGCAAGAGTAGGGCCTACCTGCTATATTAAATCCCATGCCCTGATGTTCCTTAGTGAGAAAACCAAGCTTTGATGAGAGGGATAAGTTGCCTCTCAAGGTTTTAGAAAGGAAGCAATTCTGGAAGACTGGGGTGCTGGAGGTCCCACATACGCACCCTAGGCCAAGCATCTCAGGAGTCATAACTCTGATAGTGGTCAATTGTTCACACATACAGTGAGAGCTGCCAGTGTGTACAACTGCACTAGACATCGTGTACTCCATAGTGCATTTAAAATAATAACAAACTTGTGGTGGTGGCTGGTCCTGGAGATCACCACCATGCTGAGACCACTCTCCGCACACATGAAGGTACTGGCAGAGGGACAAAGCCACGCGGGTTCCGGGGCCGAGATCTCCAAGCCTACTCAAATTGGAGTCGAGCATTCTCCACCCAGATCCTCCAAATTCCAGTAGGCGGGGGTCACACCCACCACCTGGCCCCCTGGCGTCGTGTAATCCCATCAGCGGCCAAGACTCAGAGACTACAAAATGCAGATCCCGGAACCGCGTGGCCGCATTCGCGGCTGCGGGACATCTTATCAGAACATCTTTTTATGATATCTTATTATCTCATTCCTACTCTGGACAAACCTGCAGGCTATCGAATATAGCCTGCCCACAGGGCAGAGTCTGGCAAACTCCCCATGGCGCACCAAATAGGCCAAATACCAGTAACAATGATGGGTCTCATTCTCCTAAAGAGCCTTGAATATAATCTCAGGGCTAGGATGAAAGAGACGTTACTGGGGCCTGCTCGAGGCAATTGACGAATAACAGGATGATGAATGAATGAATGAATGAATGAAACAAACTTGTGACAAGTGTCATTGTTGTCATTTTGTCTTGATCTCAAGTGTCAAGTGTCATATTGTCTTGGTCTCATTGTGAAGATAATTGATGCTTTACAAGCTGGATGACACAATTAGAAGTCTGTGTTTGTGGAGGGTGTGTGTTGGTGGGGGGTGAAGTGGCACTAGGGATTGAACCCTAGGCATCACATACGTGAAATGTTCATTCTACTATGCAGTCATAATGGCAGTCTACTGACCTAGGATTCCATTGCAATTATTGCCTTCCAACTACTATTCTAGATAAGAGAGGAGAAAAGTCAAGGGATCAGGTTTAAATTCTAGGCACAGGTTCAAGCTACCCCAGCTGTCAAGGGATCTCAATCTTGTTAGGGAACTTCCCTCGAAAGCAATGTCATAGTCTCTACAGCCTTCATGGCCTCCCTTGCCTTGATCTTGTAGATTGGAATCTATGTTCTGCAATTTCTCCTAAATCAATACTTTTAAATAGGCATTAATGCAGTGAATATATAATATTCTTTAATGTTTCATCAATAAATTACCTTTTATCTTCTGGGATAGGCTTTCATTATTTTCAAAGAGAACAACAAAAGCAAGAGACACAACTAGAATGTCTGCTGTCAAGTGATGAATGGACTCGGAGTCTCTGGCAAAAATGCAGTTCAAAAAAAAAAAGTACAGCAAAAAGAATTGATTATTTCCATGTATCGTGCTATAGGCTGAAAATGTTGGAGTAAGAAAGGTTAGACTTGATTTGAGTTTGGGGAAATATCTGTCTTTTCTTTTATAAAAATAACAAGGAATTTTCTGTTGTGAAGCTTAAAAACAAAACAAAAATGACAATATCCTGAACTTTAATTTCTGCTAAAGGAAGGAAGAAACCAATCCAGTTTACCAAAATTGACTCTCTTTCTCTCTCTCTCTATATATATATATGTATATATACACATATATGTTATAAAATGTCTTTAAAACTGTATCAATTACATCTTCACCCTATATGATTCTGTTGAACTATTCAAGAGTGATCGTAGCTGCTTTCCAAACAAGACAATTGTATTTCTGCCATACAGCCTCTAGCTTTAGACTATTATTTTCAAATAAAATTTAGCATCTGCCAAATCTTGAAAAAGAATTGCCTAACATGTGGACTAACACCATGGGTGGATTAGCACCCTAATAACACCAAACATTAGCCAAGCGGCACAAATGCTGGCCGACTTCGACCGTGAGTGTGGAAAGGTCGAACTCCAGCTGAATCTCACGAAGACAATGTTTATGAGAAACAGTCTCATTCCTGACGTTCCACTCTCTCTCAATGGAACAGATATCTCTGAATGCAACAGTTATATGAACCTAGGTCGAGAAGTCAACATGATGAATGACCTAGCACCTGAGTTGTGCAGGAGGAAGAGAGGCACTTGGAACGCCTTCAAGGGCATTGAAGAAATAGCTAAGAGGAAAAAGAACCTCCAGCTTTGGGCATATCTCTTCAATTCCACTGTTCTTCCTGTATTAACATACACCTCAGAGACTTGGGCCCAGGACTACAAGATGAGAAGGCTATTTGTGTCTCCCAAAGAGGAATTGAAAGAGCTACGCTTAGAGTATCAAGCTTCACTCAAGTGAGAGAAAGACTCCAGAGTTCTGACCTCCATCGACAGTCAAGAATCTGGGACACTGTCTCGTTTGCCAAGGCATCAAAAATCAGATGGACTGGACATGTACTGAGATTTGGAGATGACCACTGGACTAGAGCTGCTACTGACTGGATTCCATGGGACGTAAAAAGACCGAGTGGCTGCCCACCTATGAGATGGTCAGACTTCTTTGTCAAGACCCTGAACGATTGGTTAGAGGCTCTTTGTGTTCCTAGAACGAGCAGATGCCATTGGGCTACACTAGCACGCAACAGAGACAAATGGAGACGTTTCAGGCACCTGTTCGAGCAAATCAATGAGTAACAGGATGTCAAGAGATCAAGTGATTTATAGATGTATGCTCACAAGTTCAAATCCCTGGTTCCCCACATGTGTTCAAAGATATGTGAGAACACACTATCACTAAAAAAATATGTAAGATAGAAAAAAATAACAATTGTTAAAAATGTGTTTTCTTTTTTCTTTTGAATCACACCCTGCTTTACTCCTTACAGAGGTGCTCCAGGCTTACTCCTAGCTCTGTGCTCAAGGATCACTTCTGCTGGGCTCAAGAGACCATATAGGATTCTTGGAACTGAACACTGGTCTGCCACATGCAAGGCTATAACCCAACCCACTTTATCTCTCTAGCTCAATATAACAATTTTTGTATACCTTTTGAATTTTTTCCTCCACTAACACCTTACTCATACAACAAATTCATGTGTTCAGTTTTAAATATGTACTTGTGAATAAACACATATAGACAGATAAAAAATTCAGCTCTCTAATTTAGACTCTATAATACTGAAGTGCTTGGATTTCCAGTTCTCAAGACGCAATGTTCAGAATGGGACTCAGGACACATCACCCTTAACTACAGAAGTTCAAGACATTGCACATTTGAGGGTGGAGAGGTCTAGAAAATGATCACACCCATTTTCCCTGAATGGACCATAAACCACTCACAGGAGAGCTACCCCCCTTCAGGTACCCCTTTACCAAAGGCATGTGAGGAAAATTTCTGACTAACAAGGTGGCTGAGTGTCCTCTCAAAACACCCTTAGCTTATATATGTCCTGGGGCATACAGGGAATCCCAACAAAATTGCCAACTCTCATCACACCCAGCATAAAGGTAAAGGTAAAGGTAAAGGCCCTCCCGTTGATCATCGATTTGCTCGAGCGGGCCCAGTAACGTCTCCATTGGAGACTTTGTTGTTACTGTGTCTGGCATACCGAATACTCTCGGTAGCTTGCCGGGCTCTTCGAGAGGGGCAGAGGAATCGAACTCGGGTCGGCCATGTTGGCTGCATGCAAGTAAACACCCTACCCGCTGTGCTATCGCTCCAGCCCTATGACACCCAGCATAACCCACTTATGTCACCTGTTCTCTTGGCTCTTCACTTCCTTATGAAAGCTCCTTTGGCACTTAAAACTCAGATGAGAGCTTGAGTAATGGGACAGTGGTAGGGCATTTTCCTTGCACACAGCCAACCCAGATTCAATCGCCAGTACCCTAATATAGCCCCCCAAGTCCCACCAGGAGTAGTTCTTGAGCACAAAGCTGGGAGTAACTCTTGAGCAAATCTGATTTTGGCCCCAAAACTAACCAATAATTTTACATGATATACATATGCAATCTCTCCTGTTAATTTATTGGTTTAATCTTCTCATCCAGCTAGGAACTTTAAAAGGGTCTTGGAAAACCTTTTTCTTTCCCTCCACAGATCTAAGATGCAAACATGAAAATAAGGAGTATTAGAAGACATAACATGTGCCTAACCCAATGTTCCTTCATTTTAATCTCCATCAAATCTCTTTTTCTAAAAGAGAGTCAGTGCTCATAAACCATCTTACTCCATTCTGTGGCATTTTCGTCTCCTCTTGTATATGAAGCGGACATTTTCACTTATTGTAATTGAAATTTGGGTAATACATTTGCCTTGCCCACTTAAAAAGCATTGAGGGGATATTTCTCTTTTTCTTGTGGATGCTGATATTTTTGAGGATGGCTCTGCCTTTGGGAAGGTGGGTGATGCTCAGTGGTACCTAGTGGTAACTGGCTTTTGTCCTACTCCTTTCCTTGGCCTCCATACCAAATGCAGATGATGGGTTTAGGGAGAACTTGTCTGTTCCTCCCTCTCTCAAACCCTGGCATTAAAGAACTGAGTTCAAAGAAATATTTCCCCCTGAAAGCTTCATTTTCTTTGACTGTTTCAAGTGCTGCTTTCAATGACCTAGGTTCTCAGGGAATTGCTTCTGGATGTGTGGTGAATTTTCACTTTAAGCTAGACAGAGGATCACAATACATATGATTCTTTGAGACATTGCACCCCCGATATCTAGATATCCAAGACAGCTTTCATGAAACTTTTTTAAAATAAGAAAATGAAGAAAACAAATATAAGAAATGCTAGTAACGTTGCTTTTTATCTTTTCTCCTCACTTTATTTAAACACCATTGGTTTACAAAGTTGTTCTTTAATGATTTATTACAGGCATTAGGTGTCCTACCCTCAATTCCACCACCACTCTCTTCTGCCCTCCATCATTATCTCCATTGATAATAGAAATATTATCTTCAAGTCTGCCCTTGAAGCAGGCCCATAATAATTTATTTTATATTTCTTGTTACCATTAAATGGTTAATGGACTGATCAAAAAAATGTTTCCATAGAAGAAAATTTCCAAAAATTGTTGTATTTTACCATGGGGATATTTAGTCCTTGTCTTAATAGGTTTATTAAGCTTTGATACAAGACAACCCTTCTGTGTTAATGTTTTTTGATGTTTTTGATTGTTTGTTTCTTTTGCTTTGTTTTGTTTAGTCAGATTGATTGGCTGGACTATTCATTTAAATATTATGGATTCTCTGGAGTGACATCTCCAAACTCTACAATACTGACACCCCAGTAGTACCATATCAGATTGGATGCAGTGTAATGTAGAAGCCAACCAATCTTGACCAACATTGGCTTTGTGGGAGCCATCTAATTACATTTGGAATCTGTTGGTAACCATTGCATTTTAACTCCTTTGTAGTCATCAACACTTCTTATTCCTGTCATCAGCTGTCTGCTAGTTTTCTTGACCCCCCCCGAAAGGTTCAGTGTTGTTCATGTACAGATGTAAACCACCTCAACAGTAATAAGAACTCTGGTGGCCAGTAGGAATGGTGGCCACTTATTTAACCCATTCCAAGAGACTATCTTGGATGAAATTTAACGTTGGACTCATCTCATTTGTGTGTCTTCCTCCTTAACTATATCTAAAAGGGATAATTTTATTGAAGATAAAAGTTTCTAAAAATCTCGAGTATTGACAAATATTTTCTTTAGTTTTCTTTAGTTCTGCAGCTGCCATAATCTTGAATCACTGAATGAGAGAAGCAGTACTGGGAGCTATACCAAATGTTAGTCATGTGAGATTTTCTGATTTTTATCCTCAACACCACATGATCCCCTGAACATGGCCAGATATGGTCCAGTGACCCCAAAATAACACCAGTCTAAGTAAGATGCCATTGCCACGAGTGGCACATAATGTAAGATGGAGGAACAAAATAAAAAATTTTGGAGAGTGACTGTGTTCCTTAGCCCTGTGATAAATACTCTTATAAATTATTTAACTTAATCACTGCAATATTCCTCACTTACAGGCGCATAATGCTAAGGCCACTGCAACTCAAAATGGTGAAAGCACTTATTAAGATGTCCAAGCTGGCCTGGAACTCGTGTCTAATTTGTCCAGAGATTTTATTTTTCTCTTTGTTTTGCTTACTGTAATGTGATAGTGGGGGAAGTCTTATAACTCTCCTTAGCTTTGGTGTTAGAAGAAAACCATTTCTATTTGATGCCACGAGGCAGAGTCTGGCAAACTCCCCGTGGCGTATTCAATATACCAAAAACCAGTAACAATGATGGGTCTCATTCTCCTGAGCCTGAAAGAGCCTCGAATGTGGCACTTTTTAAAATCTCATGGCTAGGACGAAGGAGACGTTTCTGGGGCCTGCTCGAGGCAATCGATGAACAACAGGAAAATAGTGATACAGTGATTTGATGCCACACATCTTAAAACAAGGGTATTAAACATTACTTCTAATTGAATGTGTCTGTTTGTCTGGTATCAAGTGATTTTTTGAAAAGAATTTTACCACATAGAAAGGAAACAAAGTAATTTTCTTGATATGACTAAAACTGTTTCTATTTTGACAGACCTCTGGTGAATGAAGGGATAAAAATTATTGTGTACTCATGAACAGATGAGTCTTTCTTATTTTTATTACTAATAAAGCTTGCTATAAATAAAGGCTAAAGCTGTGAAGCACATGAGAAATCATCCCTAATAGATTTTTCCAAGAATGAATAAAATAACATTTAATCAAAGTTTTTGGCAGAGATTTTGCACAATGTGCCCTAGATATTTGCAAACTCTGTTTCCAAAGACAAAGTATGAAACTCAGATATGGAAATACAAGAATCCTGTTAGAAATTACATTCAAAATTCTCCTCTCAAATGATTTAAAGAGCAACTTTTGGGGAGATAACCTTCAAACTTCTAGATAATGTCTCAGAGTAGCCAGCTCATGATTCAAGAGAAAGTGGGAGGACTTCATATAGCATGCATAATATTTAAGATTATGTGAATATTTTACTTTGTGTTTTTTTTGGAGGGGGTTTATAACCAACAGTGTTTCAGGGCTTATTTCTGATTCTGTACTCAGGGATCACTTCTGGCAAAACCCAGGGAACCATGTAGAATGCTGAGAATAAAACCTGGGTCTACTGCATGTAAGACAAGCCCCTACACCGAGTACTGTCTCTTTATCACTAAACATTTTATTTTCAAATTAAAATTTGGTTATGAAAAGTGTCACAAACACTTTATTTTTCTAATATATTTTGATTGATTGTTCGCTTTCAATATCTTGTTTTGACAAGAGTATATTTGATTTGATTTTTAGATGTGGTGTGATCAGAAATGTACTATTTTTGTTTTTAAAATAGGTCATCTTGTGAATAGTGTCATATATTACATAAAGCATGCAACAGGTTTGAGAAGGACCCAGTAGAAAGTGCTTTGGTCATGAAAAGAAAAATGTCCATAGGAGTTCTTGGCTTAGAGTCCTCGTTTTCGCATTTCCTGTTGTTTATTACTCTCTCTTTCACATTGGTGAATGTTAAGACCTCAAGGAAAAGTGTTTTACCTTATTCTGTCACTGTAGCACTGTCCTCCTGTTGTTCATCAATTTGCTTGAGCGGGCACCAGCAATATCTCCATTGTGAGACTTGTTGTTACTGTTTTTGGCATATCAAAGACACCACAGGGAGCTTGCCAGGCTCTGCCATGTGGGTGGGATACTCTCAGTAGCTTGCTGGGTTCTTTGAGAGGGACAGAGGAGTCAAATCTGGGTCAGCTGAATGCAAGGCAAGTGCCCTACCTGCTGTGCTAACGCTCCAGCACATGTTTTAGTTAACTTAAAGAAATAATTGGGATAGTTTTAACTCATTATTCTTTGATAATCTTCACAGAGTCCTTGGAAGATGTATTATTGAACTCACTTCAGAAATGAAGAGATAATAGAATGCTTGTAATATCTACGTTCTCACAATGAAAAATAGTAGACCTATAATTCAAATGCAGGTCATCTTGGTTCTAAAACCTGTGATCTTTAGCTCATTATCTACCAAGGTTGCTGAGAGCATATTTACAAGTCTTTACTCTTTTCAGGATTTATCTAATGATGGTGAACCTTAGACACTTTCTTTGCTCAAGAATTCTAATCAGGTAGAATACCACAAAGAAGAAAAAAAAGCTTTATCTCAAGCTAGAATTTACATTAAACAAGAAAATCCCATTTACTGATTTTCCATTACATAAGACTTATTGTGCTAAACATCAAATGAACCAGCCTGAATCTGATATTAAAAATAATGCAGAAAATAATTGTTTCAGAGTATGACTTCTGGGCTAAGTTCACAATGAAAGCGTCAGTTTCAAATTTTCCTGGAATGCTTGAGAGCATCCATAAAATTAAGTGCTTTAATTAGCAGGCACTTAATTCCAAAGGAGACAGGGATTAGATATCTCTGTTAGGTGCAAAGAATAAATAAAGAGTATTTTAAAAGAATGTATGGTGATATCTCCAAGTGTCTCCCTTGTTTGATTGCTTATTATTTATTGCAAGGGAGAAAAAAATCCCACTTAGGACACTGAAATATAGCAAGGAACATTCAGATGTTGTAGCACTGTGGCACTCTCCTCCTGTTGTTCATCTATTTGCTCGAGCAGGCACCAGTAACGTCTCACAACAAATTGTGAGATTTGTTGTCACTGTTGTTGGCATATTGAATATGTCATGGGGAGCTTGCCAGGCTTTGCTGTGCGGGTGAGATACTCTCAGTACCTTGCCGGGCTCTCCGAGAGGGGCAGAGGAATCAAACCTGGGTCGGTCATGTTGGCCGCGTGTAAGGCAAACGCCCTACCCACTGTGCTATCGTTCCAGCCCGCGCATATGATGTCACACTAGCAATTTGCTCTTCTCCATCTCTTTTTCACTTGTTTGGCTTGTTTCTGCCAAGGTGACCATGAACAATTTGTGCTATGTGTGGAAAGATTTCAGAAATCTCCGACATTCCAGATATTCCCCTGCCCTCCACACTCAACTTGTAAATAGAGAAAACTCAGCTCTTCACTCCAACCTCCACTCTCAAGTCTGGCAATGATTTGGGGGTTCATTTCATTCTAGGAAACAATTCATAATGGAAAGTATGACTTTTGTTGAGTCTACCACATTCTCTGACTCAGAGATCTCTGGGAGAATCCAGTTTAGGGACACCCCACTGTACCCACTCTCTACACTTTGGCCACATTATTATTTAAATTATTATTAAAGAATTTCTCACCCCCACCTAGGCTCAGAACCAATTCTATAGATAGATACAGTGGTATCAGACCTGGAATGTTGAGTGAGATTCTCTATCAGAAACTCTGGATTAAAGATCCCGGGAGACATGAAACAACTGCAGATTCTCCATCACTCAATTATTTACATGAAGGGGAAGCTGATCGCAGAATGAGCTGCGATCATGTCTGCCTCAGGAGAATGAAGAAAATCAAACCACAGCACTCATAAAAATAAAAAAAAACATTTAGCAGCTATTCCATAAAAAGTATTATTCTCACCAAGCCAAAACCAACATTTCCCTCTAGTTTTCTAGAAACCTCGAGTTGTTTTTCTCTTCTGAAGTGTCTGTTTGGGTATCCTAGATTCCTGTGAGCTTGGCTTCCTCCTCATATCTCTACCAACCCTGAGCAGGCTGACTCATTTGTGAGTCAGTCTCTTCTTAATACACTGATCAAGCTCACAGAGTGACAAATTGACTTACTAGGCGCTTATAGGAAACTTCCCCAAAGTTACATTTTTAGGAATGCAAATTAAAAATTAACATTGAATCATATCAAAATGAAATGCGATGTTTAATAGCAAGTATATTTTTGTTCGTTTTTTATGTCAGTGCCTCATGGAAAGCATTATTCCATTATAATCAGATTATGATGACTCTAATTGTAGCTCATAAAATTATTAGAGTAAGCAAAAAGTTTTTTAAAAAGTACAAATTATTATTTTATGTGATGAAGAGTATTCTTCGGTGTGAGAGCCTAAAAGGTGTTGAGTAACGAGGTAAGCAGACAAGCAGGAATGTATTGCAGGTAGTCGGTGAGGTGAGGTTTGAGTGGGATGGAACTACAGGTGCTATAAAAGCAACCGATTTTACAGAACAACACTTTAGACCAGTGTTCAGGCCTGTTTCTCTCCAAATTGTGTATGGCCATCATGGTGCTTGATGTGCTGACATTCATAAAGATATTTGCCTGGTATGTGAGTTTCTGGCAATGTATAACAATATGACAAGAGAGAAACCTGTTAGATGAGGTGCCTTATACTTTAGGATTACTCTGACTACCTATAGATCTGTTCAGATTCATTTCCCGTAATTCTTTCTGGGGATGTGGACCACCCATAAATATTGCTCTCTTATATGGACACTAATTGATGCACTCTAGGTAACTGAAGCATCCTGGGAAACAATAATATTGGAACTTTTTCTCTTCCTAAATATAAATTGTACTATCAAGCAATAGCAATCAAAATTTTGTAGTAGTTGAGTAAAGACAAGTTCTAAGGCAAATGGGTAACAATTGAGAGAATAAAATTTCAGATACATTGACAGTTTACCTCTCCAATGGAGCTAGTACACGAAGCCCAGCAAGAAAGTCTTTCAATTAATGATGATGGGAAAACTGTGTGACTATAGAAGGAAGGAAAGAAGCAAGGAAGGAAGGAAGGAAGGAAGGAAGGAAGGAAGGAAGGAAGGAAGGAAGGAAGGAAGGGAGGGAGGGAGGGAGGGAGGGAGGGAGGATAAACTAAATAAAAAGGAAGGGGAATGAAGGAAACAAATAGAGAATGGAAAGAAAGAAGGAAAGAAAGGAAGAGAGAAAGAAAGAGAAACAAAGAAAGAAAGAGAAACAAAGGAAGGAAGGAAGGAAGGAAGGAAGGAAGGAAGGAAGGAAGGAAGGAAGGGAGGGAGGGAGGGAGGGAGGGAGGGAGGGAGAAAGAGAGAGAGAGAGAGAAAGAAAGGAAGGAAGGAAGGAAGGAAGGAAGGAAGGAAGAAAGAAAGAAAGAAAGAAAGAAAGAAAGAAAGAAAGAGGGAAAAGGAGACCCCTATCTCACATTGTATACACAATCTAAAACTGTTAAGGACACTATTATTTAATCTGAATATACGCATAAAGTAAAACACAGGCACAACTTTCCATGATATGGGCTTCAGAGGCTTCTCCAATGATTCACTGCTATTGTTTTTTTTTTGTCTTTTTGTCACACTCAGCAATGCTCAGTAGTTATTCCTGACTCTGCACTCAGGAATTACTGCTGGCGGTGCTCGTGAGACCCTATGGGATGCTGGAAAACAAACCCGGGTCGGCCTCCTGCAAGGCAAACGCTCTACCCACTGTACCATTGCTCCAGCCCCTGATTCAATGCTAAGAAAATGGCTAAGAAAACGGAAGCAAAAATAAACCAAGGGTGGGGGATGGTTTTTAAGGTAGTACAACAATTAAGGCATGTGTTTAGCATGCATGTGACCTGGCCTAAATTCCCAGCAATAAATGGTTCTCCCGGGCATTGCCAAATGCAGCCCTAAGGGCCCCTATTTATCTCTAGGTATTATCCTTGAGGCCCCGAACACTGCTAGGGGAGCCCAGGCATTCTTGGCACTGCAGGTCTGAGTAGCGTCCACATGCCTTTGTACTAAACTGACTGGTCAGTTGGCGGAGAATTGCTGAGACAGTCCAGGCCTACAGAATCTCCCCAATGAATAACAAATGTACTGGACTGTATAAAACTAATTAGCATTTATACTGTGCAAAAAATCCTCACCAGAATAAATAAATACTTCCAGTGAGTGTTTGAAAATACTCACCTAACACACATCTGACAAAAACTGATATCAAGATTAGTAAAGCATTCTTGAAACTTCACAAATCACAAATCATCCTGTTAGTCGTCGATTGCCTCGAGCAGGCCCCAGTAACGTCTCCTTCATCCTAGCCCTGAGATTATATTCAAGGCTCTTTAGGAGAATGAGACCCATCATTGTTACTGGTATTTGGCATATTGGGTACGCCACAGGGAGTTTGCCAAACTCTGCCGTGTGGGCAGGCTACATTCGGTAGCCTGCCAGTTTGTCCAAAGTAGGAATGAGATAATAAGATGTCATAATAAAATGTCACGCGGCCGCGACAGTCTGCCCCTTCGCCTGACTGTCCTCGCTCACCGGGACCCCTTGGAGGGGAGCGGGTTGAGCTTTCCTCCCCGCCCCGACCAGGGCTCCAGCAGCCAAAGACCTCCAGGACCAGCCACCACCATGCTGAGACCACTCTCCGCACACATGAAGGTACTGGCAGAGGGACAAAGTCACGCGGGTTCCGGGGCCGAGATCTCCAAGCCTACCCGGATTTGGGCCGAGCATCCTCCACCCAGATCCTCCAAATTCCAGTAGGCAGGGGTCACACCCACCACCTGGCCCCCTGGCGCTGTGTAATCCCATCAGCGGCCAAGACTCAGAGACTATAAAAACCAGATCTTGAAACTTACCAATAACAAAGTAAGTTAGTACCAAATCATCCATCCAGAACTGGGAAGTGGGCTGGAGATATTGTTTGGAGATTGTGTAATTGCCTTGCATGCATATGATCTGGGTTTGATCCCCACCATCTCGTAAGGTTCACCAAGCATTGCCAATAGTAATTCTTGCGTGCAGAGCCAGCAATAATCCCTGGGCATGGCTGGATATGACCACAACATTGAAAAATCATGGGAAGAGGAGTTCACCCAGCATTTCCTCAAAGAAGACATGCAGATGTCCAATAAGGTATTTTAAAAGTTTTTACTACTTGTCACCTGAACTGTTTGCTAACCTCAGCAGAGGTATGGGGCAACATGGGATTGGGTGAAATGAGACCTGGAGAAGCCCTAGGGAATCTGATATTCAGATGGGAATGTACAGCAATATAGCATGCTTCAAATATTACTATTCACAGTATTATAAATCAAGTGCATAAATAAAATTTAAATTAAAATTTTTAATAATTTCCAAGAACTATAAAGCAACAACATGTTTCAAACCATACCTAACTGCTGAATCTATACATTGGTATTATGGTTTTGTTTTATTTTATGTAAACACATGCGGGCTGGAGCGGTAGCACAGCGGTAGGGCGTTTGCCTTGCACGCAGCCAACATGGCTGACCCGAGTTCGATTCCTCCGCCCCTCTCGGAGAGCCTGGCAAGCTACCGAGAGGATCTCGCCCGCACGGCAGAGCCTGGCAAGCTCCCCGTGACGTATTCGATATGCCAAACACAGTAACAACAAGTCTCATGATGGAGACGTTACTGGGCCCGCTCGAGCAAATCGACGAACAACGGGAGGGTCTTTACCTTTAGCTTTTAGCTTTATGTAAACACAGACTGAAAGCAGACAGAGAGGAACAGGATGGGAAAAAAGGAGGGAAAATGATGTGGAAGGAGAGAAGAGTTTCAGGCAGGACAAAAGGGAGGAGGAAGGAAGATCAGAGAAGATACATTTATTCTGATATGATCTTACACAAAGAGAATTAAATAACGGATGCTGAAAATATCCATCACATGGGCACATTTGCCTAGGGCTGACTTCGATGAATCAATTTCACAATACCTAGTCTTTGTAATACCATCTTCATCAATTAATGTTTATTGAGCAATCCACACGAACAGATATGATTAACTTCTTGTTCTATATCCGTCTCTCTAGAAAATGAAGTCAGTGCAACCTTCAAAATATCTGCCTAAGGGGGGACATGGCTTGCTCTAACAACCTGAGCAAACATTATTTCAAGAACTAATTTTCCACTTATCTGGCTTTTGCCTTCCACATTTTCAATATCCTGATGTCTCATAGCAACTTAAAATTGTAAGTCGCTGAGTATAAATTGTGTTGTGTGACCATTTCTTTGTTTAATACTTTGTGTTTTAAAATTCCCTTTAATAGCACCTACTCAAATTATACAATTTAAACCTCAATTAACTGATACAGATCTCCAAATTTTAAGAGACTTTAGTCCAGGATTCCAAGTTTGTTCAGGTTTTAAACTTTATTATATTAATACCTAGGTTAATAAGGATAGCTGCTCGCTCAAAATTCCAGGTGGCTGGCATGTTCCACAGTAATTTTTATGTTATTTCCCCCATTATTGACAGCTGCCATTTTACAAATTGAGAAAAGCAAAGTAAGTGTTTCCAACAATTTAGTGAAAACCAGTACTGGATGAAACATTTTGATATTATCATAAACAAGCCTGATGGGTGTTCTTATGTCCATTAAATGAAGCAACTGATACAAAAATTTAGTTGCCTATTAACTAGCAAAACTGGGGCTATAACTCAGGTTAATGGACTGTAGCACTCAAGTTCAGAACAACTTTGATCTACTTCCTCTTCTGGTTGTATGGAAGATGCCATCTTAGTTTACACATCTTCCCAATAACTATATTTTACTTATGACACTATATTTTTATTGTTAGATGTATAGATCATAGAGGGTATATATGTATATGTAAAACAATAATTTGGTAAATAGATTTATAAAAGACTTCTAACCAAAAGCAAAAATATTTAATTTAGATATCTTGCTCTCTCTATATATATCATTATCTACTAAAATTAGCTCAAAAATATTAAAGATTTAATATACTTTGAAAAAGTCATTCTACTCCCAAAGTTTTCAGAAACAGCATTAAAGATTTAAAAGTTAAAGTCACTTTTAGATTATTTGGTACATTTTTTTTTAATGTTTTAAGCTCTCTTTATTTTATTTATTTATTTATTTATTGAATCACTGTGGGAAAAGCTTTCAGGTTTAAGTCTCAGTCATGCAATTATCAAACACATTTCCCGTTCACCAATACTTATTTTTCACCACCAAGAACCACAATAACTCCCCCCCCCCACCCTCCCAATGCCTGTGAGGCAGATGAATTCTAGTTAACACTCTATCTACTTTGATTAGATTCATTGTTTTGACAAAAGATGCACCCTTATTATTTAGAGTTTACACCCCCAAATCGAACATGCTGAAAAGGCATTGTGAAATAATTCGTTTTCTACAGCTGGTCACAAGAATTAAATGATGTTGCATGGCCGCTATTGCGATTTTGGATTTCTGGTATTTTACTTATTTAGTCTGGAAGTATTACTGCTGAGAGTCAGATAATTAGGAGATTGGTTTCTGTGCTCTGGAAGAAGCCATGGTCGTGCCGGAGAGCCGTTCGTGGGGGGCAACTTGTGACCTCAGTAGGGCGTGAAGGATGACCCGGGAATGCCCCCCTTCCCATGAGGTCTCAGTTCCCCCATCACAACTGGCTCATACCTGGCTTTCCATAAAATGCGGCTGCCATCTTTCTTTCCAGAGGGGAAAAGGCAGAAGGGACCAACACCTTTTTCCCTCTGGGAAGGCATGGTGGTGTGGATTAACGCGTAGTCCATTCACTTTTCTGCCGCAAGCTGCCTGGGCTCTGCATTAAGACAGACCATCCTTGTGCTTCTGGAACCATAGCCATGCCGGAGAGCCAGCACAAATTTTTAATGACAATAAATTTACTGGGTGTAAAGCATGTTGTCCAAGAAAGAATTTGAACTCTGTAAGGAAAGATGCAGAAAGGAAACTTAAATACTTTGACGATTTATTAGATTATCAATTAAAAACTATTTTAATGAAAAATATTTTAGCTATATATCTAAATCTTTATATAATCTTTATAAAGATCAATCTTTATATAATCTTTTTATCTTAATTTATTTGGTATGGGGGCACACCCAACAGAGCTCAGGGTTTACTTCTGATTTTGTGCTCAGCGATCACTACTGGTAGGCTTGGCGGGGACCATCTAGGGTTCCAGAAGTGACTTGAGTGATCAATCCAAGGTTGGCCACATGCAAAGCAAGGTCCCTACCATCTTTATGTTGCTCTGACCCCTCGTTTTATTCTTTTACTTAGCAACATATACATCTTTTTTAATGTATTCTGCATCAGCTTCTACTCCACAACAGAGAACAATATAATGACATATTGTAATGTGAGACAAGTTTGTTCCAGGAACTCAGCCTTGAGTTTGGGTAGAGGAGCACTTTTCTGACCTGTGGAGGCAAGCTATTAATGAAGGTATCTAAACCTGGGAAGCCGGTAAAACTCCAGATCATAGCAAATTAAGTACATTTTTAGGCCAGCTTTGCAAGGAAGCTGATTATAATAAGCTCTTGAGCTAATAAACCTAGAAACCTAACAGATATAAAATTATCAGCTATCGTAGGAGTCCTACCTAACACAGTAGTGAGGCATAATTGAACAGAGGCCCTATTTTTCTGTTTAAAATTGATTATCAGAAGTAACACGAATTCATAAAGCTCAAAGTTGAAAAAAAAGCTGCAAAAGTTTCTTGGGAGGTTATTTTTCTATCTTCCAATATGTTGACCACAGGTTGACAGATAATCTTCCAGTTCATGTTGGAAGCCAAGATGGTCCTTTGAGTTGAAAAACGGGGTCTCACATTTAAAAACACGTTTGGGGACTTTTTTTTCTTATTTTTCCTTTTTTTTGGGGGGGGGGTACCACCTGGCAATGCTTAGGGGTTACTCCTGGCTCTGCACTCAGGGATTACTGCTGACATTGCTCTGGGGACCATATGGAAAGCCAGGGATGGAACCCCGGTCGGCTGTGTGCAAGCAAACACCCTGCCTGCTGTGCTATCGCTCTGGCCTCAGGGGAACTTTTTTCATGAGTCCTAGTTTCTAATATATTGTGAGTGCATGATGTGGGCGCCTTGCATTCCCTGGCTGAGAACTTCCTCCCCAGCCTTCTCAGAAGAGGAAGAGAGACTAGGGACCACGGACTGTTGAGCATGCTAGTAGGTTTAATGAGAGCTGTTAGCATATCTATAGAACCTCTGAGGGGGTTCATGGTATAGGACTAGGTGTAAGTATGACTGGTCATTTATGAAGGCAAAGTGTTTTCATGGAAGCAATTCTCTTGGGGGGATTAACCCAGGAGATGGTCTGTCTTCCAGGGGTGATACGAGAGATTCACCCAAGGGTGATAAGCATTATATTGCTTTTCTCTTTTCCTAGCTACTAGTAAATATTAAACAATTAAATTTGCCTCTAATTAATAGTTTTATTTATTTGGATAAACACAGTCACTTAATCACTTAAGTGATTTATTTGGATAAACACAGTAAGAGATACAGATTCCAAAATTTAGTTCTCTGGGCTCTGAGGGCAGGCAAGGCCTTTACTGCAAATCCCAGACTAAGTCCTCAGGCCAGTTCAGCTTGTTGTTTCCCATAGAGGTTCTGTCTCTTAAGTCATAATAGTTTGCTATACGACTCTGCTTTTATGCTTTTTAGACTGTTCCACTTGGATGCTGGGGTAGCTCACCCCGAGTCCATCCCAGTCTCACGGTGGGACCACACTTTATGGGGTTTTAGCAACTAGAGCAACTGAAGCCCAAGTCAAGTAATAATGATGGATTCCCAGGAGTAGGTATGTTTCAGAGTCAGTCAACTCGCAAATATTAGGAGCATAGCATTAATGGTCTTTCTGTGTTTCAGCAAAGAGCATTGCTCTATAGTAAAATATGAAAAGGTTATAGGGGAAATAGAAAATCAAGAAATTATCTACAAATACTATGTCCAGAGTTACTGAAAAGTTTGACTTAGGGGCTGGAGTGATAGCACAGTGGGTAGGGCATTTGTCTTGCACGTGGCTGACCCAGGTTCGATTCCCAGTATCCCATATAGTCCCCTGAGCACTGCCAGGAGTAATTCTTGAGTGCACGAACCAGGAGTAACCCCTGTGCATCGCTTTTTGGGCGTGACCCAAAAAGCAAAAAAAAAAAAAAGAAGAAAAAAGAAAAAAGAAAGTTTGACTTATCAGTAACCACAACTGACTTGGGGAATTGCAGCAATGAGAGGTAAAACACAAAGGAAAGGTTAAGGATAAACTCAGAGGATTAAAGGTGCTCGTGAGAGCATGATAAGTTTCCCTGGGGGAAAAAAAAGGGGAGATTCACTGATGAAGCCCAAAGCACTTGGGGTTAATATCGAATAATATATGACTTGAGTGTTCCTTGGTGACTCAGGAGAAGATGAGTCATTGAGCAGGATCATTTTCTCTTTGACCTCCCTGTCATTTGTAGCCTCTGCAATTGACTTTGGCATTGGTCTCTGTGAAGATAGATTTCCAGGGAACAGTCTCTGAAATCACCCCAGTGCCACATTTTTGCTGGCCTACAGCCCAGGACATAGCGTCATGTTCTTTGGTGACAGAACGCCAGGCCACTTCCCTTACTTGAGACTGTCCTGCAAATAATTCTAAAGAGAATGAAGCCCCAGGAACACTGAAATGGAGTGATAGATATGTAAAATATAAGAGAGAGAAGGAGGAGGAGAAAAGGGGGAAAAGAAAGTTCTAGTGCAGACAATTGATGTTACCTAGGACCTAAGTATTTGAATTCTATGTGCATTTATTTTTATAACATATGTTTCAAAATTAAATACATTATCTTAGGGAAGCAATTCATGGACACTGTGACATGTGATAAGCATTGATGAGCCATAGCACGGTTCTAAAACTGAATTTGAAATAGAGAGAAAAATATAAGATGTTAGGAATCAACAAACTCCCGGTGGTGGACATGTAAGTTCAACTTGAGCAGAATTGAGTTGCAGGATTCTGTGTGGGAGTGGTTGGACTGTGAAGAGAGAGTGCAGCACTCAGTGAATCAACAAGGACTATTTTAAGATACTAAACTGGGGGCTCTGGATCTGGATCTGAGGCAAAAGTGATGCCTGGCAACCATGAGGCAGAGTTCAGTCCTGACTGCTGCCCACGTATGCCAAGGATAGAGCTGGAACTCTGCTGTTGTGCAATTCTTGGCTCAGAAACAATCATCTAAGTGTGAGAATGTCAACTAAAATAGTGCCGCTAGTCATGGAACTTCACTGAACATGTGTGAGCACCATGATTCAAGAGTGAGAACCCTGATAAGCACCTCAGTCAAGTGCACAAGGACCATAATGTCATGGGGGAGACTCCTAGTGATCCTTGTAGCCAATGTGGAATCTCCAGCACCGAGCGTGTGTGCAACCTCTGGCCACGGCAGAATCAACAACCACATCTCTAAAACCCACAAACCACGAACCAAAAATAGACCATTTAGCTCAATGAGACTCATGCTTTCTGTCTGATCAATTTTTTTAAAAAATGATTACAGTACCAAATGTGTTCTATGATGCAAAGTGCAAATTGTATAGTCATGTGAAAATTATTGAAAGTATATTCTAGACCCAGCGAGATAATATAGCAGGTAAGGGGCTTGCCTTGCACATGGCTGATCTGGATTCGATCCCTGGCATTCTATATGGTCCTCTGAGTGTCACTAGACTATTTCTGAGTGTAGAGCCAGGAGTAACCCCTGATGATGACTGGGTGTGGTCTAACACTCACCCCCACCAAAGAAAATATATTTCCAAATCCTTGAAATATTTATCCTAGTACCAAATTGATAGTCCTTCGCTTTAGTTATTTAAGAAGGAAATGAGAATCCCTATATCCTTTATAGATATAATTACTACTACTATGAATAGTAGGCCGCTTTCCAGATGCTCAGGCTAAGCCTCATGCAGGAGTGAAGTCCCATGGAACCTAGGTAATGCGGAACTTTTTGACCTTGGACTCTGGACTCAACGGGACCTGGGAGCAGAGCTCCTCTGCCTGCTTCCCCCAGTCTCTGGTGACCCAGGGGTCAAACCTATATGCCAGACCCTGCGGGCACTAGATAATCTCCTCATCGACCACCCTCCAGAACTCACTGCTGCTCCTCCCAGACGGGAGTATAAAATGAGACCCCCATAACCATGCCACCAGACTCCACACCTGGCTGTTTTCATTTGGGGTGCCCCAGAGAGGGGAGGGGAAGTTCCCTCCCCGCCCCAAGGGAACCATCCCCGGCAGCCAACTTCTACTACCCAACCACTGCCACGCTCCAGACTGCTTTTCAGCAGCCCCGCGCCACATCATAAGACACTTCCTACTCATTTTTCATAATTGTTACACCATATTTGATGGAGTTCAGACAGTAGGCAACAAATAATAGAGATAAGAAAATCATATATATATATATATATATATATATATATATATATATGCCTACTGAGTGAAACGTGATATTCCAAGCATAGCTCTTTCTATTCTTCTTTGGGAGACCTGAATAGCGTTCTCATCTTGTTTGCGTAGGGCCCAGGTCTCTGAGGCATATGTTAATGCAGGAAGAACAGTGAAATCAAAGAGATGTGCCCGGAGCCGGAGGTTCTTCGTCCTCTTAGCTATTTCTTCGACGTTCTTGAAGGCGTTCCAAGCCGCTCTCTTCCTCCTGCGCAGCTCAGGTGCCAGGTCATTTGTCATGTTGACCTCTCGACCTAGGTACACATAGCTGTTGCATTCTGAGATGGTCGTTCCGTTGAGAGCGAATGGGGCGTCAGGAACAAGGCTGTTTCTCATAAACATTGTCTTCGTAAGATTCAGCTGTAGTCCGACCTTTCCACACTCATGGTCAAAGTCGGCCAGCATTTGTGCCGCTTGGCTGATGTTTGGTGTTATTAAAACAATGTCATCATCATTCTTTCAAATGAGAGAAAGAATCCGGAGTTCTGACATCCGTCGACGATCAAGAATCAGGGATGCTGTCTCATTTGCCAAAGTGTCGAAAATCAGATGGGCTGGTCACGTAATGAGATTTAAAGACGACCGCTGGACTAGAGCTTTTACCGACTGGATTCCACCATGGGATGTCAAAAGACCGCGTGGCCGCCCACCTACCAGATGGTCAGACTTCTTCATCAAGATCATGAACGATCGGTTTGAGGCCCTTCATGTTCCCGGAGCGAACAGATGCCATTGGGCTACTCTAGCACGTGACAGGGACAAATGGAGACGTTAATGGCGCCCGCTCGAGCAAATCGACGACTAACGGGAAGTTAAGTGATTAAGTGATTAAGTGCCTACTGAGAGTATCCCATCTGCATGGACAGAGCCTGGCAAGCTCCCCGTGGCATATTCGATATTTCAAACAGTAACGACAATAGGTCTCATTCCCCTGACCCTGAAAGAGCCTCCAATTGTTGGGAAAGACGAGTAAGGAAAGGCTGCTAAAATCTCAGGACTGGGACAAATAGAGACGTTACTGAAACCCACTTGAGTAAATCTATGAATAGTGGGATGACAGTGATACAGTGATGAATAGACATATGGATTAAAAACGTAAGCTATTCATACTGAATCAAATCAATAATCTAACCACAACAACTTTATTAAATTTGAGCTCATTTTTGAGTACTTGCTATAAGTGAGCTCAAATATACAACCTGTAAGTAGGTAAGATGTAAGTAAAAGAATTGAAACACTTTGACTACATGTTTAATCAGAAAGCAAAATATTTAACCAAAATTAAAAAAAAACGTTGCCTCAAATGTATGAAACTCGCATATGTTCAAATGGTAACTAAATTTAGAATATATAAATCTTTTTCCTGTGTAATATTTCTATTATATCTTACTTTCCTCTGAATACGAAGAGATGACAATTTTGGGAAGAAAAGTTAATAAAGGAAAACCAACATATAGTGTTACTCAAAAATAGAGTTATTAGAGCACAATCATAGGATCTTTGTCATTTTTATAAATAATTCTTTTCTTTGGGGGATGTATTTGGACCATACCTGTTTTTTCTCAGGGTTATTTTTTTTTTATCTTTGTGCTCAGGGATCACTCCTGAAAATACTCAGGGGTTTTATATGCAGTGCAGGGATGGAAACAGAACAGATGCATGCAAATCAATAGCCTTACCTACTGTCCTGTCTCTCTGTTCCCTCCAAACATCTTATTTAGAGTTCCTTACCAGTTCAGAGTCAGTTAATGGATGGAATGAAGAGAATAAAAAATGGTTGGAAGGGAAGGGGTAGGTGTTACAGTCTTTTAATCTTGATCTGTGAATATTCTGGCCATTTCTCTTCATGGGACTAACTCTACAAAGCCAGGACCCTCAAACTATCTCAAATATTCAAACTCTCTCTTTTTTGTGGTGTTAGTATTTTTACTTTAAAGAAATAGTGTCTGGACTTTCTCGTCCCTAGTAACTTATTGTTCAGAGTTTGCTTAATTTTCTGTCTCTGTTCCCATTACTGTGAAGAATTTTCTTCAATTAGTTTCTCTGGAAGTCTAAAGCTAATTGCCTTCTTCAGGAAGCTAATAACCTCGCCTTCCTCAGAAAAATCTTATGTCCTCACAGACTGGCACCAAGGCTAGTCTTTCATTCTCTGATGAGTAGAGTTATCTTTTCATTTTGGGGGGAGGGGAACTCCCAACAGTTCTCAGGGGAGTATATGGGGTGATGGGGATCAAACCCAGGTCAGCTCTGTGCAAGGCAAGTCCTCTTGGCTTGTACTTTCCACCAGAGCCTTAAGACAGTGATTTTCTTACAAAAGCACAAGTGGGCTAAAGCAGAGAGAGAAACCAAAGCTTAGAATCTCCCAGTCGAGGGGAAAGGACAATGTCATCTGTCTAATAAATCAAGAAAGCATAAAATATCTGATATTTATTTTGCAGGTAGACATCAAAAGTCCATTCTTTTTCAAGGGAAAAAATATCATCCTTTCACTTCAATTAACCTTATAAAGCATCAGTACATATTTTGAAAAATATCCCTGGCAGCTAAAAGACAGAAATTGTTTTAAAGAAAATTTTTATGAAGACAAATGGAGTGCTATGTAGTTTAGTGCTCAAATTTTCAAGTCAAGAATCTGAAAGATGAGGTCCTTGAGAAAGCACTCAAATGCCGTCTTGAAGACAAAA
Source organism: Sorex fumeus (assembly GCF_029834395.1). Taxonomy (NCBI): domain Eukaryota; kingdom Metazoa; phylum Chordata; class Mammalia; order Eulipotyphla; family Soricidae; genus Sorex; species Sorex fumeus. The sequence continues at coordinate 2,835,219 of NW_026606063.1, forward strand.
CTCGCCGGCTTCCTCTAGAACACTACTCAGGAGTCCAGGAAAAACACACAGCTGTGATCTCCTTTATTGCTCTCATAAACGCTTCACTGCTGACACCCACTGTGGTATTTTTCACACACACACACACACACACACACACACACACACACACACACAATGATTCTAACTGTCCCAGAGAGCATACTGTTCTCCAAGATGTCTCCCCATCAGATGCTAATGGTAGCTCCTGTCTTGTCATTGTACTTCAGGAAAACAGGCTGTATTGGATTTCCACTATGTCCTCAATAATTTTCTAGACCGCGAGAAAATACATCGATGAGTTTATTATACAGGATATAAGAAATGATATAAGTCAACAGTCAAAAGAAAATGTAGAGAAGTCAGGGTAAGTGGAACAAAGATTCTGTGCCCTCTCCATGAGTTCTTCCACTGTTTACCAATTTGCATTTGGGTTTTTGATGGAGACTTGAGCATATGGGATGATCAATCATTAATCCAGCCTTTGATCTCTGTCTGACTTCCAAAATGGGCTTGGGGTGGAACATACACTGGCTCCTGAACTTCCTAAAACAGTTCAAATGCTCATCAGAAGTCATTTCATTGAAGATGACACTTATGCTGCCCAGGAATGCCCAAAGATTTGGGCATTCTATCACAGAAATCAGGGGTAAAAATTGACTCTTAGAACAAAAGACATTCCAGTGCTAGTGGTATTAGGAAATTCTAAGGGATTTTGGTGCTATACAAATCATTCTAAGTATAAATTTTGTAAGTATTTATTTTGGGAATGTAAAAACATATTTTCTTTTTCCTTTTTTTTTTTTTGCCACACTGGCTGTGTTCAGGTCTCACTCCTGGCTCTGCACTCAGGGCTCACTCCTGGTGAGACTTTGTGGGCCATAAGCAGTAATGGAGATTGAAGCTGGTTCTGCCACATTTTATAATAAGATGCCATCATGCCAATGTTGTGCTAGAGCGACAGTGCAGCAGTAGGACTTCTGCCTTGCATGCAGCTGGGTTTGATTCCTCTGCCCCTCTCTGAGAGCCCGGCAAGCTACTGAGAGTATCTTGCCCGCATGGCAAAGCCTGGCCAGCTACTCATGACATATTCAATATACCAAAACACAGTAACAACAAGTCTCACGATGGAGACGTTACTGGGCCTGCTCGAGCAAATCCATGAACAACGGGAGGACAGTGACAGTGGCAGTGATGCCAATGTTATCATTAGTTAAGACTATTTGAAATTGCCTGAAGAAGTTAAAATAAATAGCAGAGGATGGTACATAAAAAGGGAAGAAACACTCTAACGTAGTGGACAATAGCATAGAAGGACCCGATGAGTCAGTGGTCAAAATTTACTGTGTAGGCATGAGGCCATGAGTTTGATTCCAGCCAGTGTGTGACACCATCACAACTACCACCACAAGAAGAGAAGGACAAGTGACTAAAAGCACCATGATAAGAGATAGTAATATCATCATCTGAATTGAGTTTAAAACGTAGTCCTTATTGAAAATTATGAAACACTTCCAAAGGTTATCTAAGCTCTTTTATGGAAAGGAATGTGTTTAGTCCAATCTACAATGGGCATAAGTTTAAGGATCACATCTGTTAATAAACCCTACTTGTAGATTAGATAAAACATAATTTTATAACTAATATGCTCAAGGGCTGGAGCACAGTGGTAGGGCATTTCCCTTGCACGCAGCCAACATGGCCAATCCGAGTTCGATTCCTCCGCCCCTCTCGAGAGCCCGGCAAGCTACCGAGAGTATCTCGCCCGCACGGCAGAGCCTGGCAAGCTCCCCGTGACGTATTCGATATGCCAAACACAGTAACAACAAAGTCTCCAATGGAGACGTTACTGGGCCCGCTCGAGCAAATTGATGATCAACGGGAGGACAGTGACAGTGACAGTGACAATATGCTCAAATCATATAAAAGTCCTTCAAACTGAATGAGTTTTGATGGTTATAAAAGCCTCAGAAAAGAACGTGAGGTTTAGAATAGCTGAATTATTCTGCACTAAAATTTCACCATCATATATTCACCTTCTTGAGTTTTAGTATTAGACATCTAGTATATAAGATATATTATTACTATTATATTGCTAAACATTTTTAAGTATAAAAACTAGAATTAACATAGTCTCAAGGTACAAATATTTGGTAGTTTGGGCCAGAGTAATAGAACAGCAGGTAGGACACTTTTCTGGCATGTGATTGACCTGGGTTCAATCCCCAGCATCCCACATGGTCCCCTGTGCACTGCCAGGAGTAATTCCTGAGTGCAGAACTAGGAGTAACCCCTGATCACCACTGAGTGTGCCCCCACAGTAAGACAAAACGAATATTATTATATTTCATAATATAAGGACAAAGTCCCATCGTTGCCAGTGATGGAAGAGAGGGGAGAGAGGTATTCTGGAAATTCACTTAAAAGTTTTAAAGTGAAAGTTTTAAGTGGAGACTGCAGATATGAGATATTAAGAATTAGACTCTCGGGGCTGGAGTGATAGCACAGCAGGTAGGGTGTTTGCCTTGCACGTGGCCGACCTGGGTTCGATTCCCAGCATCCCATATGGTCCCCTGAGCACCTCCAGGAGTGATTCCTGAGTGCAGAGCCAGGAGTAACCCCTGTGCATCCCCAGGTGTGACCCAAAAAGAAAAAAAAAAGAAAAAAAATTAGACTCTTTGCCTAAAATTGGGTTAGAGCGATAGCATAGCAGGTAGGGCATTTGCCTTGCACGCAGCCAACCTGGCCGACCCTATTTCAATTCTTCTGCCCCTCTTGGAGAGCTCAGCAAGCTAGCAAGAGTATCTGGCCTGCACAGCAAAGCCTGGCAAGCTACTTGTGACATATTCGATATGCCAAACACAGTAACAAGTCTCACAATGGAGACGTTAATGGGCCCGCTCGATCAAATGGATGAACAACGGGAGGACAGTGATAGTGACAGCCAAAAATTAGTTTGAATCAACTCTAAATACTAAAAAAATATTGTACAACACAAGAGATTTTGAATACTAGGTTAATAGCACATAGTTTTGGCTTAATGTGAGTTTGCGCGTGTGTATGTAATCCAAACTCAAGCCCTTTTCTGCTGACTCTAGTGAGGAATGAAAAGGAGAGGGCATGGGACAGAGCGAGAGTACAGCAGGTAGGGCATTTGCCTAGCACACAGCCAACCTGGCATCCCATGTGGCCCCCCAAGCACCACTCATGAGTAATTCCTGAGTGCGGAGCCAGGAGTAAGTAACCCCTGGACATCTCTGGGTGTGGCCCAAAAAGAAAAACAAAAAAAAAGGAGAGGGAAGGACAGGAGGTTGGGGTATGTCCCATCTTTGTAGTACAAAGTGGATTGTTTTTGTTTTTCAAGGATATTTCTGTTGGTTTTGATTGGGGCCACACCTAGCTCTTCTCAGGACTTACTTTGGTTTTGTGCTTAGGCATCCTGCCTCCTGATACTCACACAACACTGGGCATCAAACCTAGGTTGGCCTCAGTTAGGATAAGTGCTCTAATACTTACTCTACTATCTCACTGGCCCCCATGTATAGTTTATAAAGTTCCATTTGCTACCTGCATCAGGGTATGGTGACAGTGATATATATTGGCTACTTAAAATATAAATACATACTCAGAATACTTAAAACAAACCTATTATCTTAGTGCAGCTAAGAAAACTTTGGTAAAAGAGAATTTTATAAAGATTTCCCAAGTGTTCTTATTCAAGTATTTCAAGCACTACTACCCTGAACATATATAAGAATATTTCCACTTCACGATCACGATCACGACCATCCTGTTGTTAGTCAATTGCCTCGAGCAGGCCCCAGTAACATCTTCGTCCTAGCCCTGAGATTTTTTTTTTAATTGCCATATCAAAGCTCATTCAGGGTTAGGAGAATGAGACCCATCATTGTTACTGGTATTTGGCATATTGGGTACGCCACGGGGAGTTTGCCAGACTCTGCCGTGTGGGCAGGTTACATTCAGTAGCCTGCCAGTTTGTCCAAAGTAAGAATGCGATAATAAGATGTCGTGCTTCCGGGAGCTGGGTTTTATAGTCTCTGGGTGTTGGCTGTTGATGGGATTACACGCGCCAGGGGGCCAGTTGGTGGGTGTGACCACTGCCTACTATTTCCACTTCACTGATCAAAATCATGATTGTAGATACATATATAAGTAGACTAGAGTCTGACAGCTAGAATTCAGCCTCAACCATTATGGGATTGACAGTAGGCATTAGAACATACATTTTCTAGAAATCTGCAGCCAGATTTCTAGATATAAAGTGTTATGCATCCACCTCTTAACCCTGGAGTCATGTAATAAAGACAGGATAATAATTTATGTGTGACATAGCAATTCAGATGCAGGAAGTCCAGTATAAAATGGATGTCATGGGTTTTTTCCACTCTAGAAAAGTCTTGTCTATGCTTGAACACATATTCCTCTCTTTTCTCCTCTGACACTTCTCTAAATTCCTTTCAATAAAAAACAGTTTTCATCACTAAATAAATAAGCAAATAAAACGGGTGTCATAAATCCTGAACCTAGGAAGCCCACAATAGGATAGTGGCCAGTGGGTGTTAGAACATTTTATGACTAAAACTCAATCATGAACAACTTTGTAACTGTGTATCTCACATTGATTCAATTAAAAAAATAAATTCATCAACAACAATAGAAAAAGAACATATATCGTTTGAATGTAATGGTTCCATTTTTCTGTGCCTAAATTTTCAGTGTGTTGGAAAAAATCCCCATAGAGAGCGAAAACTCTTGAAGAAGAGAGCTGAGCAGGAAGACAACGTTCATGCTGAATTCCAGCCAGATCCCAGCAACATGCCTCAGCCAGCAGAGCAGGAAGGATCCATTTCTGTTGTGCAGGTCAGAACCTCAGTTTTGCATCTTATTCAAAATCCAGACCTCAGTCAACACCATGAGCCTTCACGACGTGTTCTGGGGCTGAACTAGCGTTCATGCAGAATGGAAAGTGAGGCTTATTTTTATTTCATTCCTTCCTTCTTTCCACTCTCTCCGTACAAGATAGACTGTGAGGCAGCAGTTGCTAAAACGCCTGCCTCCAGCCTCCAAGGGAAAGGCAGCCTCTGCTTGCAGGGACCAGATCAAGTGTAAATTGGAAGGGAATCTGTCACAATAACGGGTGACAGAGATGTGAAGTGGTGACGGAATTTATTTTAAACAGCACATCCGATGGCACTTTTATTTTTTAGCAATATTTAGAAGACTCAAATGATACTTGAGATGGGATAAATTAGCATACCCTTGAATTTTTATTTCAACTTGTGAAATATTTAGGGCCTCCTCATATATCCTCCTAAATAATGTAACTTCGCTTTATTAGACATCTCCGCTCCTTTTCAACCTTGGGCCCCCTAACTTCATTTTGTCTTCTGAATTATTAAATTTAAGAACAAAAATAATCCTGCTATCCTAGACATTGTTCTGGCTATCACATTTTGCTCTATTTGAAGGAGTTCCACAAGAGAAAAGGGGAACCGAAAGGTACGTAGGTATAACCTGAAAGCTTGGCTTTCTGATTTCCCCAGAGTTTTTCAACAAGATGTGAATATTAACACAACTCTGTGTGATTCCCAATGAGTTGGCATTGTGCCATCCTAACTAACCCTCGGGGATATACCTCGTTGGACACTTTAAGCTGAAATTGCTTATCTGTGTGCTATTAATGGAAAAAATACATGCCGGAACACGGAGGCTTTCTAAGACATGAGTACCAGAGAAATATTTAGATCAGACCATTTGCTGATCCATATGTTTTCTCTATGGCCATTCTTATTTTCATTTTTACAAAGGTAGAGAATCTTGTCTTTAAAAAATGATCCTGGAATTATTTTGCTTTTTTCACAGGTTTGCTTGAGAATATAACAAGCCATTCATAAAATACCTGTTGAATTAGAAGAACATTTGCTTAATTTTATTGTAGGTTAGATAGCACTTTGAGTTTATAGGGTATCAGGGTGTATAAATCTACTTATCTGGATTTAGATCTAAGCATATAAGTTTGCTGTTGAGGGTATAATGTGAACAAGATTTTCAGTGAATTTCATAGTGGAAAGTGACTAGAGCAGAGAGACAGAGGGTTAGAACAGAATTTGGATAGCACAAACTGAACTACAAAATAAGAAACAAGAAATCGGATCCCCAGTGAAGTAGAAATTAATGATGTAATGAGATTAAAATTTTTCTGAGACTTTGAAGGAAATCGTGCTTCTCTTCAGGCTTTATATGTGCTGATATGCCTTAATAGTTGTAGGTCATATATTTTTTATGTCATACCCTTTAATTGTCTTATTGTTCTTCGGAAAAAATATCAGTCCCCTAGAATACATTCTGAAATGATAAAATTTACAAAACGTAAAACAATCACTATAAAGACATTCAAGATAAATCGGCAATGAATTAATTTTCTACTAACAGATACCTAAGATACGAATGCCAGAAGTAGAACTTTATATGCAAGAAGCGTGATTGCAGATAGAACTGTGGGTCTCAGGAAGGAAAGTAAGAGCACTGAACCAACTGATTGTTTATGTCCCTTCCAAATTCTTAAGTGGAACACTAAAACCCAATGTTATGGTCCTTGGAAATGAGGCCTGTGGGAGGTCACAAAACCAGGTGATAAAGTCCTCATTGGGGTGGGTTAGTATCATTATAAAGGAGATCCCAGTCGGCTCCCTTATCTCATCCACAATGGATCAGTGCAAGGATAATAGCTTCCATGAACCAGATAACAGGCCTTCACCAGATACCATATCTGTGGTACCTTGGTGGTGAACTTGCCAGATTCCAAACTGTGAGAAATAAAGAACTTTTGTATATAAGCGACCAATTCTCTCCTAATGGCGTGTGGTCCCCTGAGTACCACCATGATGGATACTTGAACTCAGAGTCAGAGATAAATCCTGAGCACTGCCATATATTCCCCCACCCCCCAATCACATTGAAGAAAGAATATACAATATGTAAACTAATATTTTTATGACTCTACTTCCTTTGAGAGGATTGAATCCGTTATAAATTTAAGTGAACAGGAGAAATTGTAATATGAAAAATTTAGTATTTTATTACCAACAACAGTGCTACCAGAGAATATGCAAGCATGTTCAAATTAAGATTTTTTTAATTATGAGAAATGGGAATTTTCGTTTCATATCCCATCTATAATATGACACCATCTAAAATACTTTATTTAAAGATTGGAGTAGAATATATTTTAACATATTTAATATTTATTTAATAAAATGGCCTAAAAATGGAACAAACAAGGTGAGATATTGTCTAAGTTCATCAGTTGACCAAGACCATGCATGGTAACAACAATTCCAGAAGGTTGAATAGAAACATTGGACATGGGAGTCTCCTGGTGGACGGTTTCATAACGAAATTGACCACATCATATTCAGTCCACAGGTTTGCCTAACCAATGTCGCTGTTTTCCCAAAATTCCTAACAGCATCAGAACACTGTCTCCTTCATGCAAAATTCTACTTCATGGAGGGGGGAGAATGGGGTGCAAAGTTTGAGAACTCCCAGAATGACCACCAACAAGGAGCTCTTTGGCACTATTGCAGCAACATGGGAAATTGCCATCATTGACAACACCGAGGAGGAATACAATCAACTGGTTCAGCACTCCATGATAGTGTGAGGAATGCTGAGAGAGAGATAGCCACAAAAAGATCCCTGTGTTTGAAAACTCTTGAGCTCACATGCCAATGTGGCTTGGCGCAAGCCTCGGGCAACTGCAAGCAAATGTCTGAGCTTGCAAAGCAGTGCAGAGATGCGATCAAGGAAGACCTCAAAGAGAGAAGAGCAGCAGTGCTGGCAGATGTGGCAGAAGCCTGGAAAAGCATTCGCAACGCCTACATGTCCTTCACCAACTACAAGACCAAGATGACTGACCTCCGACGACTTAATGGATCTATTACATCTTCCAGAAGGGCAATGGAGATTATCCATGAGTTCTACTCGGATCTCTTTGATAGCCACGTCCACCTGCCCACATACCAAATTCTGCAGGATGGATATATCATTCCCAACATTCTCCATTCCAAAATTGATGAGCCATTTCATTGGTAAAGAAGGGAACAGCTCCTGGCCCAGAGAAGGACAGACCCGAACACCTGAAGAATCTGCCATTGGTACTCATCAATACACTGGCTTGGCTCTTTACACACTACTTGTCTGAATGCAAGGTTCAATCTCAGTGGAAAACCAGCAGGACTGTACTGCTGTACAAGAAGGGAGACACCCACAACATGGGCAATTATCTCATGGTCTGCCTGTTATCTATCTTCTACAAGATGTTCACTCGAGTCATCTTAAATAGGACTGACAGAACACTGATGAAGGACAACCATGTGAGCAAGCTGGGTCCCATAGAGGATTCAGGAAGGTAGACTATATCCACACAATAACCAAGCTCATTGAGGTTTCTCGGGAGTTCAAGATGCCGCTCTGTCTAACATTCATTGATTTAAAGAAGGCTTTTGATTCTGCTGAGAGTGAAGCAGTCATCAGAGCCCTATTTGGTTAGGGCTTCGATGACCACTTCTGTCTCAACTGAGTCAGTGCCTTCCTTGAAAACGTCATGTGACGACTGTAATGGGAAGGAATGGGAGTGAAGATAGACGGTCGGCAACAACACTACCTCCGCTTTGCTAATGACATTGTTCTAAATACACCAAACATTAGCCAAGTGGCACAAATGCTGTATGATTTCTACTGTGATTGTGGAAAGTTTGGACTATAGCTGAATATCATGAAGACAATGTTTATGAGAAATGGTCTCATTCCTGACAATTCACTCTCTTTGGGACAAACATCTACGAATGCATCAGTTATGTGTACCTAGGTCGAGAAGTCAACATGATGAATGAACCGGCACCTGAGTTACATAGGAGGAAGAGAGTGACCTAGAAAAAGCCTTCAAGAGTGTCAAGGAAATAGCTAAGAGAACTAAGAACCTCTGGCTCTGGGCACATCTCTTTGATTCCACTGTTCTTCCTGCATTAACATATTCCTCAGAAACCCTGGACCTACAAAAACAGGATGAGAACGCTATTCGGGTCTCCCAAAGAGGAATCGAAAGAGCTATGCTTGGAGTATCACGCTTCACTCAAATCAGAGAAAAAATCCGGAGTTCCGACCTTCATTGAAGGTCAAGAATCAGGGATACTGTCTCATTTGTCAAGGTATCAAAAATCAGATGGGCTGGACATGTAATGAGATTTGGAGATAACCGCTGGACTAGAGCCATTACCGACTGGATTATAGAACATCAAAAGATCGCGTGGCCACCCACCTATGAGATAGTCAGACTTCTTCGTCAAGACCCTGAACGATTGGTTTGAGGCTCTTTGTGTTCCTGAATGAGCAGATGCCACTGGGCTACATTAGCACGGGGCAGGGATGAATAGAGATGTTACTGGCGCCCGCTTGGGCAGATAGATAAGCAACGGGAAGTCAAGTGATCAAGTGATGCTTGGAGTATCACGCTCTACTCAAGTGAGAGAAACAATCCAGAGTTCCGACCTCCATTGATTATCAAGAACCAGGGGCGCTGTCTTGTTTGCCAAGGCATTGAAAATCAGATGGGATGGTCAGATAATGACATTTGGAGATGACCACTGGACTGGAGCCATTACTGACTGGATTCCACGGGACATCAAAAGATCGTGTGGCTTCCCACCTATGAGATAGGCAGACTTCTTCGTGAAGACCCTGAACGGTTGGTTTGAGGCTATTCATGTACCTGGAGCAAGCAGACGCCATAGCACGCGACAGGAACTGATGGAGATGTTACTGGCGCCCGCTCGAGCAAATTGATGAGTAACAGGATGTCAAGTGATCAAGTGATTTTAATAAAACATAATTACTGAAATAAAGTAAAGGCCCTCCCGTTGATCATCAATTTGCTCAAGTGGGCCCAGTAACGTCTCCATTGGAGACTTTGTTGTTACTGTGTCTGGCATATCAAATACTCTCGGTAGCTTGCCGGGCTCTCCGAGAGGGGCGGAGGAATCGAACTCGGGTCGGCCATGTTGACTGCGTGCAAGGCGAATGCCCTACGCACTGTGCTATCGCTCTAGCCCTTTATTTTACTTTTTACTGAAATAAAATACAAAACTTTTATTTCTCGTAAGTAAATGACTACATTATCCATATTCTCTAGAGTTTTCTTGACAACCCAAATGCAAAATTTACAGGCATAAATTCAATTAGATTATGCTTCTTTTTGGCTTTCAGAAAATTGTTTTATCTCTTTTATATTTTCAAAGTAGTTTCAATAGGCATTTAAATACCTCAACTTTGAGCACTTTATTATCATAATATCTTCATGAAAAGAAAATATAATTTATTTCAAAGCCATTTGTAATGTTAATTTATCATTTCTCATCCCAAATATTATAGTTTTTGTACTATTTAGTTAAACATGATAGTTCTATAATAGAACTGGAAGATATAAATATTAATCTGTAATCATAGAAAGAGGTCTTAGAGATCTATGAAAGATTTCTATTACTCTATTCTCCAAACAAGTCATACATTTTTGCAGTCCCGTTTTACTGAAACTGATCTCAAAAGATACCCTTTTTCCCCAAGGTGAACTGCTACACATCGTTCATGATCTCAATTTCAATTTTTCTGTGAAGTCTATTTGACAACTCATCAAATCCCAAGGTAGGAAACAAATACCTACTTCTGTCCTGCCCTTCTGGGCCACTTCTGTCCTGCATGTAACGCTTAACATCACACTTGCTCTTTATTTAGATGCCGACTACTTTTCTGGATCTTGAGGATTCATAGCGTGAAACACACTCCGTACATTGCCAACCACTGGGTGCCTAAAATAACTGAGGTACCAAATGAATGATAACAAAATAAATGAGTAAATTTTAAATTTGAAAATCATTTACATAGGTTTAGCTTTTAACAACATTTTGCCTGTTTAAAGTTCTATTTCTAGACTTTATTTACATGTACATACATGCTAAAAGCTTTACAGTTTTAAACTAGGGACTAACACTTAAAGAATTTTTCTTCAATTACTAAGAGCTCGGTAAAATTTTTATCGTCCCTAAAAGAAACATGACATCCATCAGTTTCTTAATCTTTTCTGCTTCTTAGTCCTCTCCCAATCACAAATGTATGTGTTCCTATGGGTCTAATATTCTGAATACTTAAATAAATGAGAGCAAGTGTTTTTATTTATCGTGGGAACTTAACCAAGGTATGTAATTACTGATATATAACATGAAGATTCAAGGTTTTGAGAGAATTTTACCAAATATTTTTTTCAAACTAGCTCTTCTGTCTTTTAATATCACCACTTAAGTCTAAGCAAGTATTTTAACTTCCCCATACCTTCATTAGTTCTTGTTATTGTTTCTCTTTTTTATTTTTGACATTCTTCTGTACATATATTATTTCATTGTGTAGTTTTAAATATTCAGTCATGTACTACTGTACAAGCTCCGAATGTTGAGAATTTTTTCATGCCCTTAATAGAAATCTATTAATCCCATCAGCAGCCAAGACTCAGAGACTATAAAAACCAGCTCCCTGAACCGTGCAGCCGCATTTGCGGCGGCACGACATCTTATTATGACATCTTGTTATCTCATTCCTACTTTGGACAAACTGGCAGGCTACCGAATGTAGCCTACCCACACGGCACAGTCTGGCAAACTCCCCGTGGCGTACCCAATATGCCAAATACCAGTAACAATGATGGGTCTCATTCTCCTAAAGAGCCTTGAATATAATCTCAGGGCTAGGATGAAGGAGACGTTACTGGGGCTTGCTTGAGGCAATCGACGAATAACAGGATGATTTGTGATTTGTGATACGTCTGCTTTAAAAAATGTCTGTTCAGTGTATTTCCTGCTGGCTGCCAAACTTCTAAATTCATCATTATTCTTATCTTGCTTCTGATCTTAAGGGAAAACCATTCAGCAGTGTTGTATAATATTGGGTTGTCCTTGCTCTTCCTGCAGGGAGCTTAAGGTTTACTGAGTTACTCACAAAACAGTGCCCCTGAGGCACACCCAATTCCATCATGCACTAATAATCCTATATTGCTTTTCTCTTTCTTTTATGTCCCTTGCATGGTTTAGTAAGGCCCCTTTTGAATAGACACAGGAAGATAGTTCATGTTATGCTTTTATAACATGGACTTTAATTGACTCCAAATAATATTTACTCCTTGGCATCCATCCATATTTATGTGTATTAAGCATAAGTTTCCCTTAGTTCCTAGCATCCCAAAAGCACGGTCCCAATGAAAGGACTGTATGGACCCAGGGAAAGGTCTAAGCTACCCTGGCATTGAAAGAGGGCAAGCCAAACACCATAAGTATAATAAGTTAAGAGCATGATCATGGTACAAACTCTGTCATGACCCAAAAAGAAGTAAGTGACTAAGGACCCTGCTGGGATCAGGAAGAATAACCTGGCCTGAGGACTGTAATCTGGGATATACAGGCAGATGTCCCCAGGAAGAGCCAACCTTTATATATCTCCTACTGTGTTCATACAAAATTATTAGAAATATAAGGAGCGGGCTGGAGCAATAGCACAGAAGGTAGGCCATTTGCCTTGCAAACGGCCAACATGGCCAACCCAAGTTTGATTTCTCCGCCCCTCTTGGAGAGCCCGGCAAGCTACTGAGAGTATCTTGTCTGCACGGCAAAGCCTGGCAAGCTCCCCGTGACGTATTCGATATGCCAAACACAGTAACAACAAGTTTCACAATGTTACTGGGCCCGCTTGAGCAAATCGATGAACAATGGGAAGACAGTGACAGTCACAGATTATAAGGAATAAATTCACTATGATTGTTTAAATGGATATACTACCTGAGGAAAGGAGAAAGCAATGCACCCTGCATGGAATACCGCTCTTGAGCGGATATCCTAGTAATCTAGAGTGCTGAACCCTCAGATGAGATTTTTTCCTTGAGTTAATCTCCTAGAACTTTCCCTGAAAGAGTGGCTTTACCTCTGTTTGTTGTTATGACAATGTTCAACCCCACCTATGTGTACCCCCACCCTTTATGGTTTCTATATAACTATAATGCAAGGGGATGGAGGGGAGTAGATGACAAAGAAAAGTAGAAAAAGAAAAACTAGAGAAAGTCGAGGATTATGAGGGACTAGGTGAGGACTATGATGGAGACAAGGATGATGGAACTATGATGACTGGGACTATGACCAAAACTACGACTATGATTGTGCCGTAAGTGAGAGATCAAACTATGCTTAGGAGGAGAGGAATAAACTATCAACTAGCCCGGGGCCTATTCTCTGCTAATTCATTCTCCCTGACCTTCTGCCCATCACAATGGATGATTCAGGGGATGCGACTCTCAGCCACCAAATGCTCAAGTCCCTCATGTCCCAATATAATGCCTTTCTTTTAAACTCAGAAGGAGATTCGTGCGATTTTAGCTATAGGTTTACACAGGTGCCTTGTGTCAGATTGAAGAGATTTCCTTCTAATTATAATTACTATTTTTAATTAACATAGTGTTTTTCATAAAATATTTTTTCTCTATTAGCTTTATGACAATGTGTTCTTGTCACTTTTTTCTCAGAATAGAGTATATTGAACCAACTTCAAAATCCTTGGATAAATCTCACTTACCTATTGTTTAATCCCTTTCAAATACTGCCTGATTTGGCTTCTCAGTGGATTGCTGCATATTTTTTGAAATCTATATTTGTATGTATTTTATAACTTTTGGTCTGATTTTGGTAACAGTATATTTGTCCTATAGAATTTTGGTAATAGTTTTAGAGAAAAAAATAGATGAAAATTTTATCTAGCTTCTTTTATCAAAAATACAAACTTAAGGAAGAGAGAGATATTACAGTTAGCAGGGCTCTTGAATGCAGCTGATCCAGGTTCAATACCTGGCATGCCATATAGTCTCCCAGTAACTGTCAACAGTGACCTCTGAACATAGAGCTAGGAGTAACCCCTGAACACTGCTTGGTGTGGCCCCAAAACAAAAACTGAGAAACTTAAAACAAGAAAACTCACAATTCTTATTGCTGGAGAAAGAAACCTCTTTGAGCATTGTTTCAAACTTTCATTTTTAGTGTACTGGAAACATTTATTTTGGCTGATGATCTCAATGGTTTTTGGAGAATAACTTCAGAGTCGTTCTTCCTACCACCAAAAGCTGCTTTCCCCTGCTTGCTTTGAACTGTATTGGATGGTTTGCCTTGCATCAATTTCTTCTTCATTTTCCAGTTTCTACCCCCAAATACATCTTCACAAGTAGATTTAGAGATTGTGAAGGTCCCTGGCAGCTCTGACACATCACTTTCACACTAAACATTATTCATTAGACAACTATCTGCTGAGCAACACTTAGTCATCAGGCATGGGGCCAGAACATCAAGAGGAAGAGAATCATGGGCATAGCCTTCAGATTTGCAAGAAAATGTGCTTCCTCTCCTTCCCTACAATTTGCTCCAACCCCCAAGCCAAAAAGTAGAGACTCCAGGGGTAAGACATAAGCACTGTGTGGAATATGATTAGGCAGCTTGTTGACAGAGCCAAAGCAGTTTAATTTATTGCCACATTTTCAGAAATAAATGCATTTTGAAGATTTTACCAGGATCTCTGTCTCCGTGTCTGTCTCTGTCTTCTGTCTGTCTCTGTATCTCTCTGTCTCTGTTTCTCTCTCTTCCTCTCTCTCTCACACACACACAAATAATGTTAAAACTTAAGAGTTGGGAATATCATTGACCTAATTTCACAAAAGAAATTCTGCTGTAGCAGGATACTTATTCAATGATCATGTTATATTCCTTAAACAAGTTATTATTAGAGTCTTTTTTCCATATGTTACTTGGTAAGATAGTCATAAATACAAGATACACAGCATGTTCTGAATAATGTGTGCATCATACATGCTTGCTTCTTTTCAGCAAAGCAGTTTAGGAAAAATAATATATTTTAGATATTAACAAAATATTAAAATACTGATAACAGAGCAGTGTCACCCGGCAAGGAGATCAGATGAAACCTATATTTAGAAAATAATATATATGTATATGTCATAAAAGATCTACTAAAATTATGTATAATGCTAAAACTTGTATTAAAACTTGTATCTCAATGTCTTTATAGTTACTCTACATTTTATATTCGATTACTTTGAGAGAAGCCTCAAGATAAGCATGATGTAAGAAGAATAAAATGATATATCTACCTAGCATATAATTAACTGCAAAATATTTAGAATGGAGTCATTTCATGATTATAAAAATTTTGATGTAACTAACATATAAATAGCATGAATTATCTTTGTTTTTATGTATAAGTAATATATGATTATTAAACTAATTGATCATGAAATGTGTCTATTTAAGAGTACTTAAAATCTAAATATGGTTTATTTTATTTGATATTCTTTTCTAATCCTTGCTGTATATATGCTGTTAAAGAACTACTCAAAATTCATGGATTTTTTCCGTATCTTTTCTTGTCAAAATTATTTTATCTTTGAATTAGTGTGAGTTGCTCCAATTTTTTAGTTTTTATTTATCTTATTTTATTAATTTCCAGTGGCACTGCACTGTCCTCCCATTGTTCATTGATTTGCTTGAGCAGGCCCAGTAACGTCTCCATTGTGAGACTTGTTACTGTATTTGGCATATTGAATACGCCACGGGTAGCTTGCCAGGCTTTGTCGTGCGGGCAAGATACTCTCGGTAGCTTGCCGAGCTCTCTGAGAGGGGCAGAGGAATCATACCCGAGTTGGCCGGGCCAGCCACGTGCAAGTCAAAAGCCCTACCGCTGAGCTATCACTCCAACCCAGTATTTGTTAATTTTTTAATTGAATCACCATGAATTAAAAAGTTATTAAGTTATTCATGACTGAGTTTCAGGCACATAATATTCCAAAAGCAGTCCTTCATCAGTACCCACTTCCCTCCAACAATGTCCTCAGTTTCTCTTCCACCTCCTTTAGGCACTGTGGTTTACAGTAGTGCTTCAGTTGGGTTATCAGACGTACCACTCTCCCTCCTTTCAGCATTACTTCCTCCTTCAGTGATCACTGCCTTCCACCATTGTAATGTTGATCCCATCTCTGATCTATTCCCCATCACCAACACTCCAGCAGCAAACTTTTAACTGAAGACCAGCACTCATGCCTTCATTACTATTGCCTTTGAACATTATTATTTTGCAGTTGTGTTTCTTCTGGGTTGTATTTTTGTATGTTGGTTGGTTTTGGATGGTGTGGGTTGGAACAGGTTATAAGAATTCAGCAGATTTGAGTAGTTCTCTAACAGAATATATACAGAACTGTGCTCTTGGTTTACTCCTGGTTCTACACTCAGGGATTAATCCGGGCAGTCCCAGGAGACCATGTGGGATGCTGGGGTAGAAGCCATGCTGGTCACATGCAAGGGAAGCATCCTACCTGCTTTAATATTTCTCTGGTTTACCCAACCATGTTTCTTATGAAAAGCAAGTTTATGAGAGAGATTATTCTGTATCTGAGCGGGATATTACTTATAAAATCAGAATTTTCATCTACAAAAGCTAAATTGCTTTAAGATAGTTCCATTTGTTTATCTCTGTTTTCACTTGCTTGGCCAGAGGTGTGTCATCTTTGAAGATACTGTTAGCTTCAATGTCATGGAAGGTTTTGCCAACCTTGTCTTCAATATACCTTATGTATTCCGATCTGTGTTGAGGTATTTTATCCATTTTGATCTTACTTTTGTACACGGTGTTTGGTAGAGATCTGAACCCATTTTTTTTTGCATGTCGCTGTCCAATTTTGCCAGCACAATTTGTTAAAGAGGCTTTCCTTGCTCCACTTCACATTTCTTGCACCCTTATCAACGATTATATGATCATATTTGCGGGGGAGGCTGTCAGTATGTCAGTATATTGAACCCTGTTCCATTGGTCTGCATCTCTGCCTTTGTTCCAGTACCTTGCTTTTTTAATTATTACTGCTTTTTGTAGTAGAGTTTGAGGTTGGGGAGGTTGATTCTCCCATTTCCTTTTTCCCAAGAGTTGCTTTAGCTATTCGTGGGTGCTTAATGTTCCATATGAATCTCAGGAGTGTTTGCTCCATTTCTTTGAAGAATGTCATGAGTATCCTTATGGTGATAGCATCAAATTTGTACAATATTTGGGGAGTATTGCCATTTTGTCAATGTTAATTCTCCCAGTCCACTAGCAGGGGATATCTTTCCATTTCCTCGTGTCCTGTTTTATTTCCTGAAGTAGCATTTTGTAGTTTTTTGTATAGGTGCTTTACATCCTTAGTTAACCTGATTCCAAGTTATTCAATTTCCTGAGGATACGAACGGGGTTGCTTTTTTCATGTCACTTTCTTCTCTCTCATTATTTGCATATAGGAAAGCTGTGGACTTTGGGGTATTGATTTTATAGCCTGCAACTTTACTATACAAGTCTATTGTTTCTATGAGTTTCTTGATAGAGGTTTTAGGGTTCTCTAAGTATAGTATCATATCATCTGCAAGTAATGAGAGCTTGATTTCTTCCTTTCTTACCTGAATGCCCTTACCCGCTAACTTTTTCTTTCCTAACCGCTATTGCAAGTGCTTCCAATACTGTATTGAACAGAGTGGAGAGAGTGGGCATCCTTGTCTCATCCCTGATCTTAGAGGGAAGGCTCTTAGTTTTTCCCCATTAAGGATGATGCTTAGACATAGGCTTGTGGTAGATGACTTTGACTATATTGAGGAACGTCCCTTCTCTACTCATTTTGGTGATGGTTTTCATCATAAATGGGTGCTGGATCTTGTCAAATGTTTCTTTGCATCTATTGATATGATCATATGGATTTTATCTTTTTCGTTGTTGATATTATGGATTATGCTGATTGATTTCTGAATAATAAACCATGCTTGCATTCCC
This sequence comes from Sorex fumeus, assembly GCF_029834395.1. NCBI lineage: Eukaryota > Metazoa > Chordata > Mammalia > Eulipotyphla > Soricidae > Sorex > Sorex fumeus. The sequence goes on from NW_026606063.1 coordinate 2,853,192, forward strand.
GCGATGAAACTTCTGCACCTCAAAAGAAACAGTGATCAAAATACAAAGACAGTCTACAGTTGGGAAAGGATATTTACCCAATACTCATCTATAAGGGGTTGATATCCGTTCAACAAAGCACTGGCTGAACTTCACAGAAGAAAACATACAACCCCATCAAAAAATGGGGTGCTGAAATGAACAGAAACTTTCTCAAAAAAGAAACCTGAATAGCTAAAAGGCACATGAGAAAATGCTCCACATCATTAATCATCAGGGAGATGCAGATCAAAACCACAATGAGATATCATTTAACACCACAGAGACTGGCCCATATCCACAAGAACAAAAGCAACCGGTGCTGGAGTGGATGTGGTGAGAAAGGGACAATCCTACACTGCTGGTCGGAATGCCAACTGGTTCAGACCTTTTGGAAAACAGTATGGACGATTCTCAGAAAATTAGAAATTGAGCTCCTATTTGACCCATCAATACCACTCCTGGGAATATATCCCGGAGAGGCAAAAATGTACAGTCGAAATGACATCTGCACTTGTATGTTCATTGCTGAAATCACAAAATCACAATCACAAATCATACTGTTATTCGTCGATTCCCTCGAGCAGGCCCCAGTAATGTCTCCTTCATTCTAGCCCTGAGATTATATTCAAGGCTCTTTAGGAGAATGAGACCCATCATTGTTACTGGTATTTGGCATATTGACTACGCCACGGGGAGTTTGCCAGACTCTGCCGTGTGGGTAGGCTACATTCGGTAGCCTGCCAATTTGTCCAAAGTAGGAATGAGATAATAAGATGTCATAATAAGATGTCGCGCGGCCACATTTGAGGCCGCACGGTTCCAGAAACTGGTTTTTATAGTCTCTGAGTCTTGGCCGCTGATGGGATTACATGGCGCCAGGGGGCCAGTTGGTGGCTGTGACCCCTGCCTACTGGAATTTGGAGGATCTAGGTGAAGGATTCTCGGCCCAAATCCGAGTAGGCTTGGAGATCTCGGCCCCGGAACCCACGTGACTTTGTCCCTCTGCCAGTACCTTCATGTGTGTGGAGAGTGTACTCAGCATGGTGGTGGCTGGTCCTGGAGGTCTTTGGCTGCCGGAGCCCTGGTTGGTGTGGGGAGGAAAGCTCAACCCGCTCCCCTCCAAGGGTCCCCGGTGGCGAGGACAGTCAGGCGCGGGGGCAGGAGACTGCACTGTTCTCTTCCGGGAACTGGTTTTTATAGTCTCTGAATCTTGGCCGCTGATGGGATTACACGGTGCCAGGGGGCCAGTTGGTGGGTGTGACCCCCGCCTACTGGAATTTGGAGGATCTAGGTGGAGGACACTCGGCCCAAATCCGAGTAGGCTTGGAGATCTTGTCCCCGGAACCCACGTGACTTTGTCCCTCTGCCAGTACTTCATGTGTGCGGAGAGTGGTCTCAGTATGGTGGTGGCTGGTCCTGGAGATCTTTGGCTGACCTCCACAATAGACAAAATCTGTAAAAAAAAAAAAAACCGAGTGCCCAAGAACAGATGACTGGTTAAAGAAACTTTGGTACTGGTTAAAGAAACTTTACTACACAACTGTTAGAAAAGATGAAGTCATGAAATTTGCATACAACTGGTTCTACTTGAAAAGTATCATGCTAAGTGAAATGAACAAAAAAGAGGAACAGACATAGAAACACTACACTCATCTGGGGAATATAAAGTAACGGAATGGGAGTCGAACATCGAAGAATAGTTGAGATAAGTACCAGGAGGTCTGCTCTAGGGCTTGGAAGCCGGCAACACATGCTGGAGGAAAAGGCAGCTCAGATAGAGTAGGGAACACCAAGCAAAGGGTGTTTGAAGGATTTGCTCGAGATGCGAGATGCATGATGAAAGTAGACTATAGAATGAACACCTCTACTGCAAACCACAACACCCTATAGGAAAGAGAGAGAAAAAGGGAATTCCCTGCTATAGAGGCAGGACCGGATGGGGGCAGATGGGGTGGGAGGGTGGGTCGGCTACTGGGGTCATTGGTGGTGGAGAATGGGCACTGGTGGAGGGATGGGTACCGGATCGTTGTATAACTGAAACCCAACACAAAAGTTTGTAAGTCTACAACTGTACTTCATGATGTTTCACTAATAATAAATAAATATAAGAAGAAAATAAAGAAGGAAAAAAAGCTAAATTACATATCAATGGTGTGAGAGTATCGATTAAGTTCAAAATTTAAGTTATTCATTTTTCAATTAGTGGTATTTACAAGTGTTTTATCAATGTTAAATAAATTATCCAAATTGCACATTTGGTTAGCTCATAACTATATAATAGTATTCCCTGAATGTTGTTGGAGTTATCTAGCTCTTATTTTTCAATAGCAAAGAATTAAATAAGATAATTTAGTACAATTAATCTTTTTAAATTTTTTAATAATATTAAATTATTAAATGTATTATTAAAATTGATTCATTCTTAGTGTGTTAAAAGAATATATTAGTTTATATATAAATAAACGTGTTTGAAAATATAAAATCTTTTTCAAGATATCAAAAGAGAAGATAAAATATTAGAAAGATCTAAAGGAAATGAAATTCTGAAACAGGAATGGGGAAGACTTACTATTATAAACCAGGTTTTCAAAGAGGTAGAAACAAAACAATTCAAATATCAGAATTAATGTTCCCTGGTGAGTACTGAAGAGATCCAACATATTTCTTGGCAGAAAAGATCCAAGGGAAAAATGCATGGACAAAGCTAGATGTGCACATTGGGTTACGTATGATAAGATTCCTTGATACATGGTTAGAGGAGATATAAGAGTCTAGCCTGTAAATTATGACTTTTATTTATTCCTATTTTCTTTGCAAAGAAGTCCTTACCTAAATCGTTAGAACTGTGCATTGCATCAATGAAAGGCCTTCATGTGGCACCCATGGGTAAGAGATAACGCCTTCTAATACAAGCAAGACATCAGTGAAGTCCTTGACCAGTACCCATCTGTAAGAGACAACCAAGGGAAGCTGAGAAGAGGAGGGTGAATTGGAAGCAGCTGTCATAGAGCCAGATTCTCTGAGAATTATCAGATGGGTGCTTTAGAGTGAGTGATATGGTCAGAAAATGACCATTTCCAGTGTCTTAATTGCAAAGGGCACTACAGCGTGTCAGGACTCATAGGGAAATTCACTCCTGGAAAGTTCATGAGAGGAATTTCCTCTCAAAAGGTGCTGAGGGCCTGTTTCCAGCGGAATCTCTGTGTTTCTCTTTAGGTATGTGATCTGTTGGAAGACAAATGAAGCTCTTTAGTTTGGAATTTCCTTTTCTTGGAAATATATATTCTGTCTATACTGTTTTGGTCTTGGTAATAATTTTTAGTTTCAGCCTTGATGGCTACGTCTTCCTTCTTAAATTACATTTATTATTTGTCACTGCAATGGTGAATTTGATGGAGATTATGCATCACTGGACTCCTTGATTCTCCAGTCTGTCCGATGGAGGAATATCACCACTAATGACCATGTAACATCCTTTGTCATTAACTACCAAAGATGAACCTGGACAGAATACAGCTTGAAGATTGCACCCAGAGGTGCTCAGGGACCATGCAATGCTGTCCTCCGGCATGCAAAGCATGTCCTCAGTCCTGCAAGGTATCTCTCCAACACCATAATCAAAGTTTGATTTTTCCATCTCCATTCATGTTGATAAGCAACCTTCTTCCTCTGGCCTTCCTTATAACAGGAAGGAAGGATAAGGAACTGTCAGACTTTCAGAAGGATTGATAACCAGGAATTCCCAGGCTCAGAATATGAAAAGATGAACTTTGAGCACTTAAGAACAGAGAGGGTAAAGCAGTTAAATTCACGACTCTGAGAAATCAGAACCCGAGTTCTTTTGCATTTTCTAGCTTCACACTCAAGTGGAACAAAAGAAGACCTATTTGCTATTTCATTGTGAACTTTTTAAATGAAATGTCGTTGAAATTTGCTATTTCAATGTAAACCATATATGTCTAACTCCAGTGAAAATTTCTCACTTCTCTCCCAGATCTAATCCCATTCCTCTACTTTTTTTATGGTAGTAAATATTCTATAATATAGCACAGTGGTAGGGTGTTTGCCTTGCATATGGGCAGCCTGGCAGAGCCGGGTTTGATTCCTCTGCCCCTCTCAGAGAGCCCGGCAAGCTACCGAGAGTATCTCGCCCACACAGCAAAGCCTGGCAAGCTACCCGTGACATATTCAATATGCCAAACACAGCAACAAGTCTAAAAATGATAGCGCTGCTGAGCCCGCTCGAGCAAATTGATGAACAACGGGAGGCTGTGCAGTGATTATTTAAATATATATGTATGTATAGCTTAAGCTATAAATTTTGAAACGTACTTCTTTTAAGTATCAAAATCGTTGCATGATTTATACCGCTGTTTACTAATACAGTTTTCTTAACTGGATTCTTTTATTTTACCATTTCTTATCTCCATGGAAATATGAATTATTTGTTCTCAAAAATTTCTGTGTGTGTGTGAGTGTGTGTGGTGTTTGTGTATCTGTGTGTATCTCTGTTTTTGTGTATGTGTGTGCATGTACAGGTATGTATCGATGTGTATATGAGTGTTCACATGTACAAATGTATGTGTATGTCAGAGATGGCTTGGACACAAACATACAAATACTCTCATTCAGATTTAAAACAGGTTTATACCACGCACTAAGATAGAGTACTTTCCAAAAAGTACTTTTCTGCAAAGTGAATTCTCTCTAGAGAAAGTGCCACTTCCAATAGTTCCCCTAATGCATCCTTTTTCAGATATATTTCAATATGAATGACGCTGAGAAATTCCTACTTGAGAACCAATACTAGATAAACTTATGAAATTTAAACTTGCTCCCCCCAAAAAGATGAGAGAGCTTCGAATGAGTGATCTTTTTTATGGACAAATTGTCCTTCTTTTTGGATACGTCAGATTGATGGCAAGAAAAGGCATAATTATCATGTGAAATGACAGAAATATTTGGCAAAATACAACTTGTAATTTCACTTTTCCTGATCCTCCAACATATTGAGAATGTTCCGCACTGGAAGTGGATAAAAGGCAGTAATGGGAGCTTTTCTTCCCAGCTGGCTCGGCACTTGACAAGCCCTGGAACTCCAGCAAGGGATTTAAGACAAATAAAACCAGCTACAGCAAAAGTAACAAAACGACAAAAATAAAAAGATAAACCTTCCTTTATTCTGCCCTTGTCTGGCTAACACTGTCACTTAAGTGTCCAAACAGCTGTGGCCATTCTAGATTGCCAGCAGACAAAAAACAAAGTGGCTTCTACAAAAACAGTCTCAACTGATGCCTTTTAACGGGCGACAGGGGAGGATAATTCGTCGCATCTCCATCTCTTATAAAACCTGTCGCATTTATCTGTGAGCAAAGATTAAATAACACTGTGTCCAAGTTTAGTGACTAATGAAACAGGCTCAGTTCTAAATGTTCCCGTAGACCTGATAACAATAGCCCTCATATTAATTCTTTGACTCCATTCCTATTTATATCATTCTTTTAAAGAAGGAATTTATTAAATTGCTTGACTCACATAGCTAATAGGAGTTGAAGCAAGGATGCAAGGCCAGGTTTGATTGGAAAACACGTTCTCCAGCTAAACTGTAATACTTGTTTTATCTTCCTAAACACTTATTTACCTACACTTGATCCTATGTTCCTTGCTTAAGGTATAGTAACTTAGCAAGTTACTGAATATGATTCTCTTAGCACAGCGGGTAGGGCATTCGCCTTACAAGTGGCCAACATGGCCGACCCGAGTTCGATACCTCCGCCCCTCTCGGAGAGCCCGGCAAGCTACCGAGAGTATCTCGCCCGCACGGCAGAGCCTGGCAAGCTCCCCGTGACGTATTCGATATGCCAAACACAGTAACAACAAAGTCTCCAATGGAGACATTACTAGGCCCGCTCAAGCAAATCGACGATCAACGGGAGGGCCTTTACCTTTTACCTTTACAAGAGAAAAGTCACCTTTCTTTTGTTTTCTGCTTTTGGGGTCACACCCAGCGATATACAGGGGTTACTCCTGGCTCTGCACTCAGGAATTACTCCTGGCTGTGCTCAGGGGACCAAGTGGGATGCTGGGAATAGGACCCGGGTCAGCCATATGCAAGGCAAATGCCCTACCCTATGTTCTATCACTACAGCACCCAAAAGTCACCTTTCTTAAACCAAGTAGTTTTTATAAGTGAACTCAGGACTATGAAGGCCTCTCTCCAGCAGGATCAGAGGCTTCTAAGAGAGCCGCAGGGCTCAAACCCACATGACCTTACTTATCCCACAAAGAAATGAGACTCAGTGAACTTCCCTTTGCCCCTCTCTTGGAATCATTCCCATCTTGAACTCAAATAAAGAACAAAAGACATTTCCCACCTCTGTTCCATAGAGGTAGGAAAGTGGCAGAATTTTTTTAACATTTCCTGAAGACTGTAAGTTAATTAAAAGAAAAGGGAAAGTGATGTGGAAAACGAAAGATCCCCCAAATGATCATTATTGCAGCAACACAAAACAAATTTCTTAAATTCCAGAGCCAAAAAATTTCTGGCAAACAAATGAATTCCTCTATTACTCCAAACAAGAGGCAATAAATGGATAGCTAGATATTCCTTGCCAAAAATGGCAATCCCGCTCTGGCCCTGAGAGATAATACAGAGCCCTGAACCACTTAGTCATTCCAGTGGCTTCACAATAGTTGATGTACAGTAAGCTATTATCATTGTGAAAGAAGTGATTGCAATTTTTCCCCTTGGTGGCAAATCTAAAACTCCCTGTACAAAATCCATTGGCTTTTGTAGGTATAAAAGCCACTACCTTTGTTGTCAACATTTGTGACACGGTCCAGCTGGTTTCAAAACCAAGAAGACATTTAGTGTACATGCAATGAGATTAGCCGTACTTGCTGGCAATGTAATTACTCGGCTTAATCATTTTAATGATCCTATAAAAGAGACTGAGGTATGTTAGCAGAGGATGAGCAAGGGAGCCTGGGAAGGCCATTCTTTGAAGCAAAATGCAACAGTGGAGTGGAGGAGATAAGCCAGGATTTGTTAGTGGAGCTTCCAGTTTGCAGTGACATCAGAAAACTAAGCAGATCTGAAAGTGACTTTCACCAGCCTCTGAATAAGATTGAATAGAAGCTGTTTGATGGAACTGCACTCATTGCTTTTGGATAACGCCTAACACTCTCTGCTCTTGTTTTACAAATTGAACCACATAACACTAGAGATTTCGCCTATAAAGGCATTGGGATGGGATTTAATTCAAACTTTAACCCTGGGGCAGAAATCTCCCCGCAGAATAACCCTAAACAGGTTATCCACTATCTGGATGGATCCTGTTGATGATTCAGCCCGACTGATGGAAGCATCCCATTTAATGTCTGTTTTCCTTTCTAATGGATATGATATCTTCCTGGTAAGCGAACTGAAATGCATGTCACTGAAATAGCTGACCTGTTTGTTCTAATTCCTTCTGAAATCTCAACATTAATTTTTAGTTCTTTTGCTCCGCATAATATTTGAATGCACAAAACATGTAATCCTTGGAATCATCCTAGGAGAGATTTTTAATCAAGTCTAGACCTCAACAGTTCTTCATGGGTATAAATCTTAATAGTTGAGAGTAAATAAATTTTCTCTTATTAAGAAGTAATTAAAGGAAGTATGAACTGCTAGTTCCATGAGTTTATTCTTTCTTAGAACCACATAAGCAATCCATTATATATAATGGATTATATATGCACATGCAGATACATCACAGCAACATAGAACTAGAGGATACCATACTAGGTGAAGTCAGTAAGTATATTATATATATATATATATATATATATATATATATATATATATATATCACTGTATCACTGTCATCCCGTTGTTCATTGATTTACTAGAGCAGGTGCCAGTGATGTGTCTATTCCTCCCGGCCCTGAGATTTTAGCAGCCTCTCCTTACTCGTCTTTCCCAGTGATTGGAAGCTCTCTCAGTGTCAGGAGTCAGGGGAATGAGACCTACTATTGTTACTGTATTTGGCATATCGAATATGTCATGGGAGCTTGCCAGGCTCTGCCTGTGTGGGCAGAATACTCTCGGTAGCTTGCCAGGCTCTCCAAGAGGCATGATTTATATATATAATTTGTTGCCTACTGTATGAACCCCATCAAATATGATGTGGTAATTATGGAAATTGGGTAGGAAGTGTCTTATGATGTGTCGTACCCGCATGGTCCAGAAAGCAGCCTGGAGAGTGGCGGCAGTTGGGTAGTGGAGGTTGGCTGCCAGGACTATGTCCCTTGAGGCAGGGAAGGCGCCAAGTGAAAACAGTCTGGCGCGGAGTCCTATACATATATATGTGTTTGGGGCCATGCCTGGTGGTGCTCAGGACTTATCTGACTCGGGTATCACTACTGGAAAAGCTTGGGAAACCCATGGAGTGCAGGGGATGAGACTCAGGTCAGTCATGTGCAAGGTGAATTCCCTCTCTGAAGTATTATTGTTCCAGCCCCAGATAACATTATTTTTCTGTTAAAATTTGTCTTATGAATTTTGAACCAAGACATGCAACCAATCCCATGTTTGATTATCAAGTTACATATTAACTACGTATCTCATTTTTAAATTACAATGCCACTTTCCATGATATTATTGATTTCAATATTATACGAGTGTACATACTCATAATTAAATATGTGTGTATCCATCGCGAATATTTGCATTTATATTCATTCCTGCTTTTCTTAAGATGTTTGCATCTACTCTTTGTTTATAAATAGTGGGGCATGATTACACTTACATACACAGTATGACAAATTATTGTTTGGGTTTTTTGTTTGCCTATTTCATACATAAACAACAAGTAGGGCTCAGGGCTTACTCCAAACTTTAACCTCAGGGATCACCCACCCCTGTAAGTGCTTGGAGGACCATATGCATGCCAGATATTGAACCCAGGTTGGCTGTGTACAAGGTAAACATCTTAGCTGTTTTACCATATAATTAGCCCTGCAAATTATTATTAAAATATCAAATTAGTCTAAAGAATGATAATGAAACTAAAAAGGCAGATGATAACACTCTCACCTTACTCCTTGTAATTTAAGAATTTTAATTCTGAAGCACTTTTATGCATCATCTATTTTTTGTGCTTTTCTGTACAATCCATTGAAATATATATTTTCATTCTTAGTTCATAAATAAAATTTAAGTCGCAAAATACTAAAAATTCAAAGTAACGAAGTGGTAGAGCAAGGACTAGGAGCAATTCTCTTGACATTCAGAAATCTTTAATATATATAGTGCAAACAAATATTAAGTACATGCGATTGGTTTTTGTATATTGAACAGCAGAATCATTGCCTTTGGTTTGCTCATTATTGAAGGGCTTAACCATTGGCTACTGGTGCAAAAACTGCTCAACAGTAATCTCTAATCACTGATCAATCTCAACGACTGAGAGTTATCAGTAAATCTTATGTGATAAATTCAAGCAAGGTACACAAATGGATGATGCATGCAAAATTCAGCAGGTATAAATTCAAAACTTTTATGCTGGCTCTCATTCATTGATACTCTAATGAACTTTGTTTCCTGACAAAATCTTCATGTGTAATAAAAGTTAATCATTCTTTAACTAAACGAAGCAGAGCACTGCAACATACTATCTTGGAGTCTAAAGTGAAATGACTTCAATGCTCACACTTGTTCTACTCCTTTCCAATCAGAGAGCTATAAACTTGAACTTCCAATAAAATCAGAGCCTTTGAAGTGGCCGTTTGTTCTTAAAAGGCATCCTGTAGCATACCAATTGCTGAATCTAGAAACTCTCCATTGATATTCCACTTAATAAAATAGCACACCAGACACGTTTATTTTAAGTTCAGGTTTAATTAAAAGATAAGAAAAGAGTGACAGAATGCAAAGGAAGTCTGGATGTTGGGTTTTTTTGTTTGTTTGCTATTGCAGAGTAACTGCTTGTATTTTTAACTAATCTCTGTTCATGTCAGATGAAGAAGCACTTATACCTGTTTGCAGTTTACTTGTTACCTGCCTTTTTCAGGAAGTTTTAACACACTTGCTCATTCTGGGTTGAAATCCTGTATGAACCCATCGTTGTCGAGCTGAAAAGTGCTGAGACAGAGTTATCATATAGCATTATTTACATTAAAACATTTTCACTTGTTTGGTCAGGGATGCTTACTGAGGAATTACAGTGCATTAACCTATGTTCTGAGATTTTCTTTTTTTTTTTTTTTTGTTATGTGTGGGTGTGGGAGAAGTGTCTGGCATAAACAGCCCCAAGATAGAAAGAAACAGCGAACATACATATTAAAGGACATCAGAAAATTCTGTATTGCTGTATTTAATTGTTCTGTATTTTAGAATGACTCTGGTTTTCAGACTCAAGTCAAGCTACCTATTGATACGTATTTAAAGCTTATAATTAATCCCGATGGACAGTTCCACAATGAAATAGACCACATCATATTCAATCGGCGGTTTTGCCTAACCGATGTTGCTGTTGTCCCAAAATTCCAAACGGGATCAGACCACCGTCTTCTTCGTGCAAAATTCTACCTCACAGAATGAGGAGAAAAGAATGCAAGGTTTAAGAAGAGGACTCCCAGAACAACCACCAACTGGGAGCTCTTTGGCTCTATTGTGGCAACATGGGAAGATGCCGTCATTGACAACATTGATGAGGAATACGATCGAATGATTCAGCACCTCCATGATTGTGCAAAGAATGCCAAGAGAGAGATAACCACAAAAAATCGTCTTTCTTCGAACACTCTTGAACTTATTCGCCAACGTGGCTTGGCACATGCCTCAGGCAACCACAAGCAAACATCCAAACTGGAAAAACAGTGCAGAGAAGCCATCAAGGATGACCTCAAAAACAGGAGAGCAGCAGTACTGATAGATGCAGCAGAAGCTGGGAAAAACATTTGTAATGCCCGCCTGTCCTTCACCAACTACAAAACCAAGATGACTGCCCTCGGACATCATGATGGATCTATCACATCTTCCAGAAGGGCAATGGAGAAGATTATTCATGACTTCTACTCAGATCTGTTTAATAGCCATATCCACTTGCCCACATACCACATACCACATGATGGATATGCCGTTCCCAATGTTCTCCCTTCCGAAATCCAACATGCCATCTCGTTGGTAAAGAAGCAAAGAGCACCTGGCCAAGACAAGATCAGACCTGAACACCTGAAGAACTTACCATCAGTACTCATCAATACATTGGCTCGACTCTTCACACACTACCTGTCTGAATGCAAGGTTCCATTCCAATGGAAAACCAGCAGGACTGTACTACTATACAAGAAAGGAGACATCCACGACATTGGCAACTATCGCCCAATCTGCCTATTGTCTGTCATCTACAAACTATTCACTCGAGTCATCCTGAATAGGATTAGCAGAACACTAGATGAAGGACAACCATGTGAACAAGCCAGATTCCGAAAAGGATTCAGTACCATCGACCATATCCACACAATTACCAAGCTCATTGAGGTATCTCGGGAGTTCAAGATGCCGCTCTGTCTAACGTTCATTGATTTAAAGAAGGCCTTTGATTCTGTTGAGATGGAAGCGGTCATAGAAGCCCTAGCCAATCAGGGCGTACAAACTCAATACATCAGGATCCTTCGTGAGCTCTATTGCGGATTCACTACCAAGATCTCACCATTCTACAAAGAAGTAATCATCCATATCAAGAGAGGGGTTCGGCAGGGTGATACCATTTCACCAAAACTCTTCAATGCCACCCTCAAGAACATCATGCAATGACTAGAATGGGAAAACATGGGAGTGAAGATAGATGGTCGGCAACTACACCACCTCCGCTTTGCTGATGACATCGTTCTAATAACACCAAACATCAGCCAAGCGGCACAAATGCTGGCCGACTTTGACCGTGAGTGTGGAAAGGTAGGACTACAGCTGAACCTTACGAAGACAATGTTTATGAGAAACAGCCTTGTTCCTGATGCTCCATTCGCTCTCAACGGAACCACCATCTCCGAATGCAACAGTTATATATACCTAGGTCGAGAAATCAACATGATGAATGACCTGGCACCTGAGTTGCGCAGGAGGAAGAGAGCAGCTTGGAATGCCTTCAAGAGCATTGAAAAAATAACTAAAAGGACAAAGAACCTCCAGCTACGAGCACATCTCTTTGATTCCACTATTCTTCCTGCATTAACATATGCCTCAGAGACCTGGACCCTACAAAAACAGGATGAGAACGCTATTCGGGTCTCTCAAAGAGGAATCGAAAGAACTATGCTTGGAATATCTCGATTCACTCAAATGAGAGATAGAATCTGGAGTTCTGATCTTCGTCAACGCTCAAGAATCAGGGACGCTGTCTCATTTGCCAAGACATCAAAAATCAGATGGGCTGGACACGTAATGAGGTTTACAGACAACCGCTGGACTAGAGCCATTACTGATTGGATTCCACGGGACATCAAAAGATCACGTGGACGCCCATCTATAAGATGGTCAGACTTCTTCGTCAAGACCCTAAATGATCGGTTTGAGGCTCTGCATGTTCCTAGAACAAACAGATACTATTGGGCTACGCTAGCACGCAACCGGGATGAATGGAGACGTTACTGGCACCCGCTCGAATAAATCGATGAATAACGGGGATTAAGTGATTAGGTGATTAAGTGATTAATTAATCGAGCATTACCTATACATAACAGATGTTTTTCCAAAGATACTTTATATTATTATAACATTCAACTTTTTCAGTACCTGCCCATAAGACACATATGAGAAAGATCTCACTTGATTGTGAGAGAAATATGAAGGAGGAAGAAGGAAGATGTCAGAGGCAGCTTCTGTCATGAAGTTTGAGAGACTAGTTCCTTTGACTTGGCTCTCTCAGTTCTGCACAAAGCTTCTGAGTTGCATTTTGGCCTTCCCTTTCCCCAATTTCTAGGATAGAGCATAGAAGAGAAAATAAAACCTCATGAAAATGGTGCTGAATGAATACCCAAGTTACCTGTTTCTTAAGGTAAAGAAAATGCTCTTAAGAGCATATCATTTTTAGAAAAAAATAATAATCACATTATAACATTCCAAATATTTGTAAAAATGCCTTTTCTAAAAGAATGTAACACATAATTTTTTTTTGCTCTTTGGGTCACACCTGGTGATGCACAGGGGTTACTCCTGGCTCTGCACTCAGGAGTTACTCCTCCTGGCGGTGCTCAGGGGACCATATGGGATGCTGGGAATCAAACGCAGGTCAACTGCATGCAAAGCAAATGTCCTACCTGCTGTGCTATCTCTCCAGCCCCAACACATAATTTAAAAAAAAATCTATGGGTTCATTATAGGAAAAATCCATTGAGATAAAAAACAGTTTTATTTAGATACTATATAAAACAAAATATTGGCTATCGACTACTTATCAAAGTTTTTTCATATAATATAACTCCGTTTGATCTTTAGTACAAAATTTATACCAATTATTCTATATACTGAGTTCTCAAAACTAACTTGCTGAATGAGTTATACAATTCATTCAAAATTAATCCTTACCCAGTTTAGAGCACTCATGTATAATGTCTTTAAATCTTTTGGGATTCTCATTGAACCATTCATTCAGTTTTTCAATTGATAGATCAAATAAGGAAAATTTTGTCTCCCTTTTGGTATCTGTTAATAATATAAATTTTGCTTAGGATGCAACCTCAATAATAATTATTTTATTTTATACACAAATAAGTATTTAAAACTTAGAACTAATAGAATATTACATATACATAACAGATATTTTGTGATAATTAAAGAAGAAATAAACAAGTACCCAGGATTAGATTAATTACCTCAAACCATTATTAGCATTCTTAATCCCCTTTTCACATAACTACTCTAAATTCTGTGCATTAACATTAATGCATGATTCTTTGGGGATTTATCTAGGACCTAGATAATTTATGCTGACATAGCACATAAAGCACAACGTAGGTTTTTTTTAAGTAGATACTGAAATCGATGGGCTAGATACATTTTACATCTATTTTAAATATTTATGCTTAGACCACTTCTAAAGGAATTTGAGGTAGCTTCAATTTTGTTATAAGACTTAAATATTGTGGAATAGGATGCCTAAAAATAAGACACATGGTTTGAATATTATTACCAGACACAAGATAGTCAGCTATTTCGTGTTGTTCTCAGAGATCTAAGACCCAGGTCTTAAAAGATCTTGGGAAAAGAGGGGGGAAATATTTTTTCATCATGTCAATATTGCAATCATTCAAAATATCTAAATCAAACTTCCTTACAGAGTTAAGAGACATCCATGATGTAAAGTTAAGGAGGAATTTATGGTGAACATCTCAGACACAGATTAACACAATGAGTAATCTATGATGTAATGAAAGATAGAACTGTTATTTTAAGTACATGCATTTACCATTAAACTTTCATAAAGGAGGAGGCATAGTATTAAATCTTACTCAGTGAGAGTCTGATATCATTGTGCCTAGGTTCTGCTGAATTCTGATTGTACAAATAAATGTGAGAAAAGCAAATTAAGAGACCATCTGATGGGCACACAATCCCTTCATGTAGTCATTCTTCCTCTCAAATACCACATGTCTTTAGCAGACACTTGGCAGCTATTAAATTGTATACTCAAGATTGAATTCTCTAACAAGAACCTATAGTGGTGATAATCTATTGTTCTGGCTAAAGAGTGAGCCATATACTTCAATCATTTTTGACATATCACTCTATCCACAAGACGCACAGAAAAGAGACATTTTTTCCTGATGCAGTTACAGGGGCAGACTGGAGACAGACAAGCCCTTTTGGAAGTCAATTATGTTAAGAGTACATCTCCATCTGTGTCCATCCTGCCCTTGGAGGGAATCCGAGTTAAACCCCTCATATAGACTCAAGCTTTCAACAGATCCAAGAAAAGGCTGCTTCTGAAAATGATTGCCACAAAATAACTGCACTCATTTGTGGGATATAAAAAACATGGTATGAGACTAATATTTAAGGAACAGTAGAAGCACGGGCCAGGAGGATTGGTCCACGCTTGGAAGCTTGTTTTAATTGCTTGGAGAGAAGGCAGTTGAGATAGTGAAGGGACCTCTATGACAATGACAATTGGAAATGATCACTCTGGATAAGATCTGCATGTTGAAAGTAGATAAAGGAATAAACATGATAACCCCTAAGTAACTGCATTACAAACCAAAATGATCAAAAGGGGAGAGAGACAGAGAGACAGAGAGAGACAGAGAAAGAGAGAAAGACAGAGAGACAGAGAGACAGAGAGAGACAGAGAAAGAGAGAGAGAGGCAGAGAGACACAGAAAGACAGAGACAGAGAGAGACAGAGACAGAGAAAGACAGAGACAGAGAAAAACAGAGACAGAGAGAGACAGACAGACAGAGGGGAAGAGAGAAAGAAAGAGAGAGAGAGAAGAAAAAGAAAAGTGTGTGCTATGCACATCTTGGGGTAGGAGAATGGAGGGATAGAAACTAGAGACATTGGTACATTGGTGGTGGGAAATATACTCTGATGGAAAGATGGGTGTTGAAAATTGTTTGAATGAAAACAGATCATCAACAGCTTCATAACTGTATCTCACAGTGATTCAATTAAAAATAAAGAAAGAAAAAAGAAAAGAAAAAATACTTGCATATTTCCCTTTGAGAAATTGTTAAAGCCAGTCCCTCTAAGTCAAACTCACTACCAGAAGCTTGGCCTTTTTGGTTAACCCCATAGTCCAAAGACTTAAACTAGGTTTCTACTATACTCTCTGAAATCTCCAAGCAATGTCTTCACGGGTTCCCCTGAGTATGCTGCTGAAAATACTCCCAGTGTCAGGTATGTTTTGTTCAGTAATGCATCTACAACTAGCCCTGACAGTCTTTTCCCTTGCTTGTCGCTGCCTTTTTCCTAAACAAACCAAATCACAAAGAAAGACACTCTAAAGTACATGCCTTCACACACATCATCTGCACAACTCCAGAGTAAGCTTCTTCTTTGCTTGGTTTGTATTTCCCTACGAAGACTTTTTGCATCTGATTCACTATTCTTCATTCACTCAGATGCCAATCAGTTTCATATTTATTTTATGATAATTCCACCATCTTCTCAAGTGTCTGGGCCGTGAGGCCTCCACCAGCAGTGATTTAATCTTCCATCCTATTCGAGCTTATCTTCAATGAATACTGGTATCCTTTTGAAGTTTTTATTGTATTTTATAATATCCACTATGATTATTCCACTTCTGATCTTTCTCACCCTATGTCCATCATTCTAATGTCTTCATGTTCTGCTTTTATTCATACATCTTTGATCAATCCAACAAATTAGCAGAATTGATATTTTGCTAGCTCCTTACACTCTTTAATTTTTCTTTAGAGCTTGAATCTCAACCTGAAATTATGTATCTGTATCATTACCTTACCCCCCTAAGTGTGGCGGTGTCAAGAGATCAGCTTTTTATTTGTGTGACACCTACAACAGAAGGGCATCCAGAAATGTTGAAATTTCTTTGTTTTTTATTCACAAGTGAACAAACAAATGAAAGAGTTAGGATATGAGCAAAATAGCCATAGCAAAAAAGATACACAAGAACAGTTCAAGACTCCTGCTAAGAATGAAATAGCACATCATGAAGGGAATAAAAATCCCACAAGGAAATAATGAGAAGTACCCCAGCATTTAAGACTATGGATAAATGTATCCTATATCAAAGGAAATGCCTATCCAGGGATGTAGACCTACTAGTGGTTCTGTTTTTGACAGACTCTGACATGTAAAGAGAGGAATTTCAGACTGCTTGACAGAATTTTCAAATAAAAGTAATTGCAGTGGACAGTTTAGACATATAAAAATCCCTTAACTTATGAAGATGAGCTAAAACAACTCAAATTTTTTTAATGCTAAAATAATATTTTTCCAGAGATTTTGCCTTATTTGAAGATATTTGTCATTGTTTTTGTGGCAATCCCAAATCATTTTGGGGCTTGAATTCATTTTCATGATAGAGAATATCATATAAAATTTAAACTTATTATGTAAGTATTGTTACCTGATGCTTATTAACCCACTTTCCTATACCAAAAAAAAATGAAAATAGACAAAAACAATCGATGTAATGTTGTGCTCTCCCTATGTTGGTGATTGCTGGGAAACCATAATACACTCCACTATTAGCTTCACTAGAAAAACCAACCTAAATGTGTGCTGAAAAGACCATTTATTTAGATAGAAAATAGTGGAGCTTTTCTTTTTCTGTGCTTACAATGTCTGTGACTTAAAGCATGTTGCCTAATTACTTTGGACCACTCTTCTACATCTGCAAATGCAAACACTAACATCTGCCTGGAAGGTTAAGATAGAACATGCATGATAATCAGAGTGGCTTAAAAAAGAAAACAAAAAAAAAATTCTCACTCTCACATGGGCTCAATACTTTCACTATGTCAGTTACATCATATTCCGAGGTAGCAAATTATTAGATAAAACATTGAATTGCGGTCACGGTCCTCCCATTGTTCATCCATTTGCTCAAGTGGGCCCAGTAACATCTCCATCGCGAGACTTTGTTGTTACTGTGTTTGGCATATCGAGTACGTCACGGGGAGCTTGCCAGGCTCTGCCGTGCGGGCGAGATACTCTCGGTAGCTTGCTGGGCTCTTCAAGAGGGATGGAGAAATTGAACCCAGGTCGGCCACGTGCAGGGCAAACGCCCTACCCGCTGTGCTATTGCAATAAAACAATGCTAATCTGTGCTATTGCAATAAAACAATGCTAATGCCTGTCCTTCGCCAACTATAAGACCAAGATGACTGCCCTCCGACGTCCTGATGGATCCATCACATCCTCCAGAACGGCAATGGAGAAGATTATCCATGACTTCTACTCAAATCTCTTCGATAGCCATGTCCACTTGCCGACATACCAAATTCCACAGGATGGGTATGTCGTTCCCAACGTTCTCCCTTCCGAAATCCGACACGCCATTTCGTCAGTAAAGAAGCAAACAGCACCCGGCCCAGACAAGGTCAGACCTGAACACCTGAAGAACCTGCCATCAGTACTCATCAATACACTGGCTCGGCTCTTCACTCGCTACCTGTCTGAATGCAAGGTTCCATCTCAATGGAAAACCAGCAGGACCGTACTACTGTTCAAGAAGGGAGACATCCATGACATTGGCAACTATCGCCCGATCTGCCTATTGTCTGTCATCTACAAGTTGTTCACTCGAGTCATCCTGAATAGGATTGGCAGAACACTAGATGAAGGACAACCATGTGAGCAAGCAGGGTTCCGCAAAGGATTCAGCACCATCGACCATATCCACACGATAACCAAACTCATTGAGGTTTCTCGGGAGTTCAAGATGCCGCTCTGCTTAACGTTCATTGATTTAAAGAAGGCCTTTGATTCTGTTGAGACGGAAGCGGTCATTGAAGCCCTAGCCAATCAGGGCATACAAGCCCAATACATCAGGATCCTCCGTGAGCTGTATTGCGGATTCACTACCAGGATCTCACCATTCTACAAAGAAGTGATCGTTGATGTCAAGAGAGGGGTGCGGCAGGGTGATACCATTTCACCAAAACTCTTCAGTGCCACCCTCGAGAACATCATGCGACGACTGGAATGGGAAGGAATGGGAGTGAAGATAGATGGTCGGCAACTACACCACCTCCGCTTTGCTGATGACATTGTTTTAATAACACCAAACATCAGCCAAGCGGCACAAATGCTGGCCGACTTTGACCGTGAGTGTGGAAAGGTAGGACTACAGCTGAATCTTACGAAGACAATGTTTATGAGAAATAGCCTTGTTCCTGACGCCCCATTCGCTCTCAATGGAACGACCATCTCCGAATGCAACAGCTATGTGTACCTAGGTCGAGAGGTCAACATGACAAATGACCTGGCACCCGAGCTGCGCAGGAGGAAGAGAGCGGCTTGGAACGCCTTCAAGAACGTCGAAGAAATAGCTAAGAGGACGAAGAACCTCCGGCTCCGGGCACATCTCTTTGATTCCACTGTTCTTCCTGCATTAACATATGCCTCAGAGACCTGGGCCCTACGCAAACAAGATGAGAACGCCATTCAGGTCTCCCAAAGAAGAATAGAAAGAGCTATGCTTGGAATATCACGTTTCACTCAAATGAGAGAACGAATCCGGAGTTCTGACATCCGTCGACGATCAAGGATCAGGGATGCTGTCTCATTTGCCAAGGTGTCGAAAATCAGATGGGCTGGTCACGTAATGAGATTTAAAGACGACCGTTGGACTAGAGCTGTTACTGATTGGATTCCACGGGATGTCAAGAGACGGCGTGGCCGCCCACCTACCAGATGGTCAGACTTCTTTGTCAAGGTCATGAGCGATCGGTTTGAGGCCCTCCATGTTCCCGGAGCGAAGAGATGCCATTGGGCTACACTAGCACGCGACAGGGACAAATGGAGACGTTACTGGCGCCCGCTCGAGCAAATCGACGACTAACGGGAAGTTAAGTGATTAAATGATTAATCTGAAAGTATAAGATCCTTCTGTCGAATAATCTGAGCTTCTTAAAAGTCATGTATTAACCTAGAACATGAAGTAGCTGCTAATAGTTTGGGGAATTTATTATTCCCAACAAATTCAAGATTCTATATAAGAGAATAACATGATGAGTCTATATTAGTTTTAAAAGAATAAACTATGATTCAGTCTTCTGCCAACTACAAACACTTTTTTTGAGTATAGAGTTGAAATACATTTGTGCTGCAGTTGTACATAAAGAATAGCATTTTAAGCCCTCATTTTCCCTACTTTAGCACTTCTCCATAATTTATCTGTCACTTTTGAAGTTGCACCTTTGGCAAACTTAAACTTGCAAAGAATCCTTATAAGAAATGCAAATGTCCATTTTTACAAAGACCAAGACTATCCTTCCTTAATGCCTTTGTTTATGCAGACATTAATCCTGAGCCTAGAGGATACATAAACTGTTCTTTCTTCAATGACCTGTAAAAATGCAAACTCATAAACATCTAGTGTCAAATTTATGGCCCTACCTTAAGGGGCAGGAAGCTGTAGTCTTGTGGCAATGCCTGAACTCCACTGCAACTGAAAAATGAGTATGTTCTCAACTGTGTTCCCCAGCTCCTCCAAATTCAATATCGAAGTCTTGCCTCTATTATCTTAGAATATAACTATGCTTTTTCATTTCATTTCATCATACTGTTAATCGTCGATTGCCTCGAGCAGGCCCCAGTAACGTCTCTTTCATCCTAGCCCTGAGATTATATTCACGGCTCTTTAAAAGAATGAGACCGATCATTGTTACTGGTATTTGGCATATTTGGTAGGCCACGGGGAGTTTGCCAGACTCTGCCCTGTGGGCAGGCTACATTCGATAGCCTGCAAGTTTGTCCAAAGTAGGAATGAGATAATAAGAGGTCGCGCGGTTCCGGGATCTGGATTTTATAGTCTCTGAGTCTTGGCCGCTGATGGGATTACACGGCGCCAGGGGGCCAGGTGGTGGGTGTGACCCCCGCCTACTGGAATTTGGAGGATCTGGGTGGAAGATGCTCGACTCCAATTCGAGTAGGCTTGGAGGTCTCGGCCCCGGAACCCGCGTGGCTTTGTCCCTCTGCCAGTACCTTCATGTGTGCGGAGAGTGGTCTCAGCATGGTGGTGGCTGGTCCTGGAGGTCTTCGGCTGCTGTAGCCCTGGTCAGGGTGGGGAGGAAAGCTCAACCCGCTCCCCTCCAAGGGACTCCGGGAAGGAACACCCAGGCGCGGGGGCAGAGACTGCACTGTTCTCGTCCGGGATCTGGATTTTATAGTCTCTGAGTCTTGGCCGCTGATGGGATTACACGGCGCCAGGGGGCCAGGTGGTGGGTGTGACCCCCGCCTACTGGAAATTGGAGGATCTGGGTGGAAGATGCTCGACTCCAATTCGAGTAGGCTTGGAGGTCTCGGCCCCGGAACCCGCGTGGCTTTGTCCCTCTGCCAGTACCTTCATGTGTGCGGAGAGTGGTCTCAGCATGGTGGTGGCTGGTCCTGGAGGTCTTCGGCTGCTGTAGCCCTGGTCAGGGTGGGGAGGAAAGCTCAACCCGCTCCCCTCCAAGGGACTCCGGGAAGGAACACCCAGGCACGGGGGCAGAGACTGCACTGTTCTCGTCCGGGATCTGGATTTTATAGTCTCTGAGTCTTGGCCGCTGATGGGATTACATGGCGCCAGGGGGCCAGGTGGTGGGTGTGACCCCCGCCTACTGGAATTTGGAGGATCTGGGTGGAAGATGCTCGACTCCAATTCGAGTAGGCTTGGAGGTCTCGGCCCCGGAACCCGCGTGGCTTTGTCCCTCTGCCAGTACCTTCATGTGTGCGGAGAGTGGTCTCAGCATGGTGGTGGCTGGTCCTGGAGGTCTTCGGCTGCTGTAGCCCTGGTCAGGGTGGGGAGGAAAGCTCAACCCGCTCCCCTCCAAGGGACTCCGGGAAGGAACACCCAGGCGCGGGGGCAGAGACTGCACTGTTCCATACCTATGCTTGGAAATAGGTATTTATAAAGTTCATTAAATTAAGATCGGGATACTTGAATGGGCCTCACCTAGTGGAATTGGTGTCCTTATAAGGGAATCAGAACATACACAATTATAGAGAAAAAGCCAAATGAAGACTCAGGGAGAAGTAAGCAATAGACCAGCCTTGGGGAGGAAAGAAATCAACCCTGATGAGAACTTGATCATGGTCTACAACTGCCAGAAATATGAGAAAAGGAATTTTTTGTGTCAACCAACTAGTCTGTGGCATTGTTTATGACATTCATAGAAAACCAACACTCTCTCTTAGTTGACTTATACGTAATACCCTCTAGACGTAGCAACCAGTACAAAATCCTCAGCCGTGAATGGTAGATGGGAGTTGGGAATAAAATCTGGTCTTCTGGTTTAGGTGAATCTTTACTTATACCCTTAGAACCCTAGTTTTCATTAATGCATCGATCACAACACATTTGATGTAGTAGGTTTTTTCATTTATTTCCTATTGTAGACATGCCTTCCTTATTTTATCAGCAAAATATGGGGTGTACTCAAAGATGCCAAATCCCCCCACTACCTTTAATAGAGAGAAAATGAAGTTGGGTTCCAGCCTAGGCAAAACCACTCTGGTAGGGAGGAGCAGAATCCTACAAGTGGAAGAGGCAATATTTATCTTTGGCTTCAGCCCTATTAAAAAGGTCACTGTAATTTCATTGTCTCTTGTGATTCTTACAGGCTATGACTACTGAGTCGATAAGCCAAGACAAAATCTGGTAAATTCAGTCTTTGCAGGAACCCTTAATAGCAACGTCAGGGGCTCTGTCAGACAGTCAGCATTCCACTTCAAAAAGCGTCAAGGCCCAAAAAGTGATTGATTTTATTTCACGTTATTTTTTCTACATGACACAATCACCCAGCAAAAACCACAACTGCCCGTGTTGCTTTCTGTGTTCCTAGCTGAATTATTAATCTTTCTGTCAAGTCTAATTCCTGACCCTCAATTTAATTCTATTTCAGCGGTTGATGCCTTTATTAGCCTCTGCTCTTGAATTTGGCTGCTCCCTGGGCTCTCGCCTGCTGAGAAACTGTTTTTCGAGTCCTTAGCAGAAACACTCTGTGCTTTATTGACTCAGATTTTAATTCCAAATACTATTCTCACTGATCAGGTACTTGAAAACAAATGTTTTGAAAGGCTTCCCTCATGCGCTGAAAGACGATTGCCGAATTTCATATAGTTCAAGAACAGAGAATGATCAGAAAATCTTTTATTCTTTATGCCATGAATAAACTCTGGAAGAATCAATGATGCTGAAGGTGAAAAATAAACAATTTTAAGAACACTGACAATGGAGAAATATGGATCAGTAAAAAGGGAGAGTGACTAAGTCCAGATTTCACTATTTCTGAGCATTATTAGCTATTATAGCAGGATAAACATATTCTAATAAAATATGAAGCCGCTATTTTTTAAAAGAGAAAAGGCATAATCCATTAATTAACGAAGCATGAGCTTAGTGTGAGAGATCAATATAACTAAATAAAACCACTTCAGACCCCGGGACTGCACATAGCTCAGTCCAGCACATATACAATTTCTAGCAAAGCTATATATTGAATCAATTAATTAAGCTGCCTTAACACTTATTTGTACACCCTCAACAACCCCAGCAGAATTCTAAAGTGTATGGAACAGAGATCATGCTCCGGGCAAAATGATATAAATCAATAAAATACACCACTATGCCCCATGGTGAAAATTAAAGTTAGATTACCAGCTTCTTCTCAAGTCCACTTCTAGCTGTAAAGCAGTTCTATAAATACCCTCAATGTTATGTATCCCAATACTTCTCCGGTGATAGAATGTACACCTCTGTACAATGCTATTACACTTTGGGTGAATCTAATTATTAGAGAATGTCTTCTTATAATGACTTCTTTGTACTTCTACTGCTATCTGCAGACACCACAGGGACACTGGAAGTCATACAGTGACCACATTTTATTCCTGGGCTACTTGCTAGCTTTTGGAATTAGCTTGACTCTCTCTTTGACATTCCTTCCCCATTTCCTCTATGGAAACTCACATAAAATGGTTTATATGCCTTTGATAGACTTGATCAGATTCATCAAGACATGCCTTAATGTGTTGCATGTCTATAAACTATTTACTCCGGTCAACATCCATGTGTCGGTAAGCACAGGGTTTATTTCCTGTGATTTTTGCAAGTGGTCTTCCAGAGATTATCAATTAAGGTCAACAAGTATTTAGTGAGTTGTTTCTATCTTTTCTTTTTGCCAGAATTACTTGAAGAGGAACGACGAAAGCAGTGTCAATATCTGCCAGAGCCAGTTAGGATAGAATGGTGGTTTTCAGCTAATAATCCTGGGACCGTGACTGAGTCACAAGCATACAAAAGGTAGAAAACTGCTGGTCAACCACAGGGATTACTGTCAGTCTGGGACCTGTGCACAGATGGCTATCCAACTCCTTAGGTATAAACAGGTTGAAAATTGCTACTCTATGGGGATCCATGTACAATAGAGATATACAACAGGTAGGGTGCTTGCCATACATGAACTGCCCTGGGTTTGATCTCAGCACTCCACAGTTTCTCAAGCCCTACCAGAGAAAGTTTTACCTGAGAACAGAGCCATAAGTAAGTATGACCTCTACTACCTGTGGTCCAAAAGAATAAAAAAAATGAAAGAAAAAAAGGAAGGAAGGAAGGAAGGAAGGAAGGAAGGAAGGAAGGAAGGAAGGGAGGGAGGGAGGGAGGGAGGGAGGGAGGGAGGGAGGGAGGGAGGGAGGAAGGAAGGAAGGAAGGAAGGAAGGAAGGAAGGAAGGAAGGAAGGAAGGGAGGGAGGAAGCAACAGAGAAAGGAAGAAACCACTGCTCTCTAGGACAGTGCAAAGTGATCCATGTTGTAGTGAGATAATACAATGTTGTGGTACTATAGTGAGATAAATACAAAATATTGTATGATTTCATGGATTCTTAGAGATATTTTTAAGACCTCTACAATGACAGTAAATTCTGAGACAAATGACTCATCTCTGGAAAACAGCATGTCTTTCCTTAGTGTACCTGCCAGATAGTCTGGAAAAGGACATGAAGCCTGAAATGAATAAGTAAACACTGGAGTGAGAGTAGGTCATAGTCCTCCACACAATATAACAGCAGAACAAGCTGGAGCTCATACACAGCAGAAACCCTTCCCTCATGGCTCTTCAGTCTGGAAGCCCAAGATCCTGGTAAGAGCATGCTTGTCCCTGGGCAAGGCCTCTTCTTGCTGCAGGCTTCTCCCTATGTGGTCACATGAGGAAATATGCAAAAAAATTCCCTAAGGTCTCTTTGCTGAGGCCTCAAATTGCAGTGATAATGACCTAATAATTTCCCAAAGGCCACCACTCTGAATGCTACAATACTGATGATTAATACCTCAATACACAAATTGTACAGACACAAATATTCAGTCTATAGCACTGCATTTGTTTTCTAGGACTGATATGATCACACATTTCAGTGGATGGCTTACATGAACAGAAAAACATTCTTTTAAGCTATGAGGCACAAGCACGAAAATCCAGGCACTAGGGTTTTACTCTCTCCAAATCTATCCTCTAGGGAAATCCATCCTCTACCATCTTCTGTAGACCCCAGGTGTTCTGTGCCCTGCAGTCCTCAACCTTATCTCTGACTCTATCTTCACTGCATATCTCTGTGCTAATCTGTCCTTTCCCTCTAAAAACATCTGCCTCGGCATTCAATATAGGTAATTCCACCTTGAGACCCTAACAAAGTGAATCTGTAAAGACCCTACTTTAAAAGAAAACCATGAACTTCTGAGCAAATATACAGTTTGAGATGACACAACTTAGCCCGCAGAAATAAGAAATTAGGTTTTAATTCTATGTAATAAAAAGTCATTGATGAGATTGTATAGGTTTATAAACTTCAGAAATATCATTAATGTATAGAAACAGATCTGGAGAAGAGTAATCGTTTTATATATAGCACTGCACTACAGTACTGTCCTCCCGTTGTTCATAGACTTGCTCAAGCGGGCACCAGTAGCATCTCCATTTTGAGACTTGTTTTTACTGTTTTTGGTATATCAAATATGCCACTGGGAGCTTGCCAGGCTCTGCCATGCGGACGGGATACTCTCGGTAACTTGCCGGGCTCTCTGAGAGGGACGGAGGACCCGAACCTGGGTCAGCCGCATGCAAGGTAAACGCCCTACCCACTGTGCTATTGCTCCAAGCCAATACTTTGACATATACTATGCATAAAATATTGGAGAACATCAATATGAAGATGATAAGGGGTATTGATAAAAATGTGGACTATTGTATAGTGACCTAAATAACATGTTATTATCTGCAAAGGATTCTATAATGCTTCTATTTTTTTTTCTAATTTGACTATCATTGACCTGAAGCTAAAACTTATTAGTTCAGAAGAGTCATTGTTAACTAAGATGTTTGTTGAGATCTCAGGGACAGAGGTAAAAATCCTGACTGCCACACTTCTGACCCAGGTTTTATTCCTGGCACATCAATGATTGTGCCCAAACCCACGAGAATGATCCCCTAGTCCAGAGCCAGAAATAAGCTCTGAGCACAGCCAGGTATACAAGAACAAGAAAGAAATTCCTTGAGGCCTTGAAAAACCACGGTGGTTTGCAATCAGCAAAGGTGTGACTGTTCATAATATGAATATTAACAAATGCCCTCAACTAGGATGTTTACTTTTTCTGATAATGCAGTTAACATTAAATTTCACTTACTTTAAAATGTAGAGGAATGCACTGGACCATCCTCAAAGGAATAGAGCATCAGTCTTTATCTGTCACACTTTTAAGGCAACAATAAATATTATTGGTGCTTTAAATTTCAAGATCATTTGAAGGAGAGAATAATGATGGCAGAACTCTGTGAAAATTACATTAACTATAGTTTTGAAGGAGAGAAAATGTTGGACAGAGGCAAAGCAGAAAATTGAGTGATACTATGAAGATTTAGCACTCTACTAGCAATAGAAGAAACCGGGTTCAAGGATGGGTCTCAGGGGCTCAAGGACAAATGAATGCAAATAAGAAAACTGAAATTGAGGGTTACACTGTAATCTTGCTTATATTAATTCTTAAAATAAATATTTATTTTAGCTGTATGATTATATTAAATGCCTACAAATATTCTTCTAAATGCTGTATTTATGTTATAACAATACCCATCTATTGGATACAGATTGACTTTTAGTTTCATATTGGAAGTTAGAGATATAACTGCATCTTATTCATCATCTCAAGAACCTCTCTGCATCATCCTAAGCACCTTGAACAAAACCTCCCCATCTCCTGAGATATACTGCTTTGGTCACTACAAAATCTGAGACCTTGACTTAAAAAGTCCTGAATATAAAACCAACCTTCCTGATGTAAAGTCATCTCCCCCAAATTTCTGCTTGTGAATCTAGCCCCATATTGTTGAATTAGTTTATCCAGTCCACACAAAAGTTCGCTTCAATTTTCTGTTACTTATCTGAAATATGAGAGGTCACAAGTCGGCAGATTTGATAAAGAACTGGGAAAATGATTTTTGACATAAACTCTATTAAAATTGAGACAATGGATAGCTATCGCTGGCATCAAATAACTCTCCAGTCAGTTCACTATCTTTCGTGCCCAACATCAATTCCCTGGATGTTCCAGTCAAATGTGCCAAATAGGTCTCATGGCCAAACCAGATGCATCTGCTGAGAGAGTGTTCTTGGCCTTGAATTTGAACACCTGGCTGCATGATCCCAACACCCTGTGCTTATTTTCCTGGAACCTGTGGTTGACTGGTACTACAAGACATCCCTGCCACAGGAGAGGGAACACAATTTGCACTCCCAGCCATTTGGTTTTCATCCAGGTTCTGTGTTAACACCGAAAGGTTTCTAACTCATTCTCTTGCCGCTGCACCTTTTCCTCAGAAAAGAAAAGCAAAATCAAAACTTTTTCATCCTGTGGAGACTTCAGAGAGATTAGCACACAGAACTCATTTTCTTCATGAATAACAGCGACTTCAATAATGGCAGGTAAGCTAAATATGTGCTGAAATATTTAGCTTTATGAAGAACATTTTAACTTATTTAAACATTAAAATGTCTTGTTTGAACATTAATTAAACAAAAGAAATCATGTTTTGTTCCTAAAAAGTAGGTTCTGTAGTGAGATCCCTGTAGATCCCAAGGTGGTCTACACATCCTGCTATTCTGCTTAACTGACTTATTAGTTATGTATCTCCAGCAGGTTGCTTATTTCTCTGAATCACAGTTCCTTACCTATAAAGTGCAAGGAAAATGTTTGCCCTATAAATATTTTCAAGGACTAGATGGATCAATATATTCCACAGGTATCACACATTGAGATCTCAATAAGCAGTAGAAAAGGTCCTGCAATGGTGCTAATGGATCCCTCTATATCCCATTTGTTCAGCAATCTGATTATGGAGACAGCATGAAATCCAGCAAACCATTCTGCTAATGAAGAGAGCTAGGTTCTAGAAGGTTTAAACAACTTTGCTAAGAAAGAATTTAATAATGGAAAACTAAAAATTTGTCTGAATCTGAAAAAAGAAAATCCTAAAGTCAACACCAACATCATTCTCTTCCCGAGAAATCCTATTTTTTTGCCGTGGCCCTGGAAAAGTTTGGGGGCTTATGATTGTCACCCATTGCCTCTTTTGCAAACCACAACACCCAATAAGAGAGAGAGAACAAAAGGGAAAGCCCTGCCACAGAGGGAGGGTGGGATAGGGGGATGGGGGGTGGAAGGGATACTGGGATCCGTGGTGATGGGAAATGGGCACTGGTGGAGGGATGGGTATTGTGTAATTGAAACCCAAGCACAAAAATTTGTAAGTCTGCAACTGTACCTCATGATGTCTCACTAATCTAAATAAATAAATAAATAAATTTCATACAACATTAAGTACTGAAATCTATTCGGTGTTCTCTCTAAGGCTTCACTTATAATTCACCTCCAAATTGGACAAAAATCACTTAGGACAGAGAGAAATTAAAAATTTAATAATATGGATTAAACCAGTGAGCTTGACTTTGATAAACATTAAAAAATCCAGACTTTCTAGCATACTCTGAAGCAGCTTACACTTGAAGAGGCTGAGTGGAGATCACCGACATTTTCCACTATGCTTTCTTCTAGAAGATTGTAATTCTATTATATGTTTAGAGCTATAATTAATTTCTACTTGATTTTTTTCATGATATAAATAAAAATAGTTAATTTTTTGCACACATGGAAACATGATTTTATTCCACCACAATTTATTTTGTTTCATAGACTTAAACTTTTTAGAGAAATTTTTGTTGCATAACAAAACTGAGCAAATAGTACAGTTTCTATGTAGAAACCAAAGAACAAAATCTCCCTTAATGCACATTATTCCCAATGGACTAGTTGTACAATTGATTTTAATTATTTTAATGGAATATTTGTCTCAACTATTGACTCATTTTATCAGTTATTATTTCAGCAAGATCTCAAAGATTTTGTTTTATATATATGAGTTACATTCCAATTCATTTGCATTTTATAGGTTGAATTGTGTTATTCTGAGCCATTCTCAGATTCTTAGTTACTTTTAATGCCCTTTAGCATGTTTCATGAGGAATAAACTCTTTGTTTCTTTCTGGTACTAATATGGCCCAGATTCACCTGGTAAACTCTCTGACCTAGTTCAGAAATCAGTCATTTCTCAGGAGATATTTGTATTTTCTTATGGGATAATCATGATATTTTTTAAAAAACCAGTGTCTAAAAGTTGGGAATAATCATTGCCTCTAAAATATTATTATTTTTTAGATAATCCAAGCTAACATGGCAAAGAAATGTGTATGTTCATCTTATATACCAATAATTTTTATACATACACCTTAAATATTTTCAGCAGCACACATCTACACCTCTGTTAAATAAAGAGTGGGTACTAAATGAATTTTCCAATTTTTATCCATTTTGCAATAGATTCCAGCCTTCTACCCTGATGAATTATAGATTTCCATTATGATAGTGATATCTAGCTTCCACATTCCACTGCTAACTTACCTCATTCTTCATTCCCAGAATGATTCAAATATCAGAATTGGTAAACCATTCTCCTATAAGACATGGCTTTGTCACTAATATACTTAATTGCAGCTCAGTTTAGCTTTAGTTTTATAGACACATTTATTTTCCACGAGTTTTTGGTGGCGTGTTTTCTCCCTCTAAGTTCATTTATCTTATTTCATTTAAAATATAGTTAACCTTTCTTGGCATAGTATTAAATCTTTCCTGGCCGTTCTGATTGTCCAAGCCATTTAAAATATCTAGTTATATACTGTAGTTTAGGCAAGGTTATTATAATAATACTGGCTTTTATGGTTTTGATGTGCAAACTAAATTCACCTTCATCATGACCAAAGTGTCCCAAATATTCACCACTGTGCTCATGTTATTTCTAATCCACCCCAACCCCACCTATTCCTCTTGGTAGTCTCTGTATCACAATTAAAGTTCAAGTGTTTTTTTTTCTCACTTAATATTTTTTATTCTTTTGTTTTGTTTCTTTGTATACAACAGATGAGTGAGATCATCCATATTGTTCTTTCTCCGACTTAATTCACTTGAAATAATGCCTTCCAATCTCATCAAAGTTAAACTGAAAGATTATGTAGGACATATGGGAATATATACATATATATGTATATACATTATATCGAACTCGGGTCGGCCATGTTGGCCGCATGCAAGGCAGACGCCCTACCCGCTGTGCTATCGCTCCAGCAGAGCGATAGCACAGCGGGTAAGGCGTTCGCCTTACAAGCGGCCAACATGGCCGACCCGAGTTCGATTCCTCCGCCCCTCTCGGAGAGCCCGGCAAGCTACGACAAGAAAAATAATTTTGAAAGGAATATACATGCTCTATGTTCCAAATGTGTTATATTCAGTGAAAGGCAGAAATGGAGAAATATTTGGGGAAAAAAAACTTGGGAGTTGCTTGAATTTGTTGCATAGCAAAGATGGGTGGGATGAAGAAGTGATAGTTTTAGAGTACTTAAAGTAACAATTCTGTATCACATAAAAATGTGTAGTTACAATTGGTAGAAAAGTATACCAAAAATAGGTGAGACTATCTATATGTCTAAAACACCTGTGTTTTTAACAACTTTGAAATTTGTATATGTCCTATACATATGGGGCTGGAGCGATAGCACAGCGGGTAGGGCATTCGCCTTAAACGCAGCCAACATGGCCGACCCGAGTTCGATTCCTCCGCCCCTCTCGGAAAGCCCGGCAAGCTACCGAGAGTATTGGATATGCCAGACACAGTAACAACAAAGTCTCCAATGGAGACGTTACTGGGCCCGCTCAAGCAAATCGACGATCAACGGGAGGGCCTTTACCTTACCTTACCTTACCTATACATATATTGCATATATATGTGTACCTATATAATTAAAATTGCATGCTGTGTTTTGGTAACTGAATGATTCATCTGTGGGGTGGGAGCATAGAAAACAGAGCTATTTGGGGCTTATGCATGACTCTGTGCTCAGGCATCACCCCTGGGCAGGCTGGGGAACCATATATGATGCTGAGGATGGAACCAGTGTCAGCCATAAGCAAGACAAGTGCCTTAGTGCCTGCACTGTATATTCAGCCCCTGAATAGCTTATTTTTAAGTATTATACAGTCATCGCGATAGCACAGTTGTAGGGTGTTTGCCTTGCATGCATCCAACATGGCCTCCGCCCCTCTCGGAGAGCCCGGCAAGCTACCTAGAGTATCTCGCCCGCACGGCAGAGCCTGGCAAGCTCCCGTGACGTATTCGATATGCCAGACACAGTAACAAGTCTCATGATGGAGACATTACTGGTGCCCGCTCGAGCAAATCGATGAACAACAGGAGGACCGTGTACCGTGTATACATTTTGTGACGATACCATACACTGTATTCTCACTATCATTTTTAGTTATGCAAGTTTTGAGAATTTCTATAAAATAATAAATTTATTGAAGTAGCGATCATGACCATCCTGTTGTTTGTCGATTGCCTTGAGCAGGCCCCAGTAACGTCTCCTTCATCCTAGCCCTGAGATTTTTTTAAAAGTGCCATATTAAAGGCTCTTTCAGGGTTAGGAGAATGAGCCCCATCATTGTTACTGATATTTGGCATATTTGGTACCCCACGGGGAGTTTGCCAGACTCTGCCATGTGGACAGGTTACATTTGGTAGCCTGCCATTTTGTCCAAAGTAAGAATGAGATAATAAGATGTTCGTGGCTGCGTACTTCCAGGAGCTGGGTTTTATAGTCTCTAGGTCTTGGCCGCTGATGCGATTACACAGCGCCATGTGGCCAGTTGGTGGGTGTGACCCTTACCTACTGGAATTTGGAGGATCTTGGTGGAAGATGCTCAGCCCCGATCCGAGCAACCTTGGAGATCTCAGCCCCGCGACCCGCATGCCTTTGTTCCTCTGCCGGTACCTTCATGCATGTGGAGAGTGGTCTCAGCATGGTGGTGGCTGGTTCTGGAGGTCTTCGGCTACTGGAGCCCTGGTCGGGGTTGGGAGGGAAACTCAACCCACTACCCTCCATGGGGCCCTGGTGAGGACAGCCAGGCGCGGGGGCAGGAGACTCTGCATTCTATCATCATATAATAACAATTCCAGTTATTCCAAGATAGGGATACATTGGTAATCCCTGTATTCATTGAAGACACAGTTATGTAAACAGCGTTAAGATTGTTTGTTAAGGATTTGTTATCAGTATATCTTCACCAGCCTATTCAGATCTTCCATTCACTTACAAAATTTTCCTTATGTTGAGTTTAAGAGTAATTTTTATATTTTCATACATTTTTTCATATATGTTTTGCAAAATACAAAATGGGTTGTGTTCTCTTTTTTTCTTCTAATTTTAACATTATTGGGGGGTTTGCTAGGGATGTAACTCAAGGCCTCACAAGTGCAATGAAAGTGCTCTGCCATTGATTTACATGCAAAGTTTTTGTTTTTATTATATTGAGAGCCCTTTGTCAAACATAAAACTTTAATGTTAATTAAATCCTACCTATCTGCTATTTTGTTAGTGAGTCATGTTGATGTTTTGCCAAAAAATATTACCCAGCTCAAAGTAAACTAGATTTTCTCCAATTATTTTTTAGAAATTTTTGTTTATGTTTAAACATTCTAGTCTGTAATCTCCTTTGAGTTAATTTTTGTGAGAAGTTTAAAGTCTGTCCCTGGACTCCTTTTTTTTAATAGGTGTTGTCCAATTATTTGAGCACCATTACTTGAAAAGGTCACACTTTCTACATTGAATTGCCTTAGTTCCATTGTAAAGATCAGTTGACTGTATTTGTGTGAATCTTTTTTCCAGATTCTCTCTTCTGCCTCATTGATCTATCTATCTATCTGTTTGAGAATGCCAGGCTGTCTTGATCATTATAACTTTGTAGTAATATCATTATAGCTGTATCTTTGAAGTTGGGCAATGCCAGATCTCCAACATTCCTCTTTTCTGTAATGGATTGGCTATTCTGAAGTGTTCCACTTTTCATGTAAACTTCTGAATCATTTCTCTCCACTTTTTTGATGAGTGGTTAAAGGCTTATTAATTTTATTGATCTCTTTAAACATTCTTTGGTTTCGATGATTACCCGCTTCATTTTCTATTTCACTTGTGTGTATTTTTGGTTTAACTTTTATTATTTCTTATTTGCTGCTTACCTTAGGCTCAATGCTTCATTTTCTAGTGTTCTTAAAGTTAAGATTGCATTATTGATATTAGGTTGTCACCACCCATAGTGACAAGGTACCTGGGAAGAACCGAGCATTTGAACTCCTAAAAAGACTGATAAATTAGACAGGAATGTAGACTATTGACTTGGAACCAATAGACACTGGCCAATGACTGGTGGTCAATTGACAAACTGACAAGTATATTCTGGGCAAGCAGTGATTATAGACTGGCCAAAATGGGCATGTGGGAAGGGCGCAAAGGGGAAGATCAAAGGCTGGCTGTCAACATATAGTTTCACGGAGACAAAACTCTGTATCTCTAAACTCTCTAAACAGAATCAAATCTTATTTTCCTTAAAGGTTTCCAAAGGCAACCATGAAAGTCTCAAGGTAACCAACGTCCCCAAGCCCAGCCAAAGATGAATTATTAACCTATACTATACTCTGGGGACTTGTAGGTCCCATAGCTACGGTTGGGTGCTGTTGCCTGGAATCAGTATCTAAAGTCACTCTGGGAGCCCTGGAGTGATCTCACAGGTTACTCAGTCCAGATAGTTTAGGATCTGTGCCAGTAGGAATTCCAACATTACGTCTTTTTTATTTTCTAGTATATCCATGAATATAATTTATTTAAACACCAAAATTTTGATGAATTCTTATTTTTTTCGTTAAAAGTATAGTTGCTCTTTTAAATTATGGGATAAGTAAGATATATCTTATTTGTTCCATATATTATTTATATACATGTAGATATTGATTTTTGTTGCTCTTGGTACGGAGTAAGCATGTTTAAAGTACATTTATGGTGTTTATTTTTAGTTTGGTTCCATTGTGGTTTTGGGTACTTTGTGTCATATCTATTCTTTGAAATATATTAAAGTATGTTGATTTCTCAGGAAATTATCTCTATTGGTGAATATGTGAACTAGAGAGTATGTTGTGTGTGTGTGAAGAAAGAAGGTTGTTACTAAAACTTATTTAGAAAAATGTGAGGGGAGAAAGAGAAGTAGAGAGAATACAGGTTTCTGTACAGTGAAACTAGGCAAGCAAAAAGACATTGTTATTACAATGTACTATTTATTCTGAAGAACTTCACTGTCACTGTCGTGCAGTTGTTCATCGAGTTGCTCAAGCGGGCACTAGTAATGTCTCCATTGTAAGACTTGTTGTTACTATTTTTGGCGTATCGAATACTCCACAGGGAGCTTGCCAGGCTCTACCCCGCAGGAGGGATACTCTCAGTAGCTTTCCAGTCTCTCCGAGAGGGATGGAGGATGGAGGAATCAAACCCGGTCCGCCACGTGCAAGGCAATAGTACAGCGGGTAGGCCATTTGCCTGAAATGCGGCTGACCTGGTTTGATCTTCAGCAGCCCAGCACCACCAGGAATAATTCCCGAGTGCAGGGCCAAGAGTAACCCCTGAGCATTGCTGGGTGTGACCCCCAAAGCAAAATAATAATAATAATAATAATAATAATAATAAAAGGCCCTCCCGTTGATTGTCGATTTGCTCGAGCGGGCCCAGTAACGTCTCCATTGGAGACTTTGTTGTTACTGTGTCTGGCATATCGAATACGTCACAGGGAGCTTGCCAGGCTCTGTCATGCGGGCAAGATACTCTAGGTAACTTGCCGGGCTCTCCGAGAGGGGCGGAGGAATTGAACTCGGGTCGCTTGTAAGGCGAACGCCCTACCGCTGTGCTATCGCTCCAGGTGTTGGGCCGTGAAGAGATGGTATAACAGCAAGGAAGGTGTTATCACCTCCTGTGCTATCACTCCACCAAGAGCACATTCCCACCAATCATTCTCACTCCCTTCCCCTCCCCAGTCCTAGTTCACTTTCCTTCTTGCTCAAAGATGTGCCCCTTGCCTGTTCCTGACCCCAAACCTGTTACTGAAACGGAGGCTCAGTTTTCCACTGCTTGAAGGTTCAATAAAATGAGGAGGGAGGGACCAGAGAGACAGTCCAGCGGGGAGGGTGCTGGCCTTGCATACAGCTGACCCAGGCTGGATCCCTGGCATTCCATTTGGTCCCAAGAGCCGGCCAGGAGTGACCCCTGAATGCAGAGCCAAGAGTAAGTCCTGAGCAGAATTGGGTGGGCCCCCAAACAAACAAAAAGATGGGAAAAGAGATGGCATGGGGACACTCTCCTTCCCTCACAACTTTACCCCAGTATCTTTTTTCTAGGGGGAAACCCACAACTGGCGGCGCTCAGGAGTTACTCCTGGCTATTGCATCAGTAATTACTCCTGGCAGTGCTCAGACGTCCATATGAGGTGCCAGGGATTGACTCTCGGTCAGCCACATGCAAAGCAGACGTCCTCCCTGCTTGCTGTGCTACAGCTCCACGCTCCACACACCCACCCCTATTATCGCTTTAAAAACGTATTTTATTTTATTTTTTTAGATTTTGGATACAGCAGTGGTGCTCAGGGGTCACTCCTGGCTGGGTTTGAGGAACCATATGCAGTGCCAAACACCTTCCTTGCTGCTATGCCATCTCTTCACGCCCAACACCTGGTCTTTTATTATTATTATCATTATTATTATTATTTTGCTTTTGAGGTCACACCCAGCGATGCTCAGGGGTTACTCCTGGCTCTGCACTCAGGAATTATTCCTTGTGGTGCTGTGGTGCTGGAGATCAAACCAGGTCAGCTGCATTTCAGGCAAACGCCCTACCTTTTTGAATATAAGAAACATTTGTTTCCTCTGAAGAAGACTGGGGGGATGCCCCCACCCAATATCTAGTTTTCTCGGGCTCCCCCCAGTATTGTCTGAGGTTTGAGAACTTAAAATAGAATTTTGGGTATTTCTTACATACTCTAAATCTGTTTTGAAATTTTCTTCATATTAAAAATTTCCTCAAATCTTTGCAATTTTATTATATGGAATTTTCCAATATTTTGTTAAAAATAAAAATAATTATAAAAGAGGAAACATTGATAAAAGCAAACAAGATACACGTTTAAGAAAGAACATAGGGTTGAAAAGTGAGTCCACATACATGTGAGTTCACACTTAATATGTATTTTGCAATAGTTGGGTGAAGTATTCAATGCTTTCAATTCAATCCAATTGATTTATGACTCTGTTAAGTTCATCTATATCCTTACTTCCTTCTGGAATTGTCAATCATTAGTAAAAGGAGGTTAACATCTAAAACTGTAGTGAGTAAATAGGATAAATAATTTATTTCTCTTTGCTCTGCTCTCAGTTTTTGATGCCTTTTTAAATTGTATACACATCAAGATTTTTTACATTCTTAGAGTACGTACCCCTGTATTATTACATAATTCCCATGATTATTTACCTCAATGTCTCTTCATCTGAAGTTTGTCCTTTAAAAAGTTTTTTCTAATTTTTCATCAGTTCACAATATTATGTAATTCCAGGTGTTTATCTTCACACCACTATATGTGTATAATTGTCACTACTTCTACCACTAAGTCCTATGTCCATTCCTCAATGAATAGACCCTCCTCATTTCTTCTTTCCTCGTTCTCTTTCTTTCAGCTTTCACTGAGTTTAGGAATTTGTTGTGCGGTTTTACAGTTCATTTGCTCTGGGAATCTAAACTTCACCCGAAAACAAAACTCTCCACTGACTCTTTTTTATGTAGTCAAAATGAGTTTGGCTACCCCAACTTTCTTCTGATTCGTGTTAAGAAAGCGTTCTTCACTCTGCACCTTTACTTTTAGAGATCAACCAATCCAAGTAATCACCAGATGGAAAATAATGAAAAGGCTAGTTTGTAATCTTGAAAAAAGAAAAGAAAATCAAACCCAAGCAGAAGTCTTCAAGATCAAAATTCTGAGGCCCCTAAATCCCAGCGATCTTGATTTTTAGAAGAGAATAATGGAGAAGACATTTCCCCAAAATTCTTCCAGAGACATTTCCTGATGCTCTCAGGGAAAGTGTGTTATCTGAAGCCCCACCAGTCACTCTTCCTGTCTTGGAGAACTGTTGGATGCTCTCTTTACACAGGTGTTAGGCTCTTGGTGATTTTGAAGCAATTTGCAAAATGTCATAGCAGCTGCAATGAGCTCTTTTGCTGTGAGGTAGCATGTAACACTGCCCTCCTGTTGTTCATCGATTTGCTAAAGCGGGCTCCAGTAATGTCTCCATTGTGAGACTTGTTACTGTTTCTGGCATATAGAATACACCACCAGGAGCTTGCCAGCCTCTGCCATGTGGTCAGAATATTCTCAGTAGTTTGCTGGGCTCTTCAAGAGGGACAGAGGAATCAAACCCAGGTCAGCCGCGTGCAAGTGCTGTGAGGTATTTTATACAAAATTCCCCGGGAACTGTGAAGGGCCAGTTTCCCTCTGTCCAGTCCCATAATTGCAGACCTCATTTGAGACTTCTTAAGAATTCTTCTCCCATAAATTTTCCTTCCAGACTCTGAAAGCAGAAATTTGCAGAATTCAACTTTGAGATGGATTATTATATTCAGGATTTGGGACAGTGGCAACTATGATTTTCCGAGAACTGTGGGAAACTGTTTCTTAGAAATGAAACAATTTCTCTCTTCTCCTAGAAGGTGGCTTGACTTGCATTAGAGTTTAAATTTCTTCCTTTCAATATTAGTGCAGTTCCACTATGCTATGCTATCAGACAAGGTTGTCTGGGTATCTGTTTCATACCTTAAAATATTTGGTTTGTTGTCTGGCTTTTCTTAATGGCTACACAAATAAATTTGTATACAATATTAACTTCTCATTAGGAATACCTCCATGGTACCTGCAATTTGGAGAATATAGTATCAAGACGGGTGTCTCTTCAAGAAAAAATGAGCATATAAAATTCCCTTATGCTTTACATAGTCATAAAAACTACAGCATTAGGCAATAAATGGTGATGCATTACATAGTCCTTTGAAGAGAAGCACATGAAGTATTAAACCTAAAATGATTATGTGGTCCTTTCGTTAGATTAATTTTTATAATTCACAAAATCTTATCTCCCATTAAGACGTTCCTAATATTGCAGGCCTTATTTGCATTAATGAGGATTTGAGATTTTGCAAAATAAAAAAAGTTTGCTTTCCCTTTATTATTCTCGAAAATGTGTGTGCATTTATATTTTATATTGTTTTAATATATATGTGCACACACATATACAAAATGAGCACACATAATTCATATTTTAAAATGCTTGCAGCAACTTTAATTTTAATAATGGGATACCTCTGCCTTCCAATATTAGCTTTTTACTCATGATACCATAAAGTCTTTAAAAATATCAAAGTGCTGAAAATTCCCATTCCTTACCTGTGCACATTGTCCAATACTCAAGTGGTACCTTTGAATGGGGTTTCCTTAAGGTGAAAGCAGGTTGGGATGCAAAGCAGAGCTTGGAGAGGATGCATTGTGTAAAGTAATATATATATATATATGAATGAATATATATATATACATATTTATTGAGAGAGAGTTGATCTAGAAGCAAAGATCCTCACAGGAAACTGAAAGTACAAGGAAGCTAAAGCCAACAAATGAGTTCAAGAGTCCCATTCTGATAAGAGATCTGCAAACAGAAAAGGTGGACAAGCTGTGGATATTTCCTGAAGCTCCACTAATATTTCCTGAGTCTTCCTTTATGGATTGTTGTGAGTTGTTGGGATATTTTTTAAAATCTCACTCATGTGAACTATAGGAAAACAAAGCAATGGGATAGACAAAGGGCATTGAAAGCAAATGCTGTGTCTTTGACTACAAAGACAAAGACTTTGACTTCCTTTCCCTTTGAGAAGGAAGAAGAGGAAGGGCCACAGCAGGAGGTGGAGAGGGAACTTCAGGATACTGGTGGGCATATGCAGGGGACTCACAACTTGAGACATCTGAAAGACCACCTACAACGTAAACATCCAACATTTTACACAAACAGATAAGTGGAGAAATCAGATTGTTAAACAAAATGGATTGTACCAATCTGGAATTTCCAAAATTGTGAGATCTAGCCCTTCCCATAAATACAAAAATTTTACTATGATTTCTCACATCTTAACACTTGCTTCACCAACAAAATTTTTTAGGTCCCTTAGATATGACGGGCTATTCAGTTTAATTTTAATTTCCCCCAGTCCACCATAGAGAAAGCAAAGACAAAAAAGTATGTGAATGTTAAATAGTTCATGTTTATTTTATTTTAAATTTTTATAGCAGTACATTAACATTATGGTTTAGAATCATTGTAAACAATGCCATCAACAACAAACAACACAAAAAGTATAAGAAGTATAAGTATATACTTATACTTACACATAGGTATATAAGCATATAAGAAGTATCTAAGTATATAAGAAGTATATGTCCTGTCCTCCCGTTGTTCATCGATTTTCTCAAGCGGGCCCAGTAACGTCTCCATTGTGAGACTTTGTTGTTACTGTATTTGGCATATCGAATACGTCACAGGTTGCTTGCCAGGCTCTGCCATGCGGGCAAGATACTCTCGGTACCTTGCTGGGCTCTCCGAGAGGGGCAGAGGAATCGAACTCAGGTCGGCCATACTGGCTGCCTGCAAGGCAAACGCCCTACCACTGTGCTATATACTTATACAAAAAAAGTATAAGAAGACCACATACACAGAACACAGTCACAACGGAAACTTATGTGACTTCAGTGGAGAAATTAGGTTGTGTAACTCAGATTTTCATTTAATAATTTTTAGATTCATCTAAAGAATTAGAGTTATCAAAAATCCTTTATATTCAAATCAGGATTGCTTTATTGATTTATTTTTATATTACAGTTAGAGGGAAAGTGGACCTACCTTAGCTGTTGGATTCATGAGAATTGTATGAAAGATTTGTCTACAAAATTTGGAAGGTTAAGAGGTTAGTTTTTTGTATGATTCAAATAGATGGTTCCAGGTTCCTCCCCAATGTCAAGGCCTCTCTTCTATCCATGCTTGAGGTCATTCATCTTGTCTCACAATACCACTCTGTGTGCATTGCTTTGTGACTCTATCCCTCTGCATGAACTCACCTCCAGTGGAGGATGAGCTGGTCTCTATCTCTGGTGGTTCTGCTCCAGTGATGCTTTCCCAGTCTGAAATCTTGTCTGTTGGCCTCTCTTGGACTCTAAGACAATGAGTCCCCATTGTCCTGGCCTTTCTTAGTTTCTAGTCAAGGTCATGGTCTTCACGAGCAACTCTCCTATGCTAAGTCCC
Source organism: Sorex fumeus (assembly GCF_029834395.1). Taxonomy (NCBI): domain Eukaryota; kingdom Metazoa; phylum Chordata; class Mammalia; order Eulipotyphla; family Soricidae; genus Sorex; species Sorex fumeus. The sequence goes on from NW_026606063.1 coordinate 2,893,740, forward strand.
TGTCACTGGGCCTCCTTCAAACCCTTCCCTAGTGGGTCTTGGCCCAGCTTTTTCTGGCCACCACCACGTGTATATGGTTGGGATTACTGTACCCTTTCCTTGGATCTGTTCAAGGAATATGAGCCCGATCCTGCAGTCAGCCCGGGTATGGGTGAGTGTGAGGAGAGAAAGAAGGGCTGGAGGCTTCGTTTTATCTGCTGTTATCCCCCACCCCTCAGCCATTCCATTATTTACTCCAATAATGGGCAAGATTTAAACTCACCAACTAATTCACCCTTCTATCTGAACTACATCATTATGACCTGAATCAGCCAAAAATACAAAATTAAGGTTAGAACCAGTACTTTGTAAGACTACTGAAGCAAAAGAATATGACTAAGTATCTTTCCCGTACAAATTTGACAGTAAAATAGAAAATAAAGTGATACATTACAAAACTACAACTTGCACTTTTCATGCATACATTGTTCCAGCACAGCAGCCCCTCCAGAATGCCCTTTTTTACCTTCTACTAATAAGCCAGGGACCCCTCCAGCCTCCCACCCCACCCAAGTAAGCCTGTTCTATAGACCAATCTTCAGTTCTGATTTATCTTGAAGCATAACAGGACCTCTGTGGCTTCGTTTTGAAAACAGACTCCATTTTGTGCCTAAGGGTGGTGATTTAAAAATTAAGTGAGGAAAATCCCCAAGGGTTTTCCAATACCGTGCAGATTCCAATACCAAGCCACGGGTAAAGAGGTAACTGCCTCAAGACAGAGATGTTTGACTTACCTCTGCCCTACAGCACTGCTCAGGTTAAAATCATGCTGTATTTGTAGTTTGCAGTGGAGAGGCAGGATTAGCAGAGTAACTGCTTGGTTTGCTTCTATGCATCTGCTTTGCCTAGATGGAATAATTAGGGATGTGACCTAAGTTTCGTTTGTCTTGGAAGTAAAATGTTTAAAAAAAAGGAAACAAACAAACAAACAAACAAACAAAAAACCAGTGTTCAGGATTCCAAGCCCAGGGCATGGACCCAATTTGTGAACCCTTAACTCTCAATCCCTTGTAGGAGTGAGTTTTGGTCTGTTTGAATTAAACCTTGAGAAATCTGTTCTGTGTGGTGTGTCACAGGCTGAGCTCAGGCTTGGGGCCACTTCACAAATTTGGCCAGTTTTTCCCCTTACTTCATTTCTTTATATTCCACATGTGATATGGGTCTTTTTTTCATTGTGGAGGGGCAAATATACATGGATGAATGGAACTAAACTCGTGAAATTCTATAGAAGTGCGCATAAATGAGATATTGGTTTAAATGATTCAAAACTTTTTTTTATATTTTTGACAGGTATATACATGTAAAATGTTAGTATTATTAATAATCCCATGTAATGCATTTTAAGATTTGCATAAGTTTAAGATTTATATTGAGAGATTTTGTGTTCATGGAGCGATCACCTAACTGAAATAAATCTTGCGAGATAAAACAGATGACAGAAGGAAAGCATATTCCAAACAGATACAAAACAAGGAAAATTTCTTTTATTTATTTAGTGTGTGTGTGTTGCATGCATACATGGATACACCCGTGTCTTTTTGACAGTCTTTTGTTTATAGACTCTCACTTGAGTTATATTTTATGCCTTTTAATGCTCACGTAATCAGTCCTCATTATCTAAGCCATAATTGTTAAGTCTTGAATCCAGATTACTATCCTTATCCTTTCTTCTTATTTATTCCTGAGTTTTTCTTCATTTTCCCATTTACCTGCTCTTAGGAATTGCATAGAACAACAACAGAAGGGGCAAGGAGGGAATTTGCAGGAATCCCGAATGTTGTTCTTAATACCAACTTCTTAGGTCTGTAGAACAATTTTTAAATCTGATTTGAGTTCACTGGAACATCTAGTAATGAAAAGATATTATTACACCTGAAGAAACTTTCTGATCCAGATACAAAGTCAATACGTATTTATTCACGTATGACTCACTGGAAACAGTGATCTTCCTTAGTCTGTGGTGAGCTAGTTCTGTGACTATGTAAAGAATCCTTCATACTTAGTAACAAACTATTAGTACCACTACCAGTTAATTAATTCTAATTTTGAAAATTACTTCCTCCAACCCCACGATTGCTCAAAAGAGCTATAACCACAATTGATTATTTAAAAGTAGCCATTCGAATCAGACATGTAGGAACATACTTATAGAATGATTTCAATAAATTAATAACTTTGGGAAGAGTTTGGGTGACAAGAGTTGGTGCTCGAGGGATTCTCCTGGATGTAAACTCAGGGATAGCTACTGAGGATGCTCCGAGGACCAGAAAGAGATAGAAACAGGGATAGAAACAGGCTACAAGTAAGTCAAGCACCTTTCTTTACTATCTCTCTAGTCTACAATTAATTTAAAATATTAAAGCCATGAACTCGGGTCGGCCATGTTGGCCGCGTGTAAGGCGAACGCCCTACCCGCTGTGCACAGCGGGTAGGGCGTTTGCCTTGCACGCAGCCAACATGGCCGACCCGAGTTCGATTCCTCCGCCCCTCTCGGAGAGCCCGGCAAGCTACCGAGAGTATCTCGCCCGCACAGCAGAGCCTGGCAAGCTCCCCGTGACGTATTCGATATGCCAGACACAGTAACAACAAAGTCTCCAATGGAGACGTTACTGGGCCCGCGCGAGCAAATCGATGATCAACGGGAGGGCCTTTACTTACTTTTACTTATTAAAGCCACATTTTATTTATAACCAGTTTTGTCTTATATTTTAAGTTGACTTGTGGTGCCTTTTTCCACTCATATTTATCAGACATGTACTAAATTAGACCGTTTTCTGACATAAAACTGTTGAATACTTTAGACATATGAAGACGGTTAAACATAGTAAATTTCCAATAAGTCTTGTTAATCAATCAATTAAGATAAGCAGATTGGGAAACTTTTTTAGGTTCAGTATGTTTTAGAGATGGAATCATTCTGTCATTTTTTTGTATACCAGATACGATTTTTACTGATTAATCAATGACATTAAGAACATAGGAATGAATTAATGACATTAAGTTACACTCATCAAACAAAAAGTCTATCAAATATCAATGCTAAATAATTAATGCTATAGCAATATTATTTTTGGTACTGTCTTGATAATTTTTCCTTGTTTACATTTTCAAAGGTCTCTAATTTGCCTCCAAGTTAATATTTTTCTGAGTCTGCTAAGAATAATATAAGTGCTGCCATTTATAAATCTGAAAGGAAAGTCACCATAAGGTCACAGAATTTGTAAACAAATTGAAAATTTATTATTTTTTGGAAATAGTTTATTATCCATAAGTATAAATAGCACTTTTGTTCTATTTTATGCTAGACATCTAATAATTACTGAAGAATCAATCAAAGATTAGTCGAGAAATTTTCAAGATAACATTGAAATATCCAATACTTAGAACTATATCACTATATATTTTTCAAAATGCATCATTTCTAGAGCCTACTGAAAAATCTGTATTTATTAACTTTAGTAACAATATTCAAGGGAGAACATTACTTGTTAAAATTTAATGGCGAATTACAATATAAATTTATATGTGTATATGCACGGTTAAATATTGCATGCAGATTATCAAACATTGAAATATTTTATGCAAAGTATTGTGTTTATTATGTTTCACTATCAAAATTACTTATATTAATTTTCTAAGGAACATTTTTGTTAGTGGGCTGGTATATTTTGAATTAATAAAGAATCCTGATTAGCTGCAATAATTGCTTCTAGTTTGGCTATGGCTATCTGTAAGACTAATTGCTAAACAAACTTTTCATCTTATATTTGATACTATATTTTTTCATCATTAGGAATACATTTGCATGAAAAGATAATATCCATGTGAAATGCTTCCAAATTATTGCAAGGAAAAAAAGTAGAACATTGAATCATTATTGAGCTCATTAGAAAAAGACGCTATGAAAGTGCAAAATATTATCATTTTGCCTGACAAATGCTGTTAGTTCATTATGAAGTATAGCATTCAATTATCTACAACATGAAACAGAAATGAGATGCCTTATTAGGTGCTACTACAGTGCTGTTCTGCAAATGCTTTTTAAATTTACCTGGCATAACACTTCTGTTATTAAAGGAAGAATGGGCTTCACTTAATTCAAAACACATTGTTTCCTTTTAAGATAATCTGACTGAAGGGCCAGAATAGCATAGTGAAGACCACTTCCTTTGATTATGACTAGTATGACTCTGTAAGGACTACTCATGATCCAAAATTCAGACATCCCAGCATGCCTTACATGAAGTCATGTCTTTCTTTGTTTGGGGACCACACCTGACAGTAGTCAGGGGACCATGCCCTGGGGTTACTACTAGCAATGCTTGGGGACCATCCCGTGCTGAAGATAGGAGTAGACCTTAGGTATGCTAAGCATACACTCCATCCCCTTGAGATCAACCTAAGACTACTCAAAAATTTCTGGTAATCACTAGAAAAAAAAAGAGAAGAGGAAAGGCATTTCTCTAGAACTTAAGATGACTAAGTTTGCGGTATTTATGATGGCTGTTATAGAAAATTAACAGAATGTATAAAGCTAAACAGTTTGTAGAGAGATTATGCCAAAGACTTTTCTAATTTAGCTCACTTCTGTTAATTTTCCTTACCTAATTTTTCTGGTGTGGATTTAATTATTATTTTGAATTTAAGTGTTAAGACTGGCATCTTATTTCCTTCCTGATTTTAGAGGAAACACTTTCAGAAGAGAAAATAGAGAAAGAATAATCTCTTCAACAAATGGTTTTCACACAGCTGAATATCTACACAATAAAACATACATAAAATTGGACACATATTCTTCTATAAAAGCAATTCAAAATCATTAAATACTTAAAACGTTGAACAATCTTCATATATTGGATGTGATAATGTTTTCCAGATTATCACACCAAAGCATAGACTCTGAAAGAAAAATAGACAAGGGAAGTACATCAAAATAAAATCTTCTATATCTCAAAGTAAACAGAGTGAAATGAAAGTAAAAAGAATGGTAAAAAATATTTTATGTAGTAAAATGCACACAACTCAAAGCAGAAATAAAGTTTTAACGTGATTACAATGGGCTACAGGCTTAAAAAGCATTTCTTTTTAAAAAAGACCAACAAATAACTATTGGTGTATGAATTTTTAATTTTCAACCTCACCAGTCATCAGGGGAATGTGAATCCAAATCATCTTGAGATACCACTTTTACTTGTTCTGAAAAGATAATGTAATAAAATAGGTAAAATTCTTATGCTTGTTATGGACAGATAATAAAATAAAATAGGGAAAAGGACACTGGTATAGCTGAAAGGCTTGTACAGTGTTAGTGGGAATGCAAGATAGTACTATTGCTACAAAAACAATATGGAGGTTTCCAAAATACCAGAAATAGAACTACTCTATGATCCAATAGTCTTCATTCTGGGTTTATTTACCAAAATAATTGAATGAGAATCTTGAAACAATATCAGCCATTCTTCTCTGTGGCATTGTTCATGGTAGCTGAGATCGAGAACAAGTCAAGTGTCTGTCAACAAACGAGTATTGAGGGGAAAAATAGGACAGACACCAGCAATGAACGGGCACTGAGCCTTTACACAGAGCAAGTTCTGTAACATATGACAGCACAAAAGTCCTTCTACTACCTGAGTTAAGCCTGTCACACATTCACAAATAACTACGTTATGTCATTTATGTGAGTAACCAAAGGTGTCAAAATCACAGGTTCAAAATGTGAAGGGATTGTTGGAAGGTTTTAAGTAGGAGAGTTGAGAAGTCACTGAAGAGTAGATACAACTTTCGCTGATAAAACCCCTTGAAGATGAATTCTAAATTCCTGTACAAAATTTGCCTCATCGGTGCCTAGGTTCAGGAAAAATCATCTGCTCTTCTGGTTTATCATGTTAGAAAAGAAATCAAAAGGCACACAATTTATCAAAAGAAACATAATTAATTTTCTAGTATTAGTATGGAAACTTTGGATGGCAGTTGAAATTCTAAAGAAAACTGGACAGACCTGGCATTTTCTGTGGTAAGGGACTGGGGCCTCAAAGAGGGACATTTTACCTAATAAAAAAGAGGGATGACCATCTTTATTCAGTTGAAAATATTCTATGGAGAGATGACATATTCAGAGATTCACTAATGAGCATACAACCTGGACGATAATCCCTCAAACTACCTCCATTCTGTTAGGACACATAAAAGGGGTACAGTGATTGATTCGTTGCTTGGGACCATATCAAAGAACTAATCTGAGGCGTGAGCTTCTTTGCAGCCTCTGTCTTTCATTGCTCAAGGATTTAAATAATAAATATGCATCTCTGAATCATGGTAATAGTTTGTCTCGAGACCACAGGAACTTTGATTGGTGCTAATTTCCCACACCAAATCTTCTTCCAATCTACTGGAAGAAGACATCCTTGGATTTATGGAGAAATTATTTTATTCTGGGACATAATCACTCCAAATCTGCACAGTATACAAAATTTTAAAAATAGATCTCATGGTAGTTATTTTTTTACTTCTTTTTTATATGATGGCACTGTTACCAAGCAATTCTTATGGGACTTCAGGGCTACCCCTGGTAGTACTGGGTCAGCTAGTCCTTGGTTCAGTGCTAATTCCAAGGTCTCTGTGATGTGAGGTGACCAGTAGGATCTGGTTAGGGATTCTCAGGCTTCAAAGGCTATTCTTGGTGGTATTTGGGAGGCCATGCCCTACAGAGAACTGAATCTGGTTTGGATTTGTATGCCTAGCATGTGCCCTAGTTCTGTTATTTCCTAGTCTCACGACTAAGAGTCTTACCACAACACTTCTTAATTTAAAAGGGAGTAGGCATGAAGGTGTTTAGCAGCAGCATAAATGAGGAAAGCTAACATTCTATTCGTATGCTGATCGAGAGTAAAGTTTTCTCGCCTCAAAAATATAAGCCAAGTGTTTTGTGCAGAAGAGGAAAGAAAAAGCAGGTGCATTATCCAAGAAATTCACATTTGGTAATTTGTTTCTCAGAAAAAAAATGGATTTCAGGAGTTTGTCTGATCATGAACAGAAAAGAATTCCAGTTAACTCTCAGAAAAGGACCAACATATTGAGAACTGACTGGCCAATAAGTTGGATAGCCATGGCCAAGCTCTGCTCTTCAGTTCCCTGTTTTTTTTTCTTCCCTCTTTTCTGCTGTTTTCATGTATATATTATCACCTTCTCAGATAAACCACTGAGACTGTACTGGGAAAGCAAGTCACACAATTATTTTTCTAAATTATTGTATTGCTTTAGCTGGATTATAAATGACTTTAAAATTCAAATGCAATTTTGGGTTCCTGAAATCTTCGTATCAGAGTGAAAAAAAATTGAGAAGACAGTGGAAAGATTTCCCATTGAGAAAGAATGAAGAACAGTTCGTTTTTATTTTCCCAAATGCCATATGCTCCCAGGATTTGGTCTGCAATCTGGAACTGAGGGCTGTAATGGCCCCTGCTGAGTAAAACATCCGTTAAGAACAGACAAGTGTTGGTGAGCAAGAGAGGAATGCAGACACTTGGCACTGGCAGCTCAGAGTCTGAAATAACAGAGAATGTGTTTCAGCAGCATTATATATATATACATATATATATATATAGAGAGAGAGAGCAACTCTTCAGCATTATGCAAAAAAAATACTTTCAGCCTTTTGAATTCTTATCACTAAAAATAATCTAAGTGAGTCTTATTTTCCTGAGCACCCTCCTTGCACCTTTCTCCTTATGGCCTTACTTTGCTATGAACATGCTTCCATTTTCTGGTTATATGAGTACAAAAGACATTAAGTAATTGATTCTATATCTTGAAAAATAGAATGCAACCAGTTGCGCTCAGAATTCCTTTATTGACCAAATTGTTCTTTCCTACCAATCATCCTATAAACACATATAAGTGTGTGTGTTCGTATGTTACATATTAGAATTGAAGAGTCCTGTGTCATTTTATTTCTGCCCTATAGCACACATGACCGTGTCAATGACATAGGGGGTTTGTTTAGAGGGGTAGTATTATGAGGCTGTGCTTCGACATTCTTCCTTCTGAACTAAGAACTCATAGTATTTCTAAGATGCCTGCAAGTCTGACTGTGTTTTGATTAGGGCTCATTTGGCATATGAAAATGCACTCATACTACTGAGGGTTGTTGGTCATATCTGAAGCTTTGGTGGGCTAGTGGCTTTCAAGAGGTGTCCATTTTCAGGGATATACAAGGTCAAACATAATATACCATTATAATAATATGAAGACATTACTTTGGTTTTTATTTTCTCTCAAGTGTGTGTGTTCCAGAAGTTTGTAGATGTGTGATGTTGCAAAATATTGAATGCACAAGTGTATGGTTTTGATCTTCTTTCTCTTTCCAGTCCTTTCCTCCCTCCCTCTCATCTCATTCAGGGCAATAGCACTGCTAATCTAGGCCTCAACACTTGCTAACTTTGGTTCTAATAGGAGTGCTAATGGTATCAGAGTGCAAAGAACAAAATGACTAAGATTCATTTATCAACAATGTCTCCTCCATAAACAAACAAGGGCCAGAGAAATAGATAGGACACCATGTAAGGAGTTTGCTTTGCATGCAGCCAACCTCTGTTCCATTCCCAGTACTCCAATAGCCCTTCGAGTCCACCAAGGGGGATCTCTGAGCACGGATCCAAGAGTGTTCCCCAAGCACCACTAGGCATGTACCAAAACCAAAATTATGGTGGGGACTTTGGGGGAGAGTAAGAAGATGAAGGCATCAAAAACTCAGAAAGAAACTTTGTCTAAAAAATACGTATGTCCTAGAACCAGAGAACTCATATTTTGGTACTTAGAATCCCTAGGAAACGATTTTAAGGGTATAAATGCAAGACACCATAATGAAAAATAGTATAATACATTGTTACTAATATTTCAAAGTATCATAGCAAGATTTCAGAGTGCTAGGTTTTTCTTATTTGTTTGTTTTCTTAACAGAATGGTTAAGCAAGCCTCAAACACTAAAGCAAGAAGTCATATGGCAACACAGTTCAAAAGAGTTTGGAAGGAACCAGGGATTTTGGAGGAAATACGTGTTCATCAGGAAACTAACCAGGAACAAGCCCTTGAGAACAGGGACACACCAAAAGGAAAACAACAGGGGCATAAAATAAATGTTATTCTTCTTAAATTCACACCCTACTCCCTCGTATAAGTTGATGCATCTTTGTTTTTACATATATTCTTATTACATATATTTAAAGCTATATATATATATATACAAACACATGTCTATAAAAGGTATATTGTTTGTGTGAATTGTATGTGTGATCTAACAGGGATAATCTGGAGATATGTAAGTATGAATTTGCTGGGTTTAACATACTAAAAACATATTAAAGAAACAGTGCCAATGACTTATCCTCTATAGATTTCAGAATGTTATTTACAATAAGGGCAAAGGACAAAGGACAAAACAGCTTTATCTTTACAAAAGGGCAAAGCTGTTTGTTCTTCCTTTGGTTATAGCATCATCGGGAAATATCAGAGTGCTGTCTCAACCTTTCAGCACTGTAGACAGGCATGACGGAATCATTACTTTATTACCTCTACCATAGGTGCATTCCATTATTTCATGCCATCATTTTATTGAGGAGGAAAAGGAGGAGGATGAGAGAAGGAATAAGAGAAAGAGGAAGAGTATAAAGAAGAATAAGGAGGAGGAAGAGAAAAAGATGAAGAATGAGGAGGAGTAGAAGGAGGAGGAATAAGGAGAAGAAAAGAGGAAAAAGAAAAAGAGGAGGAAGAAGGGTTTTTCCAATTGCAGGGAAAAAAATACAAAGGGAAAATTATAATACTAAGATTTCTTAATAAACCCTTATCTTGAGTAATATCAACTTCCTTCTGCCATTCTGCTCTGAAACTGATAAATCCTACAGAAATGTTTACCATTTTTCACACAAAGTGTTGTCTTCTTTTTTTGTTGTTTTACAGTGAATCCATTTCCACCGAGGATCCGCAGAAAGAATCCTTCCTTTTCTATCATTATCCTTTCCCCCAAATTATCTTCATGCATCATACTTAAAAATCATCTAAAATGGTATCTTGTTACTTCTTGCTACTCCTTTTGAAAGTGTTCCTGCTAGAATGTCAGCTATTATTTTTGTCTTTTTTTCTTCTTCATTATTCTGAAAAAAGCCCAGTTAATCATGGGGACTAAAACTTTAATAACAAGGTAGTAATTTATATTGAACAAATTTCTATTATCCTAAGTGTATAATCTCCAGGGTGGCTTGGGAGGGCCCCAGGGGCTCTCCCTCTCACCGCCCATGGTCCGGTGGTCTCAGGCTGCTCCACCAGGCCGGGTGACCCAGTACATGAGGCAGACAAAGGAGGAAGCGAGGTTCAAGCCGGTTGATTGATCAGTTGTCATTTATTCCATTCTCCCCACATGCCTCTTCCAGTCTCTCTGAGCTCCACATTCTAGTCTCACACTGCCCCTCATTTCCGCCTCCCTCAGTCCCCCTGCTAGTCTCTCAGCACCCCATCTTGCTACCCTGCTCTCTCCTCTCTTTCATCTCTCTCCAACTCTCTGGTCTCTTTCCAACTCCCCAGCACTGGGGGTGGATGCTCCACCCTGTACCCTGTCCAGTAGCAAAATCAACATATCAAAAGCCCTCCTTTTGCTCAAGGGCAAAATACCACTTGAGATGTTTTTCTCCTTTCCTCTGTCCAATAACTTAATTTACATCTGAATTATTATCTTAATTCTACCTCTCAACATTAGTTATTTTGTAAGGACATAGTAAGAGATAGATTGAATTTGTAGGGTGACTCCCTGGGGATATCTCCCCACAGATTCAGACTACAGTGCTCAGGCTGGATTAATCACTCCTAACCCTAGTAGGGTCCAAATCTAGTTATTTCTTTTTGGAGTATGACAGCGTTTGTCCATAACCATGCTCTTAACTTATAGATAAGCATTATGGTACTTTGGTCAGGTCCATCTCTATGTCAGTGTAGCATAAAGCTCACAGCTTGCCCTCATCCAGACCCTGCTTTGGGGTTCCAGGAAGTAAGGGCAACTGAGGAATAAGTTGAGAGGTAATTATCATTCAGAGTCAATTAACTCCCAAGTTATGAAATCATAGCATTAACTGTCTTCTTGTGTCCATGCAAAAAGGACCTTGCTCTGAATTATCTATGCAAAGGACTTAAGGAGAAGAGAAAAACAATATTTACAAGTCAACAGAGCACAAAGAAAGAGGTTACAAGTAAGCACAGAGGGCTGGGAGCACTGTGATGGGAGTAACTCAATAAACTTAAGCTCCCTGTAGCAAGGTGGAAAGGACAAACCAATGTTATTTTACTCTAAGTCTGCAGGATTTGTTAACTTACTGTATATGTCTATGCTACATTTGCATGTAAAGAAATAACAGGGTTGTCATTTTATGAACACATTCCCCAACGTTCATTTAGTAAACACTGAGCGCTCATTGGCAATGATCAAAATCTTCTCTCAATATGCCCTTCTGCTGCTTCTCGTAAGGTTAAGTGAGGAAAGACTACAAATACCACTGTCATGGTCACTGTCTTCCTGTTGTTCATCAATTTGCTCGAGCGGGCCCAGTAACGTCTCCATTGTGACAATTGTTACTGTGTCTGGCATGTTGAATACGTCACAGGTAGCTTGCCAGGTTTTACCGTGCAACTCCAAATCACAATCACAATCCCAACCATCCTGTTATTAGTCGATTGCCTCGAGCAGGCCCCAGTAATGTCTCCTTCGTCCTAGCCCTGAGATTTTTTTTAAAAAAGTGCCATATTAAAGGCTCTTTCAGAGTTAGGAGAATGAGACCCTTCATTGTTACTGGTATTTGGCATATTGGGTACACGACGGGGAGTTTGCCAGACTCTGCCGTGTGGGCAGGCTACATTCGGTAGCCTGCCAGTTTGTCCAAAGTAGGAATGAGATGATAAGATGCCGTGCAGCCGTGAATGCGGCCGTGTGCTTCTGGGAGCTGAGTGTGATAATCTCTGGATCCTGGCCATTGTTGGGGTTACACGGCAGTTGGGGGATATAACTGTCTAGCTACTGGCAGGTCCAGTCCCAAACCGTGCAGGCTTGGAGATCTCAGCCCCGGGTTCCACACACCTGGGTTCCTCTGTTAGTTCTTTTATGCATGAGGCTCATCCAACTGTGTGGAGAGTGGTCCCAGCATGGCCTTGGCTGGGGCCTGGAGGTCTTCAGCTGTTGGGCCCTGGTAAGGACAGTCAGGCACAGGGTAGGAGACTCTGCCTTGTTCTCTCCCAGGAGCTTGGTGTGATAATACCATTATATAAAAATGAGAGTTTTCTCTCATCAAGGTTTTGATGTCTAGAGAGAGAGGTTCAACTAAGATCATCCCCAGAGAATGGATTGAAGAGGGCTCTTTCTCGGGATGTGACTTGAGGTACAAGTCTGTTCACTGAGGATCTGCTAGTGAGTGACATGACCATCCGGCCAATTTCAGTAGCTGCTTTATAAGCAGGAATAACATTAGGCGTCTTCCTGAAACTTTCCTTAAAGGACATCTGCAGTATGTCGTCCATCCTTTCTTTCCCGGTTCTTCTTTCTCTCAGGAACATAACACTTTCTGCTCCTATAGGACCCTGCTTATGGTTACCTGTGGCAAGTAGGTGAGGGTAAGAAAAGCCTGGTCTTGGGAGAAGAATGATTTCAGTGGATCCTTTATTCTGAAAAAAACTGAACTGTTAAATACATGGGAAATCAAAACATGGTTTTTTAGTTTCATTTATTGAGGTTTTCGTAATACCCAGAGTGTTATTTCTAACAAATCCAAAATCCATCACTTCTGAGCAGGCACATTTATTTAGCACATGGTCCTGAGTTTTCTCACAGAGACAACTAAGTTTTCTCAAGCAAATACAGGAAAACTCAAGCTGACGTTTACAATGAGGGTTGCGATAGCACAGCGGGTAGGGCGTTCGCCTTTACAAGCGGCCAACATGGCCGACCTGAGTTCGATTCCTCCGCCCCTCTCGGAGAGCCTGGCAAGCTACCGAGTGTATTTGATATGCCAGACACAGTAACAACAAAGTCTCCAATGGAGACGTTACTGGGCCCGCTCGAGCAAATCGACGATCAATGGGAGGGCCTTTTACTTAGCATTGTGTCTGATGCAAAGTAAATGTTCAGTAAATTATAACGATTTTTATGGTAGACATAACAAGCTCTCTGTCACGTGGCTGGAGTGAAGATTCAGGGACATTTTTCAAGGCATATGTGTGGATTTTATATCTGAGAGGATTATAGGATCCACTGGACTGAAGAATAAATTAAAAGCTTCATCTCACACAGAAATGACTCTCCTTGGGGGCTGTCGGGATAGTACAGCATGGTTCTTGCTTTACCCGTGGCTGACCCAGGTTTTGGTCCCAGGCACTCCATGTGGTCCCCAGAGCACCACCAGGAGTGATCTCCAAGCACAAAGCTAGGAGTAAACCAAGAACAATTCTGGGTAGGCCCCCTCCCCCTCCCCCCAAAAACAATAAAGAAGTGACTCTCTTGGTAAGTTACCAATTCTATGAAAACTCAAGTCACATAGTAAAGAAACGGCTTATAGGATTATTTTTCCAAAAGGATAAAGTTCCAAGCCCTTGAACACTTATTTCTCTCATCTCAACCTTTTCCATTCTGAAGAACTCATGTTTCTTGTTCTACAGACTCTCTCTTTCTCTCTCTCTCTCTCTCCCTCTCCCTCTCCCTTTATTCTTCCTTCCCATTCCTCTAAATTTCTTTTGAAAAAAACTATTTTGGTTCACTAAAAATTTAAAGAAAGAGGTAAATATTATAAGCCAAGCATTTGTATCAGCAAATACATATTAAAGCACACATACTTGTCTTGAGGATTAAAAAAATAAGACTGATTTAATTTTAAATAAAAAATAAACATTGATCTTTATTATCACTATTTATTACCAGAAACAAAGACAGAGTTTTGGAGATGGGTAGTGCTGATGATTGTCTGACAACTGGATGTGTAACCATGAGCTGTACATGTGTGAATGATTAAAATATTTGATTTTTGTATTGTATATACCTTTCTCCGGGTTTGATTCCTCAGCCTCTCTCAGAGAGCCCAGCAAGCTACCTAGAGTATCTCGCCCGCATGGCAAAGCCTGGTAATCTACCTGCGACGTAGTCGATATGCCAAACACAGTAATAACAAGTCCCAGAATTGTGAGACGTTACTGGGCCCACTTGAGCAAATCGATGAACCACGGGAGGATAGTGCTACAATGCTACCATTATTAACATCAGTATATCATTGATCCTTTATCACACCTACACCATAAGTTAGGATGGCATGCATATCACATACACTCAGAAATGATCAGATTAAAACATGTTTGCCTGAGATTCAATTGAGTGATATTGCACATATGTTTCTGGGCTCCTTCCAGACTTTCAGACAAATCAGAATGGAAAACAGGACCAGAGAAAGCAGATTAGCTTTTCTGGGGGAAAAAAAATCTTAAAGAAGTTCTATCATGTAATCAATTGAAATCACAATAAGAACTAGGGAAAGAAATCTTAGCTCCAAAAGGGGAGATTGTGTGAGCATTAACTACTCTTAGAGGAATACCGAATCAGGATTTAGCACTGGAAGTTCTTTTATCATCTAACACGCTGCTCTTCAGTCACCCATCATAGACGGGTACTAGGCTGCAGTTTCAGCCCATCGCTTTGGTTATAACTGTTGATCATGGATAAAAATGGGGGAGAGGTCCCAACCCTCAAGTGCAAAGCTCTCGAAGTATGCTGCTCTAATACTACTAATCTACTTGAAAAACATTTTTAAAATTCCCTTTTATGTAACAAAAACCTTCGGTTGATGTTTGGGTCACACCCAGTGATGCTCATGGGTTACTCTTGACCCTGTGTTCTGAAACGTCTCCTGGTGGGACTTATGGACCATGTATTGTGCCAGAATTGAACACAAGCCATCCAATTGCAAAGCAAATGTCCTACCCACCATACTATCTCTTGGTACAACCTAACAAGTTTTAGTAGACATGTGTACACAAAGAGATGCCTACTGAATATATGAGGCACACACTTGTGTAGTATGAAAACAATGGGAAAACATAAGGATTTGTACACATAATGTGCAAAAATGCTGAAACTCACAATGGCTATATAACTTCTGAGAACATATGTGTGCATACACATTTAAACCCTCTTGATATCAAAGCAAACTCAATTTTTTTCTGGTAATAATCAGAAAAACTGAACTTGAGATAATCCTCAATCTTTATAAATCATAGACTCAATCTGCCCACATCCCTTAGATGGACAAGATAGTCAAATAAATTACAGTTAAGTCACTGAGCCAATCCAGACTTCAAGATTTCTGAATGAGCTCTTGCAAGAAGCATGCTGCTAAAATTCTTTTGAAGAGTTGGATTTACATTCTTGTGTAAGTTCCTTATACACTGGGGAATTTCTGAATATGATAATTTATTGATATTTATCTGTTTACATGAAAATTGCATGTGCATGAGGAAAATTTACTTTTAATAAGAAGGCTAACAATCCTACAGGAAACTGAGCTCATTTGTTTTTATTTTGAATTAGAATGACATATTATAGTTATGTAGGCTTTTGGATTTTCTTCTGGGGCTTATTAAAATGCTCTGAATAAAATGTATTTGTCAATTTCTGTGTTCTCATTCACATTACAACTTAGTAAACCAATCAGTTAGGGAAATGCTTCTCGTCACATCCAGAGAGAACACACACTCCACAAATCAGCATGCAGCAACCTATTTGTTATCAATCTTTTCTATTTTCTTTCCCCTAAGAATTTAGGAAGTGTTTCAACAGACTTTTCTACTTGATGTCAGCACAAATAAATAAATAGATAAATAACTAAATAAATAAAGTAAAAGCAACCCACCAATGAGAAAACTATTACTGCTTGGGAAAAGGGCACAGAAATAAATCCAGAAACTTATATTTAGCTCATAGAAAAATAAACACACACACACACATAGAAGACCCTTTTCTTCTTCAAAGAATCCTCTGCGCTGCTGTGTGGCACAATTTTTAACTTTGTTTGCATATTCACAAAGAACTATCTTTCCAGATTTTATCTATAAGGAGTCATCATTTGGTAACCTACTAAAATTCTGGAATTTCTCAAGAGATAGTCAATACCCTGAGATTTTCAGAACACCTTTCATCTTAGTCTTATCAATGCTATGTTGGCTCATCTTTATTCTTACCTTAATCACTGGTCCAGGCACACTGGTAATCAGTGGGTTGAAAAGATATTTCCCAAACGTCAAAGTGGATATAAGAGAACTGGCAGGCAGAATTATATATGCATTGTCCTATGTTTTGATAGAAAGTCACCCAGCAATTCTTTTTTTTCTGAATAAAAAGATGTATATCTACTGTTATTTAGGGTTCTCCTTCCTTTACCAGAAATACTGAGCTAGTCAGTCAAAACTATCAATATGTGATGACATTTTCTCTCTAATGCTACATGCCTCTAGTCCTTCCATCCTAACTGTTGTGTATAACGAATGGCTTCTGCTTACTAGAACAAAGAAACTCAAGATGCTCTAAGAAGCAACCCTCATAAGATATTTTGGCCAAGTCTTCTCTACATGTGGGAGATTAAAAGAACATAAAATGGCATGACTATATGTTCTAGCCCAGAGTTGTTAACTTATTGAACCCACTGAACATCACCTGTTCTCCAAGTGTAAATGGAGAGATAAAGTATTGTAATTTAGTAAATGATGAACTAATCTCAAACACAAGTACTAACTCTAGAATCTTAAGCAAAGCATGGTTTTCTAATTCCAATTTCAGCATTAATAAGATAAGGGAAGAACAATATCTGCTTTTTTGGTATCACTCAGTTGTGGAAAAAAAATTGTTCACATAGGGCCCAAGAACAGTAGAAATCCGGTCATCTGTAGTGTTGGACAGAGTAAGCACTCAGTAAGCTGTTGCTTACTTAAACGAGAAGGCAAATGAACTGTAAAAACTCCAATTTGAAACCATGGATTAAACACAGCCTTGAAAGAGTTAAAGGTAGGGCTACAACTGGTTCAACCTCAAGTCCTCTTGAGGTTGAGGGATGGATGCTTGAGTCGTGGATAAGGTCCTCAAGTCGAGGAATAAAGCACAGTTCCTGTTTATCTCTGAGTAACTGGTTTCAGTGCCTCACCTGTTCCTGGAATAAATCTAACAATTTAATCATGTCCCTGAATGGGAATGAGAGATCATCTCAGCCTCTCTATATTGCAATGCATGTTGCCAACAGATCCTCCTTGCTCACTCTATTTATTTATTTTTAATTTTTCTGCAATTTTTAAAAATTTTCCTCCAGTGAACAAAGTTGTTCATGATGATTCGTTCTTATCCTAGGAACATTAAATCTTTTTTTCTGAGGGTTTATTAAGTTGTTACAAGATGAGCCTTCTGTGTTTTGTGAGTCGAGATAAGTTGGCTTCTACCTTATATTCCCATCCAATCTGGTGCGCTCCTACTGGGATATTAGTATTGTAGAGTTTAGAGATGCTGTTCCAGAAAATTCAAAATATTTAATCGGACAGTTTGGCCAGAAACATGGGAGTGTCTGTTGGCGGTAGGGGCTTTGGTCATTGGGAATGTGACTCGCCCCACCTCAAGGTCTCCCAGACATCTCAGACTGGACTGGGTATCTGATACACTTTCATGGTTATTATCTCTTTCGAGATTTTTTATAATTCTTTGGAGCAGGGCCTGTAGATTCCATGTAGATTCCATGGTGGTAGGGCACGGGTGTGACTGCTAGGGTTTCTGAAAGTGCAGGGATTTGGGGTGATCTGACATGATGATGACATGAGTCTGGAATCACTCTATTTGCTAATGAAGTCTGGTGGGTTTCCAGATGGTTTGCAGAGTTCTCTTCCCTTGGTCTGTGAATTTATGTCTCTCATAAACTCTTCTTTTATTAGGACATGATTAAAACAATGAGTAAGTAATAGAAAGAGCAGATGAGGAAGAATGCAGGAAAAGTAGAAAAATGTAAATAAGGCTGATGAGAGATCAAGTAAAGTGTTAAACTCACCAGTGGAGCAGAAATATATCATTGGTCAAAATTTTCTCTAATATTTCTTCTTCACAAACACTTGAGATGTTAAAATAAAAACAGAGATGAACATATGGGTATTTTCCAGCCTAAGTCTGAATATATATGGATGGGGACCCTTTTTAGCACTGCAGAATAGAGATTTGGGAAGCTATATCATTACAGATGAAAAAGAAAGCCATAGAAGTAAAATCCTGTACATAATTATTTTCAGATGTATTTCATAGGATCAGTGTTAGTGCCATTTGTTGTCTCAGTGTGGGTTGAAGGATGTAGGCAGAGAGCCTAGTTCTTCTGAAGAAATCTCTCTTCTGCGGAGGCTGACATTTAGCAATTTTCTATTAGATATGTATTCTTTGAGATGCTTGGAAGAGAGGAGGGCTTCAGAAAAGCAAACTTAATTAAAACTGAAGATTTGTGGTGGAATTGAGGAGGAGAGTTGTGGATAGCTTACATCACCATTTTCCCAATAAACCAGTATGGTTAAATAAAGGAGAAAGTAATTATAAATTCCTTGCTAAATTTTGCTCCATTTTACGAAGGGCCTGTGTAGGATAGCATTGGTTTGTCCTTTCTCCTTTGCCACAGGGAGCTTAGGTTTATTGGGTTATACCCATCACAGGGCACCCGAGCCACTCCCATTCCTCTGTTTATCTGTAAACTTTTCTCTGTGCTCTCCTCCCCAGCCAGTTAATAATCTTTTCTCCCTAATAAGCTTCTGTTAGTTTGTAAGATCAGATACTTCTAAGGACACTAAACTTGTATTGTAAGTTATATCTTTTGCATAGTTTACCTTAAAGCAATGTCCTTTCTGTATGGACACAGGAAGACAGTATTATGCTTTTGTAACTTGGGAATTGATTGACTCCAAATAGTATTTACTCCTAGGCATCTGCTTTCTTGACTCAGTTGCACTCAGTTCCTAGTACCCCAAAAGCAGTGTCCCAACGAGGGACTGAATGGACCCAGGGCAAGTTGTGAGCTACCCTGTCATCTAAATGGGCCAGGCCAAAGCACCATAACACTCAACTATAAGTTAAGGGCATGATCATGGACAAATGCTGTCATGATTCAAAAGTAAGTAACGATGAGACTAGGACCTTACTGGGGCTAGGAAGACTAACCTGGCCTGAGGACTGCGGAATATATAGTGAGATGTCATCAGGAAGAACCAAACTATAAGTTTATATCTCTTACTGTTCTCATACAGAATGACATTGCTAGAAATATTAGAAGTAGATTTACTACAACTGTTTCAGTAGATTACTAGCTGAGGAAAGAACACACCCTCGTTGAGATCCCAACCTTGGGCAGATCTCATAGTAATCTGAGGTAATCTCTTTAGATGAGATTTTATCCTTGAGTTAATCTCCTGGAGGAGTGGTCTTACCTCTCTTTTTTGATCTGTTAATGTTCAACCCACCTTTGTGTCACCACCCTATGTGATTGCTATATATTGCTAAGACTGTAAGTTTGGAGTGGGCTCGGGTTCCAGAGGGCAGAGTCAGAAGTGAGAGGGGCTCAAGCTTGAGAGATAGAAGCAGAAGGGGAATGGAGATTGGAATAAACTACAATTGTTGTCGCCCAACCTGATCCTCGTTCCTTCATTCTCCTGCCCATCGCCATTGACCTCCTCGGGGAGGGGAAAGCAGTGTGAGACTACCGAACGTGGGCAGCGGGAGAGATAGAGCATCAGGGGCCTTTTGAAAACAGACAGCCTGCTTATACTTCAAATACTTAGGTGTTGGATAACAATGGGTTGTTCTTGCTCCTTCTATAGGGAACTTAGGTTCATTGAGTAATTCCCACAAGAGTGCCCATCAAGTCCTCAATTCCACCAAGTACTAATATTCCTATATTGCCTTTCGCTTTCCTCTTTGTACTTTGCATGATCTATTTAGCAATAAACCTTTTTGTATAGACACAGGAAGATAGTTGATGCTATGCTTTTATAGCATAAGAGTTGAGTCCAAAATAATATTCACTCCTGGGCATCCCTCATATTTGCCTGGCTTAAGCCTCAGTTGCCTTTACTTTCTAACACCCCTAAAAGGAGGGTCCCGACAAAGGGATTGGATGGACTCGGGGCAAGTTGTAAACTCCCCTGGAATCAAAAAGGGACAAGCTAAGCACCATAAGTTAACGATTATTCCATAACTTAGAGGCCAGCCGGGTATCCTAGAGGAAAGGGCAGTTCAGATAAAGAAGGGAGCACCAAATAAAGGATGTTTGGAGGATCCTCCCAGGAGGGGAGATGCATGTCGAAAGTAGACTATGGACTGAACATGTTTGCCACTCAATGCCTCTTTTGCAGACCACAACACCCAAAAGGAGAGAGAGAACACAGGGGATTTCCCTGCCACAGAGACAGGGGGGAAAGGGGGATGGGGGTGGGAGGGATATTATCCATGGTGGTGGAAAATGGGCACTGGTGGAGGGATGGGTATCTGATCATTGTATAATTGAAACCAAAGCACAAAAAATTGTAAATCTACAACTGTAAAAAAAAAAAATAAAATAAAGGGAACAAAAAAAAGAGCACAGACATGGGACAAACTCTGTCATGACCCATAAAGTAGTAACTGAATAAGTAATCTGCTGGGGTTAGGAAAGACTAACCTAGCCTGAGGACTGTGGTGTGGAATATGTAGTGAGATGTCTCCAGGAAGAGCCAAACTTTAAGCTTAATATATCTTCTACTGTGTTCATATAAAATTATTACAAATATTATAAGGACTAAACCCACTATTAGTGTTTAAATGGATTGCTAGCTGAGGAAAGGAGAAAGCAATACACCCTGGATGGATTCCCATCCTTGAGCAGATCTCCTTGTAACCTAGATTGCTGAACTCTGATGAGATTTTGTCCTTGAGTTAATCTCCTAGAACTTCCCCTGAAGGAGGGGCTTTACCTATTTGTTGTTATGACAATGTTCAACCCCACCTATGTGTACCCCAATCTTCATGCCTTCTATATAACTATGCTGTCAGGGGTAAGAGGGGATGAGAAAGAGAGTGGCTGGACTAGAAAGTCGAGGACTTTGAAGTCTACAAGGAGACTAGGGTGATGAAACTAAGATGACAATGACTGGGACTACTACTGAAACTTTGACTACGATTGTGCTATCAGGGGAGAGATCAGACTATGCTGGCGAGGAGAGAGAAATAAACGGTCTACCAACCAGCCTGAGTCCCTGTTTATCCATTCTCCTCATCCTTTGTCTGTCCATCACTGTGAACCAGCCTGGGGAGGTGGCTCTCAGCCACCGAACACTCTCGTTCTTTGAGCCCCCACGCTCTTTCTTTTGAAACTCACACTTAGGAAACAATCCTCTTTGCTACTCTACAAAAAAATAATCAGGAGACGAGTAAAAATAAATTAATATACTCTGCTTTCCTTAAAGTCTAAATTATGAAATAAATATTTTTGGAATAAAACAATTTTTGTACAGGAGATTACCAGCCTCATGAAGCAATCACGTAAGTCAAGAAAAACAAACCCAGGGAAAGATCTAAGCCTCCCTTGAACTATGATCATAACTTCATACTTAGTTTTTGCTTTAGATTTTAAGTATTTTCTTTTAACACTATTGCTATCACCCCATTGTTCATCCATTTGCTCAAGCAGGCACCATCAACATCTCCATTCATCCCTGTCACATGCTAGTGTAGCTCAATGGCATACTGGGGGCTCTTTCAGGGTCAGGGAAATGAGGACCATCATTGTTACTGTTTTTGGCATACCAATTACACCAGGGGTAGCTTTCCAGGCTCTGTTGTGCGGGCAGGATACTCTTGGTAGCTTGTCAGCCTCTCCGAGAGGGATGGAGGATTTTGGGGCAGCCCCTAATCATCTCTGCAGGTATTCTCAGTCAGGCATATATGTGGGCAGGATGCTTTCAGTAGTCTGCTGGGTTCTCTAAGAGTGAGAACTAGACAATAAAAGGTCTCGTGGCCACATTTGTGGCCGCATGCTTCCGGGAGCTTGGTTTTATAGTTTCTGGATCTTGGACTTCGATGGGGTTACATGGTGGGTGTAACTGTCTAGCTACTGGAAGATGGGGAATCTGGGTAAATGAGGCCTAGTCCAGAACCGAGCAAGCTTGGAGATCTCTGCCCCGGGTTCCACACACCTGGGTTCCTCTGCCAGTTCCTTCATGCATGAGGCTTGTCCTAGCATGTGGAGAGTGGTCTCAATATGGCTGTGGCTGGGTCCCAGAGATCTTCAGCTGCCGTGTTTCTGCTCAGGGTGGAGAGGGAAACTCAAGCCACCCCCTCCAAGGGGCCCTGGTGAGGACAGCAAGGTGCAGGGGCAGGAGACTTTGCATTGCTTTATTTTATATCATCTACAATATCTGACATTCAATAATAATGCTTCTTTTGTCCCCTGACCATCATTCCATAGAGTCTATCTCTAAAGGATTCTAATACATATTAATATAGACACACACACACACACACACACATATATATATATATATATATATATATATCTGCACTCACATACATTTGAGGTGTCCTAGTTCCAAATGATCAATCTGCTCCTCCCTATCAATCCTTTGCTCATTCTTCAAGATCTTCTAGAAACACTATTTTTATATTTACCTTATGTGGTCAGGGATACCATTTCTCTAAACAAGGAATTTCATTAAAATTAATCAAGTGTCCAGAGAGAAAGTGTTGTATGCAAATCTGTTAACTGCTTGCACTCTGAGTTAAGTTTTAGGAAGAACATTATGAAATATCAATTCACAGATCTTGGTTAATTCAACATAATTTATAGTTAAACTAGATTTTATTGAACAGCCTGTTTCAGTGCAGAAACAGGATGTCATGGCACTTTTTTAATTTTAAAATTTTAAACATTAATTTTGTTTGTATTGTGTAGACAGAGTATGTTGTTGAAGGAAAAAATGCAAAGAGTAGAAGGGTAAAGCATCAAAAAAGAAGCCAGTTTTAATGCTATTTTGCAGAGGAATGTCTTATCTCTGGCGTTGAGCCCTTTTTTTGTAGAATTTAGTTTTACTCATTATTCAGTGATAAGATCAACATTATATTCTCTGTACTTCTACATGACTTCTCCACTATGATTACCTTGTCACTTCTCCACTATGATTAGAGAAACACCAGGCAGTCTACAAGGTAAATTTATTATTTTTTTTTAATGTGGATTAAGTCAATTAAAACAAAGCAGAGCAGAACAGCAACAAAAACAAATGAATAGCTTAACCTCACTGCTGCTCAGCTTCAAACCAGTTTGTGCCTGTTGAAAACGGGTTTTTTCACTTGATTTTCGTCTCTTTTAAAAACTGGTCCTAAATGTGAAAAGTATAGTGAGGTCTTGATTCTTCTTCTGTGTTAGTCATTAGAGAATGCAAAAATTGGTGAAAGCCTGATGCTAGTGTTTCCAGCATAAGTTTATGAAACAAGTGGGAGAGACAATAAAAGAAGATCAATGTTTTGTTGGAAAATTCTAAAGTAGAGAGAATCCTTGTTTGATCACTATTTTGCTATTGAACAAAAGGAAAACATTTTCTTGAGAACACTGTTTTTGATGTATCAGTTTCTTGAATAAAACTATTATGGAAAATGAGCTAGTATTGGGGGTAGCATCATGCTGGGTGAGTTGAACTTGGAAGCTACTATTATTAGGATTATTTTAACCTGGTAGCATACCGGCCATTGATTCCATGATTGGAATGGTTACAGATACCCAAAGGGACTAAACCTCACCTCCCATATTAATTAAAATCAAGATAAAAAACCCAGGTCTGGACATTTCAGTCTTTAAGCTTCTTGCTACCAATAATGCTCCATTTTGAGACACTGAAAATCACTGTTTTCCCATCTCACATCCTCACGTCCATCCAGACTACACTGACGAGCTTACCAAAAGTAGATTTTCCTGAGCAGTTACAAAGGTATCAAGGATATTTTCCTCTGCTGCCACATGACTGTTCATCGATTTTGCTTGAGCAGGCCCAGTAATGTCTCCATTTTGAGACTTCTTGTTACTGTGTTTGGCATATTGAATACATCACGAGGAGCTTGCCAGGCTTTGCCATGTGGGTGAGATACTCTCGGTAGCTTGCCAGGCTCTCCAAGAGGGGTGGAGGAATCGAACCCGGCTTGGCTGGGCTGGCTGCAAGCAAGGCAAATGCCCTACTGTTGTGCTATTGCTCCAGCTTCACATGATTGAAAACAGTGCAGGGGGCTGATTTATTTTCCTCTTCAATTGGATTCTTTCCCAACTGGAGACTGATAATTCAAGGGGTTGGAATGTTAATGTCTGAGTTGGCTTCTGAGAAAGATGGGATTGAAAAAGTGACTACTGGAGTTTGCCTCATTGCTGCACTTGAACTTCTACTTGCCCAAGGCTCTTGAGCAGTCCTTTCTTAAAAATGTTTCGGCCCAAGCATTTAGCCGAAGAGAAGGACTACATGGAGGGCGGGATCCACAGATCCCGAAGGAAAAAAAAAAAAAAACAGGTTCCAAAAAGAGCCGAGATCATCGGGAAGTCCCAGATGGGGTAGGTACCGCATCCCGCCTCCCCCAGATGGAACCCCGGTGACCAGAAACCTCTACAAGCACAGCTCGAGTATGCGGGAACTAGGACTTTTCCTCAAAAATGCCGGGACTACACCTCCCAGGTAACCTCAGATTCCGGAAGTCACAATCACAGCCCGCCCCCCAGCGCCATCTTGACAGCATTTAGCCGAAGAGAAGGACTACATGGAGGGCGGGATCCACAGATCCCGAAGGGGAAAAAAAAAACAGGTTCCAAAAAGAGCCGAGATCATCGGGAAGTCCCAGATGGGGTAGGTACCGCATCCCGCCTCCCCCAGATGGAACCCCGGTGACCAGAAACCTCTACAAGCACAGCTCGAGTATGCGGGAACTAGGATTTTTCCTCAAAACTGCGCGGCCGCGTAAGCGGCCGCGCAACATGTCTCTATATACAAAGTGATCCATGGGAAGTAAACCACCTAACGTTTCTCTCTGAAAATCATAGTTAAGCTTTGAGCATGGCCACAGCCCCAGAAACACAAGTACTTAATGCATAACCCAGCAGTTTGGAGCAGAAAAGTGAACGGGTTATGTGTTAACCCAGGCCATCAAGTCTGCCAGAGGGGAAAGGGTGTTGGTCCCTTCCGCCCTCCTCCCTCTGGAAAGAAAGGTGGCGGCCACATGGGAGCCTTGTGGACAGCAGGTATGAGCCGGGGGTGTGGGGGCGACTAAAACCTCATGGGAAGGGGGGCGTTCCGGGTCCGTCCTTCATGCCCTACCGAGGCCACCATTTGCCCCCCACGAGCGGCTCTACAGCACGGCCACAGCCCCAGAAGCACAAGGACTTAATGCAGAACCCAACAGCTTGGAGCAGAAAAGTGAACGGACTATGCGTTAATCCAGGCCATCAAATCTGCTGGAGGGGAAAGGGTGTTGCCCTATTCGCCCTCTCCTCTCTGGAAAGAAAGATGGCGGCCACATGGGAGCCTTGTGGACAGCAGGCATGAACCGGGGGAGCAGGGGCGACTAAAACCTCATGGGAAGGGGGGCGTTCTGGTCCGTCCTTCACGCCCTACCGAGGCCACCAGTTGCCCCCCACTAGCGGCTCTCCAGCACGGCCACGACTCCAGAGCACAGAAACCAATTTCTTAACTATCTGACTTTCAGTATAAATACTTCCAGGGTCAATAAGTAAAATAGCAGAAATCCAAAACCAACATTTAATTCTTGAACCCAGCTGTAGAAAGCAAATCACGTCACAATGCTTTTTCAGCATGTCTGATTTGGGGGGGGGGGTAAACTCTAAATAATAGTGGTGAATCTTTTATTGAAACAATGAATATAATCAAAGCAGATAGAGTGTTAACTAGAATTCATCTGCCCCACAGGGACTGGGAGGGGTGGGGTTTTATTGGGGTTCTTCATGGTAAAAAAAAAAGTATTGGTAAAGGGAAATGTGTTTGATATTTGCATGACTGAGACCTAAACCTGAAAGCTTTGTAACCTTTCCCAAGGTGATTCAATAAATTAAAAAAAAAATGTTTCGGCCCTGGTACACCCAGAAGGAATCTGAGGGTCCAGAAAACTGGTGAGGGAGCATGACATCCTGGAAATGGGACTTTCCCAACTCCAACTCCAAGTATTATACTGCCACTAGCTCCTGGATCAAGCCAAATGCAGAATCACTTTGGTGTTTTGTGATATTCTGGGGTGAATAAAGAAGATCTTGGCAAATATATATATTTGCCACCTTCTTAATTTATTCTTAATTTATATATAAAATCCAGCTCCCGGACGAGAACAGTGCAGTCTCCTGCCCCCGCGCCTGGCTGTTCCTAGCTGGGGCCCCTTGGAGGGGAGCAGGTTAAGCTTTCCTCCCCACCCCGATCAGGGCTCCGGCAGCCGAAGACCTCCAGGACCAGCCACCACCATGCTGAGACCACTCTCCGCACACATGGAGGTACTGGCAGAGGGACAAAGCCACGTGGGTTCCGGGGCCGAGATCTCCAGGCCTACTCGGATTGGAGTCGAGCATCCTCCACCCAGATCCTCCAAATTCCAGTAGGCGGGGGTCACACCCACCACCTGGCCCCCTGGCACCGTGTAATCCCATCAACGGCCAAGACTCAGAGACTATAAAATCCAGCTCCCGGAACCGCACGGCCGTGCACATCTTATCAGGACATCTTTTTATGACATCTTATTGTCTCATTCCTACTTTGGACAAACTTGCAGGCTATCGAATGTAGCCTGCCCACAGGGCAGAGTCTGGCAAACTCCCCGTGGCGTCCCC
This sequence comes from Sorex fumeus, assembly GCF_029834395.1. Lineage (NCBI taxonomy): Eukaryota > Metazoa > Chordata > Mammalia > Eulipotyphla > Soricidae > Sorex > Sorex fumeus. The sequence goes on from NW_026606063.1 coordinate 2,920,691, forward strand.
AATATGCCAAATACCAGTAACAATGATGGGTCTCATTCTCCTAAAGAGCCTTGAATATAATCTCAGGGCTAGGATGAAAGAGACGTTACTGGGGCCTGCTCGAGGCAATCGATGATATATATAATTGCCACCTTCTTAATTTATCAATGAAACCATTTTTGAAATTCTGCATTAAAGTGATGGCATTATACTCAAGCAAAAATGGAGGCTATAGGAATACAAAAGACTAGGGCTTCGTGATCAAAGATGTACAAGCTATTGGAATAATTACAAATACTAGGCATAATTTCCTTGAAACTCTGATTCTTGTCTGATTCCTTCCCCTAATGTAAAACAGCCACATAAGGAGTACTGTTCTCCTGAAATATCACCTTATAAAGATATACCATAAATATCACATACCATAAATCATTTATCATAAAAAATCAATTCTATATCGTGTATTCACAATTATTTTCCAATAAAAAGTCGGCAGATATGACAACTCCAAGGAATATTTCTCCAATGAAGGATTATTCGGAACCCTCACTTTTCTTGGGGAGCTTAGATGTAGACAGCCAGAAACAAAGCCTCTTCGTGTTCAAACCCCCATTTTTTTGGTCTACCTATTATGATCAATTCTGATAAGTAATATATTATTCTCACTGAGAAACCAACCACAGTTTGATCTAGGAACCTGGATCACTTCCCCAGTGAGACAGTGGCATTATTTTTAATATTCACCTTTTATATATAATACACTGTGTTTGGTATCTTTATAAGGTGGTATTTCAGGAGAACAGTACTCCTTATGTGGTCTGAATAATGTCAGCCTTTTCACATTATTAGTATGCAGGCTTTGGTTTAGGGAACAAGGTTGCCAGCCGAGTTGAAGATGTGTGCAGAATACCAGCAGTGTCGAGACAGTGTTCAGGGAACTTTCAGCCATTCACAGCGGTCACAATTTCTGCTTTTATTAAGGTAGAACAATTGAAGGGAAAGATACCCTCTTCTGTCTTTAAGGAGGAAGAAGTGGGAGAGGCCTAATGTCTTAACCCCAAACCAAATATTGAGTGGATGCAAATTTGCCCTTTTACAATATCAACCAAATTGTTCGTCCCACACAAGAAGAAGGACAGGGGACTCCCAAGGTCATGTTTCATGAATGCTTTATTGTACTATGATAATTCATGACCTTTATGAAATACAGAATTATTAGGATGGACCTGATTTGTTTGGTCACTGATAATGTTATCATCGGGACACATACAAATCAATGATATGAAAATAAAAATATCCAAAACAAACTAAAATGATCTATTATCAGTTCAATTTTTGTGAAGCTTATGTGAATTTCTGAACAATCCAGATTAGGTTTTCCCTCAGTTCTCCCTCCTAAACATTGAATGAAGCTTGATGAATTTATGAAGACTTCTTATTTTAAGATGAGGAAGGAAAATGTTTTCATTTGCACTTTTAGAAGCTAATAATTTTAAGTGCTTTGAAGACACTTGGCTGGGGGGTTGATATCGGTAGCAAAGATGATATTAATCTGGCAATTAATATTTTGGGTAAATTGGAAATACACATTTAACCAAAACCACAGCTACTTGTCAGGCTTTAAACTTGGATGTGCTTTAATTATAATTATGAGTGTCAGTGTATTTATATAAATATATAAAAATAATTTTTGAAGGACCATTCCTACAGCTCTGGAGATTACTTCTGATGGTTCTGAGGCTCAAATTCGGGTCAAATTCTATTAAGGTAGATGTCCTAAGTCCTAGTCTATCTGTCTGACCTTTAGAGTAAACATTTTAAACTCATTTTCATACATATTCAGAAATAGCACATTGGGGCAACAAAAAGACCTTTAGGTATTAAAATTTACCATTTGCTTTTAGTAATGTTTTAAGAAAGCATCTGAAAGAGTTGCTAGTATTTTGCTGGTTTAGAAATCATCTCAAAACCTGTGCAAAAAAGAAGCATTGCCCTTCTGAAAGGGTATGCGGTCAGAATATTTTTCTTGATTACATGAGTAATATAGCCCACTCCAGAACATTCAAGTTAGGATATGATAAATATGTTTATTAAAACTTAAAATGTCCAATATTGATTTTTAAATTGACACAGTTATAATCAAATATACATTTTCATTTTATTATTTTATGTTTATTTCTTATTTGTTTATATTTTTATTTTATCGATTTTTATTTTATCATATCATACAATTCCCTATCCATCAAAATTTTACTGTCAAGTGATCTCAAATTTGTGTTTTTCTCAGAAGACTGTAAAGTAAGAGCTCAACCTCTGTTAGATATAGACTCAGTTGCAAGATTGATCCTTATTACCAAATATTAGACAAGAGGTCATTACAATTCCTGAATTTTTTCATATGTTGGACTTAAAATATGGGAACTATAGAAAGACTTGGATAAAAGCATTCTAACAATAATACACATCTCTGGAGCAATAGGACCATTTTTGTTTGCAGTTTTTCTCTCAGAAACTGGTTTTAGAAAATATCCAAGTCAATAAAATAAAAGCAATTTCTTCCTGCACTTCTTGCAAATGAAAAGTGCATTTTAGAGTTTGCATTTACAATGTCTTGACCAAGAACTTTCTTACATATGACTATTTAAATCCCAAACATCCTTTATAAATGAGAATCTTACCTTGGCTAGCATTCTAGCTTCCAATCGCCAATCGACTGCATCATCATGTACTGCAAACATTTTAAAATCTGTCACTCAAGGATTAAGCCATGTTCTTATTATGTGGTGGAAATATATCATTAAAAAATGTAATCTCAAAGCAATGTCATGAAGATGGATATTTATTCCTATTTTATAGAAAACAGGAACTCAGAGAGATAAACTGAAGCAGGAGGATTCAAAAACTGGTTTGTCAGATACCCATATATATGGTTTGTCTTTCGAAGTATCTTGGTACAAAACTTTCCTGAAACATCAAGAGAATATGTAGGCTTTCAGCATGAAAAGGTGTCATTGGTCTAAAGAAGCGATAGCACAGCGGGTAGGGCGTCTGCCTTGCACGCAGCCAACATGGCCGACCCGAGTTCGATTCCTCCGCCCCTCTCGGAGAGCCCGGCAAGCTACCGAGAGTATTCGATATGCCAGACACAGTAACAACAAAGTCTCCAATGGAGACGTTACTGGGCCCGCTCGAGCAAATCTCAAATACCATTGTCTTAGAATATACATAAATATAAAAAATCATAACAAGCAACAGTTACAAATGTCAATTAACAATAAGCTGAAATTTAGTTCTCATGAAATACAACCAACCAATGGGGTATGAAGACTGCATGTAAGGTCAAACAACAAAGAAATTTCACAATAGACCCATCTTAATGGTCAAAATCCAGAACACTCCCACTGCCGTGTGGATACATATATGTGTGCAGGTACATTTAAAAGATGTATATCATGAGTATTATTGGGAAGAGAAAAATTCATCCACCCCTAAAGCAAATAACTCCTTATTTTGACTTGAACACTTTCCACGAAGCCACTTGCATGAATCTTCTATCTCGGCTAATCATTCAATCACTCCTTCCTTTCTTTGCCTGGACGAGCACAGTTTGAAGTGCGGGAACGAATGTGTTCTCCTCACACAGAGTCTTAATAAGAAATTACCCCAGGAGAGCTTTTATAGGTTGTTCACACAAAAAGGAATCAGCAGATGTTGATTTTTTTTCTTTATTCTTCAGTTAACATCTTTCTTTGCTTCCATCACATTTTTGTCAGTCTTGTCTCATGGTTCCCTATATTTGTTGAAATTTGGTTGTTTGGAAAAAATATACTCTTTTCCTTGCTATTTTTTCTCTTCCTGACTTCCTGAATTTCCAGGTAAAAATGTTGTTTTATATTTCTTGCTGCAAAAAAAAAAAATCTGGTACTAAGAGTTTCTATATACTCTGCTGATTCTAAAGATAGAGGTAAATGCTCTGTAGTTTACTCTCAAACTTGCAGAACTAGATACATCAGTGATTTTCAAAGTTAGTAGTGCATAAAAGCTTTTACTCATTTCTCTTTCCCTGAGTAGTATTTGTAGCATATATGTGGAACATTAAAAAAATATATGCTGCCTTTGTATCTCTCTTTCTGTTACCATCTGTCTAAACTATATGTCATTTCTATTTTTCAATCAGATAAAAAACAAATTACTTTCATTTCAATGACTCAACATAAAGACATCAATTCGGTTCACGTTCATGAGGTACTGAGATACAGCTTTAGGTATAATGAAAAATGATGCAGAAAAATGAAAGGGTATACAACAGAAAGAAAGGACAATCTTTTGAAATACTCAAATGACCTGAAAGTTTTACACCAAAATTTTTAAGTTACATTAATTAAGAATGCCAACAGAAAAATGGTATGATCACACAAAGCATGATCCCATTAAAAAAACAAACAACAACAACAAAATAAAAACTAAGAATAGTGGTTTGTAGGGAATGTGAATATTCATGTTCCATTTTCAAAGAAGCCTGAAACTTGTGAGGGAGTTTGTGAAACTACTTATATATCTTTTATGGTGTATAAAACCTATGCAGAAAGTAGAGACAGGTGTCCTCAACTGTAATAAACATACATATTATAACGGCCAAATCTACCCATTGGATACTTCTCCCTAACCAAAAACAAAATTTAAATTGTGTTATCATTGGTTTTGCCATTTTCTTGTTAATCCTTTCAAGTTGTGAGTTTTTAGTTTTTAAAAAAGGAATTACACATTCCAAGTTGATATGGGGGTGCTGAGTGGAATATATATATACAAAATTTAATGTGTATATTAAATATTCATATATTTATATATATTTAATATGCAAATTAAAATCCAGGAAAACATCCTAGGATGATGAGCTAAAGATGCAGAAATGTTCAGTTGTTGTCATTTTTTATATCTCGAAGGTTGAATGGCAGAATTTTGGAAGATCAGGCCAGGACTGCAGCCATTGTATGATTTACTAATGACAAGTATATGGAGCAATTTGACTGACTAAGGGATACCCAGACCAGATAGCTGGTAGACATTATTTCTGTTTGAATTTGTGAGTATTTCTGAAGAGAGAAGCATCAGTGCTTTCTTCCACAAGTAGTCCCTGGTGTTTGTACCTTCAGACCTCAACTGAACAATACTGGTAATTTTCCAAATTCTCTACTTTTTAGGAAGAAATACTTTTCTTGAACTCCACAACTTCTGGCAATTTTCCTAATTCTCTACTTTAAAGGAAGAAGTACTTTTCATTGAACTTTACAACTTCTGTAACTATTTGTTCTGATTATTATATTAAATCTCTACTTGAACATATTTCTACACCCATCACATAGATTCTTTTACTTTGAATCAACTCAAAGACTCTATAACTTTATATATGTATACAGCAAATCGATGAACAACAGGAAGCCAGTGACTGTGACGGTGACAGTTATATAAGTATAGAGTCTATATAACTCTAAAGTTATATAGACTGGGCTCGAGCGATAGGACAGCAGGTAGGTCGTTTGCCTTGCATGCAGCCAACTCAGGTTCGATTCCCAGCATCCCATGTGGTCCCCCAAGCACCACTAGGAGAAATTTCTGAGTGCAGAGCCAGGAGTAACCCCTGAGCATCGCCGGGTGTGACCCCAAAAGAAAAAATTTTAAAGAAAGAAAAAAGAAAGTTATATAGACTATATAACTCTATAACTTTGTAAATTGTCATATTTTTATTATATTTCTTAAGACACTATGTAAATAGTTGCTTGTAATACATCATCACCTATTTATGTAGCATAAATATATCATGTTACAATAACCATCTTGAAAATGTAAAAGTAATGTTTATCTAGTTTGTATGCAGAATTATTTTTAGGTAGCTTTGATTACACTTTAGGTATTTTTTTTATTGAATCGCATGTTATTTAATTCCTTGCATATCTATTTTGGACAAAGCATAGAAATATTGTTAAAAGAATGAACAGCATCCAGGCTACCTCACCAAGGGAGTTATCTTAAAGTTATCTCATCACAGATACCCTTGTTTTAGAAAACAAATCCCAGAGGGAAATTTAAAAAGACATGTGAGAATGGTTATTACTGGCTTATTGTTTCCTAAACCATGCAAAACACTATCTCTCACTAGCTCCTTATCTCCAGTAAGTCAGTCACTGTTCTGCATATTATATCCATCTAAGTTAGTTTTCTTCTAGTTTGAAATCAGAGACAAAATAAGAAATTCTAGAGCTGTGGAAATTGCTAACCCTCGCTTCCTATATACAAAGAAGGTACACTGATTAATTCCTTGGATGCTCAAAGAAAATTATTCAGAATGCATCATAAACTGGTTTCATAAAACCCTTCAAAAGGCTGGACTTTATGAATTCACAAAGATAGGGTTAGTCTCTTGGTTTGTGAGTAGTAATCAAATACAGCCTCACAAAAGATTGAGAAAGAGTATTAATTCAATCACTATGGGTGTGATTATGGTAATTTTTCTGAGCTTCATGCTTTGTAGGTGTTTCTTACTAACTGTATTTTCAAATCCCAAACTGTTTTTTCATTTTGTATAAGAGCACAAAATCAGTGTATTGATTTTAAGGCACCTGGGTTGATGAAGTTCATTCGTTGCAGACAGATAAATGGTGGTGGTGATGGGGTCTCCACCTTGAACAAAGGAAGGGCGCACATATGCTGCCTGAGCCCATATGTTGCTAGTGTCCTGGTCTGAGCTTTTTGGTAATAATCTAAGAAGAAAACTTCAGAAAAAAACTTGAAAAGCTCTGGAAAAACTTCAGAAGTTTAGAAAAAATATAGGAAAAAAATATAGGAAGAGATAGCCCAGCCCTGAAGTCCCCAGGGCCTGGAGAACACATCCCTTTGAGATGAAAATCCTGAACTCCTAGAAAATAGAGAAACACTGGCCCCCGCCCAGAGGACCCTGGAACCTCTGAGAAAAGAAGGCACAGGAGGATGGAGAGACCCTGAGAGGAATTTGAAAGACCCTCTTGAGAGCAAGGCTTTGCAATGAGACTGTTTAACCTTTTTAGGGGGAGGAAGGGGATCCTTTGGTTTGGGGGCCACATCCTGTGGTTCTCAGGGGTTCCTCCTGGATCTTCAGGGAGGGATCTCTCCTGCCAAACACCAGGGACCATAAGGAGTGCCTACATGGGTAGGTTGTGTGCAAGGCAAGAGCCCTGCCCCAGTGGAACATTTTTGTATTCAAGAACTCCAGACCAAGAAAATATATAGAAAATCTATCTAAACTCCCCAAAGCCATTTTCTTTCTTTTTTTTTCCCTCACTGAGGATAACCCAGTGTTCTCTTTTGACCATGTCTCTTTCTCATTTTTTTTCTAGTGAAAATTATTTTGTTTCACTCTTTGGCCTCATCCTGAAATTTTTTTTTCAAGGGAAGGCCATGTTCCTGGAAAACCTGTGATGAGAATGAGGTCTGACTTTTCTTTCCCTGCAATAGGCAGTGATGTCAGCAGGTAGACAGGGAAAGGCCCTCAGCAATAAAACTCAGATCCACAAAACTTCTGGGAGGAAAGTTTTAAGACTGATCCACCCCGTGGATACAGAAAACAGAGACCTGGTAAGACCGTCAGCTGGGACCCTGAGGAGATTGGACCCCTCCCCATGAAGTCCCTCAAACCCTCGGGCCTCTCCTTTAATATGATTAAAATGTGCTTCATCCCCGAGAAGACTCCAGAACTTCCTGTTCAAGACAACCCGAGAAGAACTTCTAAAAGCCATCATGAACAAAGGAAGGGCATGCATATGCTGCCTGAGCCCATGTGTTGTGTGTGCCCATTCTCCAAGCACACATGTCACCCACATCTCCCCACTTGATATGTGTACTTTCATGCTTTCCTGTCTAATGCTGGGATGTGTGTAGGGGCTCTCTCTACCCTTGGAGAAGCCCGTGTTCTCTCTTGAGCACATTTCTCTCTGTTTCTGTCTCTGTCTCTGTCTCTGTCTCTGTCTCTGTCTCTCTCGCTCTCTCCCTCTCCACACCTCCAAAAACCCTCCAAAGAAAATCTATTTTACTTCACTGCTTGTAAACTCCTGAAATTCCTTTCTGCAAGGGAGACAAGACCCCCATAACCCTGGATCCTGGGTAGCAGAGGCAGATGGGGAGAAAGTGACCGTCTTCCTCCTCCCCTGCGGGGCCTCTGACTTCAGCAACTCCTCCATCTAGCCTGAGTCACTAGACTGATAACTCAAGTAGGGGGTGAAGGGGGTGGTGGTATACCCATTCAATGCTGGTGGTGGTATACCCATTCATACCTGCAGAAAAGGTATGATTAGAGCACAGCTTGATGGCTGCCTCATAGGATTGTCAGGATGCTAGTGAAAGAGGAGGCCTCAGTTTACCCTTGTCAACTGCTGTGAGCAGTCCTGCTTTGGGCTGACCCATTCTACATTTTTTTTTTATTCCCTGATAATTCCTGGACTTTTCTGATAAACACAGAGTTAACAATTGTTCATCATAAAATTCTGCCCCAGAGCTTAGGTTCACAGGGAGACTGAGATAATGGACAATGCCTGAGGGAGCTGACCAGAAAGACTCCAACCAGCCTGACCACCCTGGAGATTCCCTGCATTCTTCGTAACACAAAGATCCGCTTTTCCTATAAAAAAAAAATCTTACCCAAAGAGCCATAGTTAACTTAGTCATATCCGTACTTCCTCCCCACTGGGGAAGCAGCTGTTCTTCTCTCTTCTAATTTCCAATAGACTTTCCTACTTTCCAACTCTGAGTCTGAGCATCTTTATTTTTCATTATTTTCAAGAGGGAAACTATTGAAGAGCCTGGGAATCGCGAATGGACATAGAGAAACGCCTCCATCGCTTCTGCTTTGCCTACATCATTAGTGTCCATATTGTGTAGGTGCTTGAGCAGAGTTGACCGGTCCTGACCCACACTAGACCATTCCCTGGGAAATCACAGTGGATTAAGAGAGAGGTAGAAGTGCTGTCTTCCAAAGGGGTGCTCCCTCACTCCCCCACGTCACCAAGCCACCCACCACACAGTCACTACACCAAGTGCGGACTCAGATTGATAATAACGCATCTCAAGGGTAGGGGTGGAGGACATCCCCAGATGGGGAGAAGCCGTTGGCTTGTCTTGGCAAATCTGATTTTATAGATTTTCTCCCAACCTTCCCCCAAGTGGCCTTCTACTTAGATGATAATTCCTTGCTACACTGTAGTCCCGGGAAAGAGCTGGAAATGGTTGAAGTCCATTTACTACTGCCCTACTGTCACAACCTTTTTCCTGCTGGAACTTCCCTGGGGGAGAAGTGAATATGATGTAGGCAGGCAGGCAGACAGGGAAGGCCCCCTTCCAAGGCAACGGCAGTAAATTTCCTGGGAAGTCATAGCCCTGACCTCATGGAGAACTGGTGCCAGTCAATAGCAGACCCCTGAGGAGGCTGGGCTCCCCTCTGACAGACACTCCATCAGGAACAAAAGGCCAGGAAAAGAATTTCAAAGACCATCACTCCTCCCAACCCCCCTTAGTAATCACCTTAGCAATGGGCTTTTACCTATATAGAAGCCTCACATGGGGGTAAATTGGAGAAACCCTTTAAAGGCTACCTTGAACAAAGAACGTGCATCCACATGCTTCCCAGACCATGTGCGGCTTGTGCCCACATGGCCAGGCACACGCGGTGCCTGAGCGCAAGTGTTTCCCACATCTCCCCTCTTGAGATGTGTGCTTTCATGCTTTCGTGTCTAATGCTGGTGTGTGTAGGGACTCTCTCTGCACTTGGAGAAGCCCAGGTTCTCTCTTGAGCACGGTTCTCTCTCTTCACTCTATCCTACTTTCTCTCCCTCCTTCCCTTCAAAACCTCCAATAAAAACTGAGTAATTTCACTGCTTGTCTACTCCTGAAATTCCTCTCTGCGAGGTGAGACGACAAGAATCCAGTAACCCTGGGTCCCGGGTGGCAGAGGCGAATCGGGAGGAAGTGAGCGTCTTTCTCCTCCCCACTTCACCTGAGTCATTTGTGGAGCCCACTGACATCAGTTTCCCGCCTTCTCAGGTCTCAGTTCCTGTGTCTACAAAGTGGGTAAAGCTGTAAGTCCCCCCCTTCCCACCCCTCTTCCCCATGTTAGAGCTAGTGGCAGAGTCGCTTCTTCAAATCCCTTTTTGGTTTTTCATTTCATTTCATTTCATCATCCTGTTATGCGTCGATTGCCTCGAGCAGGCCCCAGTAACGTCTTCTTCGTCCTAGCCCTGAGATTTTTTTTTTTTTAAAGTGCCATATTCAAGGCTCTTTCAGGGTTAGGAGAATGAGACCCATCATTGTTACTGGTATTTGGCATATTTGGTACGCCACGGGGAGTTTGCCAGACTCTGCCCTGGTTTTACTACTTCCCAAAGCTGAAGCGATAGCACAGTGGGTAGGGCATTTGCCTTGCACACAGCCAACCCGGCAGAGCCAAGTTTGATTCCTCTGCCCCTCTCAGAGAGCCCTGCAAGTTACTGAGAGTATCTCGCCCACTTGGCAAAGCCCAGCAAGCTATCCGTGACATATTTGATATGCCAGTCACAGTAACAACAAGTCTCACAATGTTCCTGGACCCGCTGGAGCAAATCAATGAACAACAGGACAGTGCTACAGTACTACAGTGCTATAACTTCCCAAAGATCATTGTCAGGATGCTACCCATTCCCCGCTCTTATCTCAGACTTGAAGATTCTCATTTGTTTTGTTTTGGGGGTCACACCCAGTGCTGCTCAGGGGTTTATTTATTTATTTACTTATTTTGTTTTGCTTCTGCAGTCCAAGATCACTCCTGGTGGAGCTGGGGAACACACAGGGTGCCCAGGTTCAAACCCGGCATCCGTCTTTGTAGACTTTCATCAATTCTAGATTCCCCAAGCACCCCTGGGTGGCCTGGATAGAGAGGAAAGCGGAGACTGTCTTTACTAGGCTTCCCTGCTAGTCTCCCCACTTCTTCTAAGTCACCTTCAACAGAGGAAGTTTTCTCAAGGGTACCTTCTTCTCCCTACACTGCACACGCATCACCTACCACACTATGACCATTTCTGCCCTGCTCTTGTCCTTTAATATACTAAGATTTTGAGACTTATTTATTGTGTGTTATGGGCTAGAGCGATAGCACAGCGGTAGGGCATTTGCCTTACAAGCGGCCAACATGGCTGACCCGAATTCAATTCCTCCGCCCCTCTCAGAGAGCCCGACCAGCTACTGAGAGTATCTCGCTCGCATGGCAGAGCCTGGCAAGCTCCCCGTGACGTATTTGATATGCCAAACACAGTAACAACAAGTCTCATGATGGAGATATTACTGGGCCCGCTCGAGCAAATCGATAAACAACGGGAGGACCGTGACCATGATTTATTGTGTTGACTGTCATCAACTGGGCCCACACTATCACGTGACAGGGACAAATGGAGACATTACTGGTGCCTGCTCAAGCAAATCGATAAACAACGGGAGGACAAGTGATCAAGTGACAAGTGACAAGTCATCAACTTAAGATATGTGCATCTTTTAAGAAAATCTACATAAATGATTTAATTTTCATGTAGATCTATACAGTACAGCATAAAATTAGTGTTTTTTTAAAATTTTTTTTAGCATGGAAGTGAAAGGGGAAGACTCAGTTTCCCCTTGTCAGCTACTGCGAGCAGCTCTATTTTAGTTGTCTCCACCCTATAGTTTTAACTTTCTTGCAAATTCCTTGACTTTTTTTTCTGAGAATGGAGAGTAAAAATTTTCCATGATCATAGATTTTGCTTCAGACTTTGGATCGCAAGAAACTAAGAGGTAACGAGTAACACCTAGGCAAAGGGACAAATGGATAGCCTAAAAGCCTTTAAGCTAAGCAGACTGTTCTGTAAAATTGCATTTGCTACAAAAATTTTGTCACTTGAAAAGTATTACAAGCGCAAAGTCTTCAAATTAAAAAAAAAAAAAACCTCATCAAAAAAATAACCTGCACTTAACTTAGCCTTATACTAATTTCTTCCTTAACTGGAGAATTTCAATTTCTTTCATTTTTTCAATAAACCTTCCCATCTTTCTGACTCTGAGCATCTTTGTTCTTTAGTATTTTTATTCTTGAAAATACTGAAAAACCTGGAACATGTGATCAGTCAGAGAGACCCAGTGCACCGTGCTTGCATCAGGGGGATAGCACTATAAAAAACGTCCATGAAACTGGGCAAAGGAAACACAACAATCAATGAGAAAAATCAGCACTGCCCTGTTAGGTTCACACATTTTCTTCCTAAACATTATAATCCCAGAATAATTATTTATAAATGTGTAAGAAAAAATTAAAATATAACTAGTGTTGGTTTAGCATATTGCAGTTTTGTTTTATTCCTTTGGGGAAGTTGAGCCACACGAGGGCTGCTGAGTGGAGGTAATGACCCCCTCAGCAATACTTCGAGTACCAGGATTCAAATCCGTGTCTGCCACGTGCAGTACTACTGCCTTAACGTTTGTCCTATCTTCCTAATATTGGCATATTATCATTTATAAGTCACCATGTTAGAGCACTTAGTTGTCTTTTTAAAAAAAGAGACCGATGCAAATGCCAAGTTATTTTTATATCGTTTCTGCTCACTTCTCATTATACACAGGGCAAAGTCTGGCAAACTCCCCGTGGCGTACCCAATATGCCAAATACCAGTAACAATGATGGGTCTCATTCTCCTAAAGAGCCTTGAATATAATCTCAGGGCTAGGATGAAAGAGACGTTACTGGGGCCTGCTCCAGGCAATCGACGAATAACAGGATCGAGGCAATCTCATTATACAATTACATTTCAGTACAAGATTTTTTTTTCTAAGACTTGGCAACTTAGCATGACCCTTTCTAAGTTGGGATCTTGTCACACTTCATCCTTTGTGTACTCAAGGTCATCAGGAGTCTCAGGGTATTATTTTACAGTGGACTCTCATAGCCTGTGCTTCTAACCCTGTTATATCTTCATCTTCCTTCACAATCACAATCACAACCATCCTGTTATTAGTCGATTGCCTCGAGCAGGCCCCAGTAACGTCTCCTTTGTCCTAGCCCTGAGATTTTTTTTTAAAAAGGGCCATATTCAAGGCTCTTTCAAAGTTAGGAGAATGAGACCCTTCATTGTTATTGGTATTTGGCATATTGGGTACTTATCATCTTATCATCTTCCTCATCATGACTATATTCACATTTGGGGATGGATGCACAAACATTTTCAGTCATCAAATCCCTTTCAAATCCATTTCTGCTCCATCTGAATACCACTTGAACACTGCTTTTCACGTTTTTGCCACATTCTCACACTTGTGGGCCACCCCCTCTTTCAATGATCCAATTTTTAAAGAAAGATCCAATGACTTTGTCACCGGGAGACAAAGAGGCAACAAAAGAACGCATTCTGTTGTCTCTGTGTGAACGGAATAACAAGCAAACGTGTAGGAAATAATCACTAACAGATCTTCACAAATGGGATGTAATCAGTGACTGGTCATGATGTGCATCTGCTTTTCACATAATGGTTTGTGGACTGAAGAGTTCGCAGTGCAGTTTGCACTTCATGCAACTGCTAGGATGCTTCGGTAACTGAAATTTAGTACCTGTGGAGACCGGTGTTAATTCAGTCAACTGCATTACATGAAATCCATGCATATTAAAAGGACTGCCTGTCTATTTTTATATATCAATGTGCATGTGAGATTTCTTTAAATATAAAAAAATTCAAAAAATAATTTAAGACAGGTGGTCCCCAAAATTAGTTCTGATGTTTAAGATTCCTTATCCAGTCCTGAAAATTGCTATAACAGGTGCAATGAGACAGGAGTCTGGAACTTGAAGCATGTGACAGGATCCACCTTGCCCAGCCAACTGCTTCTGGGCCACAATTGACGACAAATAAAGATGTTCCGTGTATCTTCAGGCAAGGTAGCTTTTGCCTGTAAATAAATACATGCCAATGAGACTTAATCTTGAAAATTCTATTTCAGTTAACTAAATTTATTTATACAAAATGGTATTAATGATTACCAGTGTGCACAATATTGTTAAAATGATATAAAATATTAAGGCTGGAATGATCGTACTGAGGATAGAGCACTTACTTTGCACCAATCACCCCAGGGTCAATCACCGGCTCCTCATCTGGTCTCCTGAGCACACCAGGAGTGAACCCTGAGTGCAGAGGCAGTTGTAAGTCCTAAGCTCTGCTAAAATAAAAATAAATAAATAAAATATCACCGTGCAGCACTCTATGTTCTTGGAACAAATACACATACTAATGGCAACCTCAGAACACTTTCAAAGTTCTCACTAGTTATCAGAGCAACAATAATCAGAGAATATTGAGAGGTAAGCTTGAAGATGCTGCCAACTCAGAGGTTAGTGGGCATCGCTTATGAAAGCAGATTTTTTCAGTAGCATTAAAAAGCGCTGCTTCTCAGTCATTGTCATGTCATTCCTGTCCTTTCCCCTTTTGATATAGCTAAAGCATTTCTGTTACACAGAGTGATTATCTGTTAGTGGAGCATCCTGGATATGTGATGATGAAAAGATTATCTTTGTCAGAGAGTAGGCGCCAGAATATCTCGGAAATCTATGTCTGAGTGCCAGAGGAACTAAAATGTTAGAAATGGGACCGAGACTAATATTCTTCTGAGGCATCAGTGTAAAAGAGAGAGCATGTAGAACAGTGGTACTCGAAGCTCAGTTCTTACACATTCTGAGGCTAGAGATATTAAATAAATAGAGAATCTGAGGCCAATAACCATAGTTTAATTTGAGAAATCAAATGGTAAATGAATAATGTGCTTTGTAATTAGTACATTCAAAATGGCAAATGGAAAACAGAGAGTGAGAGTGAGAAAGAGAGAGACAGAAAGGAGAAAAGCGCCACCTTGGAGGTTGGGGAGGGCTGGTGGCAGTAGGAGGGACACCAGGAACACTGGTGGTGGGAAATGTAGAGATGAGTGTTGGAACACTGTATGACTGAACCCAATCGTGAGCAACTTTGTGACTGTCTCCCACAGTTATTCAATTTTTCAAAAAATGGCAGATGGGGTTATAGCATTGGTAACACCCAAACCCAGGATTCAGAGGCAGCTCTCAGTAAGCTTAATTTTGAGAACTCAGAAACTACTTTGGGGGGGGGGTGGGGAGGAAGAACAGCAAAGATACCCCAAAGCCAGGAACGAAAGTGGGTCGTGGTTAAGAACATTGGAACATCCTTCCAATAGGCGAGGTTTGGTCTTAAACCTGAAGAGAAATCCACCGAAGAGAATAGACTCAATCTGGAGTGGGAATTCTGAGACAAAGGCAAGAGCTCTATGTTGCTGTAGTGACAAATTATGAGGCTTCACCCACTTGTGTTGAAAATTAAACTCTGATAGATTGAGGAAGAAATTGCACTCTGATGGATTGGATTGGGAACAACCATCCTTAGCATGAGATACCTGAGTGGTAGCACATGGAGAACATATTGGCCAAAACCGTTCATGGCCTGGACCTGCAGGAGAGCTTCATTCTCAAGGTCAGAGGGTTAGAAGCATCAGACAAGCTTTTACAATGAATCTTACTTAGGGATTTCATTCTTCAAAATTCTTCCTTCTGCCTTTCTTTGCCAGTGCAACATTACAAATACCTTAGCTCCGTGTGAAGAACTTGAGAAGCGACTGTCCCGGAGTGAGTCGAAAGCTTTTCACAAGGAATGCTAATATTACAGAAGCAGCATCCCTTGTGTGGAAGATATTCTTATTTTCTTTCCTCTCCTGACTTAGAATAACAGGGTGCCCGTGCCCTCTGTGTGTTTAATTATTTATGTGAGGGTTATTAGTGTGTGGTTAGTGAATCCTTATACATGCCAGCAACCTGCAGTGAAACTATGTTAGACAGTGTTCTTGCTAAATTATTAAGATATATAATGAATAATGAAGGACATTTTAGTGGAAACTTATCTGAAAAAAAAAATAGATGTTCCTGTTAGGGAAAGAAAAGCGAGAGACATGGGTAATGGGCCATTCCATTCCTAGTAAAAAAAATAAATAATCTTATATAGATGTATACACACACACACACATACACACACACACATAGCGATAGCATGGCGGTAGCACAGCGGGTAGGGCATTTGCCTTGCACTCGGCTGACCCAGACGACCCAGGTTCGATTCCTTCACCCCTCTCAGAAAGCCCGGCAAACTGCTGAGAGTATTTCACCCTCAAAGCAGAGCCTGGCAAGCTCCCCATGGCATATTCAATATGTCAAAAACAGTAACAATAACGGGTCTCATTCCCCTGACCCTGAAAGAGCCTCCAATATGGCAGCATTGGGAAGGACAAGTGGGGAGAGGTTGCTAAAATCTCAAGTGGGGACAAATGGAGACGTTACTTGTGCCTGCTCAAGTAAATAGATGAACAATGGGTGACAGTGATACAGTGATTACATATATATATATATATATTAGTGGATGGTAGTATTCACAGACTCTTTAGATCAGTGATTGGTGTCAATTCATTCTAAAATCATCACAACACTATTTTTGACCAATCTATTAACCGTACTTTTTATAGTCTCAATACATTTTTCTTTCCAGAGTAGGAAATATAGTCATAGTTAGACTCTGAAGGGAGCAGTAAAAATAACGATATAGAAAAAGTATTGACAGAAAAGGGAAAATTTTGGTAGATGTGGATTTGAGAAAAAGGCAATTCAGATATGAATACTCAGTGTAGAGAATAACTTTTAAAATAAAGGAAATTTGGGGTTTTAACAGTGGGTTGTTTCCAGGTGCTCAGTGTAGTAAGTCTCAAGTCTCCAGACTCTGTGCAGAATTCAAAATCTTCACATAGAAATCAGGTGGTGGAAACGCTAAAAATATTATTTGCTTGTAATATTTTAAAAAGTGTTTAGATTTGCTGCTTTTCTCAAGTCCAATGCATTAACCACCAAGCCATCATTCCCATTGTGTTTTCTTTATCAAAATTGCTCACTTAAAAGTTTTCGAATGGAAATAGCAAATAAGGATTTTAGAGAAACTTTATTTGCTGGTCTCTTGTTATCTTCTGTTTTCTTTCTGAATTAGACATGACAATTAATATTGCTGGCATTAATTCACTGTTCAGTGATAAGGGTTTACCTATATTTTTAACAGATAATATTTATTAAAGGGTATAAATTGATATTTTCATTTTGAAAAATCTTTCCATATGGATTCAAACCACTTATTACACCTTTCATAGAGTCTAGTAATGAGAAAATAATGAACACTTGCTCCCAGCACTTTGTACCCTCTATGCTAAAGAAGAAATTTTTAAGTTTGCTCCAACCCAGGGATGAGTTTCTCTGTCAACTTCCTGGACAGGAAATCATGTAGAGACCAATCATTTTCTCCATGGGAGCCAGAACTTTCTCATTCACACAGAGCTCTTCTCAGCTCTTTCCTAAAATTTATTCATCTTGACAAGATATCATAGCACTGTGACTTTACAGAGAAACTGTCTGAAATAATTAGCCTTCCTTTGGAGAAACCCTCTTGGGAACTTTCCACAGTATGTACCTACACTTTAGATTACTTCCCCGTTGTTCTTTGCTTTTGTTTGTTTGTTTGTTTATTTGTTAGGTTGATTTGGGTTTTTTTTTGGGGGGAGGAGGAGGAGGGATTCTGGCTACATCTTACTATGCTCAGGACTTACTCCTGGCTCTGTGCTCAGGGATCATTCCTGAAGGGGCTCCAGGGACCAATTGTGGAGCCAGGGATTGAATCTGGGTCACCACATGCAAAGCAAGATCCCTACCCACGATACTATCATTCCAACCCAAGCATTTTATTATTTTAATGATAGTTCTATTGTGCCCATTGGTGCCCGTCAATGCCATTTTGGTATAAAGTAACTTTTGTAAGTAAACAGGATTTTGAAGATTAGGTCCCATTGGCTGTGCTATCACTCTGGTTCATCCTTTGCCTCTTCTCAAACCATAACTTCATTCATTCTTAAGATGTTGTTAGAGTCACAGCTCATGTGATGATGGTTTCTGACCACATGGCTTGTATTTAGATTTTTGCTGACTGAAGTAATCACTCGATTAAGAAGAAAATTTGATTACAAAACAGAACACAGTGAAATCGCAATTGAAGATTACTCTGAGAATGAGTTTGGTTTCCCAAGGATTGACTCAAATTAGAGAAGTTTCATTAAAAAAATGCAACTTAATATATTCATTAACCTGAGAACTCAATCAACAAACACTCATTTTTTTAATTCTAGAAACTTATATTTCTTTGTATTTTGTTTGCTACACTCACATTATTTAATCTCCTTAAAAAAATAATGTTCTACCCAGACATAGAAATGATCTTTTTCTGATCATGTTCAAAGTTCAAATCCAAACAATATCTCCTGTTAGCTGAGTAACCATGTTAAAAATATGACACAATGCCTCTCTCTTAGGTTTCTGATCGGTAAAAATATTAAAGTATTTTTAAATATTAAAGTATTTTTACTTTAAAAATTGAGAGGTGCTTCTAAAACATTCATCAAAACCCCCTATCTCTATATAAGCACCCCAGCATACATCAAGTGACAGACCGATATAAATCTTTGGTCAGGGTATTTGCTTAATTGTTTATCGTCAATGAGTGATAAAGTGAGAGCATTATGCTTTTGTGATCTTATATCCTGGAACTTACTCTTCGAAGCTTTTGAAGTTCAACTCCAATTAAGAAAATCTTTGTGTGCTGACATCTACGTGATCACCAAGTTGAGAGATTTTAAGGTATCTGAATCACGACTTGAAGGTAGTCAGAACAATCTCACCACAGGTCCTGTAAGCTCAAGCAAGCCATTGCGTTGCTTTAGAGGCAGTGAAATGATTAGGATCACGAGTTCTAGATTCAATTTACCACAGTCAACTTCGAAAGCTCAATCTACATATTGCAGATGGATATATATTTTTATGAGGATACAAGAAATTCTCAATGAATATATATGGAAGTTTAGCCTCTCCTGGGAATATTTTGAATTGATTTCCAAATAGGATAAAATAACATATTTTTTTTAAATAACTACTCTTTACTTTGTCTGCATCTGCCTAACAATGTCCAAGGGTATGAAACTGACTATCATCTTTCTGATGTATTCTTAGTTATTATTTATAGAATTACAGAGACTAAGAGCTATTTGAATTTGATTGAATTTTTCCCTTACTGTCAAAGTTGTTTCTAGTTAATCTTTTTCTGTTTCACATACAGAGCACAACATGAGTAAATTCATGAATTAATGAACATATATATATATATGTTTTTTGGCTATGAGATATCATTTTTAGGTACATATGGACATATCTGGTAATGGCATGTGTGTTCTTAAACTTGTGACTCTATAGATGCTTTTATATTGTTATATTTTATAATCTATGATTGGATGGGCTGGAGCCATAGCACAGTGGGCGGGGTGTTTGCCTTGCATGAGGCTGACCCAGGTTCGATTCCTCTA
Source organism: Sorex fumeus (assembly GCF_029834395.1). NCBI lineage: Eukaryota > Metazoa > Chordata > Mammalia > Eulipotyphla > Soricidae > Sorex > Sorex fumeus. The sequence continues at coordinate 2,940,179 of NW_026606063.1, forward strand.
TCCCTCTCAGAGAGCCTGGCATGCTAGCAAGTATCCCGCCTGCACAGCAGAGCCTGGCAAGCTCCCCATGGCGTATTCGATATGCCAAAAACAGTAACAAGTCTCACAATGGAGACATTACTGGTGCCCGCTTGAGCAAATCGATGAACAATCGGAGAACTGCTACAGTGCTATGATTGGATACCAAGTGATATTGCAGTTTTATGACTCATGTTTTATATGCAGTTTTCTCAAAACATTGAGAACATATTTTATGTCGTACACATAAACCGTAATTCGTGTATCAAATATCTGCTGAAAAAATTAACTTTTCTACTTTCAGTTGTAAATTATTTTCATTCACCAAGTTGGATTTTGAAATCATTTTATGTATGCTTCTATTTTTCAAGTCATAGTACATTCTTAGTGCTTTGTCAATTTATCTGTCAGCTTACACTCACGTAGCAGCAGGATTCTAATCAATGCTATTTCCTTTAGCACAGTTTGGCTGCTCCTAAGTTAAATGTGCTCATCTATTAAACTCAGTTAGCTATTCCACATCTGTTTGTTTAGGTAATGTATTGTTGATAAGTAAGTAAAAAAAATGAAGTCATGGTTTACGTTTTCAAGTTTGAATGTAGGTATCCAGAAGTCTTTATCCTCTGACTAAAATGAGTCAGTGTCTCCTGATCTGACAAAAGAGAAACGGTTCCGTCTAAAATCTAGTTTGCTTTTTTTATTGTATTTTTTATTGAATCACCGTGAGCTACAGTTACAAAGCTTTCATGTTTGAATTTCAGTCATACAACGATTGGACACCCATCTCTCCACCAGTGCACATTTTCTACCACCATTGTCCCCAGTGTCCGTCCCCGACCCCCAGCCCATCCCATCCTTCTCCCTGACTCTATGGCAGACAGTTTCCCTCTTTCTCTCTACTTTTGGGAATTATGGTTTGCAATACAGATACTGAGAGGCCATCGTGTTTGGTCCTTTGTCTGCCTTCCGCACACATCTCCCATCCCCAGCGATCCCTCCAACCATCATTGACTTAGTGATCCCTTCTCTATTCCAGCTGTCCTCCTCCCCAGCTCATAAGGCAGGCTTCAAACTGTGGAAATCTAGTTTGCTCTTGATTCATTCTATTGTCCCCAACATCAGACAGACTAGCACATGGTTGTGGGGGAAATGCCCACATTCAAACCACCATCGTAGTCTTTATCCTCTGACTAAAATGAGTCAAGGTCTTCTGATCTGACAAAAGAGAAACCGTATTGTCTAAAATCTAGTTTGCTCCTTTTTATTGTATTTTTTTCTTCAATCACCGTGAGCTACAGTTACAAAGCTTTCATGTTTGAATTTCAGTCATACAACGATTGAACACCCATCTCTCCACCAGTGCATTTTCCACCTCCATTGTCCCCAGTATCTGTCCCTGCCCCCCAGCCCAGCCCATTCCTCTCCCTGACTCTATGGCAGACAGTTTCCCTCTTTCTCTCTACTTTTGGGAATTACGGTTTGCAATACAGATACTGAGAGGCCATCGTGTTTGGTCCTTTGTCTGCTTTCCACACACATCTCCCATCCCCAGCGATCCCTCCAACCATCATTGGCTTAGTGATCCCTTCTCTATTCCAGCTGTCCTCCTCCCCAGCTCATAAGGCAGGCTTCCAACCGTGGAAATCTAGTTTGCTCTTGATTCATTCTATTGTCCCCAACATCAGACAGACTAGCACATGGTTGTGGGAGAAATGCCCACATTCAAACCACCATCGTCTATCCTAAATCATATCATTTTCTCGCTTTCTCTCTGCTGGTTTTATTTACTAAGTTTCAGCTTGGTAGTTTAACATGCAACCAAGAACATCAGAATTACGTTGGTGCAGAACAGTGGTTGAAACGAAACTGAAGAGCCGAATTTATTGTTTTAAAATGCCTGAGATTGGCTGAAATCCTAAAAGCAATTCTGAAGTTTCCCCCTTTTTAATGACATTCATTCCAGCTGCTTTCATGATTTCTCATACAGTAGAGAAGCAGTTATCTCTTCTCTAATTTAATTTCCTTCAAGAAGTGTTTTCCCCACCATTTCACCTTTGCATTGCTTGCCTTATAGTGATGCAGTAGTCTATTCCCAAGACCTTTGCAGACATTTTTTTTAATTCCTTCAAAAATTGAATTGAATTCAGTCTTCTGTTCAAACATAGTGTTGACCAAACTGAGTTATTTAAGCACAAGAAAGTATAGGTTTCTCATGATTTCAATTCAAGTTTTGTATGTTATGATATGTTTGTCAAAGATGAAAGTCTAGATCTTCTTTTTCTTTTAAGGCCAGTGGGCCACTCGAGAGATGGTTCAGGGATTAAGGCACATGCTTGCATGTAGCTGAACTCAGTTTGCTCTTGTCACTGAATGGCCCCCAGGTATTGCTAGAGGTGGCTTTGGAGGTCTCTGAGCATTCAATGCATGGCAATGGGGGCTTCCAAGGATCTGATGGAGGGTGGGGGGTATCCAGGTAATCCCTGTCCCCAATATTCTGAGCAGTACTGCATCATCAATCCCTCACTTTGTTCCTCTGGCTCAGTTGACTGAGAATGGACAGAAGAGGTCCCTGGGACTCGAGCTCTGCTTAGGGATTCCTTCCCCCAAATAAAAATAACGTAAAACGTAAAACAAATAATTCTTTTGCTGCTGTTACATTGCACAATGCATAAAACAAAATTGATAACCGCACTTACCCTAATCCCTACAATCTTAAAGGATCATCTTGCAACAAATCATCCTTTGAATCAGCTACGTAAGAAACTTAACAGATACTTTTGTTTTCATTTTAAACTTATATCAAATGTTTTCTCAATGTTGTTATTGGAATTATTTAAATCACTTAATCACTTAATCACTTAACTTCCCGTTAGTCGTCGATTTGCTCGAGTGGGCGCCAGTAACGTCTCCATTTGTCCCTGTCGCGTGCTAGTGTAGCCCAATGGCATCTGTTCGCTCCGGGAACATGAAGGGCCTCAAACCGATCGTTCATGATCTTCAGGAAGAAGTCTGACCATCTGGTAGGTGGGCGACCACGCGGTCTCTTGACATCCCGTGGAATCCAATCAGTAACAGCTCTAGTCCAATGGTCGTCTTTAAATCTCATTACGTGACCAGCCCATCTGATTTTCAACACCTTGGCAAATGAGACAGCGTCCCTGATCCTTGATCGTCGACGGATGTCAGAACTCCGGATTCTTTCTCTCAATTGAGTGAAACGTGATATTATTTAAATAGTGATATTATTTAAATAGTGGAATTATTTAAATAGTCTATTAAACTAGGATTGCAGCGATAGTACAGCGGGTAGGGTGTTTGCCTTGCACACGGCCAACCTGGGATTGATTTCTCTGTCCCTCTCAGAGACGTTACTGGTGCCCGCTCAAGCAAATTGATGAACAATGGGAGGACAGTGCTACAGTGCTATTAAACTAGGTAAATTTTGTAGGTTATCTGTTATAGAAAAAAAAGTTTTTGTCTCTATGTGATCTAAAACTATGAGGTTGCCAGAAAAATTACTTAATAATTTAATCTACTTCAGATTTAGATGGGATTTAGTTGTAACATTCCTCTCAAGTTTAGATTTTCTATCAATTTTTTTTCAGATTAGGATTAGTGGCAAATAAGATTTTGATCTGTATTCTTTAGAATTCCTCTAGAATCTGGATAGATTAACATATATCCATATATGTGATGTAACTTTGGAGAAAAACTTTTCCAAAAATGAGGAAAAGGAATAGTCATAATTAATACATGATAAAAATTTTATCAACAATGTCATAGAGTATCATTTGAGGAATACAATTAAAATTTTTAAAATTTTAATTTTTAAAATATATAAATTATGTTCAACAGTTATCTAAAAACTATATTTCATAAAATGAAATTTGGTTACCTTTAATCTGCTACTTTGTGTTAGAAACACAAAGAAAACCAACAATAGTCTCTCCAGAGCTCTGCAAAAACAAATTATTGCTTCACATATAAATATTAACCAATTTCATATATCAATTTTTATTTTACTTAAATTCTACATAGTTTTTCAGTTTACTTGTAATATACACATACTTTAAACATGCAAAACACTTAAAATATAATAAAAAATAAAAAGCATGATGATACTCATATAAAATCAACAAATTGATATGTTTAATTTTAACCTCATTCAGGGCATATTATACTTAATCCAATTTACTTATATCATAAATATAATTCAACTTAGTAATATTTATTTAAATACAGTAAAAGTGATTATCGTCAGTTAGAAAAAGATTGTTTTATTGGCTATGTAAAAGTATGGGGCTGGGCATTAATTACTATTGTATTATTTCCTTCATGATCATTTAATATACTTGCTCTCCTGACACTAACTTGATATTTGCAGAAACTTTTTACTTTCATATATTCCAGGTATTTTGGTAGAAAAATTCCCCATAGTAGGAATTGTCACCTCAGTGGATGGGACAAATCCTTGCATCCTGCTGCCCACAATTATTTTGAACTTAAAGTATAGGTCTATAGTGTATATCTCAGAAAATTCTACTGTTTATTGTCATGAGAAATCTTACAGTCAGCTTGCCTCAGTACTGCAACATTTTGCATTATAATTTGACTATTTATTATGCATATTCCTTAGTCAGAAGGAAATCTTGAGGATTGCAATTTAGAAAATCAGAATCGTTCTAATAACTTAGTTGTCATGGAGACAGGGAGTAAAAATTGGAGGCGAAGAATAAAATTTGATGTCCTTAAGTGAACAATCGAACTCGGGTCGGCCATGTTGGCTGTGTGCAAGGCAAACGCCCTACCGCTGTGCTATATACTTAGACCAGTCTCTTGGACATGAGTTTACTCCTCCCTTAGCTCTGCCTAATTTCCCTTTTCCCTTTCTATGGTTGAGCCGTCCTCCACAAAGGTCAAATTTCCTCAACATTCAATATTATACCTTTGGTATTTTGTCTAACTTTCAACACTAGGTAGACACAAGATAAATAAGAACTGAGTTAAATCAAGTCAAGGCAAATTGGTCTTCACATAAGTATTTGGGCATTACGGTTTGCCTCTAGGTTTTAAAACTGAATTTTATTGCAGCACTCTACAGTAGCCAGAATCTGGAAAAGCCCTGAGTGCCCGAGAACAGATGACTGATTAAAGAAACTTTGGTACATTTACACAATGGAGTACTATGTAGCTGTTAGAAAAGATGAAGTCACAAAATTTACATACGAGTGGTTCTACATGGAAAGTATCATGTTAAGCGAAATGACTCAGAAAGAAAGGGATAGACATAGAAAGATTGCATTCATCTGGGGAACATAAAGTAACAAAATAGGAGACTAACTCCCAAGAATGGCCGAGATTAGTACCAGGAATTTTACTCCATGGCTTGGAGGCCAGCCACACACGCTAGGGGAAAAGGGAGCTCAGATAAAGAAGGGAACACCAAATGAAGGTGTTGGGAGGATCCTCCCAGGATGGGAGAAGCATGCGGAAAGTAGACTATAGACTAAACACGATTGTCACCCATTTCCTCTTTTGCAAACCACAACACCTAAAAGGAGAGAGAGAACAACAGGGAATGCCCTGCCACAGAGGCAGGGTGGGATGAGGGGATGGGGGTGGAAGGGATACTGGGATCCGTGGTGGTGGGAAATGGGCACCGGTGGAGGGATGGGTATTTGATCATTGTATAATTGAAACCCAAGCACAAAAATGTGTAAGTCTGCAACTGTACCTCATGATGTCTCACTATTAAAAAAATTTTAATAAAAAACTAAATTTTACTTTTTCATAGTGTACGATTTATCATTGGATAGCACACCATAAAACCTCATTTCTATAACCTCACACCTTGATATATAATGGCATAAAGCACAATCACAGAGTCTAGTTACCATCACTCTATCAAACCACCACTCAACCCATTCCTCCCCCTTCTGTCTTTTCTCTCTAATCACCACCATAAATTTTACAAATCTAAGAAATTCTTCCTGTGTTTTTCTCAGTATGTTTGCTTCAGTTATAGAATTGCATTTTTAAGCGATCAAAATAATGCTAGGATATTAACGCAATCTGCACAAATGTACTTTGCAATAACCAGAGGGCATTTGTAAAACCAATAATGATCATAACTCCAAATAAAACTATTGCTTCTTACCAGAAGGAGCAATATTTGATAGAATCATGGGTATTTATGAGTTTTTAAATGCAGGAGAAAAAATAAAGATGCTCAGAGCATCTCTTAGAAAATTGGGAATTGGATTTTTATCCTTACTCTTTATCTCTTTTCTTGAAGAAGCTGGTAGCATTTTCTATCCTGAAAAAGTTCTTCCCAATGTGTAATTTTAACTGCATTCTCTTAAGAGCTAAGTGATGTCTTGAAATATTTGAATAAATGCCTTCTGACAATATATAACTCAGCATGATTTTCCAATAAATAACTTAATTTTAAATATCTAGCTATTTAAAGGATCCTGAAACTATTTCTAAAGAATATTATTGTTCCTCTGGTGGTTACAGTTCATTATTTAGAGCACATGGCGATAAGCAATAAGGAATCTTCTTACTTTTCTAAGCAAAATAAAATAGAATTTTCTTGAAAGTATGTCTAAACTCAACAAACAGCGAATTACTCCATCACATTCACTGGATTCAATAGTAGATGCAAAATTAAGTACTTGCTAGTTATATAATTACATTAGATCATTATAATGTAGCTGAATGACAGTGGCTTACCCTTCAATATGGTTTAATTTTGCACTGAAGTCATTTAGAAGGGCCAAATGTTTCCTGCCAATACGTATCACCTACCTAGATAGTGTGCTTTTGTCTCCGGAAATGATAGAATTGAATAGTGAATATATTAAATATTCTAACAAATTTGTTTGAAATTTAGAATTTCTATCTTGAGGGAGCTCCCACATAGCATCTCAGTTGAAAGACATTCCTAAGGTTTTATTTCTATAGCAGATATTTAGGTTTTTTTTTTTTTATTAGTGAAACGCCATGAGGTACAGTTATATATTTACAAGTTTTTGTGCTTGGGTTTTAGTTATACAATGTTCAAGTACCCATCCCTCCACCAGCGCTCATCCTCCACCACAACGGGTCCCAGCATACATTCCACCCCCCCATCCCACCCATCCCACACTGTCTCTGTGTCAGGGCATTCCCTTTTGTCCTCTCTCTCTCCTTTTGGGTCCTGTGGTTTGCAAGAGAGACATTGAGTGGCAATCATGTTTGGTCTATAGTCTACTTTCAGCATGCTTCTCCCATCCTGGGAGGATCCTCCCAACACCCTTTATTTGGTGCTCCCTTCTCTATCTGAGCTCCCTTTTCCCCTAGCATGTGTGGCTGGCTTCCAAGCCATGGAGTAAAATTCCTGGTACTAATCTCGGCCATTCTTGGGAGTTAGTCTCCTATTTTGTTACTTTATGTTCCCCAGATGAATGCAATCTTCCTGTGTCTATCCCTCTCTTTCTGACTCATTTCACTTAGCATGATACTTTCCATGTAGTACCACTTGTATGTAAATTTCATAACTTCATCTTTTCTAACAGCTACATAGTACTCCATTGTGTAAATGTACCAAAGTTTCTTTAACCAGTCATCTGTTCTCGGGCACTCAGGTTTTATCCAGATTCTGGCTATTGTAAAGAGTGCTGCAATAAACAGACAATTGCAGATGTCACCTCGACTATACTTTTGTGCCTCTCTGGCACATATTCCCAGGAGTGGTATTGCTGGGACAAATGGGAGCTCAATTTCTAATTTTTTGAGAATTGTCCATACTGTTTTCCAAAATGGTTGGACCAGTCGGCATTCCCACCAGCAGTGAAGCAGATACTTAGTTTTTACCTGAAAATGGTGAGTTACTGTGTGGAAAGTGGGCGATGAAGAGTGTAAGTGCTTCGTGAGTCACTGTGAAGCTTCACTGGATCACGGTGAGCCAGTTACTAATGTCTTTGAAATACTGCACACTTATGCGCTAGTGGCCCTTTAGAAGATTCCCTGTGGTCTCATGTATACCTTCATGAGGATAGCATGATGTCCCTATGCACTCTGGGCATGTCTGTTCAATCTGTTTATGAATATATCATCTTCCCTAGATGGAGACTACCAGGTAAGACCGTGTCCTCAACGACTGGACAACACCATTTTTCAATAATTTATGTGATCAAAGCTTAAATGTAATCATAATGCTTTCAGTGAATTATCAGGCAATGATAAGGAACAACAATTTTTAAATAGTTCAGCCTGGAGCTCTGGAAATATCCAAAAACTTTTCATTTGCTGAAAGAAGTATGTTTGCCAAGCTTAAAAGAAGTTAGAACGGAAGCCAAGCATATGCGGTTTCAAACCATCTCTCTGGAGAGTGAACAGGAGGCAGGGTACTTTTCTTGCATGTAGCACTTCTCAGTTTGATTCCCGGTTCCCCATATGATTCCAGGAACAATGCCAGGAATGAGTTTTGAGCTCAGAGACAGGAGTCAACCCTGAGGACTGGAAGTATGCCCTCAAAACAAATGAAAAATAGTTCACTTTAGTTCTATGTCAGACTCTTTCGAGAGGAGAGTGTTATTTACTCTGCTCCATTGTGGTGTCTTCACATAATAGACAACCTTGGAGATATTGCTGATGTAATTGTTCTGAAAGATTCAATGTTTCATTGAAACATAAGAATCGCCTTTATCTTTATCTTAACACTAAATAAGATGTTTTTACCCGTGAATAAGTCCTAAAAGAATTCTTCAGAAAGGAGTAATATCTTTTATTGGATGAAAATGGCAAAATCACTTTATTCAATCGTAAATGAAATGAGCAAGGAAATTTTTATTATAGAGTATTCTGAGCCTTATTTTAACTCAATAGCACTCAATAGCTATACCAATAAATGTCCATCATGGTAATGGAGAAATAATACACTTGATTTGTATGCCACCAACCCCAGTTCAATACCTGGCCCTATGTATGTCCCCTCGTCTCCTCCAAAAGTGATCCCTAATGTACAGAATAGAGAGTAAGCCCCGAGTATGGCTACGTCTGATCCCTAAACAAAACCAAAAAAAAAAAAGAGAGAATAAAAAAGAAAGAAAAAAAAGTAACCAAAAACTTTCATCACTTCCTGAGTCTATCATGCCAATGCCAGGGAAAATTGCTTCTATATTATCCAAGCTATCAGACTTTAAACAGGAAAATTATCTGTTCTTTGAAGGTGAATTTGAGTTAGAGATACTAACCAAACAAGTTATTTGAAATTAATTCATACACAGCTATTTCATTTGTCCTTCTCACATTGCCTATAAGTCATAAGTAACAGACAATTTAAAGATAAGTTAGAAAAATAACTAGGAAATATTTGTCTATTTTACTATTTGCAATGATGTTATTTTTATAGCAATAATAAGGAATGATTTAAAGCATGCGTCCTTTTATTTAAAGTGTTCTATAGGATCCTGTTTTCCTAAAAAATATTCATTTATGTTTGACTGACTTCTTCAACACTTCCTATTTTTTTCACTGTGATTCCAGCCAGTTACCTAACTGTGATTAACCATAAGTGTCATTATTTATTTACTTCCCTTTCCAATTAGACTGCTTTTCGAGTGCTATCATCCTAAATTTCCCAAATAATATTCTCATGAATTTATCTTCCATAAATGGTTGTTAAATTTGATCTCTCCAAAAAGAAAACCTGGTCAGATTTTGTCAGGCCATTTCTAAATACTTCCTTTATAGGCAAAACTCTCCCACAACTAAATACATGAGCTATATTAGGAGCTACATAGCTTATATTTTTTGAGGTGCCTAAAACCTGCTTTTCTAATTGATTTTTTCACAGACTTAATTTTGATAGTACCGTATCTCATTCACTTCTGTACATAAATGCAAGCTTAGAGTCAGAATGGAGGGTAATAAAATGTAAGGTGCTTTTGTTGTTTTGATTCTAGGTTAAACTGGACTACACTCAGGGATCAATTCTCAGTGTTTGGGGGACCCTATGAGGTTCTGGAGATCTAAAAGTGATCAGTTACATGCAAGGCAGCATCTTAGCCACTGACTCTCTCTCTCTCTCTTTCTCTAGCCCTAAAATTTGTTTTATTGAGCATGATTATCTGAGGCTCAATTTTTGCATACGTGTTATAGGACAAATAATATTATTTATTTGGATAGGATGACTATTAAATAACAAATGATATAGAGCAGTTAAATATCCAAGATCTGGGAAGAATTGAATGGTATTAACTATTGTTAATATTTTTACATTTTAATTTTTTTCTTTAAATTTTTTGGCCACACCCAGCAAATTTCAGGGCTGAATTCCTAGCTCTCTACTTTGGGATCGATCACTCCTCCTGGGGCTGGAGAACCATATGAGGTGCTAGAGATTTAACTTCGGTTAGTTGTATACAAGGCAATACGTACCTTGGTACTCTCTTCCCACCCCTACTATTCTGAATCTTAGAAATATATGACTTAGTAAATGTATTACTCTGCTGTTTTTTAAAAAATATCTCTAATAGATGTAAAATGTGGAGTATAATGAAATAAACATGGGCTATGAGTTAAGAAGATCTATTAAGGAATATAACATAATTTGTTAGCGGTCTGATTTTGAATCTTATTTTTTAAAGACTTATAGTGATATTTCAGTCATATGATCTGTATATTAAAAAAGACATAGAAAATATGCTTGTGAAATACCTATTGAATGAATAAATGAGTGATATATATATATATATATTTGTGTACATATATTGTAGTATTGGTGGTCTTAACTTGCAAAATATTTTGTCCTTAAATCTTCCCACTAAGGTACATTATAATTAAATAATGCACTGTCCTAGACAAAGGGATATGTTCAAACAGTGCCAGGAGACATTGTTATCTATATGTCTGCCACATGTCATACTGCCTGCCACCGAACTTGTTAGTAAATCTTTGGTACAGTGCCATAGGTCTTCTTTCCAGACTATACTATAATTTATATATTCCTGGCATGTCTAGATAGCTGTAAGACAAGCGATCCTCAGATCAATTTTCGTAACTCTCTTATTTTCCTCTATAAATCTATAAAGTCACCCAAGACCATGAAGGATCTGACCATAAGAGCAAAAAAGATCTAGTATAAAACATGAGGTGAAGAGATTCAGTGAAAGTAGGGAGAATGCATGCAGGATGGAGTCTGAAATAAGGTCCAACAAAAGAGGGGTTGTGGAGACAAGTGGATTGGTTATAATGTCCCTGGGAGCACAAAGGGACAGGTAGGCACTAGAGAGAATTTCTCAACCTTAGCTGGGAGGTGAAAAACTGAATTCTATAGAGCTGATGACAGAGACAAACTTAGACATTCAACCTAGAAAGTCTTTCACTCTTGGTAAGAAAGGATTAATGTTAGTCAACAGAAAAATTAGTATTTAAATTAGTATTTAAGATTATTATTCATTCAACTACAACATTTTTCAAAAACAATCATTTATTTTAAGACCTACCAATTGAATGTGTTTAGTATAAAGTCAAGTCTTAACTTCCTGACTTCTGAAGGTGGAGTAGTACTGAAATGAATTTATAAAATCAGCAGAATATGCATTTAGCCATATAAATGCTAATTGCTCTACTAAGTTTTCCACATATCTTCAAATATATGCTCCCTCCAGTAGTTTTTATTGCCTTTCTAAAACCCCTGTAGTGATAAAACGACCCATAAATACAAGGTGAGAACCTACTAGATTGTACAAGGTGCTACCTTGAAACTAGCTTATAAAAGCTAATGGTCAATAAAATCTTTTTTCAGTTCATAAAATGTGTTTATTTAACTTGCTCTTCAAGTATCTGACAATTTGAAGAATGCTATTATCAAATTGAAAATGAAATCTAATTAAATTACGAAGCTCCATCGTTCCCTCCAGAAATCCTTACAGATGGAAGATGTACTCTTGAATAGAAGTCTTATTTAGAGTTTAAAGAATTGATTTGGAATAAAATTATTGTGAGAAAAAAAACACTGGACACAAATTAATGGGGAAAAACAAGTTTAAACATTGTGATATTATTTACAAAAATGAGACTATGATTGACATGCACCCGTGAACTTTAAATAAAAAAGGGGTTGATGGAAATCTCTCCCAACATAACATTAAATTTTAGTAGCAAATGCCTCTGATTGTATCCCTAGCTAGGTAATTATGTTTTGTTCCTAATATAAGAATTTGATAATTTTTTTGCATCTCTGTGCTACTCTTATAATTTTTCTACTCTTAGAAGTTCATACTAGGCTGCATTAAAAATATAATATTTAAACTATAGAATGAGTGAAAGTAACAATAAGGGCAACACAATTAAAAATGAGACAAGGTCAGATCCTTCTAAGAAAAACAGAGAGAGGGAAAGATATGTAGAATTATAGAAATGAATAACCTTTGATCTTGTATGACCTTTGCATTCTAAATAAGTGTCTACATAAATTTAAGAGAAAAAAAAATCCCTGAGTGTGGGCTTTAGGCTCAAAAATTCTGAGAAGAAATAAATTGCTGTAGAAATGTCAACAATGCCATCTCTTTTCATAAAATGTTCGGTTGCAGTTTGATGGGGCCCAAAAATGTCTATATGCTGTGATCTTCAGTTCCTTAAGTCATGTATCAAATGTCAGCCATGAAACTTAATAACTCCCAAGTAGCCCTAAGTTATCTTAGTAATTCAGCACAACTTTTTTAATCACTCAACCTATTTGATCTATTAGTTTGTCTTAATGAACTAGGCATAAAGATTAAAGAATATGATCCAATAAAAGAAATATCAACACAGGCATATGAGAGAAACTAAAAGAGTAATCTACAAGTCTCATGTCTCAATAAAAAAGTTGTCAAGGTCAGCGTTTGACAGAAGGTGCTATACCAATCACTACCAACTCCCCTAGAGAATCCAGCCCTTTGGTATTGGCTCCATTGGTCTAGGCTGTAGGTAGTGAGTAAGCTGGAAGTCATGGCTAAGGGCTCAGAGTAGGTGTTAAGTGGTAAATTCCGCCAATAGTGAAGCAGCTCATCATCTTTGGAAATGACCAAAGAAGTCCTAAGTGTTTTACACATTCTGGGATTGTCTGGATGAGTAAAGACAGAACTTGTCAGATGACTCAGATGAACTCTTCCTCACTTGGTTCTTTGAAGCAAAACTCTACAAGATTCAGAAATTGTGGTCCATTACAAAGAGTTAAGTTGTATTTAAAGACAATGAAACGGTCCAGAAAGATGTTATAGCGGTCTGAGAGTGAACTTGTACGTAGCTGACCCCAGCTGATTACCTCGACACAATGTCCTAGAAAAACACAGGGGTGACCATGGGGGTCCTGAGCACTATAGTGGTGGTTCGAGGGACCTATAAGTACTGCTGAGGTGTTCAGCCTGGCATCCTGGACTCTCACAATGAACTATGGATCCACTGGGATCGGACTCACTGAGAGGGGGTCCTCAAAAGGGAGAATTTTAAAAATTAGGCAGGTTCAATAACAAGTCCTTCACACTCAGGTTTAAAGAGGAGTCTTGACTTTACAGGGTACTAGACACAGATTGCATCACCTTTATCTCTTAGATAGTCCCAGTAAAGAACTAGAACGTGACTCGCAGACAAATTTACCCTCATCTGAATGAATGGCTTTGCGTGTTTTAGTGAGAAGCAGCAGAGCTAGGACCAGCACATGGGTGATTTGGTAGAGCTCCAGCTGTGATCAATGCAGGGGCACACATGTGGGCATACTCTCCACTCTGCCTAAAAAATGTGTCTCATCAAGCAGCAGCATTAAATTAAATGTCTACTCGTAAATAACTTGCCGTGACAATGAACATTGCCCCGTAATGACAGGCAGTGAAAGCTCTAGGAAAACCAGAGGCGATATAAAGAGATTTTTCATTTTCATTTTTCAATCAAATCTGCAGGCTATTAGGGCATGGTTAATATTCCACTTGCTGAGTGTAGATATAAAACAGGAACTGGACCAGTTTGCCATTCAAAGTGAACTTTAGTAGAAGAGCTCTGCTTGATGTCATCAAACTATATCTACATACGACTTGATTTTAATCCCATGTCTCTCTCCTGGCATCACTTATCACTTAACTTCCCGTTAGTTGTCGATTTGCTTGAGCCAGTAACGTCTCCATTTGTCCCTGTCGTGTGCCAGTGTAGCCCAATGGCATCTGTTCGTTCTGGGAACATGAAGAGCCTCAAACCGATCGTCCATGATCTTGATGAAGAAGTCTGACCATCCGGTAGGTGGGCGGCCACGCGGTCTTTTGACATCCCGTGGGATCCAGTCGGTAACAGCTCTAGTCTCTCCTGGAATAAAGGTAACAATATGAATAGCAGTTTATATTCCAAAGGACTACTTCTTATACCAGTAATTATCCTTACTATTTTTCATTGTCCTTACTATTTTACATAACTAACTTTTTAAACCTCACATCTTTTATTTATTTATTGACTTCTTAAATTTTGGGACAAAGTGATGCTCAAGACTTACTCCTATCTCTATACTTAAGATTGTTCATGGCTGAATTCAGTGTACCTTTGATCGCCAGTACCTACGGGTTGCTGGGGATCAAACCCAGATAGGCCCATGCAAGGCAAGAGTCTTCCGTGCTATACTATTTCTCTGGCCCTCACAACAATATTTTCAATAAGGAGCAATTGTTATACCCTTTATATACTTTGCAACTGAGATGCAGGAGAAGAATAACTTAAGTTTCCACGGTGGGTTAATGACTGAGCTAGGTATTTCCTCTGCAGATCAGTTCTGCAATGTATGAATTTAAAGTTTAATTTCCCCTCGTGAAAGAAGACTATGTAAGGAAGAGAAACAGCTCTGAGGTCACACAGAATCCCTAAGATGCCCTTTGCCATCACTGCTATGTGAGGCTAACTACGAGATTAGCCTCACCACGGCCTGCCTTACTCATTTGTGAAAGGGAACTGCCAGTGAAGGCTGGTGGCAAGGGTCATTAGGCGGTTTCATGAGAAGGTACACTGCATTTTTGCACATTGGACGAGAAATGAATGGTGATTGTAAAATCATAGACATTAAGATTTTAAAATAAAAGACAGACTTCTTTATTAAAAAAAATTGATCACTGAAGCCAGAAGGGGTAAAATGGGTTAATTTTACATCATGAAGAGAATTGAATAGATACCAGGGTCTGGAACACTAGTAAGGACTTGCCTTGCACATAGCTGACCCTGGTTCAATCCTTGGCTCACTGTATGATCCCCCAAATCTGCCAGGAATGATCCCTGAGTGCTGGGTGCTGAGAACCTCTGGTGTGACATCAGCGCCCACCCCCCCTTCTCCCACATACACTCACAAGAATAGACACCAACCAAACTTATGATTCTTTGTTTAGAGCTCTTTGGACCACAAAGGCATATATCAAATAATCTATATAATTTTTAAGTTAAATTGTTTGCTCTTCAAACACTTTTAGTTGTTTCCTCTAGTTTAAAGATGAGGCGACTGGCAGCAACTGATGTTGGAACATCCTTCCAATCTTGTCTATCTGTCACGACTGTGTGCAAATACAGTGTAAGTACATTTTTTTCTCTCTCTCAAATGCTGATAGGAATCACCTTAGAAAACAAACAGTGGTAGCAAGCTGAATTCTCAAACCAATCAAATCACACTGGCATCCTTTGTCTTAATTCTCAGAGCAAGGCTGTCTAGTACTGATATAGAAAACAGTAGCAAAGGATTGAAGTAAAAGGTGAGGAGATCCAGAAAGATATTATAGAGAAATAGAATCATTCTAGGAGACTAGAGAACAAATGAAAAGCAAAGAAATCTACCTGGAGTCACTTGTCCATCAACGACACATATGCTGAACTGACCACATGCTACTTTTTACCAAGATGATGGATATACAAGTGTGAATCTCCTGACACTCTGCGTTAATGAATACCTTTCAAAGAGAACAGTCACAGATGCTTGAACTGGTATGGGTAAGGTAAGGATTGAAATGAACTCTGTCCTATTTATAATTTTGAATAGATACCATAGGTGCTCAATAAAAATGAATGTTCTTTTGAAGACAGGGTCTTAAAAAATCTTTAAGGTCTTCTTATACAGCTGGACCAGAATAGATGATGTGACCAAAGGATGGTCAGAAAAGCAAGAGAGGAACAAAGAAAATGGAATCTTAAGGCTATTATAAAGACTTTAGTTTTCATCCTGCCATAAATTGAATGCCACTGGAGAGTTTTAGGTATGGGAAAACCTGATTTTAAAAGCAACTCTGATTGAGTAGCTCCTCTCCTGCTGATACATTAAGAATATATTGTGATATTCCTGGGGGCTGAAGCAATAGTACAGAAGATAGGGCATTTGTCTTCCATGTGGCCAACCCAGATTTGATCCCTGTCATCCCATATGGCCCCCTGAGCATCACTAAAAGTAATTCCTAAGTGCAGAGTCAGGGATAACACCTGCGCATCAGTGGGTATGACCCAAAAAGAAAATAATAAAAGAATATATATTATTAGATTCTGGCTAGGCGATCACTTAGTATATCAAATTAGATAACAGTATTTATGCATCTTCAGCATATCATAAGTTCTCTGTTAAAAGTGGATAAACCATTATTAATAGCATTATGAACCAATGCCAAACACAGTAACAACAAAGTCTCCAATGGAGACGTTACTGGGCCCGCTCGAGCAAATCGATGATCAACAGGAGGGCCTTTATCTTTTTTATTATGAACCAAAGAATCCCAATCAATTTTTTCAAATAAAAATATAACCTCTGAAGAAACACCAACAGATGAACTCTTCAGCTAGACTGGTATCTGTGTTCAAAATTCTAGAGTCTTCTTGGGGTGGGGGTGGGCAGCCCTCTACACCCTCTCTTCCCCCAGAAGGCCCAGAAACCCTGCTCAAACCCCGTCCATAAATGGCCCAGTTACACAGCTTCCCTATGGCTCTCGGAAGAGACACCAAGCCAATGAATCTTCCCCGTTCTATACTCCTGGAGGACGTAAGTGTGTAGGCGGCTGCACAACACCTCCGAATTTCACAATATCCCTGATAGCACAGTGGGAGTGCAATAAATTAGATGGAGAAGTTGCACAGAAGCCCACTTGGCTCAGTAAGCACAACCAACAACACAGAAGACTTAGGAGCAACAAACAGCTCAGTAAATCCTCAGACAATGACTTTAATGACACCATTGTGAGAGATAACAATCTTCACCAATTTTGTCTTGCTGATTTATTTTTTTATAATTACATTTACAATTTTGGTAACCAACAGTATATAACACGTTGTTTTCTGCCTGCTAAGGTGGGAGGCTTGGAGGGTGGGTGGGAGACTGGAGATGTTGGTGGGAGGAAGGTCATACTGAGGGTGGAGTTAGTGTCGGAACATGGAATGCCTGAATCACCTGTGTCCTGACCAATTCTGTAAACCACAGTGTTTAATTTTTTTAAATGATAATAAATAAAGGAAATAAAGTGCACATTTATTTTTTACAAAAATGACTCTTTTTTCTGAAAGTAGGAATGAATTTCTCATCCTGTCAAATAAACACTAGTAAATAACAAGTGGAATTTAAGGTCGACTTTTGTAAGTGTGGATGAGGCATGCATGGATTAGCAGAAAGGTCTCAGTGGCCCTCAGAGTGGGCGTCTACCAACCTCCTGCCCCTCTGCCAGACCTCAAAGGTGAAGTGCATGGGGAGGGCGGGGAGATTTAAAGCAGGCAGAAACCCCATTATAATAAGACCTGAAAAGCACTACTTCCCACCTGGTCTCCTGTGCAATGCACCGCCGCTCATTTCACAACAAAGTATTTTAAGACAACAATAACAGGGAAGCAAAGACATTTATTTAGTAAGTGTGAGGAAGGTGGGAGAGAATAAAGAGAGACCATGTTCCACAAAGAGAGTAAATGCACTTTGAGGGGGGTTGGGGGGATGGATGAGGAGAGAGAGAGGAAAAGGCATCCTAAAGTAAAGGAATTGGAATGCAAGGAACTCCAGGAATGAGGCGCAGACCATGAAGTCAAGGAAAAAATGTTGCACATTCTAGGTAATCAGGTGCAGTAACTTGGAGATAGTAAGGAGAGTTCTTGCTGCAGGCTTCTTCAAAATTGTTCTCTGGGGCCAGCCAAACATGCTAGGGGAAAAGGGAGCTCATATAGAGAAGGGAGCACCAAATAAAGGGTGTTGGGAGGATCCTCCCAGGATGGGAGATGCATGCTGAAAGTAGACTATAGACCGAACATGATTGCCATTCAATGGCTCTTTTGCAGACCACAGCACCCCAAAGGAGAGACAGAACAAAAGGGAATGCCCTGCCACAGAGGCAGGGTGGGATGGGGGAGACAGAGGGTGTGAGGGATACTGGGACTCGTGGTGGTGGAAAATGGGCAATGGTGGAGGGATGAGTACTTGATCATTGTATAACTGAAACCCAAGCACAAAAACTTGTAAGTCTACAACTATACCTCCTGGTGTTTCACTAATAAAAAAAATTGTTCTCTGGGGGATTTTATTATTATTATTTATTTACTTTTTTTGCAGATTTCTCTGACTAATGTGTTTTCAAGAACACACCACAGCATGTCCTTTGTATGGGTCCAAATGGATTTTTAATTTGTTTTGACTTTAGGAAATTCACCAGAAACTGATCACCAAGGGTGTCCCTATTTGACTGCCCTCTTCATCAGTATATCTGATAATAGTAGGCTAGTCAGAAATAAAAACATGTAAACAAAGAAGAAAGAAAAAAACTCGTAATACATAGCATATGAATAAATACAGTTAAAAAAGAGAAAATGAGAGTTATAGAGAAAAAGAGAAGAAAGGGAAGGAAGCAGGGAAGGAAAGGAAGGTGGGAGGGAAAGAGGGAGGGAGGAGGGAGGAAGGAAGGAAGGAAGGAAGGAAGGAAGGAAGGAAGGAAGGAAGGAAGGAAGGTCCATAGTCAAACTTAATCAAAATGTGAGTCCTAAGACATTTAATAAAGTAAAAGAAATGAATTTATTATTTAATATTCTAGGGTCATTTCTTGGAGACAAACTCTCAGAAAAACGAAGGAAATGCACACAACTAAGTGAAAACTGAATACAGTGATGATTCAGCTTCACAGAAAATGACAGCTACATTTTCTGTACCTGCAGTACATGATGGAGGTGTTTTAAGTTACCATTCTTTCATTTTTTTATTTGGATAATGTCACCTGGAAAGAAGCCTTGACCATATACTTAATCTTTTTCAGGCTGACTCAGCAGTGAAGTTACAGCAAGAGAACTTCCAGACTGTCTAAATAAAGGAAGTGACCATTTCAGCACTCTTGTATAATGTCACTGTTCAGTTTATTTAAGATAAATGGATTAAGCCTAGACAGTATTCAGAAGAGAGCCTTTCTTTCTATTGGATAGATATAAAATGCGTAATTTAAACAATAAGCAAATACGTTGTTTTCTGAAAGCATTTTCTCTCAGTCTTTGAGTTCTTTTTACCACTTTTTGCAGTAAGTTCCTTTGAAGCACAAACCTTTATTTTGGTGAAGTTGAGTTTATACATGAAAATGAATGAAAGATGTTTTACGGAGCATGCAAAGAAACTCTAAGCTTGGTGAAAGTAATATTTGCCACACACATGAACTGTTAGTAATTAGGGTCAGATACTTCTATTTTCTATCGTTACTCTTCCTTTGTCTTTTTCTTCCTGTGTATTCTTATATTTCTGTTGTGTATATACTTTGACTTTTTATAGACCATGCCCATCCAGAGCAATTTGCATTAGTTTCCCCTTCATGGAAGTGCATTAAGTTTTCTTTTTGGAAATATTTGAAAGGAAGCAACTCAAATCAAAGAAAAAAAACGAAGTAATGTGGAGGTGGAACATGAGTAAGATTTGAAAAACTAGTTAAAGACGATTTAGCGAGGAGAACTTGAAAAGCTGCAGAGAGGCAGTTTTTGTTTGTTTGCTTGTTTCATCAGGACTTCTGTTTTCATGCTCAGGGACCACTCCTAGCAGGGCACTGGGGCCATGTGGGGTGCAGAGGATCAACACAAGGTCCACCAAGTCAGGGTAAGTACCCTCCCCACTGCAGTATCATTTTGCTCTGGCTCCGGTCGCCTCATTTTTGAGTGGTCATGCTTCCTGGTGCTGAAATAAGCCTCCCTAGAGAGAAACAACGTTCCAGAAAAGAAGTTGTTGTTGTTGTCGTTGTTGTCGTTGTTGTCGTTGTTGTCGTTGTTGTCGTTGTTGTCGTTGTTGTTGTTGTTGTTGTTGTTGTTGTTCTTCTTCTTCTTCTTCTTCTTCTTCTTCTTCTTCTTCTTCTTCTTCTTCTTCTTCTTCTTCTTCTTCCTCCTCCTCCTCCTCCTCCTCCTCCTCCTCCTCCTCCTCCTCCTCCTCCTCCTCCTCCTCCTCCTCCTCCTTCTTCTTCTTCTTCTTCTTCTTCCTCTTCTTCTTTTATTTGTTTTGCTTTTGGGTCACGCTCCATGATGCACAAGGTTTACTCCTGCTTCTGCACTCAGGATTACTCCTGGCAGTGCTCAGGGGATCATATGAGATGTTGGCAAACGAACCTGGGTTGGCTCCATGCAAGGCAAATGCCCTACCTACTATGCCATTGCTCTAGCGCCCCACCAGTGACTTCTTAACAGACAATTATGTCATCAAAATCTAAACACCCAGGGGCGGGAGCCATAGTATATCTGTAGGGCACTAGCCTTGACTTGACCCATCCCAACGCCCCATCTTCCCAATGGTCCCCCAAGCAAGGCCATGAAGAATTCCTGAATGCAGAGCCGGAAGTAACTTACCTCTGAGCACTGATGGTGTGGCCTCAAACCAAAACAAAACAAAAAATCTACCCAGTTTTTCTTATTCCAATTCTTATGCTGGGAAAAATGGCACAGCCACCTGAAACAATATACAATTTATACAGTCTGCAAAATAAGCCAGAAAGCCATATCATTTACTAAAGCAAGCCTGTGAGATGCACTTTTCTGAAGGAAATTACTGGGTCTTGACTGCAAGGTAGGTGGTTCTCAACATATTCATTTTTTGCCTGAAATCTTAATTTAAGTCAGAATTCATCTCTTTGCAATGTGGGTATCTAGATATATCTGGGCAGTATGTTGAAAATACTATTAGTTTGGCATTGATAGTTTTGGCAATGTTATCAAAAATCAGATAGCGATCAATGTAAAGGTTTATGTATGAATGTTCAATTTCTTTCATGGTTCCATCCTTGAGCAAATACCACAATATACATTCGTTTGTTGTTATGTTTATTCTTTTTCGGGGGACCAGAGTTAGCAGTGCTCAGAGCTTACTCCTGATTCTGTGCTCAGGGATCAACCACTCCTGGCAGAGTTTAAGGCACCAGTTGTGGTGCTGAGATCTAACTGGGGTAGCTGTGTACAAGGAAATCGGCCTCATTCCAAGACTGTCTCTGAAGTGCACCCTAATATCTTGATTACTGTTGCATTGTGTAACATTTTGAAATAAGGATGTTGGAGACATTCTATTCTCTCCTTCTTGATGAATATTGTTTCACTACTGTAAAGTAAGTTTTAAAATTTTTTATTTAGTTTCTGCAAAAGTAGCTGGGATTCTAATAGCAACTTCAATGAATGTGTAGAATAATTTGGAAAGTTTTGCCATATAACAATGCTGTCTCTGAATTCATGGCCATAACACATATTTTCACTTATTTAAATATTTTAAGCCTCTTTTTTCCAGCAATGTTTCCCTGAAAGATTTTAGTGTTTCTCATTTTTTCTGCTTTAATTCATCTTTTTCTTATTTCAGTTTTAGACTGTTTAAAATGCATAGAAAAATGCATTTAATACTTATTTAAGTATAATAAGTTTATGGTTGTAAATGTTATTGACCTTAATTATTAGTTTTAACAGTGATTCACTGGACTCTTTTCTATGTTTAATTGTCATCTAAAATAAAGATGGTTTCATTTTTTCCTTTTCAATCTGTATATACTCTTTTTTCCTTACCTGCATAAAATTTTCTATGCAATGAACAGAAATTGCAAGGATACACAAATTTTTTAATACTAATATTGTCTCATATCAAATATGATGCTAGCTATGAAATTTTCAGGTGCTCTTTATGAGGATGGGGAAATTTTCACCTATTCATACTTTTTAAATTGTTATTTGTCATAATAGGATATTGGGCTTTATTTTTATGATATTTTTTGCATATAGTTAGAAAAAGATGTAAATTTTGTAAATTATTCATAATGTTTTATATTAATTGATCATCATAAATTAACCTTGTGTTCCTGGGTTAAATATGGTACATATTTAATTTTACATGTACTAGGTTTGATTTTGCTAGTAATTTGTTGGAAATGTTCACATTTATATTCATCAGAGACGCTGGTCTATAGTTTTCTGATCTCATGTCTTTGTCAGGTTTAGATATCAAAGTGGCACTGGCTCCATTGAATTAGGTGGAAGTGTTCTTTGAAGCATATATTTTGATGAATAAAATTGACTGATATTTAATTGATAATTATTATCATTTTCTAAAATAAAATATATAGGATAAAATATCAATAATTTGGAGTGATACACAGGGGGTGGGGTGTTTGCCTTGCACACAGCTGATCCTGATTCGATTTCTCTGTAGCTCTCGGAGAGACTGGCAAGCTACCGAGAGTATCTTGCCCACAAGGCAGAGCCTGGCAAGCTCCCGTAGCATATTCTATATGCCAAAATCAGTAACAAAAAGTCTCACAATGGAGACGTTACTGTTGCACGCTCGAGCAAATCAGTGAACAACAGGAGGGCAGTGCTACAGTGACAGTGCTATCCTTTTGATTATTTTTGATTATTTTTTATTATTTTTGATTCCTTTTGATTATTTTTGAGCAGTTTCAAAAACTATATTTAAATTATCATTTTATTTTTAATTTCAATTTAGTAGTGTTTAGAGAGATAAATTACTGAAGTGTGTGAAGAACAATTTTCTATGCATGTGGATGAGTTCTGAAGTTAACTATAAACCTTAATAGGTTTTAGTGGTACTATTATTATTTGCTATTTGCCATGATTTTTAAGGTTATGCACCAATCTTTTACTGAATGGCTCATAATATCTTTTTGATAAAATGCCCAGGAGCAAATAGTGGACAGGTTCAGTTTCATGTATAATATAGGTGTGGGAAAAACTGTAACTGTTTTTCTTGGAGTTCTCATAAGAGAATGTGAGCAGGACTCACTATAAAATTGGGGCTGGTATAGGTGATTAGGGTCAGAGAAGTGGTATTTTTGTCTGAACTGGATGCTCTTATAAACCATAGAAAATTTTCCCAGTAAGTAAAAGCAAAGATTTTTTTCTTTTGAGCAAGAAAGTAGACTCAAGCAAGGCAAATTCTGTAATTGGTTAAGAATAATCACTCTGATTATCCCAAATGATTTTTTTAATCTCTACTTTTTCAGCATTATCAATTGTTCTTTGTCTCTTTTCATGAGATTCGCAGATGACATAGTTTGAAAGTGCTATTTTTTAATATCATTTATGTCCAAGAGAAGAACACAGTTGTTCCAATACGTTTCAGCCCCTACAAACACCAATACCAGCTATAAGATGTCCTAGATTTTAGGGGTTAATTTTCCTTTTTTTAGAAATTAGTTGCAATCATAATATATTTGTCCATAACCTTATTGAAAATTAAAATAGACATAAAAAACCAAGGTGATGTTATTAAATTTGCAAGTTTTCATATTTATTGTTTCTTTTTTTCTTTTGGCCATACCTCAGGGTTTTATCCTGGTTCTGTGCTCAGGGGACCCTCCTGGTGGGACTCAGAAGAACTATTTGAGGTACCAAGGATTGAATCCCAGTGGTCTAAGTGCAAGGAAAAGACCTTACCCACTGGACTTTCTCTTCAGCCTAAAATGTTGAATTTGGTACATCAAAACAAAAGCAACTCTTCTAAGTGACTATCTCTTCCCTTGCTGTTGTGCATAATAAAATAGATTTAAAGCACTGTTTGATCTGGAAAAGAATGTTGGAAAGGGGTAGGTATAGTACTACTGTGAACTGATCTCATTTTAACAATCAATAAAAACAAAAAATGTATGTTAAAGATGACAATACCTTGTGACAAATAATTTGTTGATGAAAAAAGTGATAGTTTTCTAATAATGTGACAAAGATTATTACCAGACCTCAAAGAAAGCAGTAAAGGTTGACATTCTTAGTTTGATTCTCACATTTCTCTAGGTTCAACAATATCAATTTGTAAGTTTCATGCTACCCTTTGTAGATCAAAAGGAAAACCTTTGAAGTACATCAACTGTTTGTGCTTCAGAATAGTGAATTTAAGTGAAAAGCAAACTCAAGAAGACCTGCTCTTAAAAAAGATCCAGGGTTCTAAACTTTGTATATTCCTTTACTCACATGGCATCACATTTTAAGAAGAAATTATATGAATTTTACTCAGATTGCATTATTTAAATTGCTTGGCATCACCATCATTTATGTATTTAAAATATTTATTGAAGCTCCCTGTGTTTCTTCTGAATATTTATATTTTATCTATACTGAAACATAGGTATAGGCATAAATGTTTATAGATGCATGTACAGATATAGATACCTATCCCAATATCTATGACTTGTATAACTATATTACTTGAATGCTCAGGTTCACTTGGCAGAGAAAATACATCTCATGTGGTGTACTTATGGTTTTGATATGATGTCAGATTGGCCTGAGCAACTTCGATTTGATAAAAGTTGAGTGAGATCATTTTTATTTTCATGTCAAATAACTCTATATGGCTAGTTAGCGAGAGTCCAAGTCAGGATGTTTCCCCTCGGGAAGCCCCAGAGAGGGGGCTGCCGAGAGCCCTGCCCTCCCCAAGTGCCCCAGCCCCAGCAGCCGACCTCCACAACACAACCGCTGCCATGCTCCAGGCCACTTTCCGGACCACGCAGCCACAAAGTGTCCCACATCATGGGACACTTCCTACCACATAATTACCATAATTACCACGCCATGTTTGATGGATTTCAGACAGTAGGCAACAGATCATAGAGAGAAATATATGTATGTATATGCCTCTCAGAGAGCCCAACAAGCTACCGAGAGTATCCAGCCTGCAGGGGCAGAGCCTGGCAAGCTATCCGTGTCATATTTGATATGCCAAAACCAGTAACTATAACGGGTCTCATTCCCCTGACCCTGGAAGATCCTCCAATGGTTGACAAAGACGAGTAAGGAGAGGCTGCTAAAATCTCAGGGCTGGGATGAATAAAGACGTTAATGGCACCCACAGGAGTAAATTGAGAAACACTAGGATGACAGTGATACAGTGATGACTACTTAACAATATCTGTTTATATTACTCAAATAATATGTAAACTTAGTTTTAAACTTCATTGAGAAGTTTAAGTATGATATATGCACTCATTTAAACCTACATTCTTGATCTAACATTATATCTTGTGTATAAATACATGGTATAGCAATCCTTAGTTCTTTAAGGGCATTTTTCATTGACACTTGTTTATCTAAGGTTGAATGGGCTGTCCTTAAGTTTCTCTTTGATAGAGATTGAAGAAGAATTTGTTAAATATTTTTAAATATCAAGTGAAAAATAATGTTGATTCGATCACAGTTGTAGGTTAACTTCAGATGACTGCCTTATAACAAGTCACTTACACTGAAATGTGCAGTCATTTGAAAGTGCAAGATTTATTTTCATATCTTCAATTCTTCATTTTTTTCCTATATTGTACTCAGAATAAAGCACCTTGCTCTCTAAATTCTTTTTGCTGTGATTGTGTTCTGTTTAGTATTATTTCTAATAGTTAGTGTCAGAACTGTGAAATGTCTTTGATTTTTACCTGCTTTCCCAGCAAAAATCTAGCTAGCCACAGATTCATGAATCTGGCAAGAGGTCTAGGGCTCTTGATTCAGAGATGATGGGCAATTGATCACTAGGAGCAATAACGTAATCTGAAATACTAGTTCATGAGTGGTGATGTTTTGTTGTTTTCGGTGCTGATTTCCTGATAACAAATCGGCATGAGAAATTTGAAGAGAGCCAAATGCCAGCTACATACACAAGCCAGAGTGATTCATGAGAGGACACTTAGGAGTTCAAACCTTTTATAAGGTTGAATCAACAAGCCTGACCTTTTATTAGATAAGAAAAGCCTTTGCAAAGAAAGTGAACATCTAATTCATACCTTAAATATATCACAAATTGGTATAACTAATAAAATATTTTAATGTGTTATTTTGGAGTCAAATTGCTGTATTTTGAGAAATATGAAGGGACAAAGATGATACAAAGGGGAAAGAGAGATAAAAGAGGAAAGGAAGAGATAAAAGACAGCAAGAGGGGAGAAGGAAAAGACAGGTAAGAGACAGAGATGTTTGAGAGAGACAATATGGGCTTTTCCAGAAGGAAAAAGAGATGATAATATATCTTCCTAAAAATGAAAATATATATTGGAGCAAAGACAGTCAGTGAGCCTTCCCACAATCAGAGAGAGAGGAGAGCTTTGGGCTTCCCTTCCACTGGCTGTTTGAGCAAAGAGAAATGCTGTTCATGTGACCACTGACAGAATTGTCATTTTTGCTTATGGCCTTTGTGTTGATCCTATGGTTTCTTTCCTCCTTTGATAGATGAGTAAACATCTTCATGTAATGACACTAGTATATTTTCTTCTTTGCTCCTTACAATTCCTATTTCTTTTTATTTCTTTTAGCATTAGGCAGCACTTCCAGTGCAATGTTAAATGTAGCTTTGTTCTCCATTTTAAAAGGTCTAATGTATCTAAAACTTCTCTGTCAAATATAATGCTTGCCTTTGGTTTTAGCGTAGAATTTTATCAATTTAAACTTTCCTTCCAGTTTGCACTTATGGAACTTTCATGGCACTCACAAGAAGACTTTTTCTGTAAGACAGTTGAGTATCACTGAGGGGGTCTTATGACACTGAAACCACCCTTGGAACAATCTAGAACGTGTCACTAGTAATACCAGTTATCTCTTCAAAATTGAACTATTATTCTCATAAACTCCATAAGAAAATAATCAACTAAGCACACATGATGAAATAATAGATTAAGAATCCACCTAACTTAGGTTGAGTATTGAGAAACCACCAAGCTAAAACAATAATCTGTTACATCTTTACAATGACTTGGCTTTGGCTCTTAAACAGCCGTGCTGCCTCTTACGGACACAAACTGATTTACAGAATAGTTGTAAACCAGGAAATCAATTTTTTGATAGATTAGCTAATTTAAATTCCATATGGTTCAGTGAGTCAGAAAACATTCATGGATCTTTTTGTTAATATAAATTTGCTGTACATTGGGTCAGCAGATAACAAAACATGCATTAAAGTGATTTTTATGAGGGATAAATATACATATTCTTATCTGAGAATGTAATGTGGAAAGAGAGCTCACAGTTTGTTCTCTCACCCAGATTAATATAACATTCACTGATGAGTCATGAACAGAAAAGATGAAACAAGTATATTCTGATTTTTTTAATCATTGGATTAACTTTACTTTGCTAAGTTGTAGTCTTAAGATTAGAAGAGTTGGAAATGTAGCCAAAGTAACAAAGAAATGGTAATGAAGTACTAAAAGTTGTGATTTTATAAAAAAGTTGTGATTTTAAAAAATTATTAATGTGGTTTATAATTCTAAATATGTTATAAAAAACTAAGAAAATATTTTCTTTGGTTGAAGATATTTTTAGGGCTTATTTCTGATTTCTATTTTGTTTGAAAGTTTTATTGGAAATATTATTTAAATATATGCTGACTTGCATAGGAACCTCTGTATAATTAGTAACAAATACTAATAACTAACTGAACAATTTAAAGTTTCTATCATGAATACTAAATTATAATGCAATTTTGGTACAGAAATTATGTGGATTTTGTAAATTCTGTTTTTTAGGTAATATTGGTTTACATCATGTATATGTTTTGGAAGCATAGATCTGTAACACGTCTATCACCAGAGTACAAACAGATTTCTAAAATAATACATTGAGGGGGCGGAATTGATAGTAGAGCAGGTGGGCGTTTGCCATGCATGTGGCTGACAAGGTTCAATACCCACCATCCCATCTGGTCCCTAGAATGCTGCCAGGACTAATTCCTGAGTGCAGAGCCAGGATTGTGACTTGAGCATAGAGGGGTGTGACCAAAAAAGAAAGAAAAAGGGAAAAAAACACAAAATAATGCATTGGACCCAATGCACAATTTCCCTTAGTTCTGCCTGCTCTGGTACCCTCAATTCTGCTTTCGAAACTGAGGGTTAGTTTGGGTTTTGTTTTGTTTGGTTCATTGCTTTGCTTCTTTGAACCCCACATATTTTAGCTAAAGCATTCTGGCATATTTTGTTCTTTAACTATATATTGATATTTTAAATATGTACTATTTACTGTCTATGTACTTTTTAAATAGTTCATTGGAATGGTTGACAATGATTTCTCCTTCTAAGGTTGAAGGGTACATAGTCAAATAGAGAGAAAATATAGGGAAGATTACCAACTCACATTTTGTTGTAATCATGGTAAGAAAACTCTAGATTTCATCAGGGACCTGTCTACATGCAGTTTCCATGTTCTCTCCAGGTCTCTGTATTTTCTCCGGACTCCACTTTCCTTTCACGTCCTAAAGATTTGTGTAGAGGCTTGCTGATGGGGCTCCTTTGTCCTGGTGTGAATGACTGTTGGTGTGCATGATCTGGGCCCTGAATTAGAAGGGCAGCTGGCCCAGGGCAGGAGAGATTGAAAATAAATCAGCTAAAGAATACAAATCAATGCTTATATTAGAGGTGTTTTCGGACCTTTAGAAGTTTAACAATGTTGATAAACAGAAATATACCATAAGAACTTAATTCTTGTTTATATGCATTTGCTCTGCTAAAATTAGTCTCATCATATATTAGTTTCCGTAAAGTAGGGAATTTCTGAGAACCGTATGATGTCAGGAAATAGAGACTTACTGTATCACATCCTCAGTAAAATACCGATTGTAAAATAAGACGCAGAGAAATAGAATGCAGAAAATCAATGCCAAAGAGTCATCATGATAGTATTTGAAAACTGGTTCGAATATTTTAAACGATCTGAAATTTCATATACAGTAGAGCAATGTGAATGAGTTGGAACTCAACTGAGTCCCTTGACTCAACATGGGACTTTGACCAACATCATCAAGCTGAGATTTGGTAAGTGGATCGAATAGCACATTCCTATGAATCTAGCATGTACTACTTCATGCTTCTGCATGTTTGGAAGCAATTTGGAGCTGTAGCAGTGGAAGTGAGACAAGGTAGAGCACTACAAGTTGCAAGAAGGCCACTTACTCTGGTCTTCCTCCTCCTCCTCCTCCCCCTCCTCCTCTTCCTCCTCCTCCTCCTCCTCCTCCTCCTCAGAAAATTGCTAGACTTATAGAGAGGCATTAAATCCCATCATTTTTTAGGCTAATACTTATATTCTCTAAGCTCTATGGACATAAAAAAATTTGATTGCCCTGCGTGTTTTACAGAGGGTGGTACAAGTCACCAATTCTCAGAGATTACATCACAAAATTAGATCTATTTGGAGAGAGGCAGTAATGAAAACAAATGTCGTGGGTTCAACTATGCTCCAGGAGAAATCTCCCCACCAAGGAAGTGGCTGTAAACCTCTGCTCGTGGAGAATAGAAGCCTGGCCAGTCCCTCCCCTGGGATCTAAAATTATCAGGGAAAAAAGAATTTTAATGAATATTATGTCTTTCCATTAAATCAGCAGGGCAACACCTGAATGTACTTTGAGTTTAATAAAAATAAAAACTCAATTTCTTTCTTTCCTTCTTCCTCACCAAAGGCTTAGGAATAAATTCAGGATGATCCAGTGTATAAGAATAAATGTAAAAGGTCTCAGCTGCCCCTTCTTTTTCTTTAAAGCAGTATTGCTATCATTAGAATGAGAGTCAGCGGGGAGCTAGTGCTGATATGGGGTTAAAAGCATCATCCCATACTGGGTAATCAATGGGTTTTAGGTCAAGTTATGGTCCTGCAGTGCTTTACTGGCTGAAAGTGCTCTAGATAAAAGAAACACGGGACCTGGGTAGTTGCAAAGCACACTTAATATAATTCATAAATAAATTCTTTACAAGGAGATTTTCAAGTTGCTTGGATTTCTCTAATTTAATACTCATAGGCACTTAGAGGCCATATTGACAATCATAAATATGGAATCAGAAGGAAAGCCAGGCTTGATTTCTGTTTCATAATCAGTTCTATTTAATCTAGCAAGTACTTCAGTGAAATGAGGGTGATAGTGTTGTAAAGAATTGACAGGATGGGTTTCCACAAATAGAATGCAACTTTTAACTGGGCAGTTTCACCAGCCTATACACTATATTTGAGATGTATTTAGCATTTTCTAAAATCTCACTGCATTTGAGAAAGAAGGTATCATAAAAAAAATAGTGGTATTTCCTGAAGTTCTTTTTCTTTCCTAAGGTAGGTTTTAAAATTAATAAATAAATTCTGCTCCAAATCTATTTACCCTCTTAAAAATAGTCACTTGAAACTGTTACAGTTACCTAGTTATAAAATCTATTTTCAGCAAGTATCAAAATAATTAGCTCATGTTTGTGCATGAGAAAATAAAATAAAAGGTATGTGTATTTGTCCCAATTAATAGTTAAAATAGTAAGAAACATCTCTATCAAAAAGAGAAAAATCATGGTATTCCATTGAATATTTTTGACACTGTTCATTGGAGCCCTCCCTTATTGATGTAGTATCACACATGTTTCATGACTTCTTGATTTTATTTCACGTACCTTGTTTAATTCCAACTAGTTTAGAAAATACCATTCCCCCCACCCCCCATATTACAAAATCAAAAAACAGCATTCAAATTACTTGCTTTACAGAGCAGAGTATTTCAACAAGCTCTCTGAGTACTTGTTAGATAGATATTTTGCATTGGTTGTTATGGATAAAAATACATAAGAAAAAGTTTTTTCTAGTACGTCTTCAAAGTCATTATTGGCTGCTGCCATTAACTAGAGCCAATTTTCTGTGATTGGACATTCTTGACTTTTGTAATGTCCCACTGGCCACCCTCTGCCCACTTCCTCCCACACTTCCACTAAATATATAAATATTAAGGATGACAACAGAGCCAGAGAGAGAGAGTACAGTTGCTTAAGACACATGGCTTGAAAAATCCCACCCCCATCCAACCCCATGACAACACATTGTCTCCTGAATACTCCAGGCTATGTGTGATCTGAGCAGCACTCACCTCCAGGTCGACCAGCTGGCTAAGAATCACAAGGAGAAGGATAAAAGAGGGTAGGGGAGGGAAAAGCAGGGGAAGGGAGAGGAGGACAGGGGAGGGGAGAGGAGAGAAGGAGGGAGAGAAAAAGGGGAAGAAGAGAGTAGGGGAGAGACAGGGAAAGAAGAGAGGGGAAGGGAGCCCCCCAAAGCATATTTCAAGTCATGAAAGTTTTTTTTTAATTTTATTGTGTCACCGTAAGATAGTCACAAGCTTTCATGTTTGGGTTACAATCACACAATGATCAAACACCCATCCCTCCACCAGTGTACATTCCCCACCACCAATATCCCCAGTATATCCACCCTTTCCCCACACTCCCCCTGCCTCCATGGCAGACAATATTCCCCATAAGATCAGACCTAAAGACAAGGGAAGTTTTACTATTTTGCTGCATATTATGTGGGTTGGTGGTCTTTTTTTTTTTGGTTTTAAGGGAATGAAAGGTCAGGAATAAGGCTAGTAAAATGAAAAAGCAACAGCAGTCTGAGCTGTAGAAGACAAGCCATTTGATCAGAGCACACTTTCTAAAATCTCTTTTTCATCAGCTGTTAACCTGGTGTTTGCAATTCAAAATGCATTGTAACCTGGTAGGCCTGTTCCAGTGACAGATCTCTTTTTTATCCCCTGAATTCTAAAACCCAACCTTTGATTCTCTGGCCAATTCTTCTCCATCTACAAACTCCCTGTAAGGTCCTATGCCATCCAAGAGGCTCTATCTACCAAGAGGTCGCTTCTTCCCGAAGCAAATTGTCTGAGGTTTCTTGTTAATTTTCTTCTCTTAGCCCAAATCCTATTTATTAAAAGTGTTCCAACAGTGGAAAAGCTTTACTGAAATCTTCTAAAGAGAATAATTTCATAGAGAGAAAATGGCTACAGGAAAGAAAAATTGAAGTCTAGTTCAGTTGCCGCTGATTAGATTGGCAAGCTCTACTTGGTTGTAATCTATTTAAACTCCTTGCAAAGCCATTGTAAATGCTTACACCATAAAAATGAAACTGAAATATGCACAGTCCTATGACAACATGTGCTTTGCATTTAAAATTGTCTTCAGTGAATTACTCCATGAGTGTCAAAGCAAAGGTTTTTGTCTTTTAGTTTTTTAAATGCACACTCTATAATTCACGGAGAGCTTAGTGTGATTCAGACACATTTTCCCTTTGTGTAATGATTTAACCTTTGAAAAATCCTAGAAGATAGATATTATTGTTATCCTTATTTCACAGGTGAGCAAAATGAGATGAAAAGAAAGTAGACAACTTGCCAAATTCTGATAGAAAATCGTATCATTTTAATATTTAGCCTAAAGAAGCATCCTTGAAGCGGTAATTATGTCTCAAGGAAAGATAACGTAATACGTTTGGTGACCTGAATAAGATGATAAAATCTAAACTGTGTGGAGATTGTGTCTAGCTATACATTCGCTTTCATTATTTTGGCTGAAATGCATGCCAACATCTGATAGATTAGCCCACCAAGCTGTCTGGCTTGCCAGTTTAGAAAATGCACTAATATTAATTAACCTACTCTTTCAGCCACTTATTTCTTAATTTATTCAGGTTATAAATATGATTTATTCTATAACTTTGGTACTTTAGAAAGCATTGCCTTATATTGTTTAATTTAATGCCACTTAATCTGTCTTCTATATTTTATGACTTTGGAGTGACTGCCCATTATTTTTTTTAAATTTTATCAAAAACAAAATCTTTCCTTTGAACATTGGCCATCAGCTTGCTACTTGTGAGTGCAAATGCATTTGGATGTTGCCCTAGGGAGCCTAGGTACTTTGGATCACTTAATAAGCTCCGTGTTGGGGGCTGGAGCAATAGCACAGCAGGGAGGGCGTTTACCTTGCGCAGGGCTAAACCCGGTTAGATTCCCAGCATCTCACATGGTCCTCTGAGCACTACCAGGAGTAATTCCTGAGTGCATGAAGGGAGTAACCCCTGTGCATTGCTGGCTGTGAACTCCCCCCCCCAAATAAGGTCCATGCTAAAAATTTAATTTTGCTTTTAAACAAGAGTCTAGACATAGGAATTCCAAACAATTTTATTCTTTGTATTTAGAAAATGTTGTGGTAACTCTCTTCAAAACTCTACCCTGTAGAGAGAGCTAAAATTCCTATCTTTGAGTTTTTAATGGATTGTAGTGTTTTTATGGAAAAATTTACATTGATGATTGCCTTATTCAAACAAATGACTGGATTGATAACAAAAATTTCCCATCTCTGTCTCTCTGCCTACATGCCACGCAGATGGGCCCACACATACATTCACACATATGTGCAAACACATACACACTTAGCACAATTTTAAATATACAAATAATTGTTTTGATAGCTTCCCCCACACACACTCTGTATAGATACATAAGCGTATATGCATACGTGAATAATTAAAATTAAAGTTTAGTAGAACCATAAGTATATGTAAACTGGTATGAAATAGGTTAAAAATCTTGAATTTTAACAATCATAAACAAGTCCAATCATATATTTCTCACACAGATAATGCTGTAACTTCATCTCTGTACTGCAGAATCTTTGAACTCTTCTTACTCAGAAGCCATTGATTGCAAAATCACGTTTCAACTCTACATGCTCATGGAATATTGAGAGCAAAGGTAGATCCTGAGAAACTGAAGTAGTTCTAATTTCATAATTTTAACTTCCCTGAATCTGACTCTAGGAACCATAATTAATGTGATCTACTCATCAGCTTCTCTCAGAACTAAAAGAAGGTTCTAATTGAAATCTTGTAAAGCATTTTCACAAGTTGAATAGAAAGGATACTGGCTTTTATCTTCCAGACCCATCTTTATACAGTCATAGGCTATCAACGTTTCACAAAAAATGTTGCAAACCTTCATACTACAACTGATAAATTGACAATTGAACCATTAATTGGCAATATTTAATAGAATGTCTTTTCTGGAAACAGAAGTCCTGGATTCTTAAAAATGATTCCAAAACAATTAATAGTTATTTATGGTTCTCAAAAACTTCTGAACCAGAATTTATAAGTTTATGAGAAATGATGAGTATTTCATTTCATAGTAAGTGATGAGTTGATTCCTGAAAATTTATTACAGTCTAGAAAAAATAAGATAACCCATTTTTTCTTTCCCCACACTTAGTGGCTCTGACATCATTAAGAATTTGGTGAACAGTGTAAGCCAGAATATTATTTTTAGTTATGGATAAGAGTTCCTATATTTCCAGTTCCTGCTGTTTTTTGCCGCAAAAACTGGATAAGCCGTATTCTGACTCTACCTAATCTAGCATTCTGAAGAACCTCCAATTATTACTGATTGAATAGTTGACACTAATTTAATGACATATTCAGTGGCTACCGTAAAAATGAGTGGAATACAGCTTTTTAGAATTTTTTTCTTCAGCAAGTATGTACTGAACATCAGTTACAAGCCAAAAACCGTAAGATTGGAGTTCATATGTCTGTATACTGTTGGAGTACACGGAGCTTAGGTTTACCAGATTGTACCCATCACAGTGCTCCCGAGTCACTCCCATTACTTTGTCTGTCTGTAACCTCTTCTATGCTCTCTTCCCCAACCAATTTGTAACGTCTCATCCTTCTTAGACACTGAAGCTGTACTGTAAGTCAATATTGCCTTTCTCCTCTCCTTATGTCTTTGAGCAGTTTACTTTAATGCAATGTCCTTTTGTATAGATACAGGAAGACAATTAATTAATATTATGCTTTATAATTTAGGAATTGATTGGCTTTGAATATTATTCACTCCTGGGCATCTGCCTTCTCAACTTAAGCCTCAGTTGCCCTCACTTCCTAGCATCCCAAGGGCAGGGTCCCGACGTGGGACTGGATGGAACCAGGGCAAGCCGGTAAGTTATGTGCTACCCTGGCATCACGATGGGCCAGGCCAAGGTGCCACGATTCTTAACTATAAGTTAAGAGGTTGATCATAGGCAAATGATGTCATGATCCAATAGCAACGACGAGACTAGGGCCCTGCTGCTAGGAATAGGAAAGATATCTGGCCTGAGCACTGCAGTCTGAGATCGAGATGGCCCTAGGAGAGCAATTCTATAAGCCCAAAGTATTTCTTACTGTGTCCATACGAAATGATTAATATTATGTATGCTTATATGTTGGTTGGACAGGAGAGGAGAAACACGTCCTAGAAGCAGTTTTCTGTGTGTCCTGACTAGCTTGGATGAGACTGCTTTTTGGAGATGTAGATTCCAAGCTCTAGCAGACTGGTCTTTGTTGTGCTAATCTAAGTGCTTGTAGTTTGTGAAAAGGTGAGGCCAGGATTACTGGCCTGCAGATGTAAGGAAACAATGTATGTTTGCCGCCTCAATGTTCTTTCTGTAACTCCTTTTGATGACATCATTATATTGCGCCCTTTAGAGGTACTATGATCTATATAAGGGAGATTTCAGGGCTCTCTGGGGGACACGTGCATCAGAGAACCTGGGAAGATGGGGCTGAGGACAGAAGCTGAGAGAACAAAGGCGCACGTGCTCGAGGATTCCTGAGGCCTCCATGACATACATATCTTCCATGTAATAAACGACTACTAAGACCAACTAGCTTGGCCTCGTTTCCTTCCTTCACCTGACCATCGCCATCGACCTCCATGGAGTGGGGAAACGGCAAGACCGCCGGGCTTTTATTTTTTGTGTGTTTACACAGTATACAACATAGATCTAGTATTTGCCTTCTTGAAACTTACTTTTATAATAATTTGGCTTATTGTATGAGTCATATGATTTCTTCATAGTTTATTTTAGAGTACATTTACAGATTCATAATTTTATAGACATTTTCTATTCATTTTTGTTCAGCATTTTTAACACTTTTCCCTGGTTTTCAAGAATGATGTTTTAAAGAATAGAGATTTACCAAGGATATGCTCTATTTTGGCAAGTAACAAAGTGTACCCTGAAAGAATGTCCATTATGCAATTGTATTATAGTCCAATTTAAACACAAGAGAGAGAGTACAGTGGGTAAAGTGCTTGTCTAGATGACACGGGTTTGATACCTGATATCATGTGTGGTACCTGGAATTCAACCAGGAGGGACTCCTGAGCACAGATAATTCTGGAATTACGCTCTGAGCACCACTAAGTCTGTCCCAAAAGACAAAACAAATAAGTAAATAAATAGGGGCTGGAGCAATAGTACCGCGGGTAGGGCTTTTGCCTTGCATGAGGCTGACCCGGGTGAAATCCTCAGCATCCCATGTGGTCCCCCAAGCACCACCAGGAGTAATTCCTGAGTGCACTTCCAGGAGTATCCCCACAGCATCGCTGGGTATCACCCCAAAAATTTTAAAAAAGCAAATAAATAAACAGCTTAATTTCCATTATATCTATCATTTTACAATTTGGTCTCCTGCTAAGTTATGTTTCTTAATCTTTCCTATAGTTCCTGCCTTCCTTTTGATTAAATCACATCACCCTGTCTTTCCCTTTTTGCTTAAAAATCATTTATTTTTATAATTTGTGGTTAACCTAGAAATTTTAAACTTTTTCCCTAGTAAGTTCCTACATAAATTCATACTTTAATCATTCGGTGATTATGATATATTTTTAAAGTATTTTGCATCCTAATAAAAGAATTTTGTTACCTCTAGGCAAGCAGTTTAGTCTGTTTTAAGAAATTGGTTCAGTGTTTCAAATGAAATGTAACACAACTATTATTTCAATGGAAAGTCTTTGAGTGTCAGAAATGAGTTCTAACACTTATGCATAATATCTCTGTATTTGAAGGTAAATCAACAGTAAATAAATTGTTGTGAAATTTTTATTCATTTACTGATTATTTTTCTCTCAGCAGGGCACTGTTCTCTATTTAACAACTGTCAAATATTCAAGGCATGATTGTAATTTAAAATATTTATTTTTTTATGTTTTATTGTTAGTATCCTGTCAGCAGTTCAAGGAAAATAAAAAGACAATCTCAAAGAGACTTAAAATTCAATAAAATTATTACAGTATAATTCTGAAAATTTTAATAAAATATCCTTGTCATAAAGAATCATTTTATGAATAAGTTCTCTTCTTAGTTTAAGAAAAAAAAGTAACTTGGGCCAGAATTTAGGTATACAATAAACTCACAGATATTCCTCTCTATTTCAACTAGCCTGATTTTGAAAACTCCCAGAAAAGTCATCATATACCCTCTAGAGTTGAAGGTATATAATTTTATTTTCTCTACATATTTATCGATATTATTTTGGAAGAAAGGCAAGAATAAAATAAGTGTGTAGGATGCAAACGTGGTGGTTTATATTTTAACACTATTTGTTAAATTGGTTGGTCTATGTACCCCTCCCCCCCCAACACACACACAGGAAAGTTGTAGCCAGTAATACAAACAGCATCAACCTACCCAGGTGTTGTTTCCAATCACAGCTGCTGTGCCAGATGTGTAACTTCACTAGAATAAATCAATATAGCCTTGAGCACTTGAAACACAAGTATTGATTGAGCAAATGTGCTTTTTTTTCCTCAATACTAATCAGAAAAGAGAATTAGAAGCAGTTACATTCAGATGGTAATATATAAACCTAGTCTTACCTCAAAACAACATTAAGTCTACTGATTTTAGTCAAATATAGATGGAAGAAACCAGGATCATTGAATGATTACATAGAATATATTTGCTCAGCTCTTTCTACATATTTTGCCCTCACTTTAATTTGACCTATATAGTAGGATCTGCCAACTATTTTGGATGTCATACACTCTAGAGAGTTCAAAAAAAATAATCTATATTGAAAAAACCCAGATTTATTGGCCTTTCAAATGAGGGATATTTTCAAAGAGGATATCTGAAATAATGTATCTCAAAACCAATGCATATCAGGATCTTTCCATTAAATTGCCAACCATGCCTTAAGCTGCTTATGATAATTAAACAGTCATATCACTTAGTAGGCCCATTTGAATTTTGAATACAGTTTGTGAAGCCCTGGTCTCCTGAATTGACTGGGTGACTCTGAAACTAGTCAGTATTGGACACACCTACGGGCTGGAGCGATAGCACAGCGGGTAGGGCGTCTGCCTTGCACACGGCCAACATGGCTGACCCGAGTTCGATTCCTCTCCCCTCTCGGAGAGCCCGGCAAGCTACCGAGAGTATTCGATATGCCAGACACAGTAACAACAAAATCTCCAATGGAGACGTTACTGGGCCCGCTCGAGCAAATCGACGATCAACGGGAGGGCCTTTACCTTTACCTAGTTATGGCTGCTATGCACGTTCTTTTCACAACTTTGTCTAGATGGTCAGGTGAATTCCATGGTGTGGGAGGAATCTTTCTTAGAACTGGAAATCTCTAACATAAGTGAGTTTTTGAAGCAGGAATTAGAGAAACTGCTTGAATATTCCCTGGATCCTAATAGAAGAGGCTGTACTGTTTCTTGTGTGGGGCACAGCTCTACAATGGTCCTGCTTACCAATCTCTGGCAAGGTGATCTACCACGTAGTTAATGGGATGAGAATTGCATAAATGTGTCATAGGATGAAAATGATACAGCCTGGATCAGGCCTGAAGCAATTTAAGTTTCGCATATCACACAAAGAATTGAACCAGAGTCCACGTTTCCTAATTCTTTTGTTTTAATGTCTCCCTATTAACTGTCGTGGGATTACTGTATGCCTCATGGTAGGTTATAGACATGGGAGACATTCATGGAGAATGTAATTGTTGAGAGCCAATATCAAGAAAACAGACTTTAGGGGTATGGTTCCTCCAGCAGGTCAATCTGTACCTGTGAGTTGAGTGCATCAGCAGCCTGATGGCGCCTTCAGACTTCCAGATACCCAAAAGTTGCTGCTGTGCCTTTGGCCAGACCCCAAAAACTTGGGCAAAGTTTACCAAGAAAGTAAACATCCAAAAGTTCGGTATGTGAGAAACACACCCACAAACTACCTCTGGCTCAGCTATATAATTGGAGGCATGGCCTCTCTGGTTCTGGATTGAACTGCTTGATGGCCATGATCCCAGAGACTCAGAAAAAAAAAAAAGAAAGAAAACAGACTTTATGGGAGACTCACATCCAAGGATAATAGAGATAAGAGCCTGGAGGATTGCTCCACAGCTTGGAAGCTGCCTCATATGCTGGGGGTAAGGCAATTGGGGTGGAGAAGGGAACACTAAGTGAATGATGCGTAGAGGGCTCTCTTGGGATGGGAGATGCATGCTGAAAGTAGATGGAAGTAGACTATAGACCAAACATGATAATCACTTACTACCTGTATTGCAAAGCATAACACCCAAAAAGGAGAGAGTAAAAGGAACTGTGCCTGTCACAGAGACAGGGAGCAAGAGAATGAGGTGGGGGTGGTGGGACAGTTACTGGGAACCTTGGTGGTGGAGAATGGGCACCGGCGGACGTATGGGTACTCGATCATTGTATGACTGAAATGTAATCACAAAAGTTTCTAAGTTACAGAAACTAGACGATTCGTAAAAACAAAAAACAAAAACGAAAACAGACTTTCTCTGGGATGGCCTTCATAAAAAGAACCCAAAAGTCTTCCTAGTGCACAGTCCTTTGTGTAATGCTTTTGCTAAGCATTGTGTTGTTAGAATTTGCCCGAGCTAGGGAGACACACTGCAGGGCAGTGAATTGCCTCATCAGTTGGTGAAGAGCCTAGAAAAAGGGAGACTGGAAAACCAAAAGTTGGAAAATTACGTCTATTGTCCGATGAGAAAGTGCACAAAGCCTGAGAACCATTGAGTCTATTAGAGAACCCACCCAGAACACCCATGCCAAAAAAAAAAAGCACTAGAATAGCTGAATCACACTTTCAAGGATGCTTCAGACTCAGCTGCAGGTCTTGCATTACAACCCCATTAAAATATTCGTCAGAATGGTAGAAGGATGTGTGTGTCTTGAACACTCATTGGGTCCTTCTCGTGAACCAACCAGGCTGCTATTGTGGCTAGTTGTGTAACGCTCAGCTGCATACCACGGCTTACCACTTCCTCTCGAATTGTTCCTATGAGTGCATTACCTCTAAGCTATGGGTTCCTTCTTCTTTGTCCTACATTATTGGAAATTAACCCAATGGTCTTTCTCTTTGGCCAGTTGATATGGTACGCAGCTGAAAGAAGGTAGTGAAAGAAGGAAATTCACTGCAAGAGCATAGTGAATGGAAGGAGATTCTCTCCTTGTAACACACTTTTAGTTTCCCCACCCTCTGGCATTTTCAACCCATCAGCTCATATATCCACTGAAAAATTCCTTCTCCACTCATGATACTGTAGTAATAAAAACAAACAAACAAACACACACACACACACACACACATACACAGACACAGATACTGGTCACAGACACTCACACACACACGCATGCACAATAAATGGTTCTGTTGCTTAATTAATCTGAAATACACCAATTGGCAAAATAATCTATTGTCATCAGGATAGTAATATGTGGAGCATTTTGAAGGACACTTGCAAAGCGGCCCAGAAGCAAAGCCTCGCAAGAGGAAGTATCTGGGCAAAGTTGGCCAGAATAGGGTGTCAGCCTGTGGTGTTCGGCCTTGAGTCTTACTCAACCTCCTTGTCACATGCGCTCAAGGTCATCCTAACCGAAGCATCTTGAACCAGGGTAAAACAGAGAAGAAACGGTGATAGGACAATAATGCTAAACCTTCTGTGACTGGACCTTCCTGTAAGCCAAGACTCACTATGAAATATGTGTGTATTTGGCAATAAGGTGAATGAACAGCCAACAGCCGCTCCCTCCCAGAGGGTGTTTCTCTATGCACCCTTCATTCTTCGTCCCACGTCTGCCCTAACCCCGTGCGCAATGTATCCGGGCAAGATGGGGGAAAACTGTTCCCCAGCAGTAATTATTGGACAGAAAGGTGGAGAAAAGAAGAGTATGTGATGAGGACCTTTGTATGTTGAAAAATTTCTGTTATTCTTTTATTTGGGGGCCGCAGGTTTCCGGGACTACTCCCAACTTTGTGCTCAGAAGTTATCTGTCTGGTGCTACCCTCAGGTGCTCTAAAACCAACTGAATAACAAAGCACGTGCTCAGTCTGTTGGTCTTCCTCTCTGGCTGCAAAATTATGTTTTTTGATATGGCGATTGATTGCACAGAAATATTCAGTTTGTGAACACTTAATGAGCTTACCATTATGGCATGTATCTTCGAGTGTTTACTCTAATTAAAAAGTTAATGCAGATTAGAGAAAATTAAAATCATAAATATCATTCTAGAAGTTTCTGACACAACTAGTATTTAGAAATAGTACGGTTTATTATTTAAATATATCAAAATATTTCCTTCGAGATTCATCATGATTTCAATTGAAATACTTTATCACCATCCGGTAATTGATTTCTATTGTATCGTCATTTCTTGAGTAGTTATGTGGCATTTGAAGCACCGAAGTCCACACAATGTGCATCAGAATTACTTTTTAACTCAGTTAAATTCATGACAGTCTTGACAGATTCTGATTCAAAACATTAAATGTATCCTTCAAATTAATTTCCCTGATATTACTTTGAAATGGTGTAAAATTGGCTTTCAGCTTCTTAATTTCATTACATAAATCATAACAGACAGATGATATTTCTTAGATACTTACATTCTCATTATATTCCCTTCTTCCATCTTTTTCTTCTTGACTTTTCTTAATATTCAGGAAAAGATTTTCTTTACATTCTATCTTAAAATCAGAAGATATGCTTAATTTTATTCAGTGTCTGTCTTGTTAGAGTTCTGAATGATTTTAATAATGGGGTTGAGATGTCATTGGAAGGCAATGAAAGATGACTTTTCCCAGGTCAACTTCAAGGTCATGATGATTGACGAACCTAGGTTTACTAAAGGTATTTTTTCTTTCAAAGAAATAAAACACTGATGTTTATAAAATCTATTTTGAGTCGAGAATCCATTTACTTAACATTTATAAAGAACTTCTTTACAACAACCAAATAATTATACCCTGATCTCAAATAGCTCATTGCCTAGTAGAACTAATATGTTATATATATATATATATATATATATATATATATATATATATCACTGTAGCACTGACCTCCTGTTGTTCATCGATTTGCTCAAGCAGGCACCAACCAGTAATGTCTCATGAGACTTGTTACTGTATTTGGCATATCAAACTATGTCACAGGGAGCTTGCTAGGCTTTGCCGTGCAGGCGAGATACTCTCGGTAGCTTGCTGGGCTCTCCAAGAGGGGTGGAGGAATCGAATCCAGGTCAGCAGTGTGCAAGGCAAACACCTTACCCACTGTGCTATCGCTACAGCCTATATATATATATATATATATATATATATATATATATGGAGATGTATATATATATTATGTTTTACTTTACTAGAGGTGCTAAATAGAGGTTTTACAATTTATTAAGCAATAATTTATTGATTTATTAATTATCCCTCCTTCCTTAGGTAAACCCCTAAAACATTTTCTTCTACCAGCACAGATAATAGGTAAACTGATTCTACTTTCTTCATCTGATACACTTACCAAAACAAAATTTATATTTATTTCCTCTTCTACTTTAAAAAAGACAATGAGCCCTTTGAATAATGTGTCAGGTACTGGGTAAAGATTCAGAGAAATAAACAAGAATATAGTTCCCACCAAAAAATTACAGGGCAAAACTATCCTCTACATCAGTGTTAAAAATCACGGGGTTATAACCATCGTGTGCATAGGGGCGCTAAAGAGACTAACTGCTGGGTGGCAGAGTAGGGGTACTGAAAGTTGGAGAAAGGCATGAGGGAACTTTTTACTGAGTGATAAACTTGCTGGAATGGAGATCCTGCTGAAGTGATAATCACATCTCTGTGAAGAGCCAGCATGGTTTAGAACTGCAGGAGTTGGACTTGATAGAACAGTTATGCCCAAAGGGATGGAGTGTGCCTTGTACTGAGATAACACTTCACATACCATCAAGTCAATTTGCATTCCTAGGATATCAGCAGCCACCACGTTGTCAGACATCCCAGCTCGCACACAAAGGTCAGGAATAGAGATTCTGGTGGACAGGGCTCAGTTACATCTTAGTAAACAGCCTCATATAACATGCATGTGAGTGATCAAGTCTTCAAGTGATTTCAGCACACTCATTGCAGCAAGAATGAACTGTCCACATTGAACCCATTATGGACACTGAGAAGCATAGTAATGGTTTCTGTAGTGGGGCCAGAGCAATGGTACAGTGGGCAGGGTGCTTTACTTTCTAGGACCCTAGTTGGGTACTCCATATGTTTCTGAGTCCCTTCAAGAGTGATCTCTGATCAAGAGCCTGAAAAAAACCCTAAGCTCTGAGCAATGCTGGGTGGCCTAGAAAACAAAACTGAAAAAAACTTTCTATTGCTAAGTCACTGAGGTTTGGAGTCACACACACAAAGATCTGTTTATATATTTGTCACTCCATATACATATATGTGGAGCGATAGCACAGCAGGTAGGGCATTTGCTTTGCACATGGCCGACCTGGCCCACCCTGGCTCAATTCCTCCACCCCTCTTGGAGAGCACGGCAAGCTACTGAGAGTATCTCGCCCACACAGCAAAGCTGGCAAGCTACCCGTGACGTATTCAATATGCCAAACACAGTAACAACAAGTATCACAATGGAGACATTACTGGACCCGCTCGAGCAAATTGAAGAACAACAGGAGGACAGTGCTACAGTGCTATATATATATATATATATATATATATATATATATATATATATAATCTGACCCAAGTAACTACAATGTTAATATTATTGTGAGAAAAAGTAATTCTGAAATTGAATTCCAAAATATCTCTAGAAACAGCTTTCAGATGATTAAAACTTCACGAATAAGCATTTGAATCCCCATGGTGAAAAGAATAATATCATAAAGATCCAAATGGCATGAGGGTTATTGGGTAGTAATGGAAACGTGCCAATATATTAGCCAGGAAATATTTTATAAAAGAGTTAGAATTTGAGATGTGATTTATACCAGTTGTTTCCAAGATAAGTAATCATTTGTATTTTTATACAAAAGGTGCTTTATGATCATTTATTATCTTTAGGACTGTGGCATTACTATGACAAATGCAGCTCAAAAGTTTTTCCATTTTCAGTAAATGCTCTATCCAGGAAAACTAAAGGGGTAAGCGCAATGAGTCCCTCAGCATAGGTTCTTTAGGAAAAAAAATATAGGTTGTGCAAAAAGATAAATATTCTATGTTTGGTGAAAGTCTTTCCCCTGAGTTTAGGAGGCACTAAAGACTTAGGAAAATGCATGTGCAATTGATTCGGAGTCATGTTAGAAAAATCGGCTGCTCTGTTGGGTGTTTATTAGAAACACTAGAGTAAGTAAAATCACACGGTAGGAGTAACTTAGGGATTCAACCAACAGGATGTGCTATTCCTCGTTAGAACCATTAAGAAGCTCAATGGTTAAGGAAGAGAGGAAGCCAAAGCTGCTGAGAAT
Source organism: Sorex fumeus (assembly GCF_029834395.1). Taxonomy (NCBI): domain Eukaryota; kingdom Metazoa; phylum Chordata; class Mammalia; order Eulipotyphla; family Soricidae; genus Sorex; species Sorex fumeus. Next base: position 2,985,003 of record NW_026606063.1, read on the forward strand.
TAGAAGATACATTTTTATTCTTCTTTCCACTCATTCTGGAAAGTGCTTCTGAACCGCAGGTGAATGTCTCAGTGTGAATGTCTCTAAGAGAATTATCCTTCAACTACTAAATCAGAGTCATTATTTTCAATAGCTTTCCATTGCTAAGAGGTTTTAATTTATATCTTAAAATTTTCAAGTAGTGAAAGGACCTCAAGGCTAGTTAGAATAGACTATAAGAGTTTTAAAATGTACATTTTTCTCAAAACACGACAGACAGGAACCTGAAAAGTACAGAGAATGCATAATAGCTCAGGCCAAATGTATCCTGAAGTATATTTGCAGGATTAAAATCGAGGAGATAGGCCATCTTTACAGCACACAGCCACAGAGAAGAAAGACCGTGGGGGGCTCCACAGCTACCGAGAATGCTCTGGGTCCTGAAGAGAGCCAAGATCACCAGGAAGTCCCAGATGGGGTAGGTGCTGCATCCCGCCTCCTCCAGAGGGAACCCTGGTGACCATGAGCCTCTACAAGCATAGCTCGCTTATGCAGGAACCAGGACTCTTACTCCAAACCAAGAGAAGCGGCAGCCGCGTGACATCTTCTTATATATAAAGTGGTCAATGGAAAGTAAATTCTCCAACGTTTCTCCCTGAAAATCAGGCTTAACTCTTTTGCAAACTACAACACCAAATAGGAAAGAGAGAACAAAAGGGAATGCCCTGCCACAGAGGCAGGGTGGGATGGGGATGAAATGGGGGGTGGGAGGGTTACTGGGATTTGTGGTGGTGGGAAATGGTTACTGGTGGAGAGATGGGTATTCAAAATAAATAAATAAATTTTATAAAAAATTTTTTTAAAAAATTTTAAAAAATAAAATTGAGGAGATAATTTTTCATTCACCAGCACTGAATAAAAACAACTTGGAAATATAAAATGAACAAATATCTAATAGCCACATGGAATCGAGCTATAGCCCTCTGCTGTCTTTTATTTCATGTTGCTATCCTGCCCCATCTCCTAGTCAAGCAGCAAAATACAAAATACTAAGAAATCCAATGGCTGATTTCTTATGTAATAATTTGCACACTTACATGGGCTCAACAAAACTAACAGCATTGTTTATCCTTCATTAGGAATCTAACCTCCATGAACTAATCCAGAGGGTTCCTTCATTATAATTCAGTATAGAATTATCTACTGTACCTAGTAACAATGGGCTGGAGCGATAGCACAGCGGGTATAGGGTGTTTGTCTTGCACGTGGCCGACCCAGGTTCGATTTCTCCATTCCTCTCGGAGAGCCCAGCAAGTTGTCAAGAGTATCCCGCCCATAGGACAGAGCCTGGCAAGCTCCCCATGGCATATTCGATATGTCCAAAACAGTAACAACAAGTCTCACTTCATGTTCCTGGAGCGAGCAGATGCCATTGGGTACACTAGCATATGACAGGGACGGATGGAGACGTCACTGATGTCCACTCGAGCAAATCGATGAACAGCGGGATGACAGTGCTACAGTGCAGTGCTCATCTCATCTCATCATCCTGTTATTCGTCGATTGCCTCGAGCAGGCCCCAGTAACGTCTCTTTCATCCTAGCCCTGAGATTATATTCAAGGCTATTTAGGAGAATGAGACCCATCATTGTTACTGGTATCTGGCATATTTGGTACGCCACGGGGAGTTTGCCAGACTCTGCCCTGTGGGCAGGCTACATTCCATAGCCTACATTCGATAGTGCAGTGCTACCTAGTAATAATAGTATTAACACATTAACAGTTCTGCCCTCCATGGATTACTACAAGAACCAAAGTGATACTTAATAAAAAGTTAAGAGCGGCCACCAAGAATTCACTCAGGAGTTGAGGGTTCACACCATGCATAAGCAAGGTCCCATGATTGATCACTTGGCTGGCAGGCAGAGTATGCCCCCCAAGCACCCATAGGATGGCTCTGGTGGTTCCCAACACCCTTGGTTCTAACACCATATTGCCAAATCTAACTACTGAAATGCCACCAGGAGTGGCCACCAGACTCCTGAGCATTGCTCTGCAGTGTCCTACCACACAGACACATTGACATAAACAAAGAGTTAAGTGAACATATGGTATACTTGTGAATAAGATAATTCAAGTGAGCAATGGGAATATGTGCTGAGAAATGTCTTTGGTCATTTAATTATCATGGAACCATCTAGTGTACAGTAACTAAACAGCTTGTACTCTTGGGTTACAAACCTGCAATTCAAATGTCTAACGTTCAGAAGGGCAAAACAGAAAAAAACAAGAAAATCATCTGCCTGAATAGTGATGACTGCTGATCATGTGTATACTTGTACTGAATATTGACCATTGTCACACAGTGGTACCTGGAGAACTAAGCATATCCCGGTGTTTCCAGTCAGTAGGAATTCAGGGCACGGTTTATGCCATCCACCTGTTACACTTAGTGTGACTATAATGCCCAGTGGTCATCAACTGAAACAATTTTGCCTCCTCTCAAATAGGGGACATTTGAGTTTTGCCAATTGTGGGGCCCCCAGTAAGTAGTGGTCAGGAATCCCAGTAAATATTCTAAAATAAAAGGATGGTCTGTAGCCCGTAAACAACAAAGAATTTTCTGGTCTAAATGGCAATAACGGCCAGCTTGTAAAATCAATAATATAACTTACAAAAATTCCTCTTGCTCATTTATTTTTTTTGTTTAATTGTAAACCATCCCATCCACAAATAATATACATACTCTTTACATTTAAATTTCTAGATAATGTTTCTATTCTTTGTTTAAGACAATGCAGAATAGTAAGAAGTTTAAATATTCTTCTTTGAAAATTTATGGAGTAATACACTGAAGTTCAAATGGAGAAATGAAAAAAAAAAGACAAGAAAACAGTTCACTGGAATAGTTCTGAGTGCTGGCTATGTCTGATGATCTCCTCAGTCTGTGACTCAGCTTGAACAAGCTGGAGGGGTGCTGGAAGGTCCATTTGTTATGCTGCATAAAAGAGATTGGCCCAAAGGAGAAATGAAGGTGATGCTCCAAGTCTCCTTGTCCAAGAATCCCAACCTCAGAGGCAGAGATTCTTGTTTAGCTGAAAGCCTGTTCTTGGTTTCCCCTCCCTTCATTTGAGCAAGTAAATTAAGAGTCTGCTAGAAAAGAAATCTAAAGACTTGATAACATCGAAAAAAGAGGAATAAAAGAAGGCAGATAAATAGGAGTTTTATACATGAGAGAATTTCATAAGTCTCTGTGGGGTGAGCCCTTTTCTGAGTGACTACATTTGAGAAATCTGCACGATGGGGCAGTTAGTTTCCTTTTGTATTCTGCACTTGCATCTCTCTTAAATGAACTAACCTTGACGACAGATGAGTCATTTGTATAAAAGACTAGAAAATGGATTAGAAGAGAAAGTGGTAAATAAATTCCTTATTGTAAAATAAGTTACCCTTTCATGATCAGACAAAATGACTCTCTGAATTCTAAACAATTTTGAATTCTGAGGAAGCCCATTTTATAATTTAAGGTACCCAACTTAGCTTTATATTTTCAAAGTAATTTTAGTAGAATTGATAAATTCTGCATAATTATTCCATTAGCCTCTATAAACATGCCCACTTTCCCATGCAACTAGGCAGCTGAATAAAAACGGACCCCCAGGACCACATTTACTTGTTATACCTGTCTCATCCACCAGCCAATTAATTTACATTTTCAGCATTTCAATTATGTGATTCTATAATGCCCCAAATAATCTATAGTGAATAGCTTCCTAAGTCAAATTAGTCTGAAGATTCTAAGTTATATGCCATGTGCTATATACCAAAGTAGTCTGGTGATCAATAAAACAGACTCAAATTTGAAACAGTGAATCATTATCAAAAAATCATGCAATCGATATTCTATTTCTGAATCCTCAATAAACACAACCTTTAAGTGTATCAAGTTCATAACAGAGTATTACCCAACATTAAAAATTCATCTACACATGTTGTTATGATGAAGCCTAGTCCCTCCTCCCTGCATAAGGCTGCTTCCTAGGGTATTGCCAATGTTAGAGAGCTAACCACTGGAGTGAAATGCAAAGAGAAATAAAAACTTCCTGCCTGAATCAAGAAACACTTGGTCACCTCTTTTTCCTACTGACATCTGGTTTGGACATAATAGCACAGCGGTAGGGCATTCGCCTTACAAGCGGCCAACATGGCTGACCCGAGTTCGATTCCTCCGCCCCTCTCGGAGAGCCCGGCAAGCTACCGAGAGTATTTGATACGCCAAACACAGTAACAACAAAGTCTCCAATGGAGACGTTACTGGGCCCGCTCGAGCAAATCGACGATCAACGGGAGGGCCTTTACCTTTGTGTTTGAAAGACAAGTGACTGGCTAAAGGTACCTTCCATGGTCTATCTCATGAGTGACAAATAAACTTTTGCAATGCAAGTTAAGGAAGATGAGATCCTTCTACCTTCCTCTGAAAGAACATTCCCTGAGACCCTAGCCCTTTTAGCAGAAAAAAGAAACAAAATTTTCCTAATAGAGTGTCAAGTCAGTTTTCTTGGAAAAGTGTGTGTGTAAAAACCACGCATGCACGTGCACGCACACACACACACACACACACACACACACACACTCACAAGCACACACACTTTCCCAAACAACTTCCTCATTCACAGACTAGACCCCACCATGTATTCTTAGCCATCCCGTTCTTCTCCAGGCAGAATCCAGGTGACTTCATCCCTCCGGGATTCCATACACATGTATCCAGAAACCTGCCTATGTGCCTATATGTGTTTGCTTTATTATTTGTTTCTGGATCACACCTGGAGGTCCTCAGTGGCTATTTCCATTGTGACACAGGAACTCAGACACAGCTTTTGGTGATGCTGGGGTAGAATCCAGGGCTCCCAGATTCCAAAGCATGTCCTCCAGACCTTTAAACCTTCTCCCTAGACCCCGATAGAAGTTTCAGTAACTTTCTTCAGCATGTATTCTTTCTGTGGCATTTGCCATTGCTCAATGTAAGACATTGAACAAATCTGAATTCATTGGACTAAGAATTAAAAGCCTCGTTCATCTTGTTGAGCTTCCATTCACTTGAATTCTCAAATACCCTTGTCCACATAAATCTTGGACTGCCGTAGAGAGCAAAATTTCCTGTTTAATTATTACTCTAATTTGTTCTTTGGACTCTGATTTTCCTTTATTCCTAATGACACAAACTTTTCGCAATTTCACTTTTATGCTTACTTTGTCTCTTCTGCCCTTCACTTTCCTGTCATTACTATTCAGGAATCATAAAAATTTTACCCCCCAAAGTACTGAGCATTTGACTTATTCTAAATATTACATAAGCCTGAGCTATATTCATTTTGAGTGTTCTCTTTTGATAAGATCAATAGGCTATATTTCAGGAAGAAGTCACGTGCTAGTCACTTTGGTAGAAAGCCATTATTTTCCTACCTCAAGCATTTGAATGGAGCAAAATAATTGTGCCTTCCTTTTATTGTCTCAGAATTGTTAACCCTAGTATCAGAGATGAAAAATACAAGTAAGAGTCTCACCATTAGATATACCTGGTGACACTTCTCTTTCCAAGGTGTTCGAACATTGCGGCATGTTCTTTTCCTACTAGGGTTGATTTTACAAGACACATCATGTCATTGTCCCCATCTTTCATGGAGACTCTTGCTATGTTCACACACAACTGACAGCTCTCCTCCAACTGGTGAGCTTTTAGAGGTGAGGGTGGCAGGAAGGCTAAGCCAGGCTTCACAAAGGGACAACTTTGCAGTGTTAACATGAAATGTTACAGAGAGTGAAAGGAGACGCCAGAACAGAGTCCCAGACACAAAGGAAATAAGAACCGACAGATCTGTCATCTAACACCAATTTTCCTGAGTAAAAGTAGCTGAGATGTCAGAAAGAACAATGGCGCTGATGTCAGAAAGACCTAGATTCACCTATTGCCACCTTTCTGTGTCACTGTCTTCATCTTAATCAAAAGGAGATGAACAGGTCTAGAGATCAGAACTGTGATGAAGACAACCCACCTCTGCATCTGTCACTGGGAAGGACCAATATTGATTAAGAGTCTTAGGATCCACAGACCAAGAGGAAGGGAGGAAAGGCTGCATGAGAACACTTCAGGTGTCCTGAGTGTCATAAAAATATGGCTCTGCAGGAATATGGAAGTCCATGGGAGTTGTTTGAAGACTAGTCTTCACAGAAGGAAGAGGAAATGCAAACAGAGGAAAGTAAATTAATATCTGACATATCTGGGCCAGCAGAGAAGCATCAGTTCCAGGAGAGCAAAGGGGGAGGGTGGAAATAAATGGGGGTGAGGGTCAGAAAAAGCAGGCAGGGCCCTAGAAGTAGTGGTCAGGGCTTCTTTTTGTTTGTTTGTTTGTTTGTAATGAATCATTATGAGATACAGTTACAGACTTACAAACTTCCATGATTACGTTTCAGTCACATAATGATCAAGTACCCATCCCTCCACCAGTGTCCATTCTCCACCACCAATGTTCCCAGTATCCCTCCCACCACCCAAACCCCCCAATTCCTCCACCCACCCCCACCCTGCCTCTGTGGCAAGCACATTTCCTTTTACTTCTTCTCTCCTTTTGGGTGTTATGGTTTACAATACAGGTAGTAAGTGGCCATCATGTTTGGTCTATACTCAACTTTCAGGATGCATCTCCCATCCTGAGCAAGCCCTCCAAGCATCACTCATTTAGTGGTCACTTCTCTAGGGAGATGTTATATAGAAAGGCTTCTGTTTTTTGCTCAGACCTCAATGACATGCCTTAAGGCATTGGAGCAGAAAAGTGACTTGACACGACTTGCCTTTTAACAGGATCACTAAGAAGGCTATTTAGAGAGAGGGAAGACAACCAGATGAGTCCAAAATCTTTTTATTTGTCCTGGTAAAAGATGAGGCCGGCTTGACCCTGAATTGTAGCAAGTAGGGAATTTTTAGGTAGTTTGCACTTAAGATTTGTGCAGAATTGAATGGCAGAACTACCCAACGAATGAATGTGTAGTAGGAGAGGAAAAAGGGCATCTATTGGGCCTTCAAGGATTTTCCAAGAACCAAAAGGAGAATTTTAGTTCTCAACTCTTTTTCTGTCCTGTCTTTCTCATTTAGTGGTCAACGATAAGTTAACATTTTATTTGTTCTAACTAATATTTTCAGTGGGCTGGAGTGATAGCACAGCGGTAGGGTGTTCGCCTTACAAGCGGCCAACATGGCCGACCCGAGTTCGATTCCTCCGCCCCTCTCGGAGAGCCCGGCAAGCTACCGAGAGTATTCGATATGCCAAACACAGTAACAACAAAAGTCTCCAATGGAGATGTTACTGGGCCCGCTCGAGCAAATCGACGATCAACGGGAGGGCCTTTACCTTTTTTAATATTTTCAGTAAAGGTTAGAACTGAAATGTAGAAAGTCTAAATCATGATAAAAGACCAATATTTAAGAAATTTTTATATAGAGACCAGAGATGGCCCAGCAAGCAAAGCATTTGCGTGGCACACAGTCAACACGGGTTTGATCCCTGGCACTCTGAGCTCCACCTGGAGTGACAGCTGAGCACAGAGCCAGGAGTAATCTCTAAGCACTCAGGTGTGGACCAAAAATAAACAAAGATAAATGTTATAAATAGATGATTAATGTCTTAGAACATTAAAATAACATAATGTTCAGAGTTCATAAATAGGGCCTTTTCCTTTTCAAAGACGCATTCTATGATATATAAGACTTAGTGGTGTCTTGAATTGCTACATTATTTGTTGACATATTTGATTTCAGATCAGATTAAAATAGATTCTAGTACTGAATCAGGAAAGTATTGTAGTGAAACATAGGACTTGGAAAAGTCTAGTGATAGTCAGACAATTCTCTCACAAGACTGCAATGACATGAAGATTTTTACGTCAAACGTATCAAAGCTAATTTGCAGGTTTAAGAGCTCACAGGTGATGAATACACAGATAAGACTGATGTGTCTGAAGTGTCTATGTGAACAACAGAATCTCAGCTATTAAACAATGAAATCCCATCACTGGGTGAACCAAACTGGACATAGAATAAAACTATGACTTATACATGCTAAAGAGTTACTCTGTGGTCAGTCGTGCATGTTGGTCCATGTGCCTTCAAGAACACCACATATGCTCTCATTGGAAGAATCCATCTATTGATATTTCTTATGCCTTTCTGGTATGTAATGTTTACCAAGCCCTCTACTTCTTAATAGCCTTCTCAAATGTCCTATATGTTTTAAAAGTAGAGTATTGAGGGCTTCAGTATAATATGCTTCTCTATTTTATTCTAACACTATTTCTTACATATTAGGATTATTTGGTTAGTTGCACATATATTTATCATTATTTCTGTCTTCAAGTTGAATAAATACTTTTTTCTGTTTACACAAAATGTTCTTGATATTGTTATTTGAGTTAAATGAAATTTTTTCTCTAAAAGTCTATTTTGGTGTTATTTTAGAATAGCCATACCAACCGTCTTTCGGGGCTCTTCATAATTGGTATAAGTTTTTCAACTTGGAATCAGTTACATCTTTGAGACTAAAAGTTGTCTCATGAAAACAGTATGCAAGTATATATTTCTATTTATTTGTTTTTATTGTAACTAATTTTTTTTTGCTTTGGGAGGCATACAAGGAAATGCATATCACTTATTTATGGGTCTTGCTTAGGGATCAAATCTGGAGAGGCTGAGGTAACTATATGTGGCATCAAAGATCTAACCAGAGTTGACTGTATGAAAGGCAAACACCTAAACTATTTCTTGGTCTTTAAATGAAGCTTTTATCTGTTCCATAAATCTCTACTCTTTGAGGTGCTTAGTACATTCACTCAGATAAGATAGAATTTATTTTAACAATTTGTTATGTGTTTCTTCTGTATTTTGTGACTTTGATTTTTTTTTTATCATTCTTTATCAGGCAAAGGATTGATAAAGAAACAAAGCCACAATCTTCCTTCTTGAATTTTGAATAAATATTTCTACCAAACCAAACCTTATGTTTTTCCACTTTATTTTCTAAAAATTATTTTTCAGTGGTTGTCTAGGGAATTATATTTCACTACTTAAAAACAGTCTTGTTAAAACCAACTTAGAGTATCAAGTTTATTTTAAAAATCTTATTAGCTCTAAAACTCTTTCCTTCTATGTGTTATTGGTGCAATAAAAATGGCATCTTTGTACATTATAACCCCATTTTTAAATAAAATGCAAATAAGTAGATATTTCCAGTGAATGCACCTCAGGGATTATATTGACCTCTAATGGTATGAAAAATGTAGTGAAATTTCTGTAGCTAATTCGGTTCTGGTTTAATTCATCCTAAAGAAAAAAACAAATTTTAGTGTGATTTCATATGCTAATATTTGCTATAGTAAACTAATTTTAGTCTTGCTAATACACACTACATTTCACTATTTAACCTAAATTATAATTCAGCATCAAGCTCATTTAAGTTATAATTAAAGGTCCCCGAAAATTCTACAGGAAGATCTAGGAAGAGAATCTAGAAGAAATTGGAGCTTTAGAATGCAACCTCCAAACATTGCCTTCTACTTGCAGAACTAATAAGGCACTTGTAGGAGTTGAAAAGTTTTTCTATATTATTCTTATTCCTTTGGGTTCTGTGTTTGAACCTCCATAAAACCTGGCTCAGTTTCAGTGATTTGCTAGGAGGACTCACAGAGCTTAGAAAAGTGCTTAAATGCACAATTGCACCTTATTATAGCAAAAGGGCAAAAGAAAAAAGGCTGCTTCTAGCAAACATCAGGCACAAATTCCCAGTTTCTCTTCTCAGAGTGGTGTCATGTGCACACCAGTTTCCTCAGGAGCGCTGGAAAGTCGTGATACCATAAGCAGAGCGTCACCTACCAGGAATGTTCATCAGAGCTTCAGAGTCCAGCCTTGACAGGGCAGTCACATGTCTGGGACTTGCCTCAGTCGCCAGGTTTTCTAGAGGTCAAGCTCATACTGGGACTCAAGGTGCTTGATAAATCACAAGATCACTATGTGTTGTCTAATGTGCTTCAAAGATCCAGGAGACTTGCTGAGTTAGTCCCCTACTTCCTAGCCTCTCCCCAAATAAGAGTGCTTGAGTAAGATCTGAGACTCACAGAGGTGACTGAGCATCTGCCAGAACCTGAGGTCTCACATATATGCACAAAGATGTAGCCATCATCTATTTAGCACTAAAATGATCCTGTAGATTTTCATAATCTACAAAAAACACATTGCCCTGCACAATTGTTGCCCTTCCATTATGAAGAGATGGTATACTCTATAGGCCATCTTCTCAGGTAAGCGTTGACTGTGTATCTACCTCTCCAGTGTCAGGAAGTACAGTGAGCACCGGATGTCCTCTCCAACAAGTCAGAAATAGTGTAGAGAAAATCCAGCAGAGATAAGTGTTTGTTGATGGCAAATTTAGGAAGTGCTGGGCAGACCCACCAACAGAATATAATGGGATTGCAGAATGACTTTGCCCACTTCTCTGAACCAGTGGGGGCCCTGTGGAGGGAAAGGGTGGGGACTATGAGTTTGAGGACATTCAGGAGGAGGAATCAGGAATCCAGGCCACACACAGGAGGCTGCCCGAGAGGAGAGGTGGCTGGACTCTGGGGAGGAGAGACTCCGGCACTGCATGGAAACCCCAGGTGGAGAATATTAATGTACCATCAACTGTCCACCGGGGCCCCTTGGAGGGGGGCGGGTTGGGTTTCCCTCCCAGCCCCGAGCAGAGCCCTGGCAGCTGAAGATCCCTGGAAACAGCCACAGTCATGCTGAGACCACTCTCCACACGTTCCGATGAGCCTCACGCATGAAAGAACCTGCAAAGGAACCCAGGTAAGCGGGATCCAGGACTGAGATCTCCAAGCCTGCTCAGATTGGGACTGGGGCCTCCTCCACCCAGATCCCCCATCTTCCAGTAGTTAGGTATTAGACCCACCAACTGCCCCCGGATGCAGTGTTATCCCATCAACGGGCTAAGACCCAAACACTATAAAACCCAGCTCCCAAAAGTGTGCAGCCGTGACCTCTTATTATCTAGTTCTTACTCTTGGAGACACCGAGAGTATCCTGCCCACAAGGCAGAGTCTGGCAAACTCCCCATAGTGTATTTGATATGCCAAAACCCAGTAACAATGATGGGTCTCATTCTCCTGACCCTGAAGAGCCTCGAATGCGGCACTTTCTAAAATCTCAGGGCTAGGACGAAGGAGACGTTACCAGTGCCTGCTCTAGGAAAATGATGAACAACAGAATGACAGTGATACATGATACAGTGATCAACTGCCCAAACTCCCCTGGCCACCACCCTAGCAAGGGACTGGGGCTGGGGGCAGTTTGGAAGAAGCTCATAAAAGCTCAGCCTGAACAAAGCAACCCTGCTCATGAGCTACCCACGTACATGATGCCCAAGCACGTGCCACCTGCATGTCCCCGTTCTGCGTGTGTACTTTCCTGCTCTAACCCTGGGATGTGTCCAGGCTCTGTCCACTCAGAAGCCTGCGTTCTATCTCAAGCATGTATCTTACCTCTACCCTTACCTCCCTTTATTTCCCAACAAACCTATTTTTACTTCACAGAAAAATTAGAGAGGGAGGAAGTTAGGAAGCACTGACGGTCAGGAAGCAATTTGTCTGTAAAAAACTATGCACGCTGAAGGATGTGTGTTCGTGGGCTCTCTGAACTGCTCTGTCTCACAGCCCACGTTTGGTGCCCTAGAGCTGCTTGTGTGTGGCCTGGATTGGGAGGATGGCTGTTGGCCAATGGCAGATGAAGGAAGGAGAGAGAGAGCCAGGCTGCTTGGTCTTAAAAAGGCCCTCCCGTTGATCATCGATTTGCTCGAGCGGGCCCAGTAATGTCTCCATTGGAGACTTTGTTGTTACTGTGTCTGGCATATCGAATACCTCATGGGGAGCTTGCCAGGCTCTGCCGTGCGGACGAGATCCTCTCGGTAGCTTGCCGGGCTCTCCGAGAGGGGCAGAGGAATCGAACTCGGGTCGGCCATGTTGGCTGCATGCAAGGCAAATGCCCTACCACTGTGCTATCTTGGTCTTAGTTGTAGTTTATTTCAATCTTCTCCTCATTCCTGTCTCTCCTAGGCTGCCTCCCTCTCTTCCTTTCTCCAGCTCTCTTGTCTCTCCAACTCCCCTGCTGACACTGCACCCAGTCAGGTAGCAAAATCAACATAAGAAGGCCCTTCCTAAGGGCCCACCTAAAAGCTATTCTAAAGCCCTTGCTGACTGCCCAAGGGCAAAATGCCTCCTAAGGTGTTTTTCTCTTTTCCTCAGTCCAATAACTATCAACATATCAATACTAGCTATTTTTGGATGGACACAGTAAGAGATAACATTGAGACTTGTAGGGCAGCTCTCCTGGGAACATCTTGCCACAGACTCAGACTACAGTGCTTAGGCCAGATTAATCATTCCTAACTCTAGCAGGGTCCAAATCTAGTTATTACGTTTGGATCATGACAGCATTTGTCCATGATCAAGCTCTTAACTTTTAGTTAAGCATCATGGCGCTTTGGTCAGGCCCATCTCAATGCCAGCTTAGCACATAGCTTACCACTTGCCCTCGTTTCATCCAGTCCCTTGTCAGGCCCCTGCTTTTGGGGGCACTAGGAAGAAAGGGCACCTGAAGCTTAGGTGAGAGAACAGATGCCCAGGAGGAAAATATGACTGAGAGTCACATTAAAAGGCATGTCTTCTTGTGTCTATACAAAAGGGATATTGCTCTGAATAAACTATGCAAAGGACTTTGGGAGAAGAGAAAAACAGTATCTACAAGTCAACAAGGCACGAAGAAAGAAGTTACAAATAAACAAAGAGGAATGGGAGCACTGTGATGGGAGCAACCCAATAAACTTAAACAACCTGCAGCTATGCAAGAAGGACAAAACAGTGTTATCTTTCACTTGTCCACATTCATGGAAAGAGAAACCAAAAGAGAAGTTGGAGAAAGTCTACAGGGAAGGTAAGTTTGAATGAGCAGAGAGGACTCTGGGCCTCCACTGTGATGTGGGTGTTGAAGGATGAGTCAGAAGCACATGCCCCCCAACACACACTCTCAGCCATATTCAACTTTTAATTTTCGTTCCCTCTCAAATAAAAATAAATCCAAGTCAATCCCCCCAGTGGAGGTTAGACAGAGAATCGCCCAAAATTCTAAATTCATCTGAGCTCAGCCTTTCACCTGGCTTCTAACAGTGACATTTTAACAGGCTGCATTGCTGTATGTCAATGAGTGAAAAAATCTCAGTGAATTGCAGCAAGTTAAATACGACAGGAGTAAAATAACACGTAATGATGCCGCGACAAGCCATGGATCTGGGAAAACAACTGCTGAGGGAGAATCTAATTTCACGGCCTTTGCTGCCATTATGACACCTGGACTTTGAGTAAAGTGAGTCCTTTTAGACCGCACTCATTTCTGGAGTATAAAACAACATCACATGAGGCTGACACCTAAGGATAGTAGATACACGGGACAGGTAGATTGCTCCATAGCTGGAAGCCTGCCTCGTGAGCAAAGGGGAGAAGGCAGCTGGAATAGAGAAGGGATCGCTAAGAAAAAGATGGCTGGAGGAATCGGTCGGGATGGGAGATGTGTGCAGAAAGTGATAAAGGACCAAACATGACAACCTCTCAGGGTCTGTATTGCAAACCATAATGCCCAAAAGTAGAGAGAAATTATGGGGAATCATGTCTGCCATGGAGGCAGGAGGAGGGTGGGAAAGGGGGTGTACACCAGAGATACTGCTGGTGGGGAATGTGCACTGGTGGAGGGATGGGTGTTTGATCGTTGTGTGATTGTAACCCAAACTTTAAAGCTTGTAACTATATCACGGTGATTCAATAAAATTTAAAAAAAAAGTGAGTCCTTTTAGCACACAGTGTTGTCCCTGAATCTAACGAAAACAGGAACACAGCAATAGTTGAATTCCACTCGCATCTTCCTACCCACGAGTGCGTTTTCAGGAATTCCACTCACATCTTCCTACCCACGAGTGCGTTTTCAGGTGTGGACATCTCAGAAATGGTCAAGCATGCCTCCTGGTGGCAAACTGTAGCTTCCACTTCCCAGACATCCTAAGACAGAACCCTGTTTCAGAAATGCTAAGCACCATACCCGGGCAGCAGCTACTCCTCAAGGACTTTTCCCTAATACCCAGGACGAACAGTTAGATCTCAGGGAAAAAACGAGATGGGGCCCAAAGTAATCAGATGCCATGACCACGAACCAATGAGTACTTTGCTAAACACCTTCCAATAAACGCTGAGAAAAAAAAAAAAAACTAATGAAATTCTTCCAACAGTTTTTCGGTGGTTAGAAATTTAGAAAGTAGTTAGTAGTTTCAGTAGTCGTTATTCAGTAGTTAGAAAGTTCGAAATAGAGTTCCTTTCCGTTTAATATCTCTTTTCGCTTTTAAGGGGCTCAAAATTACACCATAAAATAGATTCTTCTAAATCTAAACGCTGTTACTGACAATATTACTGGTGTGATTACAAGGCAGTCGAGCCAGGAAAGCATTTTCCCCGGGTGAGGAAACTACAATGTGGAGGTCTGGCCCCTGGAATTACTCCCCCACCATAAGTTCTGAAATTTCCTTCCCATTTCTATCTTCACTGATATATTTCAGCCCCACTCCATCATAATACTAACAAAACACACAAATGTAGCGAGAGTGACAGCTCTGAATGTGGCCTAGCAAAATTTCCTAGATAAGGAAATTTATTTCCGTAGCAAAGAAAAAATTAAATTGGATCTATTTCAAGACTATCTTCTTTCACCAAATGAAGCTGAAATAATTGCCAGAAGAGACTTTGGAAATTTCCTCAAAGCCGTGACTTCAGATAACAATTAGAACAATTTAATTGGTTCCACATACTCCAATCCGACTCCCACTCGAACCCTGGAAAGATTTTAACATGATGACAAGTCCACTTTAACTAATATGGGTAATTCTCCTTATTAGTCTTGAAATGAATATGGGCTGTCAGTTGGATGCAGGGGTTGCTGTTCGCTGTTTGTGAAACCCAGAGATTAATAACAGTTGGACAGAATAGATTTATTCTCTGGTCTCACTGGCAGAATAAAAATGTTAAAGGCTGAGTGCCGAATTCGTTGTTAACAATTAATTCTTCTGGATAACGCATGTGCTGTGAACACATTGTGGGTACAAATAGTCAGCGTTCGTTTCAGTCTGAAATACCTGCCCTGTTCCCAATGCGTCTGTGACTCAGAAGGTGTTGTACACAGTACCTGTGTAACTCGCGGCAGGAGACGGTGCTTTGATGGAGATCGAGGGAGCCTTCTGCAGCAGCCACGGGCTCCAATTGATGAAAGAAATTAAAGGCTTGTGAATGATTCTGTCTTACCCCTTACCTGTCAAAAATATTTCCACCTGTCCTCTAAATCCTGCCTAGCACTTGAAATACACAGAAGAAATGATCTTTATAGGAAAGCAATCAATAACTCAGGGTCTAATATGAAAAATCACATAACAACCAAAACAAAATAACTGAGTGAAGAGAAGCTTATCAAGTCTGATCTGCAGCCACAGATATTGAATTATCTTGGCATTGTGGGGCTCATGGAAACAATTAGTAGGTTAGTGAGCATGAAGTTGATAGAAGACATTATTAATGTCTTCCAAACAAGCGAATGTCAGTGTTCTTTGTCAGTAACATGGCTCTGAGAGAGAGCTGTCCTAGAGAAAAAGAATACACTAGAACTGATATCACTGTCTGCAATGGTCGGTTTTGATTTCTTTAGCAAACAAATTACTATCTAGAACGAGGCTTGGCAAACTGTAGCTCCGAGATCAGATTTGCTGAGTCACTTGATCCTGTGAATCACTTCACAAGAAAGACATAACCATACACATCCGGTTTTGCTCCATCTCTTGTTTCGTGGGGGATACACACAGCTGAAACTTCTAGGGAAATGGAAAGTTCTCAAAGCTTCAATGCTTTGCTATCAGGTCCTGGTCCAGGAGGTTGACCAGATGTAGGCTCAAGCTTGTAAGTAATACTGAAAGTCACCTGCCCAGCAAGCAAAGCAAAGTTCAGTGAAGGGGAGCCCTAAGGGAAGCACCTCAAAACTACAGCTGACTGGAATGGGGTGGGTCTCTGCGAGATGAAATGGAGCCTTTTTGAAGCATCATGGGTTGTGTGTGCTGGATCTGACATGGGGTGAAATGTCCCAATTTGAAGGGTCTGTGTTCTTCTGTCACAGACCAATACGAGAACGGGGAAGGTTCTTCCAGATGCCATTAAAACAGAAGATAAAGTGTGGCCTCTGCATTAGGGTTCATGTCCTTCTAGCATTACCTCATATAATGCAGTTACATTGGCAAAAACACACTTCTCAAACAGCCACACTTACAGATGCCAAAAGTTAGCACTTTCTTTTTCTGTTTTTCCAGAGGGAAATGAGTACACTACATACAAGATATAAGTATTATTTTTTGAAATAGTTCTAATGTCGATTCTGATGGACTTTAGTTTTAAAGCAGTTACTGTACTGATTTTATTACAGTAGATCAGTTTGGAGCACCCTTTAATCCACCTCAGTCTACTTCTTATAAGCTTCAAGTTTGATTCCTCAGTCTGATGTCTTGATGTAATCTCATCATTGGACCATTCCTAAAAGTTTCATCATATCCTCACTTCACACTCATGTGAAAAATAGAGTTCTTCTATTTTTATCAAATTTTTTTCCCAGATGATGTAATCAGATGTTGCATCCTCACAATTTTAGATTCCTATTGGAGTTACCTGCAATCAGGCAACAATCTACCACAATTCCTAATGCCTTTTTCTCCATTTGTTCTTTTCCTCTCCAATGTTTTTACTACTATCCTCTCAAATAGCAACATCACCCAGAATGAACCTATGAATTATGCAAAGATATTATACGTAAAATGTATATTTTGCTTTATTTGATAAAGGAGATGAGATTCTATTAGGATATTTCTACTTTAAAAGCCCAGGAAAAATGTGTTGGCAATAGGCCAGTTATTGAGGTATTTCTTGAGGACATTTCACATCTATGCATTCCAGGAGCTTCTGAGAAAGAACACAAATTATATTTTAAAAAAATATGTTATATTGTAAATTCCATAATTTCAACAGGCAAGAAGGAGCCAATTGTGAATATAGAAGGAATGCAGGGCATGATTTATCAAAAGTGATACCTATTCATAACTTGTGAACCTGTACCCTCTGATTGGAAACAGGGGAAGTATAACAGAGTAGAAACAAAACTGATTCACAGATTTGCACATGCAATGCACATATGCTCATAAGGACTCATGCACAGAAACACACAGACATACACTGCTTAATAGCAGCTGTTCTGAGCCTGGGAAGTGGGATAATTTTTTTAAAACCAGAATATAGCTATGGTTCTCCTTCTAAATATAAACTGAGGAGGTAACACAACAAAATATATGAAAGAAACTATTTTTAGACTCTGTATATAGAGTAAATTTGTGTTATCTGTTCACTTAGAAAGGCAACTGTCTCTATGTTGGCAGTTGCAAATCTCTTACTTTGTTTAACGTTCAGTAAGAGAAAGTTGTTTTTCATTTATTCTTTACTGATCACCAGAAGTGAACCAGAGACTAAGAAGCTTTTAGGAAGATTTTGAGAATTAGCCTCTAACACCTTATCACTACCCCAGACACAGGCTGTGTGGAGCTGTAGTTCAGATGGGTAATAAGGTACTCTCCTATCACAGAATGCCCACTGTCTCTTGCTGTCTCCTCAGATTCAGTGTGGTGAGCTGGTCAGCTTGACAATGCTACCAGTTGTATCACTTGTCATCCCTTTGATCTTTGATTTGCTCCAGTGGGCGCCAGTAACATCTCCATTCGTCCCTGTTGAGTGCTAGTGTAGCCCAGTGGCATCTGCTCGCTCCAGGAACACGAAGAGCCTCAAACAGTTTGTTCAGGGTTTTGACGAAGAAGTCTGACCATCTCGTAGGTGGGTGGCCACGCATCCTATTGACGTCCCATGGAATCCAGTTGGTAACAGCTCCAGTCCAGTGGTCGTCTCTAAATCGCATTACGTGTCTGGCCCATCTGACAATGCTATAATCATTGATTATTTTCTTTTTTTTTCAGAAGTATCTAGTATACTCTTGCTGAAACAGGCAAATTTAATTAAGCATCTTAACTATCTTGTTAAAGTGACTGAAATTGACCTTGTTACTCTAATTTCTGACAAGCCCAGTGGGAGAATTTGCAAATTCCCATAGTTGGAGCAAATGCCTAAAAGATAAGACTGGGGCAATTATACATCTTTCTTCAACTAAATCAAAATTTATCAAGGGAATGAAAGTGCTAATATCACTGAAATAAATCAAAGTTACAAAAATTGTATAAGCAGGCAAACATGACTTAATGAGAGATAATGAATAATAGATTTCGGTTTGATGGGCTCTAAAAGGCCTCTTACACGTGATGAACTGGAGTCACAGACAAGGAAGCACAATTTGATGCTTCAGAGCAAAAATTAAAAAAAAAAAACATGATCTGTGCATTCACAGTTTAAAGCAGAAATGTTGTCATCACCACAGAAGGAAGTTCAGCTTCATAATTATATGTGGGGAATTTCTTTTAAGGCTATGGATGGAGAAAATTACAGGTGTGAGAGCTGCTCGCGTTCTTCTTAGAAAAAAAAATAAATTATAAGTCAATAAATAGGTCTGACACATCAAATGGGTAAGTGTGCTACCTTCTTAGAAGAATAACTCAACACCTTGTAACCTGTCAAAACATATTCAAACGACTTGTTTTTATCATGCTTATTTTGGGAAAATTTAGCAGGAGGAGTGTTAAAAAATTTCAAACCCTTTAATTGAGTGTAGGCATGTAGGCTTTGTACACCAAACGCAGTGAGGCAAATTGGGGTCCAAAACCAAGTTTCTGCATTTGTCTCCAAGAACTTTATAATATATGAAGGGGACTTTCCTTTAAATAACTCAAGACAATTAAACACACTGCCTCTTGCAGACAAGCGAAGATACAGGAAAGTGGGGAGGACTTTTAAACTATATAGGTAGAGGTAAGACACGAGTGATTATCTAGACTAAGGTAAAACTGATTCCAAGACCTGGCTTAAAATGTTGTTATAAAGAATCTGAGTCCTATAGAAATTCAACCTCTTGTTTATTAAAAAGTATCCATATTATTTTCCAGTGGATATTTCCATTAGCAATGAATGAGGGTCCCTTTTCCTCCACATTCCATGCCAATGTTGTTTTTTTCCTTTTTTTCCCCTGTTATTTGTGATGTCTTCCAGTCTCTCTGGTATGAGATAAAAACTCATATTGTTTGGATTTTCATTTTCTTAATGCAGAAAATAGCCATCTGTCTGTCTTTGAGGAAGTCTCTGTTCATCTCTTCCTGTCATTTCTTAAATAGAACTGGTTGTTTTTTCTACCCAAGGTCCCCAAAAATCTATTCAAATAAAACATTCGCAATCCTAAGAATATTGCAGCACTATTCGCAATAACCCCAATCTGGAAACAACCAAAGTATCCAAGAACAGATGATTGTATAAAGGAACCATGATACTTATAGACAATGGATTACTATTGAGCTGTAAGGCTATAAATTTTTTATAAAAAAATTCATGGTATAAGAAAAGAAATTATGCAATTTGCTGCTACATGTACTGGTCTGGAGAGTATTATGTTGAGTGCAATTAGTTCAAAGAAGGGTAGATGCAGAATGATCTCTCATATGTGAGAAATAAAGAAACATTGTAAGGAAATAATAAATGCACAAAGCCAACAGAAATTGAAAACGGGTTCTTAGAAGGAAACTTCCTACTGGGGGGTGGGCGCTGGGGGCAGGGACTAAGGGAATAGAATGGGGGAGGGGAGGTAAATACAATGAGAAGGGAGCTCTGGTGAAGGGTGCAGTGCTCGAATGTTTTATTTATGAAGCCCAGTGACAGTATTGCAAATCATGGTGCATAAAAAAATAATGAATTTTTAAAGAGAAGTTCATTGAATATTCAAATTAGCAACACTTATTTTAAAAAGCATATTACTCTTTCTTTTTAAATACCCAATAATATATTACCTATGTGCTATACCTATACACAGATATGTGATATAGCAAGAAAATCTGTGTTATATATATATTTATAGAGATATCATTCATACTTTGCCCACAAATATGTACCCTATATTCATTTACAACTTATATGTGTGACATAAAGTAGTGATTCCTTTTGGAAATGAGAAACTTAATGAGTGATTTAATGCCTACAAGTAAATATAAACATGCTCAAATTAAGAAACTCGATCAATACGTATTAAATAAGTGGATTAAACTTTGAAAAATCAGTTCCTGTTCTAAAACTTCAAGCACAGATTCTGTAGCAGAAAAGTTTTGTGAAAACTTTTCAAATGGTGTGTCTCTGATTTCCACCAACTTTTTCAAGGAATACAAGGAAAAAAGTCAATTTAACTTATGACATTCACAAAGTATAATCTTATAGGTTAACCGACCTCAGTTATAAAGTTAAAAATCAGTTATATGTTTGTAACTAGGAAATGGACATAAAATGTGGAGAAAAGTTATATATTCGTATTTACCTTTTCAATAGTCTGTGAAGCATAGACTATTAAACAGTATATCATAGAACTATGAAACAAAACCAAATATTATAATCCAGAAATTTTAACAGAAACGGTGGACTGTTTCTATAGAAAAGATGGCACTTCAAGATTTTTTCTTCTATAAAAAGTTCTGGAAAATCACATTTCAGATTGAATTAAATCATAATAAAAGTAATAACTTAAGAGTTTAACATAAATGTCACCACTGAAATGCAGTTAACATCTAACCAAATACGCTTTTTTGATGTTTGTTTGTGACTGTATTATCAGTGGTGAACTCCAGGGCCTGGTACATACAAGGTAAGTACTTTTCTGATAAACAACAGTCTTTGTTTCAAATATATATAAATTTTTCAACGTAAATTTAAATACATCATATTTCTCTTTTTTATACAAACAAAGCACTCTTTGTTTTTCAGGGAAATAAAATAGAACTCAGATTCAAGGTAGATCTTAAAAAATACTGGGAATACAATTCAAAATTATTCAACAAAAGAATTAGGACAATAGTATTCATTATCAAAGGAATTGAAAATTATTATGATCCAAATATGGTTTGAGCCAAATGTTGAAAGTCACTGTCCTCCCGTTGTTCATCGATTTGCTCAAGTGGGCCCAGTAACGTCTCCATTGGAGACTTTGTTGTTACTGTGTTTGGCATATCAAATACATCACTATTATAAGTCTGGTAGCTTGCCAGGCTCTGCCATGTGGGCGAGATACTCTCGGTAGCTTGCCGGGCTCTCCGAGAGGGCGGAAGAATCAAACAAAATATAAAATATTGATTAAACTGCATTTAGAAATAGAATGGAAAATATGTTAATAATAAATTTATATAAAATTTCAACCGAGAACTAAGATTTTTAAAGAACCACATATACATTTTAGAACTGAAGAATAAAGCATGAAGTTTAGAGTCTCTAAAATTAACTGACCTGAGATAACAAGGGGAAAAAAAAAAGTAAATTTGAAAACAAATAGAAGTTCCCCTTTCATTCTCTTTCTTTCCCACATTTTATGCCTTTAAGGGGTCCCATTTGAGCTGCAGAGATACTTTGTGGGTGAACCTCTGACCTTGCAGACAGCTGACCTGGGTTTGCTCCCTAGAGCAAAGCCAGGAGTAAGACTTGAGCACTGTAGGGTGTGGCCTCAAATATAAAAATGAATAAGTAAATAAAGCATCTTTCTACTTCCTAAAGAAAATTCAATTTCTTTTTCATTTTTTATTTTTTTCAATTTATTTTATATGTCTCAACTGTGTCTCCGTGGTCCAGTTTATTTATTTATTTTTTCTTTTTGGGTCACACCCAGCGATGCTCAGGGGTTCCTCCTGGTTCTGCACTCCGGAATTACTCTTGGTGGTGCTCAAGGGATCATATGGGTTGCTGGGATTTGAACCTGGGTTGGCCTGCATGCAAGGCAAATGCCCTACCCACTGTGCTCTCGCTGCAGCCCCGGTCCCCAGTTTATTTAAAAAGCAATATTCCTCTTCCAAGTCTTAGAGCTAAGGAAGCAGGGTAGCATACTGTTGGTTAGAGGTGTTTTCCTTTCAACGCTTTGTGCATATCATCCCACTCCTTATGGGATTCCCTGGAGAAATGTTTTTTATAGCCAGATAGGGTTCCTTTCTAGGAAATTCTCTGCTTTTCTTGAGCTGCTTTTAGAATTTCCTATCTTTGATATATGCCATTTAAAAGACACTTTTAAAAGCATTTGTTTGAATTTATTTTGTCTAGAAGTGTTTTTAAGTTTCTTGGATCTGGATGAATGACTCCTTTCTCAGCTTGAGGAAACTTTATACTACTATTTCTTCAAATAATAATTCTTCGACTTTCTCTCTCATTCTCTTCCATGTGGAAGCCCCGTGATGCAAATGTGGTTCTTCTTGATACTATCCTATGAATCTCACGTTGTATTTAATTTTTTTGACTTTTTTTCTGATTTATTTTCGATTGTTTTCACGGCTTTAACCTTACATTTAGAGACTTAGGTTTTTAGTTGTTTCAAATGTACTGGTGAATCCCTCTGTTGCATATTTTTTTATTTTTTTAGTTTGGCTACATACTTTTTAAAATTTTTCAAGTTTTCAGACATTTTGTCCCTTGTCTGAGATTTTTTTCTATTGACATGCTGGAGCAAAAGCACAGTGGTAGGGCTTTCGCCTTGGCCAACCGGGCCGACCCAGGTTCAATTCCTCTGCCCCTCTCAGAGAGCCCGGCAAGCTACTGAGAGTATCTTGCCCACATGGTAAAGCCTGGCAAGCTACCCATGACATATTCCATATGCCAAACACAGTAACAAGTGTCACAATGGGGATGTCACTGGGTCTGCTCAAGCAAATCGATGAACAACGGGAGGACAGTGATAGTGACAGTGATGTCCTCCCTCATTTTGGTGAACATCATTATGATGATTTATCTAAAGTCTTCCTCAGATGGTTCCCGTAGATCTAGCACTTTGATTCTTAGCAGACATCATTCTTGATCTGTTGCTATGGATGCATTCCTCCATCTCCTGAGTAGTCTAATATCTTATGTGGGTTTGAGTGAGGGTTAGTGGCCTTTATTTATGATCAGGTATTTGAGATAGTGAATACTTCAGGGATCTGTGTGTCAAGTTTAAGAGGTCATGAGAAGTCACCAGAGGTTTAAGATCATATGTGGCAAGCAGTGACCAAACTTCCAAAGATCAAAGAATAAGGCACTCTGAAATACTATCCAATAATTTGGGCTTCTCTCCAATAATCATTATATATATATATATATATATATATATATATATATTTGATGGGGTTCAGACAGTAGGCAACAAATCATAGAGGGAAATATATATATATACATATATACATATATATATATATATATATATATATATATATCCCTCTCAGAGAGCCCAGCAAGCTACCGAGAGTATCGAGCCCGCACAGCAAAGCCTGGCAAGCTCCCCGTGACGTACTCGATATGCCAAACACAGTAACATCAAGTCTCACGATAGAGATGTTACTGGGCCCACTCAGCACAGCAAAGCCTGGCAAGCTACTCATGGCATATTCGATATGTCAAAACAGTAAAATAAAAGGTCTCATTCCCCTAACCCTGAAATAGCCTTCAATATGGGAACATTAGGAAAGATGAGTAAGGAGAGGCTGCTAAAATCTCAGGGCTGGGACAAATGGAGACTTTGCTGGTGCCCGCTCGAGTAAATTGATGAACAAAGGGATGACAGTGATGACAGTGATACAATGAAACAGTGATATATATATATATATATATAATTTTATCTTCATTTTCACCATAGTAAAATAAAAACAGCTTAAATTTAAAGCAAATCCATTTCAATGTAACTTAGTTCAGAATGTGCAAGTCAGAAGAGCACTTCAATGAGGAAATGAAGTATCATATTTTGATGGAAGTGATGATAAATGGGAAACAAACTGTTTAGAATGTACCGTCTCCATCTAAGGCAGAGTCCCATCCTTTATCTGAATATTCGTTGATTTTTTTTTCAGAAGAAACTAAGATAAAAATAAAGTATGGTATAAGACAAAGTCTCTAAAGGACACTACTCCCAGTAGGATAGAAAACCATCCATCTTTGATAAAATAACTCTAATGACTCTGGCTTTTGTATTCAGTAGATAAAATAGGCATTTTATCATTTTGAAAAAAAATGTGGCATATATGCTATCTCTGATTGCTATTTCAACATAGGCACACAAGAGCTCCAGCACTGAAGACTTTGCTCTAGTTATTCTGGGAATCATGTGCATGTTTGAAGATGGGACTTTTGATCATGCGCCACATCACCTCATGAGCTCAACGCAAAATAAAAACACAGCTTTCTGTTTGAGAATTATTACAATTATTAAGAATATCAAGTCCTAGGGAGATAGTTCAGTGGGGAAGGCAGTTTATGGGCTGGATCCTAGGCACCCTGCATGATACTCCTGGACCCAGCAGCAGGGATCCCCAAAAACCGAGCCAAGAGTAAGTCCTGAGCACAGACAGTATGTCCCAAAGACTGCCTCCCAGAGTCAAAAAATTTTTTAAAAAATCTCAAAACGGTATCCATGAAGCATCAATCCAAATAGAAAGTTTTTTTTTTTTTTTCTGAGCCCTGGACCTTAGACACAGACACAAGTCACAAACCCGTTACCTTGTAGTGTCAGGATCGAAATAAAGGAGAAATAGTTGCACACCACTACAAAAATGTGTATTTTTGCCAATTTCATAAAGTTTTAAACTAATCACTTAATCACTTAATCACTTAACTTCCCGTTAGTCGTCGATTTGCTCGAGCGGGCACCAGTAACGTCTTCATTTGTCCCTGTCGCGTGCTAGTGTAGCCCAATGGCATCTGTTCGCTCCGGGAACATGAAGGGCCTCAAACCGATCATTCATGATCTTGAAGAAGAAGTCTGACCATCTGGTAGGTGGGCGGCCACGCGGTCTTTTGACATCCCGTGGAATCCAGTCGGTAACAGCTCTAGTCCAGCGGTCGTCTTTAAATCTCATTACGTGACCAGCCCATCTGATTTTCGACACCTTGGCAAACGAGACAGCATCCCTGATTCTTGATCGTCGACGGATGTCAGAACTCCGGATTCTTTCTCTCATTTGAGTGAAACATGATATTCCAAGCATAGCTCCGTAACTTAACCAGTAACTTAAACTAATGCTAAGAGAAATTTTCTGAGTAAGCACGTTCTTTTAAGAAATTTAAACACAACTCAAAATACAGTTACGGCTAAGAGAAATTCTATTTTAACTCCCTATGAAGGCAAGATTGAGCATATGCATTTTCGAGTACAGACCTCAACACTGGAAAATGCTGCATCAAGCAGCTCCTGTGTTGTATAAAACCTCTGGGGGCGGCCAAGGAGAGGCCTGATCGCTCTCCACTGATGGCTCTCCCCCTCGCTGCCCGTTTTTGGGGTGGACCCAGGCCACTCCCCCAGGCAGGCATCCTGGGCCATGGGGCAGACAGAGGAGGAAATGAGGGCCAAGCTGGCTGATTGATCAGATGACTTTTATTCCATTCTCCCCACGCGCCTACCGCAGTCTCTCTGAGCCCCCTCTTCTCGTCTCACGCTCCCCTCATTCCCATCTCCTCCTGTCTCTCCTGTCATCTCTCCACACTTCAACTCACAGCCTGGTCTCTCTCTCTCGACGTGCCTGCTCCTATTTTTCTCTTCTACATCCTTCTCCCTCTGTCCCCCTTGCTAGTCTCTTCGCACTCCATCTGGCCTCCCTGCTTTCTCTCTCATCTCTCTCCAGCTCCCTTGGTTCCCCAACTGCCCAGAACTCAGGGCCCACACTGCACCCAGTCAGGTAGCCAAATCAACAGAAGAAAGCCCTTCCTGACTGCCAGGCCCAAGGGCAGAAACATCACCTGGGGTATTCCAAAGTCCTTCCTGATTGCCCAAGGGCAAAATAATTCTTTTTTTTTTATAATTTATTTATTTATTGAATCACTGTGGGAAAAGTTACAGAGCTTTCGGGTTTAGGTCTCAGTCATGTAGATACCAAACACATTTCCCTTTACCAATACTCATTTTTAACCCCGAACCCCAATAGACCTCCCACCTCCCACCCCTCCCAATTCTTGTGAGGCAGATGAGTTCTAGTTAATACTCTATCTACTTTGACTAGATAGATTATTTCGATAGAAGATGCACAATTATTGTTTAGAGTTTACGACCCACCCCCCACAATCAGACATGCTGAAACAGCGTTGTGAAATGATTTGCTTTCTACAACTTGGTTTAAGAATAAAATGATGTCTTGAATTTCTGCTATTTTACTTATTGACCCTGGAAGAATTTCTATTAAAAGTTAGCTAGTTAAGAGATTGGTTTCTGTGCCCTGGAGTCGTGGCCGTGCCGGAGAGCCGCTCGTGGGGGGCAGCTGGCGACCTCGGTGGGGCGTGGGGGACGGCCCACAAAGCCCCACTTCCCATGAGGTCCCTGCCGCTCCCGCCAGAAGGGCAAAATAATTCTTAAGGTGTTTTTCTCCTTTCCTCAGTCCAATACCTCTACCAATATCTTAATACTAGTTATTTTTATATGGGCACACTAAGAGATACATTGAGGCTTGCAGGGCAGCTCTCCTGGGAACATCTTGCCACAGACTCAGACTACAAAACTCAGCACAGATTAATCATTCCTAATCCTATCAGGGTCTGAATCTAGTTATTACTTTTGGATCATGACAGCATTTGTCCATGACCAACCTCTTCACTTATAGTTAAGCATTATGACACTTTGGCCAGGCCCATTTTGATGCCAGGGTAGCACATACCTTACCCCTTGCCCTGGTTCCATCCAGTCCCTCATTGGGACCCTGTGTCTGGGGGTGCTAGGAAGTAAGAGTAGCTGAGGCTTAGGTGATAGAACAGGTGCCCATGAGGAAAATATCACTGAGAGTCAATAAATTACCATGTTACAAAAGTATAACATTTACTGTCTTCCATACAAAAAGGACTTTGCTCTGAATAAACTATCCAAAGGACTTAAGAAGAAGAGAAAAACAATATTTACAAATCAACAGGGCACAAAGAAAGAAGTTACAAATAAACACAGAGAATTGGGAGCATTGTGATGGGAGCAAACCAAAAAACCTAAACTATCTGAGGCTATGCAGGAAGGACAAAACGACGTTATCCTACACTGTGTCACCAATGGTCATTACAGTCAGTGACATCATCCTTTGCAGCAGTTGATGTGTTTTAGTGGCAAAAATATCCCCAACTTTTAATATTTGTTAATAAGTGCTGCTGGGGATAATATTAATTTTTTTAAATTAATGGTGAAAGGGAAGGAAAAGAAGGGAAGAAGGGAGGAAAGGGAGAGGTAGGGAGGGAAAAGATGGTTTGCAGCAGCAAAAGGCAAAAATAACAAAAAACACCTTTTGTGAGAGCTCCGGTCCATAGGCAACATTGCTCAAAGTTAGAATCTGTGACACAGCCCTTTAACTGTCATTTAACAATGGCTAGACAACAAGCGGTGACTTTTCAGGAAGAATCTTCGACTGCAGAAATTTCATTCTGATTAATAGAACCAACTTTGACATTTTATAAGCTTCTCAGAGAGAGGGCATTCTCAGTCAAACCTCGATTTTCCTGCATTTTTTGATAATATTCATTGATCTCCTCATGCCTTTCTTTGCTTCTCAAATAATAATAGATCCCAGCATTAATTCCAATGCAAACTTAGGGGAGAGAAGAAAAATGCCTATTCTGGACTAACTGAAGTCTTTCAATTCATCTTCAATATACATTCCTGAACAAGCATTCGGATTTAAATTAAGCAGTAAGTGAACATGTTTAATTTTTTTTTCCTGGAATGCTTCTGTATGTCAGTTATAATTCTAGACTCCATGTTAGGAATTAAAATCATAATCAAATATTATAATCTAATCTCTTTCTATTTTAATCTTACCTCATTGTTAATTTAGCAGACTAAAGGAACTCACACAAAAATAGAAACGTATGTCTCACTTTAAGGGAAATTTCTGGAACCAGAGATAGCACAGTGGGGAAGTTGCTGGTCTTGCTTCTGGCTGACCAGGCTTCAGAGCCACAACATAGCAGATGCCTAACCCACACCCCCACTCTACATGAAGTCCTTCCAGGAATGATCTCTGAGCACAAATAAGCCCTGAGTATAGTTGAGTGTGGCCGTAAAATAAAAGCCACAGAAGAAGAAAAGTTTTCCTAAACACCACTGCAGAATGTTAGCATGATTAATTTAGAACAGAGATAAAAGTCTTTCCGACTTATAAATCAGAGGATGATTCCCTTGGAAAATTAGTCTTAAAGTTCTTCACACTATGTTTCAACATGCCTTGAATTTCTAAAAGGATCCTGTAAGAACTCCATGTCTTACTTAAAAAGCAGAGAAGTCGGAGTTCATCCATGGTTCTGCTGTCCTTTGAAAATAATGTTTGATGTAGCCAATGACCTAACCTCATCCATTTACCTTATATTAAGAAAATGTCAATGTGCTCGACACATTGGTTAGAAGTTCTGATCTCGATGTATTTATAAAATGAGGGCTTTTAGGTAAAATTAAAGCCCCTTTGGTCAGAGATATACTACAGATGTTGTCTTGCACATAACTAAATTTGGTTAAAACACCTGTATCACAGATGGTCCCCCAAGCACTGCCCAGAGTGACCTCTGAGCACAGAACCAGAAGTAATCCCTGGGCATTGCTGGATGTAGCACCCAAAAAGACCAAAAATAAGCCCTTTCTCTTTCCTTGGAGTAACACATATGATGTAGTTTATTAATACACCCTAAACACAGTCTAATGTCCTGAAAGTCTAACAAACATTTAAAAATATGTCATAATAGATGGAGACTTGTCAAAATTATCAACTATGTACAACAAATTTCCATGAGTGTGGAAAGGTCGGACTACAGCTGAACCTTACGAAGACAATGTTTATGAGAAACAACCTCGTTCCTGACGCCCCATTCGCTCTCAACGGAACGACCATCTCCGAATGCAACAGCTATGTGTACCTAGGTCGAGAGGTCAACATGACAAATGACCTGGCACCCGAGCTGCGCAGGAAAAGAGAGAGCTTGGAAAGCCTTCAAGTACGTCGAAGAAATAGCTAAGAGGATGAAGAACCTCCGGCTCCGGGCACATCTCTTTGATTCCACTGTTCTTCCTGCATTAACATATGCCTCAGAGACCTGGGCCCTACACAAACAGGATGAGAACCCTATTCTGGTCTCCCAAAGAGGAATTGAAAGAGCTATGCTTGGAATATCATGTTTCACTCAAATGAGAGAAAGAATCCGGAGTTCCGACCTCCATCGAAGATCAAGAATCAGGGACGCTGTCTCCTTTGCCAAGGTGTCAAAAATCAGATGGGCTGGTCACGTAATGAGATTTAGAGATGACTGCTGGACTAAAGATGTTACTGACTAGATTCCACGGGATGTCAAAAGACCGCGTGGCCGCCCACCTACCAGGTGGTCAGACTTCTTCAGCAAGATCATGAACGATCTGTTTGAGGCTCTTTGTGTTCGTAGAGCGAACAGACGCCATTGGGCTACACTATTACGCGACAGGGACAAAGGGAGACGTTACTGGCACCCGCTTGAGCAAATCGACGATTAACGGGAAGTCAAGTGATCAAATGATCAAGTACAACAAATATTAAATTTTAACAAGGCAACAGACTGATTGCAAAAGATTTATTTGTTTTAGCTGTCATACCCAGCACACCTCAGAATCATCTTAGTCCTGATTCTGTACTCTAGGTATTTCTTGTGGTGCCATGCCCAAGCCAGGTCAGCTGTATGCAAGGCAAGTGTCTTTCTTCCTCGCTGCATGGACTATCTCTCCAGTCTCAATCATTCTTAAATTTTAGGAAATAATGTCATTCTCTCCTAGTCGCAATACTAATTTGATTGTTTACAAGTCAATTTTTCCCCCTAAAGCCCTGTCAGTCAATGCAACATGAACTCAAATACATGAATTTGAAATACAGGAATTATAAATGACATCAATTGTAGATGGCTGGAGGCATGAACCTCGAGTCTATCACTTGTTTCTAATACTTTATGCTGACTAAAAAGACAGCTGTCATTTTTGAAGCATCTCACTTCCATATCTGGAATAATAAACATAAGACTTTTCAGATAAAATAATTTTTGATAACCAATCTGACACTCATCACACAGGATGTTCCAAAATATTTCTGGAAATATATTCCATGTCTGGGTGTTTGTCTTAGATATTATCTGCACACATGCATACCTTTGTTCTGGTCTTCTGAGTACCCAACTCTTCAGACTTGAAAATTCAGCATTTGAAGTCACTGGAGAGTTAGACCAGGCTTTAGAGCAGAGAAATTAACATTTGTATACCTAGGATGATGGAGACTAAGGCCAAGACTCAAAATATCACCACAGGCAGCTTGGTTGCCTGCAAAGAGTTTTTGCAACAACAATTGTGGATGGGCTTTTATCTCTGTGATGCAGGTAAGAAAACAAAATGGTGTGTTTATTATTATTATTACTATTATTATTACTATTATTATCCTTCCCCCCACCCCACTTCTTTTACCAAGCACCTAGAGCCTTGCCCTTCCAAGTACCTCCTCAGGCCCCAGCACTGTCCTCCCATTATTCATCGATTTGCTGGAGCGGGCACCAGTAACGTCTCACAACAAATTGTGAGACTTGTAACTGTTTTTGTCATATCGAATATGTCACAGGGAGCTTGCCAGGCTTTGTGTGGGGGCAAGATATTCTCGGCAGCTTACTGGGCTCTCTGAGAGGGGGGGAGAAATCGAACCCGGGTTGTCCGCACGCGAGGCAAACACCCTACCCACTGTGTTATCGCTCCAGGCCCCAGCAGTTCCCCTAAAATATCTGTATTCTTTCTGAGTACGTTTCCTCCCCCTACCTCCTATAACCCCAGCAGGGCACATCCTTGGAAGCACCAAATCCCGAAAACCTGTTTGCATAAAACATTGAATGAATTGGTTAAGCTAGGATTCTATCCCTTTGCAGATGTCTGGGAGTCCTGGAAATGGGTACTGGGTAGGCAGAGTTGGGGTCAGTAGTTCACTTAGGGCCTGAAGGTGGCGGTCATCTGATGAAAATGAATAAGGCCTGTGAATAAGCATAAGTAAGGGGGCATTTCATCATAAAGAGTAACATGGGTGGGGACGCCCTGATAGAATCAATGAGGATTTGGGAAGAGCGAGCTTTGGAAATGCTCTTTCATAAGGTAGAAATAAGTTGATTTTCTTCTTGTCCTTCAGCAGCGCGATTGTCTCAAGATTGTTCTTCCCTGAGGGTTCAAATAGGCTTTTCTCAGTAAATTTGGAGCAGGCATTAGTCAATAAGTGCCACCAGGGCAAGTGAGACAAAGGTCAGTGTAAGCTCTGCAGGCCTCAAGAAGACTCAGCTTTGAGAACATGGAGAACAGAGTTGAGCATGGGGGTGTGTGGGGGGTCACATTCCTGGGTACAGTGCTCACCACAGATTACAGCCCATGTCATGGCATCAGGGATCCCAAAAGTCAATGAGCCCAGATCAGACTGAGTAGGTGCCAAGGATCGAAACTTGGGCTCCATGCCTGTGAGATAGGGGCTCTACCACTGAGTCTAGCATGAGAGTGGATTTCTCTGTGTGGGTGAGTTCTTGAGGATTGTATGAAAGATTTGCATACAAATGATTACAAGTTAGTTGACTGCACAGTTAGTGTAGATGAGTCCATCCGGGTCCCTTCCCAGATGTCCAGGCATCTCCTCAACCTGCGAATGACATCACTGGTCCTGTCCCCAACACTGCCCCGTCCTGTGAAAGACTTCCCTGTCTCACCCCCACACAGTCTATTAGCCTCCCATGAAGGATAGCCACGCCCTGCCCCTGCGTCCCTCTCTACAGGCTTCCCTTAGTCTCCAGTCACGGTCCCCTGCCAGTGGGCGAGATCCCTGTCTCTACCTGTAGCTGGGCTCCCAATTGTACCCCAACAGTTTCTGTTCACCGGCTCTGGCTTTCCTAATCTCTGGCACGACCACGTGTGCATGGGTGACACACCTATGCGTGGCCCCTTGTTGCTACCTGGGCGTCTGGGCCCTGCCAGTGCTCTGCCCCCACCTGGCCAATGAAGCCTGTCTATACTCAGCCATCTGGCTGGATGCACACAGTTCCTGGGCCTGCAGGTCAGGGAAGAGAGAGTTGAAAAGAGAGAACAAGAAGAGAGGGCAGATGGTGCCGGGTTCTGCTGCCTTATCCCACCCCCAGCCATCTCTGTATCTCTTCTGATTGGTCCCCGTTCCAAGGACAAGATTTAAAGGGATGACAGAATTCACCTGAGGGTCGACCCTTCTGCTCCTGCAGGAACCATCTCCTACCTCCCTCCTCTCTTGGACTTCTTTCTTCTTGGAAACAATTTTTTTTCTTCTTCTGTAGTGATATTTTTCATATTAAAAGAACTTTCTTATTTTTTCATATTCTTTGCCTCCTTGATAAGCATATATCTGAATTACATTTATTGTTGTTTTTGTTGTTGTTGGTGCTGTTGCTATTCGACTTTTGGGCCACACCCCACAGTACTCAGGGCCTAATCCTGGCTCTGCACTCAGAACTCACTCCTGGCGGGGCTCAGTTACCCTACCTGGTTCTGGGAATTGAACTTAAGAAAGCCACATGCAAGACAAGTCCCTCACCCCTTGTACTATCTCTCTGACCCCGGTTTGCTATTTGTAACAATGTGGGTTTGTATGCTCCATCACAGCAGCCTCACTTGTCATCTAAGGTGAGTTCTGCAGCCACTGGAGAAGACTTGGTTCCAGAGGGGTCTGCAGCAGACACAGTTCACAGGAACGTTTGACTGAGCCTATTCCTGTCAGCAACTGGAAGGAAATGGGGTGCCAGATTCTTCTCATTTAATGCCTCATTGTTTTTCATAATTTATTTATTTTTATTACGGTGTACAAGACTGTAGATTTTGCTCGTTCAGTTGTGTCTGGGTCACACCCAAGGCTGCTCAGGGGTTAGTCTAAGTTTAGTGCTTAGAGGTTCACTCCAGGCATTGCCAGGGTGAATATATGGTATCTGGGGTGGTACCCAGGACTCTCATATACAAAGCTCAGCACTTTGAACCATCTCCTGGCCTAGAACTGTAAGAGTTTAAGAGGTACGATTCCAATTCACGATTCCATGCCTACCACCCACGTACAATATCCCTCTCCCCTTCCATCAGGCTGTTTCCCCACTTTAAACCCTCTTCCTGCTCTATTGGTTCCACTTCCCTCTGGAGGCAGAATCTGAGAGCTTGTCTTCATTTGGCTGTGTCTGTTTCCTTGCTCTATTCCCATATATCCCACACAGGAGGGGGAGCCTGCCAGGGACAGGTTCTTAAGTGCCCTGGCTATTTTGGTGACAGCCTAGGCTGGGGTCACTGTGCCTGTGCTTCCATCAGCCCCCATCTTTATCTACAGGCATCTCCGTGTAGGGATGAGAGTTGCTGTGGCCCATTCCAGGACTTCTGAGTCGGTGAGGGACAAGCCCACCTCTGACCCCCAAAAGAATGTCTCATCTCAGTACAGAAGATTCCTCACCACTGCATGTCCATCATCTGTTTATTTATTTATTTATTTATTTAGCTTCAGTGTTTATTAAACAGGTTTCTTGTGGAAAAATGATGGTGCAGCCACTTAAAAATATTTTTAGGAATTTATAAAACTCACAACTTCTTCCTCTTTCTCTCTCTCTTTTCTTTCTGTCTCTACTCTCTCTCTCTCTCTCTATCTCTCTCTCTCTCTCTCTCACACACACACACACACACACACACACAATCCAGTCCTACCTTCAACAGCTGTGCCATGCTGTATGGACAACCAGCTAGTTTATACACAGTCTTTACTTGTGCTAAACTGCTTTATATGAAATCCTTACTTTATTAAACTTCATCCATATTTTCTTTCACCAGATCTTAGAAAAATTCCATGGTGACTGATTTATGTGAGTTTTACCTGATGAATCTTCTCATATTGTCTTTTCAAAGGAGGGACTTAAATGACCAAAAAACTCTTGGGAGTTAAGAAAAATCTAATGGGGAAAAAAAATCAACACCTGTATAATGGAGAAATAATTGTAAATCTTTTAAATGTTTATATGGTTTAATCAGCAAAAATGCCCAACTAACATAAACCTGCAGGATCTTTAAAAGTCACTGAAGAAGAAAAATAGAACCATTTTTATCATGCTCAGCCTAAGTATGCTTTAGTCCAATACCCAATTCCTGAAAAGCACTATAGAAAGCTACAATAAAAGTAAATCAGAGTCCCTTGGTTTTCTTATTAAAGTAGGAGTAAATGAAAGGTATACAAATTGCTTCGCTATTCCTAAACATTTCCTTGTTGCCTATGCATTGACTGGTGGAGGTCTTGTTTTTCAATTAGTATTTTATTGAAGTAATGCTCACTTTGCACTCAGCTGAACTAACCCTAGGACTATGGTTAGATTTATAGGGAGCCAAAATAATATTTGCCTAGAAAGAGAGCCCATGCTAATTGGAACTTGTGTAATCAGTAAATCCATGGTGTGTGTGTGTGTGTGGGGGGAGGTAGAGACCTCCCCTGCCATGCTCGGGAGGACAGAAGCCCCTCCTCGTACTGTTTGGCCCAGCAATGCTAAGCCTGATCTTTAGATGCTGGGGTCCAGCCATGTCACACAACATGAGCCTGTCAGAGCTGGGGGCTGTACCTGGAAGTTCTCAGGGGCTCAAATGGGCTGTGGAGCAAATTTACTATCCTGCATATGTCAGGCGCATGGTCCAAATAACGCTTTGAGCTATATTTACAGTCTCCAGTATTTTTTTTCCCTTCACATTTAGTTCATTGCCCTTTTCAACTCATCTTATTGAAAAATCAAAGGGTATTTTCAAATATGATCCACTTCAATGACAGTTGAATTGAATCCATGGGAGCTCCTAAATGACAACACTTTCAATTCCTTTTTCTAGTCTTCTTTTGACCTTCTAGAAAAGACCTCTGAAAACTAGTGAAAACTAGAGTTACACAGTCATATCTACCTTCTCGCTGTTTTTTTTCCCACTTGTATATATATATATATATATATATATATATATATGAATTTTAGTGAAGAGGTGCTGTGCTCATCCTTTAAAAAAAGTTTCCTGAATTTACAAAATGAAAATATTCCATCAAACCTTATCTATTCACTTCATGCTTATCACTGTTTATCATGTTTATCACTTAATACTGCCCTTAAGAGGAATGAACTGTGTTCCATTTTGTTCATTTTTTTCCTTATCTCTTGACTCGCCAGGTCAAGAAAAGAAAAGGTGTGAGAAAGAAGCAATAAACTGTCAAAAATTCTCTAGATTTGAGCTCCAGAAGTTACTGATGAGCCTAACAATGAGGAACACAGACTGACTTCAACTCCCACCACCCATGGACTCAGTTTTTTTCTCTGAAGCTACGTGGATGTGTCTGTTTATGTGTGTGATTCACAAAATTTTCTTGGGACAACCTAAGGGCTATGTGTATGCAAAGCTGCAGGGTAACCTCAAAGTTATAGTCTAGGGGGACAGAACAGACATGTCGGAGAGGGGAGGAGAGCTATTCCCAAAGCGGGCAGTGATTCCCCCTTCCCTTACTCCAGAGTGGAAGTTTTCCCTTAGCTAGCTCCAGACATGGTGCTTTGGATAGATAAGCAAAAACTAATGTGAATGGCATTCTGTCTATTACCTGTATACCTTGATGAGTGTGTTTATTGTGTGACTATGAACCTGCGCAACTATGAACCACCTAACATCCAGTCTTATCACTCATGTGCAACTTAGCTTTCTCTGCTGTCTGTAGCTTACACTGCATGGTTGATCACTCACAACCAAAGGAAAGAAGGAAATGCTGACAGACATAAAACAGCAGAGCAAGGCAACTCTCCTCAAGAGATCAACAGTTCAAATGCTGGTTTCTGATGAGAGCTTCTCCTTAAGGAGAAGACCGGGATTTTTATTTCTCTAAAGAACTGCCTCTTGTTTGCCAGAGGTCCCTGGGTGCAGGGTAATGATACACCTGGGTAATTAGACATTAGTCCCAGGTAATGGAATGGTCTGGCCTGCCCTTGCCTCCATCAGCACACATCAGGAAGACTTACTCTTTAGAGAGGCTAGTTCTCTGTTTCTTTCCTTGCACTGTCTCTTGTCAAATTGAAGAAGCACAGTGTTCCTTGATTGGATCTGCGCTGTAGGGATGCCCTAATCTGCAGTCATGGGAATAGTTGAAGATACAAAGAAATCCAGACACAAAATACTGCTACTTTCACAGAAAATATCCTGGGGAGAAATGGCATTGATTATTCCTGGGGACATTTTAAGAAGGCTTAATTACGGCTCTTGGAACATCTTTCCTTTTGATTCTGTGCTGCACAAGAAAAAGAAAGAAAAGAACCTCTCACACAGCAAACACTCTATAAGAAAGAGAAAGGCCTGGATTTAAAAAATGTAGTTTAATGGAGATCACTTATTTCATTGCTACACAAAAATATGTAATAATCACTAATTATATGCAATATGTATAATAAAATGCAATCACTGGATGATTTCTGGTAATATAAAAATTTAAAGTAGAAAGGAACAAAATATATAATTAGAGTTAAAGGCAAACTATGAAAGGCATTATAATAGGACCGAAATCATCTTATTGAATCTTGGAAGCTGGACTGCCAGCCACAACCAAACTACATTTTGAAGAAGACTGAGCATCTTTCTAGTCAGAGCAAATTCCTCCCGAGCTCATAGGGAGAAGTGGAGAAGAAAAACTTGGGGTTTACTGAGAATTGAAAGTACAGTTGTAAGGGTATTATCAGTGGGGGTGGGAAAATGGGCTAAAAGGGAAAGAGGCTTAGAATCAAGAAGAACGTTAATAGAACATTTTGGGGTGGTATATAAAACAAGGACTGGAGCAACAACACAACAATTTGCCTTGCACACAGCTGACCTGGGTTTGATTCCTCTGTCCCTCTTGGAGAGTCCGGCAAGATACCGAGAGTATCCCGCCCCCATGGCAGAGCCTGGAAAGCTCCCCATGGTGTATCAGATATGCCAAAAACAGTAACAACAAGTCTCACAATGGAGACATCACTGGTGCCCACTCGAGCAAATCGATGAACAATGGGAGAACAGTGCTAAATAAAACAAGGGAGGTATTTTTGAGCGGTGGTGAGATTAAGAGCTGAATTTGAATTAAAAACC
Source organism: Sorex fumeus (assembly GCF_029834395.1). Taxonomy (NCBI): domain Eukaryota; kingdom Metazoa; phylum Chordata; class Mammalia; order Eulipotyphla; family Soricidae; genus Sorex; species Sorex fumeus. Next base: position 3,022,435 of record NW_026606063.1, read on the forward strand.
CAGGGCAGTTGACAAAGCACAGGAGTTAACACTCTTGGGGCTGGAGCAATAACAGAGCAGGTAGGGTATTTGCCTTGCAGGTGGCCGACTGGGGTTTGATTCCTAGCATCTCATATGGTCAGATAATTCCTGAGTGCAAAGCCAGGAGTAACCCCTGTGCATCACCAGATGTGACCCAAAAAGGGGGGGGGAAAGGAGTTAACACTTTTGCCTTGCCTTAGGCTGACCCCAGTTAATTCCCAGAACTCAAGTGGCCCCTGAACACTGTCAAAAATGATCACTAAGCAAAGAGCCAGGAGTAGGTCCTGAGCACAATCAGATCTGGCCAAAACAGAGTTCTTTAACTGTGATTTTGTATTTCCATTGACTGACTCCTAATTTGGCAGAGGGAAAGGTTCTTCCTGGTTTCAAAAGGATTCTCAAAAGCCCAGGGTAAAATCGGTCTATTGAAAATCTCCATAAGAAAATGTTTAACCTTTTGGGAGGTTTTCATGCCTATGATTTAAACTCCATGTATTCATACTGTTTTTTCTTACATTGTTAGTCAGAAAGATAACTAGTGGTGTGAGTCAATGGGAGTATGAAAAGAAAGAATGAAGAACATAAAGAAGGAAAGATATATAAGAAAAAGAAATAAGGGAGAAAGAAAGAAAGAAAGAAAGAAAGAAAGAAAGAAAGAAAGAAAGAAATTAAGAAACTCAAAATGGAGTCCGCGAGAGCAAATTTCACCAACCCTAAAATTAATTATTTTTAAGCTAAAAACAATTTAAGACTCTCCAAATTGGAACATTTGAATCAGATTTTCTCATTTCTAGATTAGAAACACTGAGATTTTTGTGTTAGACACCACTCTCTGAGTCTTATCCAAATAAAGGTGGTTTTGCCAATAATTTGCTAATGACCTAATTCCAACTCATTTCCACCACAAAACTGGTGGGATATTGGGTTCATGAACAGTTTTTTTTTTTCTCAAAGAGAATTAGATCTTTAAAGTTAATTTTTAGACATTAAAATAGATCTTAGGAGAATGTTATCAGAGGAAAATTTACATACTCTGGAGTGATCCACCGACATCCTAAGGAGTCAGCAAAAATGAAAATATCCTTCTTGAAAGTGAGTAGGAAATGAATTGTAGAAAACTACTGAGAGTAGAAACACCCAGAGCAAACATTCTTAAGATTCTCATAGGCACCAACTTTCAGTAATAAGAAAATTCATAGGAACTAGTTCCATTCACTTACCAGTGCATGCACAAGAGACCTCTGACTCTTAACTCACCTTGTCCTTCATTAAGGCCAAGTACTTATTGAATCACGTACCTTCTAGCTGTGTAGGTAGAAATAAATGATATCTAGGTCCTATAAGTAAACCTATAATCCCAGTGCATGTATATGACACCAGCATACTTCACACTTTAGCTAGGTTATTCCATAAGATCTCCACCCTAAATCACAGCAGCTGTGATCCAACCATGTGATCGCATGTGCCAAGGGCTGGATGATTCACCCTTTTACTTTAATAAATCTTTTTTTTTTTTTTTTTTTTTTTTTTTGTATGTAGACTGCCTTGTCCTTGAGCTCTGTCTCCTGATGCAGACCAGAACTTAATACCCTGACTGAGGTTGTTCTTGCTTCCCTCTCTGTAAAAAACTATGCACGTGGTAGGTTGTATGTTCGCAGGCTCTCTGGATGGCTCTGTCTCACTGCTGGCGTTCGGTGCCCTAGAGCCGCTGTGTGTGGCCTGGATCGGGATGGCTGTTGGCCAAGGGCAGACAAAGGAAGAGACGAGGGCCAGGCCGGTTGATCTTAGTAGAAGTTCATTACAAGGAAGTTTATCCCATAGAAGAAACTTATGTTATGGAGGGCCTAGGTTCTCTCAAGCACATGTCCCCCTTGCTAGTCTCTCTGTGGTCCATCTTGCAGCCCTGCTCTCTTTCTCCACCTCCCTTGTCTTTCCAACTCCCTCTCAGTCTGGGCTGACACTCCACCCAGTCAGGTAGCCAAATCAACCTAAGAAAGCCCTTCCTGAGGGCCCACCTAAAAGGTATTCTAAAGCCCTTCCTGACTGCCCCAGGCAAAATACCTCCTTAAGGTGTTTTTCTCTTTTCCTTAGTCCAATAATCTATCAATAAACTATCAACTATCCCTGAGGCTATGCAGGAAGGACAGAACAGTGTTATCCTATACCTCTCCTTCAATCTAAAAAAGACAAACCCTCATCTTGGTTCAAGTTTCATGTCTTCCCTAATTTCTGGACTCCAGGTTACAGCGACAAGTTCCCAGGCTGTCCAGATAAAGGGGAAGTGAGTGGAATTTGGCACACACACCAAGGATTGTTCAAGTCCTCTTCAATTACAGCTGCCTCCCTGAGACCAGCCCTTCAAGAACCAAAGAATTGGCAAGTATGTTCATGATCTTTTAACCTTGTGAGCCCTTCATCTGACCATTATGTCATCATTCCCTTTACATTTATTAAAAATTAATAAAGCCTGACTTTTGTCTCACCCCAGTTTTAGTTTTCTACTTAGAGGTACTTGCCAAACTGCAAATTTCTTATTCACAAACAACAGGCTTGTCTGATAATTTTTTTCCCTCATTAAAAAGTAGAATAGAGTGGAAAATATATGTTTAGTAGCATATATCCCTTCTGTATATGTGTAAAATACCTAGAAAAACTGAGTAACTCCCAACTGACCTAAGACAATGCCTGAAATGTCATCCCCATTTCTAGCAGGAAATGAAGATACAGTAGAGAAAGCAGGACAAGGAAGAGGATGGTTGTTATGTAGATTTAAGTGCTGCTTTGGACAGTAGTAAGGGATCCCAGAGAGAGAGATAGACATCCTCTTCTTCCTGTACAAAGGAAGAGTTGACTTTCACAAATGAGAAATCATTTATAACATGTCTCCCTTAAAAAAGGTAGGTCTCAGTTTGGGGATATGTATACACACACACACACACATATATATATACACACATACATATATATATATATATATATATATATATATATATATATATATAGCTGCTGTTTCCTAAAATAACCAGCCTGAAGCATACCAAATAGGGATATTTTAGGGTATCAAATTATGTTCCCCTTTGGTTTCAAAAATAAAAATATTGAAGAACATGCAACAAAGCTATTCATTCACCTGCAGATCCTACAAGATTTAATCTGGGCCTTTGCAGAAAAGTGTATGAGTTCTAATAAAGGTCAGACATCTGTTGAAGGGAAGGATGGCAGAGCAACTGATATAAGACAGATTCATATTAGAAAATAGCAAATTTAATAGCATCGCTTTGGAGAATCTACATAATGTAGATTCTTAACAAATAGAGCCAATGTAGGGTAAATATCCTAAACTAGTTAATGCGATGGGACTCTGAAGCTTCAAGGTGAAAGGAGGGGCCGTGCGATGAGGAGACGGTAACTCTACTATGACAAACACCAGATGCTCTGGAGTTAGACATTTTTCCTGGCATGTATATTTGTTCTATAGAAAGGATATTTTTGATAAATATACTAATTCTGAGCCTGGAGAATTATATTAAATCTTGACCGCTGGACTAGAGCCATTACCAACTGATTTCCATGGGAAGTCGAAAGATCACATGACTGCCCACCTATGAGATGGTCAGACTTCTTCGTGAAGACCCTGAACGATCAGTTTCGTGTTCTTAGAATGAGCAGATGCCATTGGGCTAGCACACTAGCATGCGACAGGGATGAATGGAGACGTTATTGGCACCTGCTCGAGCAAATCGATGAGTAACAGGATGTCAAGTGATCAAGTGATACAAATTCTAGGATATAATAACATTTTTTTCATTTTATGAGTTAAAGGGGGTAGTAAACATTTTTTTTTTAGACCACAGGACTTGAACTGACTTGGCGCTAAGAAATTCACATGTCAGGGACTGGAGAGATAATATAGCAGGTAAGGTGTTTGATTTGTACTAAATTGACCTGAGTTCTTCTGCTGCCGGAGCCCTGGTCGGGGCGGGGAGGAAAGCTCAACCTGCTCCCCTCCAAGGGGCCTTGGCGAGGAACAGCCAGACGCGGGGGCAGAAGACTGCACTGTTCTCATCCGGGAGCTGGATTTTATAGTCTTTGAGTCTTGGCCGTTGATGGGATCACACGGCGCCAGGGGGCCAGGTGGTAGGTGTGACCCCCGCCTACTGGAATTTGGAGGATCTGGGTGGAGGATGCTCGACTCCAATCCGAGTAGGCTTGGAGATCTCGGCCCCGGAACCCGCGTGGATTTGTCCCTCTGCCAGTACCTTCATGTGTGCGGAGAGTGGTCTCAGCATGGTGGTGGCTGGTCCTGGAGGGACAAATCCACGCGGGTTCCGGGGCCGAGATCTCCAAGCCTACTCGGATTGGAGTCGAGCATCCTCCACCCAGATCCTTCAAATTCCAGTAGGCGCGGGTCACACCCACCACCTGGCTCCCTGGCGCCGTGTGATCCCATCAACGGCCAAGACTCAGAGACTATAAAATCCAGCTCTTAGAACCGCGCGGCTGCATTCGCGGCCGTGCGACGTCTTATCAAGACATATTTTATGACATCTTATTATCTCATTCCTACTTTGGACAAACTTGCAGGCTATCAAATGTAGCCTGCCCACAGGGCAGAGTCTGGCAAACTCCCCGTGGCGTACCAAATATGCCAAATACCAGTAACAATGATGGGTCTCATTCTCCTAAAGAGCCTTGAATATAATCTCAGGACTAGGATGAAAGAGACGTTACTGGGGCCTGCTCGAGGCAATCGACGAATAACAGGATAATGAAATGAAATGAAAATGGAAAAAATGACCTGAGTTCAATCCCTGGCAGCCCATGTGGTCCGCTGAACACTGCCAGGAATAATCCATGAATACAGACTCAGGAGTAAGCCCTGAACATCATGTCTTGGGAAGATCGGCTCTGACCAACCTAGGCTGGTATATCTAAACATCCTGGGAAGAACCATCCTTCACTTGAAAGTACTGTGTAGTGGATGATCAGTTTTTGTTCTCATTATCCAACCCCAATTTGGTAAAAAAAAAAAAAGAAAGCTATTCCTACAGATAATGGGTGGTTAGAAATTTAGGTTTAGCCTTGGGAACTCACAGAGATACTAGATGATGAAGTAGGGAAGTCTATATTTAGAAAAAAAAGAATAATTTGTGCAAGGGCAAACATGGTTGGGGGGGGGATCAAGCAATTTTCTGTATTTTCATAATCACCACTTCAAGCAGTACCTGTTCAGATACTGACTTTTAACAAGTGGCATGGCTTGAAAGCAAGCTGATCAGTTTCCCCCAAGCTCTGTGTGAACAAATTTCATAAGACACAAAGAACTGAACCATTAAGGATGAGGATCTCCTGAGAAACCACCCACACATATGTCACAGTTAGCAAAGTCAATCATTTTGTTCTCTTTTGATTGCTTAAACACTGAATTCCAAACAAGTAATTTCCTCCAGGAAATCTTCCTCTCATAATTTCTTCTCATGAAAAAGTATAAAGCTAACTAGAATTGAAGAGCCTAATGGCCCATTTGGAATATGTTGGAGGAGCTAGACTCACTTGATACAATGAAAATTTCTAATTAATGAGGTGATGCAAGAAAGTCCTTAACAACATGCCTAACAATTATTTTTGGTAGGAGCTTAGACAATTCTTGGGCTTTTTCATAAGATAAAATATACCATATACTGTTCTATTCCACAATCGCTGTGTTTATTTAAATTGTACCTCAAGGATCTTAGCAAAATATATCAGAAGATGCCTTATTGAATATTACCCTGTGTACAGAAAGAAACATGAAATAATTTACTCTAGGTCCACGTGAATGTAAATGTCCAAGAACATTATTTTTTGCATCCATAGGTAAACTTCCAGGTGATATGAACATAACACCAATTCTAAATACTTGTATTAATTTATCAGGATAACCAGATAACAATATATTAAATATTATAGTTAATATAAAAATAAAGGCAGAAATCAGTATTTAACATGCAATTTGAAAGATAGTGTCTTCAGATTCTTGAAATAAAACTAATGCAGAAAATAGGTGACTTTCCCCCAACCGTGTTAAGAAATAAACAAAGACATCCAGATAGAGATGTAGAGAGAATAAGGAAAGAGGTAAGAGAGAAAATAAAATGAAAGATGGGGTGGGGGAAGTTGAGAGAATAATCAAATGCACAAAGAATTTAAAACCTAATAGATAAATTTAACCAATATGTTATCATTAGAGTGAATGCATGACGAGAATGCATACTAAAAGCTCAATTATTTAAATGGTCCTCTTAAACTTTTAGCCAAACTGAAGGCACAAAGTGGATACCATCCTCTTCATTTCCAAAAGAGATGTAAGTACATAAGAGAAGAAACAGTCTTTTGATGTGTATGTTTGTTTTGGCTCCGTACCAGGTGGTGCTCTGGGCTTATTCCTGCCTCTGCACTCAAGGATCACTCCTGGCAGCGGGCAGGGGACCGTATTAGGTGCTAAGTATGGAACATTGGTCAGTGGATGCAAGACAAGCGCCCTACCCACCCTACTATCTCTCTGCCTCCCAGAAATAGACCTTCTTATGACGACTAAATCCCTATACTAAAGAACATAAACAATTTGATATACTTGAGGTCATGCAAAATATAATACTATTCTAAAATTTTATCCTGCTGGTCAAATTCTGGGACATGAACAACAAAATCTTTATATGACTAAAACCTATTGAGTATAGACAGCAGACAAATGGGTTCATTTGGAGATTGTTTGCCTACCAAACAAAACTATGGCTTTGGGGTTAATTCTCTTTCTGTGATGATCAGACTACAAAGAGGGAATAACATGAGAGAAACGAGATTTCTCATGAAAAATCAGCTAATGTTATGAGAAAGTACTTTATATTATACATTGGATAATCTTTTGCAAGTTCATGGTTTTCATTCCCATATGTTTTGATTTATACTTCTTGAACAGTGTTTTGAGAACTACATTTTGCTACAGCCTAATACAATATTTTAGAGGAAATGCAATATATCTCAAAATAATCAAAATATTTTTCAGACTTCTTCATTAGACCCCCAGGAATCTGTCCACTCTATTCAATACAAGTCATGGAAAATGGCATCCTCGTGTGTTTCAATCACATTAAACTTCAAAGATAGGTCAAATGATTTTAAAAGGATTGCAAAATATCAAATTTCACTGCATCCAAAGTGAACATTCCATGACTACCCTCAGTACCAGGCACTAAGAGTATGTTCACGGCCAGGCAGATCAGTCTATAATCTAACAGCTGACTATAGGGCAGTTGCCTGCTGTGAGCAGAAAGAACCTCATAGATTTCCTCTTCAATTCTGGTGACCTCCCCAAGGCTGACACATCTGCAAAAAACAGGACCACAATTCCTCTATATGTCAGAGTACATATTCCAAATTTTAAATATCTGTGTACATGTGTCTAATATGCATACTATAATTCTGTGTCACCTTTATTTACATACTTGTCCCGTGAGCCATATTTCTTACTGGTTCACTCCTTCAACAGGCCCTTCAATCTCAGTCATCTTTTTTATCCAAATAAAAAGGAAGGAAAGGTTTGTTATTCTAATGGTCCTCTCTAATTTGACCTGTATTCCGCACATATTGCGAGAATTTAGTCTACAGAAGCATACAGTAAAATACCAAAAGCAATATAGGAAATTGCCAAGCAATACCAATGTCTTAAGAGAGAACATTCTTATGATTGTTAAAGTTCTTAAGGGAACTCTGAAGAGTGAGTTTCAATTTGTCACCAGCACCTGTGCATAGATACCCTGACCCTGATCGTCCCTTTTCTTACATTTAGGTCAAAATTCTTAGGAACTCACATACCTTTAGTTGCATAAGTAGTTGTTAATGAAACATGTGATGTATGAGCAAGCCTGTAATCCCAACACATATATGCAACCCCAGCACTGCCCAGATCGTTCTAAACTAGAGCAACCCTTTCATGAATATTTATTTCCTTAGTTAATTTACTTCACTTGAAGCAATTGCCTCAAACCTTGCAGATAGGACTTTTCCTTTGGAGTGACATATTTATTCTCGGGGCTGGGGGTGAGGGGCAGAGGGATCATAGTTTTTGATTGAAGAAGTCCCTTGATTTCTCTCTACGCCTTGTTTTGTTCTTTAATTTTTCCTCATATGAAGACAAGAACATGTTATTCAGGTTTGAAGTTGTTCATGTCTCCTCTGACCTGAGAGAGAAGACTGGGGACGTCATTCCATGCCTACCCTGATTTCCAGGCACCAATATGTTCCCGGCCAGACAGATCAAGTCTGTAGTCTAACAGCTGACTATAGGACAATTTTCTGTAGTGAGAAGGACTTCATCCATTTCCTCTTCAATTCTGGTGACCTCCTCAAGGCTGACACTTGTGCAAAAATAGGACCACAATTCCTCTATATACCAGAGTATATATGCCAAATTTTAAATATCTGTGTACACGTATCTAATATACAGACAATACTGTGTATAGACACGTGATTCTTTATTTACATACTGGTTCTGTGTGCTATATTTCTTACTGGTTCACTCCTTCAGCATGCCCTTCAATCTCGGTCATCGTTTGTACATCTGTCAAAGACATGGGTCAGTCCTCTGAGGAGTTGGACAATTACTTTTGTCTCCTGTCAGAGTAGGTGTTCAGTGTTTCCAGAGCTAAGTGCTATCTTATCTCTCGAGATACTGACCAGGTAACCATCCATTCTAGAGAGAACCTTGGGCTGATACATTATAAATGTCTGGTAACCTGTCTCTTATCCTCCTTGGAGATTATCCAAATACCAGCAGATTTTCCAGTTTCCAAGCACACAAATCCTGATTTCCCTCCCATGCAATAGCAAATCTCACAACCTAAAGTACCAGACCGACAATAATTAGCTCAAAGAATTGGCTCCACAATGATTAGCATGAGCACTCCAGCTAATCCGTCTCCATCACTGAGTCTGGGTTATCTAGGTAGTGGCTGTTTCTTCGCTGACCTTGAATCTCTAGTGGCTAGTATGCCGATCAGGAAGCAGGTGAGTAATGATCCATTCATCTGTTTGTTTGTTCAAACTCTTGCTGGAATTTTTCTTTCCTACTCTCTTCTTCTTTTCTATTCACCTTCCAAGTTATTGCCAAACGCCTCTAAACTCATTTTATGAACTTCTTTCCAAATATTCCATTTCAATCAATAATCCTAGCCCAGGTTGGCCACCCTTATTCTGTGCTCATAAAATGTGTATGTGTAATTCTCTTACAATTTTCATTATATTGCCTCTACAAATTCTATTATATCCACAATAAAAATATCTCCAAATACAGAAAATTCATTCTCTGTCTCTCTGTCTCTGTCTCTCTCTGTCTCTCTCTCTGTCTCTGTCTCTCTCTTCTCCCTCCCACTTCCATGTAGAGCAATGTCAGGATATGAATGTTAAGATCATGAATCAGTCAAGCATACTTTTAATTTAGATGACTTCAGGAAAGCATTTTTTTTTCTTTCTGGATATGCCACTTGTCTGACTGTAAGATGATCCAAATTCATAATTTTTATGAATTTTTTTATAATTTTTTTTATGAAACACAATTTTCAAATAAAAATAAAAGTGCTGACTTTTGTGTCAATTAATGCCAGTTATTCTCTAATTGCACAGTAAGGCTTCTATTTTGGCGCTCCAAATTAAGCACATTGCCTTTCCATTTTCTTTCTTGATTTCTTCTTCATGTTCACTTCTGAGTGTACCTTACAAAGTTGAAAAAAATAACATTTGTCTTTACACCGTGCAGATAATGCAGTGAGCATCTGGGACTTTCATGTTTTGTAACAAACTTTCCAGTTTTCAAAATGTAAACATTATCACGCTTTAATTCATCTATACACTGGCATTTTTTCAAGATAGTATCTTTGGGGGCATTTTCATCAGTATTCATAGACCTGGTAGGCCCTTGCAGTCCCCAGGAGGGACCTGGCATTTCAAGGCTCCTGCCTGTGATACTCAGGGACACCAAGACACTCCCACAAGTCTCTGCGCCTCTGCAGTGCTGGCAATTTTTCCAGGTACCTTGTACATATCAGGCATATATTCATCACCCCAACCTTTATCCTTGGCCCTGCAGTCACAGCAAAAATTATTACTTCTCTATCTTTGATGTTCTGAAAAATTATGAGAAGATATTTTAGGGGTAAGACTTCTTTTCTAGCTATCACCCCCATAGGTCCTCCCTTGCCCTCTCTAAATCTAAATTCTGGTTTTTAACTGCTATGTCATATTGATATATTAGTTATATGACTAGTGTCTTGTGTCCATTTTTTTCTCTGCTCTTTCTAAAATGCTCATAAGTTGGGTGACAGAATTTTAGTCTCTGAGTCATAGATATTTCCTCTCCCAATCTCAGCCTTTCTTTTGATCTTTTCATCTAATCTTTTGATTCTTAGCATACCTTCTTATCAAAGTCAATCTAGATCATGACATTGAAAACACTGACGTGTGAAAACATTCATGTATCTATTTCACTGCACTCAGGAGTTCAATCCATATGTCTATGGATCACGTCTATGATTTTTATTCTTGATTGCAGCTGCTCTCAACACGTTCATTTGAGTTAGCCTCTGTCCATGTCTCTGGGGTTGAGAGAACCATTTGGTGATCACAAGTCCTTCTCTGCTGTCACGCAGTCACGCAGCAGAGGCAGCCTTTCAATAATGGGTGTCATAATCTATTCCAGAAACCTTTTTGGTTTGTATTAAACATGACTTCTTTTATTTGTATTTTTCAGTTTTCATTAAGGCACACTGATTCGAGTACTGCTAATAGTTTCTGGCATACAATGTTCAAACCACAAGTAGAATATTAACATCATCACTCCGCCAATTTCTCAAGGTCCTCTCCCAAGACTCTCTCTATTTGTTACTTTTTGCTATGTTTATTTATATTCAATATATGAGCGATATTTCTCTATTGTTCCTCTCCTACCGACTGATTTCACTCAGCATGATGCCCTTTGGTTCCATCCACATAGCAGTGAATTGCATGATTTCATCTTTGATAGGAGCTGAGTAATATTCCATCGTGTATATACATCACAGTTTATTTATCCAATCATCTGTATTTGGGCAGTTGGCTTGTTTCCAAACCTTGGCTCCTGTGAATAGCACTGCTATGAACATAGCAGGGCAAATATCCTTTTCAAAATTGCATTTTGTATCTCTGGGGTAGATGCCGAGAAGTGAAATTACTATGTCATGTGAAAACTCATTTTTTTAACATCTTGAGATTATTTATATATATTATTAATAATGGAGAAGTGTTCGCCCTATTTTCCATCAGTGCTGAATGAGACCATTCCCCGTAACAGTGGTAAATGAGGATTTCTTTCTTTGCAAATTCCCACCAGCACTGGCTGCTTCTATTCATTTGGATATGTGCCAATCTCATTGGTGTGTGGTAATAGTCATTGTTGTTTTGATTTATATTTCCTTAATGCTAAATGATGGCATTCACTTTTTCATATACATACTGAGCTTCTGTATATCTCCATTGAGGAAGTGTCTGTGGAGCTCACTCCCCATTGCTTGATTTTTTTTATTGTTGCATTCTGCAAGTTATATATCTTAGATATTGTCCCACTATCATATGTATATGGTGAGTGAATACTGTCTTCCAGCTCATAGATATCATTTTATTTTAGTTATAATCTCTTATGCAATGCAGAATTTTATTAAGTAGATAAAACTCCATTTGTTTAGTTTTGCTTCTGTTTGCTTGGCCAATGGTATTAAGCCATTACAAATGCCTCAAGAATCAATATCATGTAAATTTCTGCCTATATTTTCCCCTATGCAGAAACAAGGATTCTTTTTACATGAATTTATTCAACTCTGGTTCTAATGGGCCAAATCAAATAAAATAAGATCAATATAAATAATCATGAATAAGTCGATGTAATCATGAGGAAAGTAACCATAATTTCAGAAACAGTAGCTGTTATTCTCTCATTTCAAGTTTAAACTGTTATAAACTGTGCATATGACTTTGATTTTATGCATATAATAATATTTTATATTTGTATTTTACAATAATGAGACAATTTTCTAAGCCTGAGATCCTTAGAATGATCTACTGTTCACCATCCCATCACTGTAAATGAATTTCATTATGAAGAGAGAAATAACTCATTGCTTTGTAACTATAAATTAAAGAAATATTTAAGTGATCACAATTAAAGCAAATATTTTATGTTACTATTGAAAAATATAATTGATTACTCGATCACTTGACATCTTGTTACTCATCGATGTGGTCAAACAGGCGCCAGTAATGTGTCCATTCATCCCTGTCGTGTGCTAGTGTAGCCCATTGGCGTCTGCTCATTCTAGGAACACAAGAGCCTCAAACCGATCATTCAGGGTCTTGACAAAGAAGTCTGACCATCTCGTAGGTGGGCGGCCACGTGGTCTTTTGACATCTCGTGGAATCCAGTTGATAATGGCTCTAGACCAACGGCCGTCTCCAAATCTCATTATGTGTCCAGCCCATCTGATTTTTGACACCTTGGCAAATGAGGCAGCATTCCTGATTCTTGATCATCGACAAAGGTCGGAACTCTGGATTCTTTCTCTCATTTGAGTGAAACATGATCTCCAAGCATAGATCTTTCGATTCCTCTTTGGGAGACCCAAATAGCATTCTCATCCTCTTTGCGTAGGGTCCAGGTCTCTGAGGCATATGTTAATGCAGGAAGAACTGTGGAATCAAAGAGATGTGCCCGAAGTCCGAGGTTCTTCGTCCTCTTAGCTATTTCTTCAACACCCTTGAAGGTGTTACAAGTTGCTCTCTTCCTCCTGCGCAAGTCACATGCCAGGTCATTTGTCATGTTGACTTCTCAACCTAGGTACACATAACTATTGTATTCGGAGATGTTTGTTCCGTTGAGAGTGAATGGAATGTCAGGAACAAGATTGTTTGTCATAAACATTGTCTTTGTGAGATTCTGCTGTAGTCTGACCTTTCCACACTCACGATCGAAGTCGGCCAGCATTTGTGCCACTTGGCTAATGTTTGGTGTTATTAGAACAATGTCATCAGCGAAGCAGAGGTGATGTAGTTGCCAACCGTCTATCTTCACTCCCATTCCTTCCCATTCCAGTCGTTGCATGATGTTCTCAAGGGTGGCATTGAAGAATTTCAGTGAAATAGTATCACCCTGCAGAACAGTTCTCTAAGACATAGATGATCACTTCCTTGTAGAATGGTGAGATCCTGGTAGTCAATCCGCAATGCAGCACATGGAGGATCCTAATGCATTGAGTTTGAATGCCCTTTTTTGCTAGGGCTTTGATGACCGCTTCTGTCTCAGAATCAAAGGCCTTCTTTAAATCAATGAACATTAGACAGAGCGGCATCTTGAACTTCCAAGAAATCTCAGTGAGTTTCCTTATCGTGTGGATATGGTCGATCATGCTGAATCCTTTGCAGAACCTGGGTTGTTCGCAGGGTTGTCCTTCATCTAGTGTTCTGTCAATCCTATTCAGGATGACTCGAGTGAACAACTTGTAGATGACAGACAATAGGCAGATCAGGCGATAGTTGCCAATGTCATGGATGTCTCCCTTCTTGAACAGTAGTACGGTCCTGCTCGTTTTCCATTGGGATTGAACCTTGCATTCAGACAGGTAGCATGTGAAGAGCCGAGCCAGTGTTTTGGTGAGTACTGACGGCAGATAAAACATAAGATTGTCTGGGGACTCTGGTGTACCCAGGCTTCCTTCTCACTCACCTGTACTTATCCAACCATAATTCCCAGAGTATTAGTAATAATAGCTTAAGTTCTCAGTAATTTTTCATTTGTTTTTGTGGATTTAATTATTTATTTTAATAATATGTTTAATTAATTTTATCATGTATATTATCTTCTCAACTCTTTGGTTTCATGACATCAATTATTTTAAATATATTGAGACTTTGATAGAAAGTATATTTGCTAGTTTTCCCAAGAAGCCCAAGTGTACATTTCAATGCTGTGCAACCTTTTATTGCTAGTTATAGGCTATATAAGCACATATATATATATATACACATATATATATGTTTACCACTTACAGAAACAGCTATGCTCAAATCCACTCCTCAAGTAGTAGATATGTTCTTTTCTGATCTGAGCTTGTTCTTAATTTTTAGACATATGTTGGAAATTGTTATTCATATGATTCAGAGTTTTAACTTAATATTTTGTTAACGACAGCATTAACTTTTATGTAGGTGCTGTAAAATCTAAATTAATATAGATTTAGAAGTGTTCTTTTGGTTAACGTTTGCTTGCACTGATTTTTCTACTATATGGTTTTCAATAATTTTGTTTGTTTCTTACTTGGAAGCCTACATCCAGCAGTGCTCAGTTATTACTTCCAATTTAGTGCTCAGGGGTCACTCCTAGAAGTGCTCAAGAGGTCATAGGATGCTATGCATCAAACAGTATGCAAGGCACGCACACTAGCCCTCAGAGCTACTGGATGCCTGGATGCTTTCAGTACTTTTATGTCACTGTGTTTTAGATTTGTGTCTTATCAATTGCTAAATGGCTTATGATTATCATCTCTCTCTCTTTCTCTCTTCCTTTTTAATTTCTATTTCATTCCTTTCATAATTTTCATAATCGACACAATATAATTGTAAGTCATTTAGACATGGAAATTCTGTTCCCATAATTTTTGCTATATATAAATATAATTCTTTGTATAATGTGTAAAATTATACATATATTATATACATTATATACATCCCGACCTGTTTTCCATAATTATCACACCATATTTTATGGGGCTCAGAGAGTAGGCAACAAATCATAGAGGAATATATATATATGTATATATATATATATATATATATATATATATATGCCTTTTGGAGAGCCCAGGAAGCTACCGAGAGTTTCCTGCCCACACGGCAGAACCTGGCAAGCTGACCATGGTGTATTCGATCACAATCACGATCACGACCATCCTGTTGTTCGTCAATTGCCTCGAGCAGGCCCCAGTAACGTCTCCTTCGTCCTAGCCCTGAGATTTTTTTAAAAAGTGCCATATTAAAAGCTCTTTCAGGGTTAGGAGAATGAGACCCATCATTGGTACTGGTATTTGGCATATTGGGAAAACGCCACGGGGAGTTTGCCAGACTCTGCCGTTTGGTTTATACATGGCAAAAATTATGGGAACAGAATTTCCATGTCTAAATGACTTACAATTACACTGTGTTCCTTGTGAGAAGTATGGAAGGAGTGGAATAGAAATATAAAAGGAAGAGAGAAAGAGGGAAGGATGGTGTATTCGATGTGCCAAAAACAGTAACGATAACAGGTGTCATTCCCCTGACCTGGAAGAGCCTCCAGCACTTTAGGAAAGACGAGTAAGGAGAGGCTGCTAAAATCTCAGGGCTGGGAGCAATGGAGACGTTGCTGGCGCCTGCTCAAGTAAATTGATGAACAACGGGATGACGGTGATGCAGTGATAACGTTTCTGTTTCTTGGGACATACCTACTTTTGTCACAATACTGTGAGGTCTTTGTTATTGCTAGGGGAACAGCAAACTTGGGGCTCACATAAGGAAACTCGGGGCTCACATAAGGAAACCTGGAGCTCATATAAGGAAACTTGGGGATCACCTAAGGAAACTCAGAGCTCACTTGGGGTTCAGAGGCTCTAGTCCTCTGAGCTGTTTCCGTGATGTCTTCCTGTTTTGCAATAATCATCGACTCAAAAGAAGCTGCAAAACATGAGGCTGCATCTGTGTGGCCCCAGCCAATTGCCTTCTGCTTGACTCTAGTCTACAGTTTCACAAGGAGACCAGCACTGCTAACTCCCAGTGCTAATAAGCACTTGTTTGATTATGTGCATCACTTTTCACATATTTTATCATATATGGGGTTTTATATAAACTCTACCACATTTTTCTATATTAGCTTTATGCTACCTTTTTTAATGTATCACAATGAATGCAGTCATTCTATATCTGCCCCTCTCCTTCTGACTCATTTCACTCAGCATGATATTTCCCATGTTCATCCGTTTATAAGCAAATGTCCAAGGCTGGGGCAAACAGGGGCCAAGGGAGACTGGTGGATGGTTGGAAGTTTGATACAAGGGTGCAGGGGCCAGAGAGAAGTTTGGGTAGAGGAGGGAGCAGAATGGCAATAATAGTTGGAAATGAATGTTTTTGGAACAGAAATTGAATATCAATATAGGTAAAGGGATATACATGATAACCTTTCAGTATCTGTATTGCAAACCATAATGCCAAAAGGGGGCCAGGGAGGGTGAGAGAGGAGAAAAGTGCCTTCCAGAGAAGTAGGTTCTGGGTGGCAGGAGGGAAACTGGGAGGGATCTCTGGTGGTGAGAAATGAACACTGGTGAAGGGACAGGTGTTTGGACGTTATATGACTGAAACCCAATCACAAACAAGTTTGTAACCATGTATCTCCCTGTGGTTCAATTAAAAAATAGATAAATAAAAACTCTACCACATTCCGTATAAAGAACTGTTCTACCACCATATGCTACTCTTTTATTTGCTCACGAAAAAAGCTACAGGTATAAAATAAAAGTTTTATACCGTAGACTGTAATAGAAGTATCTGGATTCACCAAGATTCAAATCGAACTCCATAGCTTTAAGCTATTACCTTACTCAAAGTGTTACTGGCCTGCAGGAAACATCATCTCCTGAAATCATCTCAGAAAAGTGCATCCGCCATCTGGTCTACATGAGGATGCAGCTAAATAAAATGTGCACCTGATGAGGTCCTCCATGCCCTCATCTACTGTTCGGGATTTGCATAGGAGGACTAGCAGCCGTCCACATCCTCTGCTCACCCCTATTTTGCCACTTGAAAGAAAGGGTTGAGATTGTTTCCAGGAGACTTCATCCTTTACTTGGAGAATATTTAAACACCGCCAGTCAGGGCTTATTCTTTTTTTTCTTTTCCTTTCAGCCATCAGCACACCCCACTCATAATGGCTTTGCTCACGCTCCTGACGCTTGTCAGTGCCTTGATGTATGTGAATCTCAATTGCTATTCCCCACCAAAGATGTCCCATATGTATCCGTTCCACTCTGCTGCCAGCACAGCCTCCAGCCTCAGGCGTTCCGCTGGGGCCGGGCGGTCAGTGCAGAAACGTCTGTGAGTTTAGTAGCCCTCAGGCCTGTGGTTACTGTGTTTTCTGGGGAAGGGAGGCTGCAAGTCCCGCTTGGGGCTTTCCACCTCTGCAAAACCCACATAATCCTTTTAGGAGAGGTCTCCCTCCCCTTTGCTAAATGAATCATAACAGAATGACAGGAAACATGTTCTGGACCCTTGGTGGAGACGCGGGAATCTGCAACACACTTAACAAGGATTGTTCTTTTTCATCCTCATGAAAACCCTAAGGGGTAGGTAATATTCTTATCCCTGTTAAACCGATGACAAAATTGGGACTTGGGGAGGCTCACATTCCTGGTAAGCATATACAGAGAAGAAGGAGCTAAATTTTAAGTGAAATGTTGACTATTAAAAATGGAGGTTTCTACTTGCTATGCTCTGGGGAATGAGGTTTTAAATTTCACAGATTCAAAATGGGAAAATGATAGAATATCTGATAAAATAGTAAGTCTCTCTACACACTAAGTCCAGGAAATGGATGCTACACACTATTTTCTGACTCAGTCCAAACAAAGAATTCATTCACCCATAAAAAGTATTTCAAAAATCTATAGTCCAAATGGTCTTTGAAGTGTGCATATTTGGAAAGATGAGGTAGATGTCAAACAAGTCTTAGTCGTTTATAAGTGTAAAAGATTTAGCAGTGGATCCACTGTAGCTGGATAGCAAGAATAATAATAAGAATCTAGAAAGCTTTAATGTTTATACAGTTCTGGAACTGACCAAAGTTGAGAGAAGAGACCAACAGAGTGGGGGAAGTGGGGAAGACTACTGCCTTGTCAACAGGCAACCCAGTTCTGTCACTGCCTATAGATCCCTGAGGACCAACAGGAAAGACCCTTAGTGCAGAGCCAGGAGTAAACACTGAGCATCGTCAGGAATGGCCCAACTTACCCACTCAGAAAATAATAATAATAAGGTTGACCAAGATGTAAACCATAGTCTATTAGAAGGATAATTTGGAGCAATGGTTTATTGTTTAACTTTTATGTTTTGGTTTGGGGGTCACACCCAGCCGGGCTTACTCCTGGCTCTATATGCTCAGAGACAACTTCTGACAGGACTTGAGGGAACATATGAAGTATCAAGGATCAAACCTGAAGTGGTTGCATGGAAGGTGAGTATCTTAGCCTTTGCAAGGTACCCTCTAGCCCACAAATTGTTTATTTTTGTGGTGAATTTTAAAAATGCAAAATTTGACCTGGAGTACAGCAGGTAGGGCATCTGCCTTTCATATGGCTGACCTGGATTCAATTCCTGACACCCCATATGGTTCTTCTGAGCCCCACCAGGAGTGGGTCCCCAAGCACAGAATCCAGGAATGAGCTTTGAACATGACTGGGCATGGCCAAACTGCCCCCTTGCGATGCAAATTTATATTCTACCGAATCAAAGAATGAGAAAGGAAGCATAGTAAGCAACCTAGGGAGTGACTACTCAAGGACCACGTGAGAACAGAGGAGAGAGAACAGGTGCATTATGAAGTGTCTGTGCAGAGTCCACTTTTCAGACACATAGGGTTTGGCAGATGGCTTCCTTGCTGAGAGTTTTCATTGTTATTCCTGGTCACGGCAGGACAGTGTGTCTGCCAGTGATGGACAGTGCTGCAGCAGCCTCGCTCCCTAGAAATTAATTTAAAGTCCTCTCCCAGACAACTTCTATCTTCTATTACGACACAGAAACTTGATTGTACTCAAAATGTGTGCCCAACTGTGCAAGGTAGAATTCTGCTCGGGATTTCCAAAGAGGGTGAAGATGAGCAGGAGCCATGGCAGGAAATATTTCAAGCCAAATTTTTTTAGGAAACTGTGTCCAACTTCTAATTATCCAGGTATAAAGTGAATGTTCAGTGGCCTAATTTTAATAGTCAGCTTTAAACTATTACTGCATGTGATACCAGAATATCGATTTCATATTGCCAAAAGTGCCATGTGTGCTTTATTTAATATTAAAATTTCTAATAACAGGTCAACTATTGAAGTTTGTCTAATAAAATATATTTAATAAATAAAATAAAAGTACTTATAGGGATACTTTTACCATCTAAGTATCATACTACATACTTAATAGTTTTTAATGATAGTCTAATTTTTACAATGACCCTGAAAATAATATTACCACAGTTTTACAAGTAGATAAGTCTATTCAAAGTTGAATAAGGGACTGAAGTGGAAAAGTATTAGAAATATTTCTTACCCTGCACTGACCCTAGTTTGATCCATCACACTACATATGGTTTCCAGAGCACTGCCAGGAGTGATCCCTGAATGCAGAAGGGTGTAGACTCCCCATTTTTAAATAAACAAAGAAATGTTGAGCAAGTTGTCCTAGACAATCTTGTTTCATACAGTTCTAAATTCATTAACCAATATGCTCCTTATTTCTCTCTCTAAGGTCATGAACACCTACAGACAGTGATAGATAACCAGAGTAGATAACAGTTACGCATGTGTATGTGTGTGAAGAATTATTTCAGGTGTGTATGTATGTAGATAAGATATGTATGGAGGAACCAGGCTATAGTTTGATAAACAGGGAAGACGTGTCCTTTTTTGTTTTCATCCCCACACCACATGATAGGGTAGCCAGGAAGCTACTCCCCAACCTGCAGCCTCCTGATCACTAGGTAAAGCCCTGAAGTTCCTGAAGCTGACCCAGAGAATTCCCTCACCACAGGATCTGAGAAGTACTGCATCTTCAGGCCATTGCACTGAACTGGATCTCATTACCTTATACTTTTCAATGGTTCCCCCAAACCACCACATACTCCTATACACTTGGGAAGCCCTTGTATGTATGTGTATGTATTAAAAAAATATAATGACTTAAAAGACACATATAGGCATATAGGCATATAGTTTATTATTATGAGTATGCATCTGATTAAAATGCAGACAATACTATAAATATGGCATTTACAAATTAATAAATGTTCACTTTAATCCAATAATCACCCTAAAAGGCACAATTTTATGATGATAAAATGATGCCACTGATGAGAAAGATGGCGGTGGTGATGGGATTATGGTAATGATGATGGTGCCAATGAAGTTGATGAGGACAGTGATGATGGTGAAAACATTGGTGAACATGAATCACATGTACAAAATAAAATTGAATCCAAGAAAGGTTATACAACCTGGACAAGTCAGCCCAGACCTCTCACAAGATCAGGGACAGCCAGTTCCAGTGTCTTGCTCTACTCTACAGAGCTCTGCTGGGTGGCAGTGATATGCTTGCAGAGACAGACTCCAAGTCAGTTCAAATGAGCACTGTGTTAGGAACTTCCAGGAAGTCAATGCCATTTGTTGACCCAGATTTTAATATCCTCTACCTTTTCCTTCTCGCTATCATCAAGGGGAAACAGCAGGTGCTGTAATCTGATAGTTCTTGCTTTGAATTTTTTTTGGTTTGTTTGTATGGGTGCCCACATTCCATGGAGCTCAGGGCTTACTTCTGACCTTGAGCTCAGGGATCTGTCATGGCAGGCTCAGAGAACCACATGAGGTTCCAGGGATAAAACCCAGGTCAGCTGCATGCAGGCAAGTGCCCTGCCCTCTACATTATCTCTCTGAGCCTGATTGGGTTGAAATCTGAGGACTAGAGTGGTTGTATTTGGAAGTAGGGGCACTGGGAGATGCTTTCCCAAGCGTAACTGGTTTCTTCTACGCTAACCTGATCGCTCCTTAGTCTTTACCCATCAGGTGACACAGTCAGAGCATCCGTATGGAGTCAAGCACATGCCTTCATAGACCGTACCCTCGTGGGCACCTTGCTCTGATATTGTTCGTTTCCAGAACTGAGGCAGAGACTCCTGTTGATTCTGAGCCACCCAGCCTATGAGGTCCTGAGAGATAAGTCAAAGAACATGAAGACAAAATAAGTAACAGAAAATTAGCTACTGGTAGGCAGTCAGTTTCACTTGAGATAACAAGACACAACAACGGGAAAAGGAGAACCACTGTGTCCCGTAAACACAGGGACTGTCAGCCTACCTTAGCACACACACTTGCTTTTCTGACTGGGAATGGGAACAGTGTTCTCTGTTTTAGTTTCTTGGGTTCTTTTGTGGTATTTTGTTTATTTGGGGACCACATCTGGTGGTGCTTAGGGCTTACTCCTGGCTCTGTGTTCAGGAATCACTCTCAGCAGTGCTCAGAAAGTCATATGCAGTTCCTGTGATCCAATCCAGTTTAGCCATGTGCAGGGCAGGCACCCGTCTGCTTTATTCTCTCTCTAGCTCCAACTTTTCTGCCTCACCATCCCCCCCCCACAAAGGGTTTACGGCAAAGAAATATTGAAGGCTTATAAAATAAAGAGATTCATTTTAGCAGAGGGCAGAAATGGGAGGTAATGCAGCCAACCCCCTTTGATTTGATACCTGTTCTAGAAAGATGGCAACTCATGTGAGGCCACTTTCTGGTAAGTCCTAGAGAAACACAATGAGACCATTTAGCAACATGTACTATATTTTTGCTGCCTTACTAACACATGGGCATTCAATTCTTTTTTAGAATTTATCCCTTGCAGTATGAGGTAAAAGCTACCATTTTGATATATAAGTGAAGTAGGAGTCGTCATTGTGTTTTCAGAGGAGGAAACTGAGGCTGACACCAATTAAGGGTTTTGACAAAGACAAGCAGATAATCAACTGAAAATACAGGAATTTGTCGGTCATAAAATCATGTATGAGAATGGAATGGTTCTCTTATTTCCTTAGCTGGGAAAGAGTGTTTATAAAAGACACTAATTCATTCTAGCATGTCCTTTACAAGGTGAATACCCATCCTACTGGAATTGATGGCTATAATACTAGGGCGAACAACTGCTTTAGGCCTGTCTGGGGACTGGTCAATTTTCTATATAGCTGTACACTTTGAGGCTGGAGTGATAGCACAGTGTGTAGGGCATTGGCCTTGCATGAGGCCGACCTGGGTTCAATTCCTCCGCCGCTCTCAGAGAGTCCGGCAAGCTACCAAGAGTATCCCACCAGCACGGCAAAGCCTGGCAAGCTCCCCGTGACATATTCGATATGCCAAACATAGTAACAACAAGTCTCACAATGGAGATGTTACTGGGTCTGCTCGAGCAAATTGATGAACAACGGGAGGACAGTGCTACAGCTGTACACTTTGATGAGTGGAATTACCCCAAGCTATCGGTATAAGGCTGTTCTAGAGGTACAGGTGATCAGCTTCCCTGACAGAAGGAAAGTTCTGCATGTGAGAGTCCCTCTGAGTCCCCTATCACCTGTCCCCATGCTCTGCTCCTGATTTCTAATTTCTCAGAGTGAGCCTGTCCACCACCCCTGGTTACCACATACTCCCGTGCTCCTTTTGTTAAACACTCACTTGGGTGTTGAGCCTTCCCTCCCTGCAGACTTCTGTAGTTCCCTCCTCTTCAGAAGCAGAAAGGCTCTCTCACATCCCAGCACTTCCACCACTCCTGACTCTTCTCTGATATCAGCTTAAGTTGTCCTAAGCAAGTACCAGTGTCTGGGAGGAACAAACAACTGTGATTCTCCACAGATTCTCCACACATCTGGAGGCCCAAGTTCAAGGTGGTGGCCAGTTGGTTCTCTGAAGCATACTCACAGGGAAGGGCTGTTTCTGTGCATCCCTGGGGATTTGTCTCAGGGTGTGTTCTCTCCTCTGGTTAGAACACATGCCCTTGGGAATTAGAGTCCCAGTCATGTAGCATTATTTTATTTAGGATATGGCCTTAGGCATGATGTCTATAAATACAGCCACAGAGAGGATTAGGGCTCCGTGAACTTGAAAGGGACACAGCGTGCAAGTCAAGTCACACAAGGTACAACATCTGACTAATCCACTGATAGTCAAGGAGCATCTCTAAGAATATGGATCGCCTACAAAACAGTTACTGCAGCACTCTGCAGGTAATAGTTACAAACTAATGTTTTTTTGAGCACAGAGTACTGATGGCATTGGACACCTCAGGTCTATACCATCGATGTCCTGGAAAGGTAAGGGACATGACC
The DNA here is from genome assembly GCF_029834395.1 of Sorex fumeus. Lineage (NCBI taxonomy): Eukaryota > Metazoa > Chordata > Mammalia > Eulipotyphla > Soricidae > Sorex > Sorex fumeus. The sequence continues at coordinate 3,045,653 of NW_026606063.1, forward strand.
TTCAGATGAGGGACAGTGCAACTGGAGCCCAAACATACAATGTGTGGTGGTACCGCCGTAATGATTGGTAAAGAAGAGAGACTAAAACAAACCTGCAAGTGTTTTCGGGCACGGCCCAATCTCTGTCTTTCTAAATCTGCCTCTGAAGACAAGGATGATACAAACAAATGCCACTAGGTTCTCAGGAGCGGACAAATTGAATCGATTTGCTCTGGTCATTTTTTGTTTGCTTAGGTAGGAGAAATTTAAGAAATAATATTGAAGTATAGCAGGACCCAAAGGAATGACTTCCTTTCCACACTTTTCCAGGAAGCAACACTCAAGTGTGGAATGAACGCAAGAGAGGACAGGGAGATCTAAAGGAGATGTCTGACATAATGGTGGCAGTATATTTCAACCAGGATAAAATGGAAAATCATAAAACACTGGATGAACTTAACAGGCATGCAGCTTTATGTATGGTGTCGCAGCCTGGGTGTTTTATAGGCAATAAGAGGTCCTCCTGCTACAAAATTGTCCCTTATTAGCCATCCACGGGGCTTGAAACAATCATGCTGCTGTAACTCCAGGGGACTAAGGTTTTAGAAGATACATTCCAGCTCCACAGTAATCCCCATTAAAATTTAAAACTCTAACCAGGAGAATAAGGAGTTAACCCATCAAGGTACTGATATATGACATGAAACACATGCAGCAGGATGGAATTGTTTTAACAATATGGCCGTGCATTGTGTATTAGGACAGAGAAAGTCTATATCATAACTGGCACGCCCAGGTATTCAGGAAAAACATAAAGTTTGAGGTGGTCAATGAATATGGTCTGACAGAAGGAGAAGCATTTTGAGAAGGAATGGGGTGACTCAAAATCACACATCAATTCCCTGCACAAGGAAATCCCTAAAATACTGGATGAGGCAATGGTTCAATTTCTTGCGTTTCTCCACTTAGAGGCATGGCAGGAGGAGTAGGTTAACCAGGGTGAAAAATTTGAGACTGTTCGGTTTGAATCAAGCAGGATGAATGAGTGGCACTTAGTTACCCTCTATCTCTTCACCATTTACACGCAGAAACATCATTTGAACAGCCTTCTGCAAAGCAAGCACTGAACTGTGATGAAAATTGATGCTTTCCATTTTTCATACGTTAATTTTCTATTTGGCTGATATGTCCAGAAACCCTTACCTGTATTTCCTTAAACTGTCTAGATTAATAGCTTCAATTCCCTGCTTTGCTTCGGCTATGAGTCCTAGTCCATTTGAGGTATTTTTTTTTCCCTTCAAGTCACTCATTGAGCTTCCGAAAGCTGCTGCTCACTGAAGCAAGGAGGTCAAGATGGACAGATAGACCTGACTATTCACATTGTCCAAGCTCCTGACTCAGTGACTTGAGATCCGTAAGAGAGAAGGAATGTGGTAGAGGACTGATTCTTCTTAACAACAATAAGTATAAATAATTAACTGCATGTCAAAGTCAACCACAATCAGCTCATTCTTACAATGGATTAATTACCTTATGCACAGTTAAGTCTGCAGGTGGATGACTGGAGAAGGTCCATCTGCTCCTATTCTGCTGGCTCATTCTCTTTGGCTCAGGGACAATATTACCTGGTCTTTCCAAAAGCAGGATAGTGATTTGAGAGGTTGAATTAAGATGATGCCACAGATGAGAGGACTGTGATGAGAGCATCTTGTCCTTTTGGGCATGGACCATTGACTTTGCTTGTTTGGAGTTTCTTGGAACCCAGGAAAATTCTGACAATAGAAAGAGTGTTATTTCTCTGAAATAAATTAGGGAACAATAAAATTTTGTTTCACTTATTCTGAACAGGAATTATTTTTATTACTAAAAAATAGGGCTGAAGTGATAGCACAGTGGTAAGGCGTCTGCCTTGCGTGCAGCTGGGTTCGATTCCTCTGCTCCTCTCAGAGTGCCCAGCAAGCTACCAAGAGTATCTCGCCCGCACGGCAGAACCTGGCAAGCTACCTGTGATGTATTCAACATGCCAAACATAGTAACAGGAAGTCTCATGATGCAGATGTTACTGGACCCACTCGAGCAAATCGATGAACAACGGGAGGACTAAAAAATATGGGGTTCAAATTTTGACAACTCTTGCGTATTGTAGAGTTAGATTTTTTTCACACCGTTAAGAAAATAAACTTAAGAAATAGAAAAGGTGGAATTTGGAAACAGTGTTGCTGTTATGGGACGTACTTAGTACGGGTGTGATTCAGGCTCTCTCCCCAGCACTGCATGGTCTCATGGTCTGCATTGCCAGGAAACTCCTGGGCACCAGCAGATGTGACCTTTGGAACCCCCAGCATTGTATTATGATCCGAATAAGCAGGGGCCATGCAACACAGCATTCTCAGGATCACACAAAGAGCTATAGACTGGGTTGTTCAAACACCACCAATGAGGGTCCTAGTTCTCCTGAGCACTGCTTGGGAGTCCTACTCAAAGAAAACTAGGAGACCTATGTAATGATAATAATGTGAAGTAAATTATATATAAACAATAAAATAGGTGCATAAGAAAAATAAATACATAGAAATAATAAAAGCTAAAAGTTAAAAAAGTTATGAAATACATTCTGGGGATTAATCAGAACATTAAGAACCAAAACCAATATGACCCAGTTATGCCACTTCTTGGTATATAGTCTAAGAAGACCAAAACACTCATTCTAAGAGATGTCTGTGACTCATATTCATCACAGCTTTATTCCAAGGGCCCAGAATTGGAAGAAGCCAATCTTCTTCCACACACAAATGGATAAAAAATATAAGACACAGGGACCAGAGAGATAGTAAATAGGTTAAGGTGCTTGCCATGCAAACAGTCAACTCCAGTTCGATCCCTGGCACCAAATATGGTTCCCTGAGCATGGAGCCAGGAGTGGCTTCTTAGCATCACAAGGTGTGGCACAAACTACTCCCTGAATGCCCCTCCCCCAAATAAAAAGATGTAGCATATACAAACAATGCAACATTGCTCAGATAAAAAGAAAATATGAAATTCTACCATTTGCAACAGTATGTATAGAACTGGGGGTGTTATTCTAAGGGAAGTGTGAGAGAAAAAATTCATACATGTATCCAAAAGAAACAGAACAAATTAAATAAATTTCTAAAATAACCAGGTTATAAGAACAAAGTAGTGGTTATTAGAGGGAATGAAAAAGAATGATATAAATCAAGGAAAAGGGATCAACTACAAAATAATAGTTTAAAACTAGAATTTTGTTGATAAACACACATAATTTATACAGACACTGATGAAAAGACTACCTGAAACTGATAGAATGTTTTAAGTTAATACCAATGTAATAAAATGCTTAAAACTATCAAAGCATAAATAATCTGTTTATTGCTGATGAAAAATTTCTGGAATTAGTGATTTTAAATTTATTAGATGTACACATTCTCACATATAAATTGATTCTAACTAGGTTTACTCAGAAGCATATAACACTGGAAAAATCCATTTAAGTTAAAGAAACGTAAAATGTATCTTATACAGAAAAAGAAAAATTGTAATAGTAACCCAAATCCACATCTGTTTTCTTTATAGTCACACTAATTTTATGATAGTATTTCCAATGTAGGAGATAAGTTGAAGACACGTGTAAGCTGGAATGTGTCAAGTGACACAAGAAAAGAAGCAGTGTTCCAAAGCAGAAAAATTTACTTCTCACAGCATGGCAGGGGAGCTTTAAAGACTGTTTTTTTTTTTGTTTCTAAGGCACAGAAAAGCATTTTACCCGTAGATAATGTTCAGTAGAAATTTCTAGCTGAGAGACCTGCTGAGACAGACACCCGTTGTAGAGGAAAATGAGAGTGACTCAACCACTTGGGTTGGAGCGTCCTTTTCTACAAATGGAAGAAAAGCTTAGAAAGGTGAGCAGTCCTGGCCTCGAGAGAGCTCCGAGGCAAAGTATCCAGAGTTCTAGCCTTCTTCATCTTAAACCCACTGTTGCCATTAGTAGATATATGACTTTGTTGTTGCTTTTTTCTAAACTTAGAGAATCTGCAGAAGATGTTGCTAGGGTCTCAATGTTTGTGCTGTCCCTGCAGATTCCAACGCCTGAAGCGATGGCTAGACCTTTAGGAGGAGATCAGGTGAGGAAGGCAGAACTCTCGTGGGTAGCAGTAGAGTGTGGAGGCCCCAGACAGAAATGCCCCTCTCCTGCCATGCAGAAAAGCCAGTTGTGAAGCAGGAAAATCTGCCTGAGCCATGCTGATCGCTTCCCGGTCCCCAGAACTGTGAGACACAGATTCTGCTTGTTTATGAATTGCCCAGACTATAGCATTTTCTTCAAGCCTCCCTCAATAGATCAAAGAGAAATGGATGCTAGTAGCATTCTATTTTTCAGCGAAGGCTTTCGTTGATAAGCTACCCGGAAGATCTTCAATTATGGATTCAAAAAATTCACATCCCAAGAATTCAGAATTAAATTCAGAGTAGTGTAAATAATTGAAGGCACACCCTTCAAAAACACTCAGCATGGGGGCTTGAGAGTTAGTACAAGATTAAGGTGTATGCATCGTATGCATCACATGTGGCTGCTCCAGGTTCAGTTGCCAGTACTGCGTGATCCCAAGAGCACTGCAGCACAAGAGCACCCTGGAGGAAACAACACCCCTCCACAGCACCACCGATCTGCCCATGGTAATCCCTGGCATGAGCAAAGCAGCAGCACATCCTCCAGACCTGGCGTTGAACCACTTCTGGTTGGAAAAGTATCACTGAGAATAAGCCACTGAGTACTGAAGGAGAGTCCCCTCCCCAATAAAGCATGATAAAATTTATAACTGCACTGCCCTGTAGCACTGTCCTCCCATTGTTCATCGATTTGCTCTGGTGGGCATCAGTAACGTCTCCAGTGTGAGACTTGTTACTGTTTTTTGGCATATCGAATACATCACGGTTAGCTTGCCAGGCTCTGCCCTGTGGGTGTGATACTCTTGGTAGCTTGCTGGACTCTCCGAAAGGGGTCAGGAATCAAAGGGCCCAGGATGGTTGCATGCACGGCAAGCACCCTACCCACTGTGCTATCACTCCAGCCCAAAATTTATAACATTGAAAAAATTTTAACATAATTCTAAGATGTTCATACATTTTTGGTAACTTAAAAAGGCACAGTGTAAAGGAGATAATTTGACATAATTTTCTTTTTTAAATGTTTAAACGTTAATTTTAAAATGATTCACCATGAGATATACAGTTACAAAGTTATTCACTACTGAGTTTCAGTAACACAATGTTCCAACAACCATCCCTTCATCAGTGAATATTTCCTGCCACCAACGTTCCTGGTTTTCCTCTCACCTTCTAATCCCTGCTTATATTCTATAATTTCTTGAAGAACAAAATTCACACAGGAATTGGAAAAATAATACACTGGGTAGGGCATCTGCCTTACATGCAGCTGACCCGGGTTCAATCCCTGGCACTCCATATGCTCTCCTGAATCTGCTCAGAAGTAACCCCTTAGTTCAGGTCAAGGAATAAGCTCTGATTATCACTGGGTGTGGTACAAAACCCTAACCACCCCACCAAAAATGCCTATTCACAGAGGACGGCTAAAGGGACATCCAATAGCAGAAGCCAAGAGATTATTAGTGATTTTCTCAGATGGTGGAGTTACAGGAAATATCTCACTTTCTTTTCAAATTCCCAGGCATGTATCATATGTTACAGCAAATATCTTGTAGCCTCATAAGAACTGATTTGAAATGAAATAATTTATAGAAAAGCAGTGCAAATTCAGGAGCCCTGTCATCAAGTCTGTGAAGTCTCTCCTGCCCCACTCCAAGGCCACATCTCACAAATATTCTAAAGAAATCAAGAAAATATGGAGCTACTCAGAGATGCAAAAACTTAAAGCTCTCTTGGCTTCTCTTATACAAGCAAGAGTTAATATGTAGGTGCCCAATTTTTCTGTCTTTTTCTTTCAATTTTACATCACAACCAGCAGGACTCAGAGATTGCTCCTGACTTTGTGCTCAAGAGTCATTTCTGGAGGGACTCAGGGGACCATACTCGGTACTAGGAATTGAGCCCAAATCAGCAGCATGAACAACAGCCTTAACCTCTGTTCTCTCTTTCTGACCCATGTTTTATGAATGCTTTTATGTATTTATTTATTTATTTATTTATTTATTTTGATTACCCATCCCTCCACCATTTCCCACCACCACAGATCCCAGTATCCCTCCCCCCCCCCATCCCTTCCATCCCACCCTGCCTCTGTGGCAGGGCATTCCCTTTTGTTCTCTCTCTCCTATTGGGTGTTGTGGTTTGTAAAAGAGTTAAACCTGATTTTCAGGGAGAAACGTTGGATGATTTACTTTCCATTGATCACTTTGTATATAAGGAGATGTCACGCAGCCGCCGTGATTTGGAATAAAAGTCCTGGTTCCCGCATGCCAGAGCTATGCTTGTAGAGGCTCATGGTCACTGGGGTTCCATCTGGAGAAGGCAGGATGCGGCACCTACCCCATCTGGGATTTCCTGGTGATCTTGGCTCTGTTTGGGACCTGGAGCATTCTCTGGGAGCTGTGGAGCCTCCCAGCGGCCTTTCTTCTCTGTTGCTGTGTGCTCTGAATGCTTTTTATATTTAATAAAATAAGCCTCATGCATGAAGGGAGCGGCAGAGGAACCCAGGTCTGTGGGACCGGGGCTGAGATCTCCAAGCCTGCTCGGATGGGGACTCGGCCTCCAACTCCGATTTTCCAGTAGCTTGGCAGTCACACCCACAAATTGGCCCCTGAGGCCATGTAATCCCCCAAACCACCAAGATCCAGAGACTATAAAACAGAGCTCTAGGAAGCACGTGGCCGCATTCAAGGTCCTGAGACCTCTAGCCCACTGATGTTCCTAAAGCAGCACACATGTGTTTGGTTTAAACATACTTGCTCGTGTTCTCTTACATACATTCTCCACCCCTCTCGGCAAGCTCCCCGTGGCATTTTCAATATGCCAAAAACAGTCACAATAACGGGTCTCATTCCCCTGACCTTGAAAGAGCCTCCAATAAGACACTGTTGGGAAAGATGAGTAAGGAGAGGTTGCTAAAATCTCAGGAATGGAGACATTACTGGAGCCTGCTCGAGTAAATCGATGAACAACGGGATGACAGTGATACAGTGATACAGTGAAGCTAAAATATTAGTATCCATTAAAGTATGATTATTCATGTCATAGTGTTAGGTAAGTGTTCACAGGAAAATACCCAAGTTAAAATATTGTTATTCGTAAAAGCAATTTGCACAGATTCTTAAATTTGAATATGAAATTATATTATTTGCAAAGGTACACATCAGTTTATATATAAAACATACTTACATTAACTTAATCACTTCATCACTTAACTTCCCGTTAGTCGTCGATTTGCTCGAGGGGGCGCCAGTAACATCTCCATTTGTCCCTGTCGCGTGCTAGTGTAGCCCAATGGCATCTGTTCGCTCCGGGAACATGAAGGGCCTCAAACCGATCGTTCATGATCTTGACGAAGAAATCTGACCATCTGGTAGGTGGGCGGTCACGCGGTCTCTTGACATCCCGTGGAATCCAATCAGTAACAGCTCTAGTCCAGCGGTCGTCTTTAAATCTCATTACGTGACCAGCCCATCTGATTTTCGACACCTTGGCAAATGAGACAGCGTCCCTGATCCTTGATCGTCGACGGATGTCAGAACTCCGGATTCGTTCTCTCATTTGAGTGAAACGTGATATTCCAAGCATAGCTCTTTCTATTCTTCTTTGGGAGACCTGAATGGCGTTCTCATCTTGTTTGCGTAGGGCCCAGGTCTCTGAGGCATATGTTAATGCAGGAAGAACAGTGGAATCAAAGAGATGTGCCCGGAGCCGGAGGTTCTTCGTCCTCTTAGCTATTTCTTCGACGTTCTTGAAGGCGTTCCAAGCCGCTCTCTTCCTCCTGCGCAGCTCGGGTACCAGGTCATTTGTCATGTTGACCTCTCGACCTAGGTACACATAGCTGTTGCATTCGGAGATGGTTGTTCCATTGAGAGCGAATGGGGCGTCAGGAACAAGGCTGTTTCTCATAAACATTGTCTTCGTAAGATTCAGCTGTAGTCCTACCTTTCCACACTCACGGTCAACGTCGGCCAGCATTTGTGCCGCTTGGCTGATGTTTGGTGTTATTAAAACAATGTCATCAGCAAAGCGGAGGTGGTGTAATTGCCGACCATGAATGTGTGAGGAACGCCAAGAGAGAGATAGCCACAAAAAGTCGCCTATCTTTGAAAACTCTTGAGCTAATTCGCCAGCGTGGTTTGGCGCATGCCTCAGGCAACTGCAAGCTAATGTCCGAGCTTGCAAAGCAGTGCAGAGATGCGATCAAGGAAGACCTCAAAGAGAGAAGAGCAGAAGTACTGATAGATGCGGCAGAAGCCGGGAAAAGTATTCGTAACGCCCGCCTGTCCTTCGCCAACTATAAGACCAAGATGACTGCCCTCCGACGTCCTGATGGATCCATCACATCCTCCAGAACGGCAATGGAGAAGATTATCCATGACTTCTACTCAAATCTCTTTGATAGCCATGTCCACTTGCCAACATACCAAATTCCACAGGATGGGTATGTTGTTTCCAACGTTCTCCCCTCCAAAATCCGACACACCATTTCGTTGGTAAAGAAACAAACAGCACCCGGCCCAGACAAGGTCAGACCTGAACACCTGAAGAACCTGCCGTCAGTACTCATCAATACACTGGCTCGGCTCTTCACTCGCTACCTGTCTGAATGCAAGGTTCCATCCCAATGGAAAACCAGCAGGACCATACTACTGTTCAAGAAGGGAGACATCCATGACATTGGCAACTATCGCCCGATCTGCCTATTGTCTGTCATCTACAAGTTGTTCACTCAAGTCATCCTGAATAGGATTGGCAGAACATTAGATGAAGGACAACCATGCGAGCAAGCCGGGTTCCGCAAAGGATTCAGCACCATCGACCATATCCACACGATAACCAAGCTCATTGAGGTTTCTCGGGAGTTCAAGATGCCGCTCTGTTTAACGTTCATTGATTTAAAGAAGGCTTTTGTTTCTGTTGAGATGGAAGCGGTCATTGAAGCCCTAGCCAATCAGGGCACTCAAGCCCAATACATCAGGATCCTCCATGAACTGTATTGCGGATTCACTACCAGGATCTCACCATTCTACAAAGAAGTGATCGTTGACGTCAAGAGAGGGGTGCGGCAGGGTGATACCATTTCACCGAAACTCTTCAGTGCCACCCTCGAGAACATCATGCGACGACTGGAATGGGAAGGAATGGGAGTGAAGATAGATGCTTACATTAAGTGGAAAATAACCATATGTGGCATAAATAGAGGAGAAAATAATTGAAATCTATTTACATATTTTGAATAGGAGTAAAATAATTACCAAGGCTTAAATGTTTAAAAATCAACTTGGACTTCAATTTAAAAGATGTGGATTATTTTGAAGAAGGGTGTGGTTTTACTCTTTAAGAAAATATTCCTTATAATGCATTATGACACATTCAAGCAAGAGTGCAAAGGCATTTAAATAGTTTTTAAGTTACAAAATATTTTAACACTGATGCATGCATATGTATTTATTTGCCATATTATAAATGTGTTAATTATAAAGCAGTTATCCTTTTGTTACTGCATTTAACATCAGGATATGAGGCATATGTTTTTATGTTATTGAATTTACATAATTTTAGTGAGTGTCCAATTACCTGAATTGCAGAAAGCAAAAGTCTTCATAATAAAATTTAAAAATAAATGAAGGAATCCAAATTATACTCTAAACTCGGGCTACCTCTATTGATCACTGCATAAAGCCTGGCCCATGTTCATGTTGAGTAAAATACAAAGGAATTGTTCTTGGCATTTCCGCTTTTGGACAAACTCAACAGACAGCAATGTATGTCCCTTCTTGGTACCAAGTTTTCTTGTACCTGTAAATATGGGAAGTTATTTTTTAAATGTGCATCTTGGTTTGTCTAGAAATAGGAGTGTTTTTAGAGAGTGAAGTGCAAAGGAAGGATTGTTTGTATGGGGAGTGCTGAAAAATAAAATGCTTCGAGCTTCAAGTCATCAAAGGTTCTTCCTCACTCAAAGGCACCAGAGAAGGGTACAGAGTGAAGGCAATATTATGGGCCAGAAGATGTGTACTCTAGAGGTGAGTGACTTGCTTATGGCTAGACTAAGAGAGGAGTTGGAATCATGCCACCAGGTGCCCCTGACCTGAGTTATAAGCTCTGCAACACACAATAGCACTTAAGACCATGGACCTTCTCTTGGCCCATGTCTTCCTGGGTACTTCCTGGAATCAGTTCAAAAGATTATTAAAGAATGTGATCCTCTGCCTTTGTCTTGAGAATGTTTGGACAAAAGCATTTATGAGAAATAAGACATCCATCTCTGTGAGTCTTGGATGGATATTTCAGCACATTTATTTGCTGCCCTCCTTCAAGTCTCCCAGCTCATCAGACTGAAAGCTTCTCTCTATCAGGAGTCAGTGAATTCTGCCACCTGAATCTGTCAGCTTTGATTGAGGAAGTGATTGATATAACCATAGAGTAAAACACCGTGGTTTTCTTAAAACTGAGAAATAAGCCTTATCAGGTGGCAAAATTTTCTGAGCAAGAAGGACAGATCTGGGGCTTTGTAGGGGGGTGTAGATATGAGTCTGTGGTCCTCGGTGACAAGCTCTGTTGGCACCAATGAGGTGAGATGCCATTGGAGGCAATACACAGCTCCTGAAAGGTGGTTAAAATGCTTGCCAGAGCTTATAATGGGCATGTCAGACTCCCAGAAAGCTTTTGCTTGACACTGTCCATGTCACAGGGGAAAGGAACCTGCAGTTCAATGCCACCTCACACAAGAGTTGGGTACTAGGAATGTATGAACTCAGGAAAGGTTGGTTTTTTTTTGGTCAGAGTTTGGTCTTGCGTCCATTTTATTTTTAGGGGAGAAGTGTAAAAATTTGAACCCAGCGCATGAGACATGCAAAGTAAGTACTCTCATGCTGAATTACATCCCCAGCCTTGTACCTGCTCTTAGAAGGGACACCACAGAGCACAGTAACACAGAGGCTGATAGCCACTTAGAACTTCTCTGTCATCTAGGTAAGAAATCAGATCCTTTAACTGTGTAGTCCCAGAGGAGAAAGGGAACCTCTGTGATTAGAGGTCATTATCGGGCTGATGCATCCCTCCCCAAGCTTAAAAGCATAAATGTTAATTATAGAAACCAATATTCACTCCACGACATTCCGGAACCCTAAATTAACCCGAAATGTGAGATGTGAGGATATCCATGAATCTTGCCATCATTGTCTATGTAGGTGTTTAAAAGGGTTCTACATTACGGGCTATTTCCTCTAAAGCATAATACCTATAATGTGAGAGAAATGACCATACATTTTTAGTGGTATCTTAGAAATGCCTTTGTGGTTTTGCTTTTTTTTTTTTTTGGCAACAAAAATGGTTACCTGAACTGTGCATTAAGTGTAATAGGACACTGTGTACTGTATTAACATAATTATGCAACATAATTCTGTACTAACATAATTAAACAATATGTAAATTTTCCATGTGTGTCCATTCTATATAATGAATAAAAATCTAAATAATCTTATATTACTGGGCCCGCTCGTGCAAATCTTATATATAATATATAAATAATATGAAAATATAGTAATGTTTAATAGCACTGTTCTCCCATTGTTGCATCGATTTGCTCAAGCGGGCACTAGTAACATCTCACAACAAATTGTGAGACTTGTTGTTACTGTGTTTGGCATATCGAATACGTCACGGGGAGCTTGCCAGACTTTGCCGTGCGGGTGAGATACTCTTGGTAGCTTGCCGGGCTCTCTGAGAGAGATGGAGGAATCGAACCCTGCTTGGCGGGGCTGGCTGTGCGCAAGGCAAACGCCCTGCCCTCTGTACTATCGCTCCAGCCCTAAAAATATAAATAATTACGTGAATCGGCTATTTTTGTTTTCCTCAATCCGATGATTTTTCTCTGCAGTCTTAGAAAATTTTCTGGGACTGTCCACGGTGCTGAAAGTTCTCCTAGGGCTATAATGGAGCACCATGTCAGTATTATGACAGAATTCTTTTCAAGACACTTCCTTTCGACCTTTTGAGAAAGTATTGATAGGTAACACATGCAACTTAAAAGAACATAGTGTGATTATTTAATACACATATGAGTTTAAATGATTACCACTATAAGATTTGGTAAGTACTACACTTGAGGCTGTATAGTCAGTCCCTGGGATAAGGCATTTTCCTGAGTGACTGGCCCCAATTCAAACCCCTGAACTACACGTCGGTTCCCTGAGTACAACCAGGAGTGATCTCTGAGCATAGAGCCCGGAGTAAGGAGTAAATCATGAGTACTGCCAGATATGACCTAGAAATTAAACAAACAAAAAAAAGATCTACACTCATGATAATTTGAGAATATAATGCAATACTGTTAATTATAATCATTAACACACATATTACATGCCCTGGTGGGATCCATTTACCAGATGAAAATCTTGTACACTATTCTGTCTTGGCTATTGAATAATCACGAAAAGAACACGAGTACGGCGATTTCTGCAAGGTTTCTTCAACTTTATTCAGATAAATACCCAGAAAGTGGATTTGCTAGTTTATATGGTAGATCTCTTTTTAATTTTTTAAGAAGCTTTCATATTGTTTTCCATAGTGAGTGTACTAATTTACATTCTAAGTTGTTTCATTTTCTCCACTACCTCCTGGATGTTTGCTCTATTTTATCTTTTAGAAAATAGCTGTTCTAACAAGTATAAAGTGGCATCTCCTTGTGATTTTGATTTGTACTTTCCTGATGATTAGATTTGTATGTCTCCGTTGAGTAAATTTCTATGCAAGTCAGTCCTTTATCTACTTTTCAATACGGTTGTTGATTTTTTGTAATTCCTTTGATGCTTTTGCATTCCTTATATATTTTATATAATAACATCTTACAGGCTGCAAAATATCATTTTCGATTTTGTAGGCTTTCGTGGAGAAGGTAAAGAGCTATCAAGCAGTGATTAGGGGGTCCCTTCCTCATGATTCTCAGATAATCAGATTCAATTTGACCCGAAGATAAAGTGGCACTTAAGACCTTGGTGATAAAAATTAACCAGACCACCTCAGCAGTGTTCAGAGACCTCCAGGGCCACGACCTATGATATTTAAGAACCTCCAATCTTGAACCCTGACATGCTCATAGGACCATGTTGTGCTGGGTATCAAACAAGGGTTGGGTTACATGATATCTCATCTACACAATCCCATTCACAATCATGTCTCAGAAAATCAAGTACCTTGGAATCAGTTTAACTAAGGAGGTAAAGGACCTCTACAAAGAAAATTACAAAATGCTACTTCATGAAATAAAAGAAGACACAAGTAATGGAAACATATCCCCTGCTCATGGATTGAGAGAATTAACATTGTCAAAATTCTCCCCAAAGCATTATACAGATTCAACGCCATCCCTATAAGGATACCCATGAAATTCTTCAAAGAAATGGATCAAACACTGCTTAAATTGACATGGAACAACAACTCCCCATAAATAGCTAAAGCAATTCTTGGGAAAAAGAAGATGGGAGGCATACTTAAACTTTCCCAAACTTAAACTTTACGACAAAGTGGTAGTAATTAAAACAGCATGGTACTTGAACAAAGGTAGAGCTGTAGACCAGTGGAACAGGGTGGAATATCCTTACACAAACACCCCCAAATATATGATCATAGAATCTTTGATAATGGAGCAAGAAATGTGAAGTGGAGCATGGAAAGTCTCTTTAATAAATGGTGCTGGCAAAACTGCTCAGCTACATGCAAAAAATGGGTTCATGCCTCTACCTAACACCATAACAAAAGTCAGATCAAAATGGATTAAAGACCTCAACATCAGACCAGAATCCATCAAGTATACTGAAGACAAGGTTGGCAAAACCCTCCCTGACATTGAAACTAAAGGTATCTTTAAAGGTGACATGCCACTTACCACAGAAATGGAAACAGAGATAAACAAATAGAACTATCTTAAACTAGGAACCTTCTGTACCTCAAAGAAACAGTAACAAGAATACAAAGACAATCTGCAGAATAGGAAAGGATATTCACCCAATACCCAACTGATAAGGAGTTAATATCAAGAATGTACAAGGCACTGTTTGAACTCTATAAGAAGAAAACATCCAACCCCATCAGGAAATGGGACGATGAAATGAACAGAAACTTTCTCAAAGAAGAAATTAGATATTGTTCATACCTTGTGCTATCTCTCCAGTCACCCACCTCTTCTAAAGAATATAGTGTCCCCACAAGCATCTCTGGCATTGTCTCCGGAAGTCCCTGAGTACAGCTGGTTTTGGCGCTGGATACACCTGAGTGCAGCTTCAGTGCTCCAGCTACTGAATATCAGTCTTGAAAGTACCACATCCCCCAGAACACATATTGCAATACTGGTCTGGTTGGCTGAAAGTCCTTGAGGGAGTCCCAGTCCTTATGATCAGCATTTGGGAGGCTCTCCCCAAAATTTAAAAAATTATAATTTTGCACATTTATGTATATATGCTTTTCCATATTTATGGCAGCTAAATATGAAAACTCAAGTTTATACATTCAGCTAAATATGTAAACTTGAGTTTATATATTTAGCTGCCATGTTTGTCAGACACTTCTGGAAACTGACTTTCAAATGCAGCTTTCTTCATAGTACACATATCTTTTTAAATCTAAAAATGTAATCCAGACTTTAAACCTAAAAATTAAAGTGCTTTTGCCTGGTTTGCTTTTCCACCAGCAGAAAATATACCAATGTAGAATGAATCACAGACTTTTAGGGTTGGCTATTACTTTGAATAACACTTACAACTCCCTTAAGTGAGTTATAAAAACAGAGACGCTATCAAATGCAAAATGCCAAGGTAGCCTCACTTTAGTGTAACGATCTTCCTCTGTCACCAAACCCTAAGGGGTTCCTAGTTTGGTTTTGGATGGATTTCTAACCCTTTCCTTCTCTTAGTGTCAAAATATCGTTGATGGTGGAAGTGTATCACCTCAGGACAGCCACCGTCCCTTTTTCAGTAGAAATGGTTTCCCTGGTGCCATTCCTACACTGCCATAGAATCTAGGGTCACACCAGACTGAGCTTACTCCTGGTTCTGTGCTCAGGGATTTCTCCAGGCTGCACCAGAGGACCATGAGCAATAGTGATATTAAATTCAGGTCAGAGGAGCGATAGCACAGCGGTAGGGCATTCGCCTTACAAGCGGCCAACATGGCTGACCCAAATTCGATTCCTCCGCCCCTCTTGGAGAGCCCGGCAAGCTACCGAGAGTATTTGATATGCCAAACACACAAGGTGAGAGCCCTACTCACCATACTATCTTCCCACCCTGAATATTTTGAATTGCTCTTTTGTATTAAATAAGTTAACTATTTTTCATTGTTGATGTGACTATTCAAAAGTGCTATAACCTGGGTCAATTTTAAGAAATTCGAGAAATCCAAAACAGTATTTTTTAAGAGTATGAATCCTGATTAAAGTGTGAAATTATGTCATTGGCAAATATTGACAAACTTATGGCTGGTTAATATGGAGCAATTAGAGTGTATATAGTTGAAACTTGAAGATATTTGTATTTAAATGCATAAATAAATCTCTCCTTCTTACTTTTTCCTAGCAAAAACACAGACCACTTCACCTGATTGTAGAAAGTAATACGAAACAATTGAAAGGGTGTTTTTTTAAAAATAGTTGGTTGTTCACTTGTCTTTGTCTCTCTTCTTACTTTAATTGCCCATGACAGTGCTATTAAGGGACTAGAAATGTAAATTAATCATATAAGGAAGTAGGATTTTTCACTCATTTCTGCAAAGTAGGAGCAAACAGAGAGTAAACAACATACTCAGCCTCGTACACAGCATTCTGCAGAGAAAACCAGCCCAGCAGAGCTCTGCCTTCTTCCACTATAACAGGAGCAAGAGGAGCCATAAGACCAACAGAACTGACGTCCAATTCTTCTCTCTCAGTAGAAGAAAGAAATGAATCAGCAAATGCAAAGCAAAGAAAATATAAACAATCTCATTCTGTTCCAAATAGGAGGTATAATAAATGAGACATGATTTATAGGGATTTTTGGCAGCAAGAAGAAATTATAAACAGCTCTTTCCTTTTATACTATGATAATGTAAATAAGGATTCTCTGAGGGTAAAATAAAGACATCATAAAGGTAATAGGGAAAAATTAAGGAAAAGCGCTTAGAGTTTTGAGATTAATATTTGGTAACCATCCAAATATTACATAAAGGAAAAGTTGAAATTTATGGAGTAAGGTGGAAGTAAACTAAACTTCAGATAAAATTCTTAAAGGAGAAAAAGAAACCTTAGATAATAATGGTAGCTCAGCTTACAGTATGTGTGACATTTGGAAAGCAAGGACTAACATCCAGAATTTACTCAAAGCACCTATAATATTTGTAAAATATGATAAATCATTAAAATATAGGAGAAGATATGCAAATGGATACCTCGTGGATGATGGATAGTGAAGTGATTTCCAGGTTTTCCAGAGCCATGACTCAGAGACCCCCCGGATACAATCCCCTTGTTCTAGGTGAAGGCTCTCTTTAGGCTACAGCAGGCAGGTGGGATGTTGGGGAATAGGGTGGGCCATGTCTTATTTCTGCTTGTGTTAGTAGATCCTACAAAGTGCCCCCCACACCAAATCACACCTCTTTCAACACTGACTCTGAGTGTCTATTTCTATATGTCCTGATAGGTTCAAGATTTCTTCTTTTTTCTAGTGGAATGCTGAAAAGGAGATCTCACTAATGTGTTTTGTATTTCCGTGATTGTGGTCTGTGCTTAGAACAGCTTCCATGTGAGGTGGACAACTGCATTTCCTCTCCTAATGTCTTTTATGCGGGGTTATTTGGACACAGATTTATCTTGTCCTCTCCAATGTTTCATAACTTATTCATTGCTTGAAGAAAAATGTCTCTCTATTGCTCATCCTGCACACGGAGTGGCATCTAGATATTATCTAGAGACGTGGTTAATCAGAAGAACAACTCAAAAATGAAAGTGCTTAAGGATTTCTACCCTTGGGATGGTAAAGGTTAGGCAGAAGACAACTCATCTTTATGACAAAAACCCACTGGGTTCTTTCATTTTATAAAAAAAAATCTGTGTATATATATTACTTTGGGTTTATAAAGTTGTCAATTAGTGGTAAGAACAGTCTTTAATCCCTCGTGTAAAATCCTGGGTTCAACTTTCATTTCCTTTCTGAAATTAACTCTATCTAAATTTTTATCTCCTTGTGTACAAAATAAGAATAATACCTGCCTCAGAGTTGTACCATGGGGAAAAATTTTTCCCAAAATTATCTTACACTTATTAATCTATTCACCTCAGTACTACTTTTGGTGACTCTAGATTTGTGTTCCAAATAATATGTCAGATTGCTATTAAATAAAACTTGAACCACCATACTTATTCATTATTCATTAAGGATAAGTTAAGAATTTCGAATTCAACATGCAATTGTCCACGAAGAACATTAAAACGAGGTTGGAGATAAATAAAATGTAATTGTGCCAAATGTAATCTGCCACGTTGAACCAACTGACAGTAAGAAGAACAGTGTATGGAGATGAACATACAACAACACTGATCCCTATGTATTCTAGGCATCAGTGTTTGCCATCAGAAAGGGCACTGGGCTGAGTAAGTCATGGTGCTGTCAGCAAAACACTTCCATTTCAATACCCAGCATAAAAAAGACAAAAAATTATTTTTGAAAAGGAGTAAAAGAACGTGATGAGTAAAAATAAAAGAAGAAATAATTACTTGCCTGTTATAGCTCGAACAGGTAATATTTGCGTGATCTTTGGACGGGGCTTCTATGTTTGTCAGATAAACTTTTATCTGACAAGGAAAAAATGGAGATGCAAAAGTTCCTATTTCATCCATTAAACAGGCAGCTTGGAACGCTTACAGGAAAGGAACACTGTCCTCCCGTTGTTCATCGATTTTGCTCAAGCGGGCCCAGTAACATCTCCATTTTGAGACTTGTTGTTACTGTGTTTGGCATATCGAATACGTCATGGGGAGCTTGCCAGGCTTTGCCGTGCGGATGAGATACTCTTGGTAGCTTGCCGGGCTCTCTGAGAGGGGTAGAGGAATCGAACCCAGCTCAGCCAGGCTGGCTGCGTGCAAGGCAAACACCCTACAGCTCTGCTATCAGGAAAGGAATAAAGGTAATAATTTTAGAACAGTAAGAGAAAGCATTGAACAAGGTTCAGGTTTAATCCAAAAATTTCCATGAGAAGTTGACATGAGTCCTTCTGCCTTTTATTCCTGTGGACACCTTAGCTCCTTTCTTTGGGCCCAAGAGGTTAGACTTGTCTCAGGGACATTCAATATATTGCTGCTAGAGTTATGAATGGTTTCACTGTAATCCATATTAGAGTTATGAATAATTTATCCTCCATGCTTCCCCTCCACAATTTCTTAGCCAGAGGGACACTGGTAAATACCCACCGAAGGCCAGTCCCTAAGTCATCTTGGAATTTAAGTCTGGATCAAATTCAAAGCCTGGACTAAAGAGTCATTGGAGCAGAGTTCATTAATTACAGGACTTTTGCACATGGCTGGGAGCCCACTCCAGTATCACACTCCTTCCTAGTTCTGCGACTTCTTTACTTTTACAACTACATCAGTATTATTTTTTTGGTCAATGTGTGTGGTGTGTATCTGCTGTTTGTGAGCTTTATTTCTCTATTCTGTCATACTTAATTAAAACCAATTTTTGTTGACTATGAGCAAAGTGTTTGTCATCTGATGTACCTGCATAAATGAATCTGCATGTCATTTGCTAACAATAGAGAATAGTTAAAGTTGATGGATCTAATTTATGGAAAACCTAAGTAATGAGGTATTAGAGTGCAGGTAGGATGGAGTGCAGTTTTATGTGAAATTTAGAGGATTAGGAAGGAATAGAGAAACCAAAAGCATTATGAAAATCAAAGAAGACACAATATAGTGCAATGGGCGTGAAAGATTACTATAAGAAGCAAAACAAAACTGAACCTGAATTCCAACTTTGGCCTAGGTATGAGTAGCTTAGTAAGTTCTTTACATAGTCTGAAAAAGTATTTCCAACTATTTATTTATTGATTGATTGCTTTTTGGGTTACACCCAGCAATGCTCAGGGGATACTCCTGACTCTTCACCCAGGAATCACTCCTGGTTATGCTTGGGGGGACCATATGGGATGCCGGGGATTGAACCTGGGTCGGCCATGTGTAAGGCAAATACCCTATCTGCTGTGCTATCTCTCTAACCCTTCCAAATTTTTATAATGTGGACAGTAATGTACTCTGAATGTTATAGTTGGGCATTACAATCACAAATAATGCAAAGTCCTAAGAGCCATCTCTGTCACATGGGAGGTGGCACCTTCGTGTCATTAGTTCTATGCTCTGTAGAACACTGCAAGTTACTGGCTCTCTCAAGCTTCTGAGTTTGGTTGATAAACTTGGTAACAGCATTGGTATAACACGCTCAGGTGCTCATCCTCAGCAGTCAATATGAAAATTTAGACGTTACTGGGCCCGCTCGAGCAATCGATGAACAACCGGAGGATAGTGCTACAGTGCTACAGGACACTTGAGGCAGGATCTGGTAATTCAGTATAAACTCTGTTTGACAATAGATAGGGAAGCTAGAACCTGGAGTAAACAAGAAGGAAGCCCAGTCCAGGAAAGCTTCAAAACCTTCTTCCTATTGTTTTTTTTTTTCCCTAGGGGTAACGGTGAGCACAGTGCATTGCATTGTTTAAGATGTGCAAGACAGAGAAAGGTTCTTGGGGAGAGTATAATTTCCTTTTGTGGGGGAGTGTTTCTTGGAGGAAGATGCAGCCAGAGGTGCTCAGGGCTGATTCCTGGCTCTGTGCTCAGGGATCACTCCTGACTGGGCTTGGGAGACCACATCGGGTTCCCAGAATACAGCTGGGTCAGCCACATGCAAGGCAAGTGCATTGCCTGCTGTACTGTTTTGAAAGGACTATTTTCTAAATATCCAGGTGCAAATCCTGGGGTCATTGTCAGTTTTTTTTTCTGGGCTCATTCTTTTTTTTCCAGTCTTCCCTGGTGCCCTCTATTCCCTATATTTGTCTAACAGTACTGCTCGGGCACAGGGGCTGGTTGGGCTGGAACTATAGTGGTGAGAACACAGGTTGAAAAGACAATCTAAACATTGGGGCATGCAGATTTCTGAAAAAAAAAAAAACGACAAAAAATCACTTTTTCACAATTTAAGATAATGCTGACAGTTGAGAATTTTCTCCCTGACTAAACTATGGTACAGACAAGACAGTCGTTAAAAAAACAAACAATACCAAAAAAGGGGGGGGAGAATGTTGGTGGTGGAGGGCTGGAGGGAAAGGAAGCCAGGAGAAGAGACATTCGGGAGACATAGGAGTAGGTGGTGAAGAATCACAGCCCCCAATCACATAATTATAAGTGGGCAGACATGGAGAGTATCATGCTAAGTGAAATGAGACAGAAAGAGAGGGACAGACATAGAATGACTGCACTCATTTGTGGAATATAAAATAAAATAATATGAGACTGACACCCAGGGACAGTAGACCGAAGGGTCAGGAAGATTTCCCCACAGTTGGACGCCTGTCTCATGAGTGGGGGGAGAAGGCAGCTAGAAGAGAGAAGGGATCACTAAGTCAATGATGGTTGGAGGAGTCCTTTGGGATGGGAGATGTGTGTTGAAAGTAGATAAAGGACGAAACGTGATGGCCTCTCAGTATCTGTACTGCAAACCGTAATGCCCAAAAGTAGAGAGAGAGCATGGGGGAAATTGTCTGCCATAGAGGCAGGGGAAGAGATGGAATGGGAGTTATACTGGGGACATTGGTGATGGGGAACGTGCACTGGTGGAGGAATAGGTGTTTGATCATTATATAATTGTAACTCAAACATGAAAGCTTGTAACTGTATCTCAGGGTGATTCAATGAAAGAAAGAAAGAAGGAAAGAAAGAAAGAAAGAAAGAAAGAAAGAAAGAAAGAGGGAGGGAGGGAGGGAGGGAGGGAGGGAGGGAAGGAAGGAAGGAAGGAAGGAAGGAAGGAAGAAGAAAGAAAGAAAGAAAGAAAGAAAGAAAGAAAGAAAGAAAGAAAGAAAGAAAGAAAGGACACTGGGTCTCATTACAGGGTCTCAAACGTCACAGGTGCTGCCGCCTAGAGGAGGAAAGTGGGGCTTTCAATGACACCATGAAATTGTCATGTTAGTGAGTCTGCAGAAATTTGTTTCTGTGAAGCCATAAAACTGGAACTGGTGAGAATACCACCTCATTTATATTCAGGCCAGATCTTTCTACTGTTTCCAATGTTATTCCATGAGTTTTACAGTGTGTGGTATAAAAGGAAATTCTTAACAAATGATCAGTACTGCAATAGCTACATACACTTGCCTTGCATAAACTAAAGGTTGGCACCTTGGCACCCCATATGGTTCCCTGAGTCTCGCCAGGAGTGATTCCTGAACACACAGCTAGGAGTAATTCCTAGTACTTCCAGGTGTGGCCTACAAAAAAATAAATTAATTAATAATCAGTACTAGAATAATGAGAACTGATTTGAGCACATAAGAGCAATTATAGCAATTGTACAATTGCTATACAATTATAGCAGCTATAGTTGTAGTCCCAGTTAAGTAAGAACAGATCCTGCAAGGAGGGTGTGTGTGGATAGCAACATCATATTTATGCTGATGAGTACAAAGTTTCTAAGGTTAACCTGATTTTTATTAACAACACTTCACTATTATAAACTCAAAATAAAACACAGAATTATGTCTAACATAATTCTGTTTTTGTTCTGATCGTAGTAAACAATGGAATTAAAAACATATCTGACAATCTTTCAAGAGAGCTTAGTTATTTTCCATATCATATTGCTCTACAATATGGAAAAGTACTTGGGTACTTTCTTTCCAAAGTACCCAAGAACCATGCCTTTTAATCATGATCTTCACTTCTCTGTATGAAACTATGACACATAATAACAATAACAAAAATGATGATGATGATGGTGAGAGTTCTCTACTACTTTATGTGCAGTCCACTATACACTCTCTCAAATAGTTGGAAATGGGAGAGAGGATACACTAGTTCTGGGCCAGGGGAGAATGTCACCAACCACATAGCTCTGGAAGAGAATTCTGGAACAGAGCTGCATGGTCTCCTTTGGTGCAGAAGTCATGTTCAATCTTGGTCTGGACTATCTGGTCCTTAGTGACTTCCTCCAGTGAGAACCAGGCCTGGAGTCCACCATCTGCATCAGACCACCTAGAAGTACCCACCACCACTCAGTATCTGGTCAATACTCAAGCTTTATACTTAGGTCAATACTCAGGCAATATTCAAGACAATAATATGAAATGAGACAAGAAATGATGACTATTCACACAGAGAACATTTTCAATCATCATTTAGCTTCCCAGTTACATGCAGTTATTTGTGTAAACAATAGTATTTTCTGAGGGCAAATGAATTTTGGTTTGGTAATTACTATATACCTGATTATAAAGTGCACTGAGGAGGATGAGGAGATTAAATTAATTTTAGTTTCATTTTCTCTCTTTCCCTTAATCCCCCCTTCTTTCTCATCGCCAAATGTTAGCATCTGAAGCACAGAAACCTGAGATAGATAAAAAAAAAAAAGGGCAGGCTTGTACTAACCAAAGGGCAAGATTAGCATGTGGTTAAAATATAAATAATGGTTTTGCAGTTTATCTCTGTGTTTTCAGGAAAAATCAAAACACTTGTATTAAAGATTCTCGAAGGCAGCAAATTAATAAGAACAGCCATGCTGAATAATGTTACTTTCCTGTTAATTTATTTCTTATTTGATTTGCTTATCATTGATGTAGCTGAAATTTCATTTGCCTGTCAGATAGTGAAGGTACAGGGGATTCTATGCAGGAGAATTTCAAGCTTGGCTCAAAGGACGTGGCTGGGAAAAGCTTCCAGGAGTCCAATGAAATGGAATCTTGAAGAAGAAACAAAGACAGGGCTGGAGCGGTAGCACAGAGGGTAGGGCGTTTGCCTTGCATGCGGTTGACCCAGGTTCGATTCCCAGCATCCATCTGGACCCCGAGCATTGCCAGGAGTAATTCCTGAGTGCACAGCCAGGAGTAACCTCTGAGAATCACTGGGTGTGACCTCAAAAAAAAAAAAAAACAGAAAACACAAGACAATGAAGCAACTGGCAATTTTCTTCCTAGCCATGTCCCTGCTTCTTAAATCCTAGAGGAAAAATCAACAAATAAAACAAAACATCAGAGTAGCTATTTCTCAATATTTATTGTCTGCCAATATTTAATGTGTGATTTCTCAACTCTAGGACAGGGAACTAACGTTTGGGGTAAAACTATATTTACAAACAACATCTTTCATGAATCACATTGTCAGGGAGGGCTTCTACTAAACCTCTAGTGAAGTGACTTCCCACTCAGCTTCTCCAATCAGGCTTTTCAATTCCACCAAGAAACCGTAATTGTATGTGTACTTCACCTGAGCCCAGACAATTATCTTTCACATGGAAGAGGCTTCTAAAACTTGAAGATGTAAAGTTAAAAGCTAATTTTCCCTGCACTTCCTTCTCTTGGTTGAGCTATCAACCCTCTTCCGATTTTGTTTTTGAGGTCACTGGAAAACAAAGAGTTTCAACAGGCTACAGAATGAAAAGAGGGAGAAGTGAAGGAGAAAAAGAGGTGTTGGGGGAAGAGGATAACTAAGACAACAGCAGTAGAGCAGAATAGGTTTGGGGGGAGGGTAAGGTGGGGTCCCAGGGGTGGGTGTATTTCCTTGCCCATGAACCTTAAGTACAAGTGAGACCATGTAGGCAAATGGTCACTTAGACACAGATGAGATTGAGTTAGGACCCAGCGTGTGACTTGCTGCTCTTCTGGCCTCTGTGCAGATGTTCAAAAATCAGAACAGGTATGTCTCTCAGCTCCCAAGTATGACCTCTCGGTGTGACTGGTTAAAATGTCCCCATAGGTGTTGTCCAAGCTAGACTCAAAACTGAGCGGGGAGGAGATTCAAGTGGAGAAGCTTCAGTAAAACCTGCTCCTCCATCCTTTTCACTCAGGCTGGGGTTGAGAATGTGACCTGTATTCCCAACAGACTGAAACAGATGGACACTAGATTTCTAGTTGGTCTCAAATTTCTATGGATTTTATTTCCTTAATCCGAATTTATCTATAAGCGTGGAAGGCTGTTAAATTTGACCCCTGGCCCAGAGAGACAGTACAGAGTTTATGACACTTCCACTGTATGTGAAAACCCAGGTTTAATTCCTTGACTGCTGATCATTTCCCCTGACCCACCCCAGGTACCAGCTGGTATCAGTCCTGAGCACAGAGCTAAGAGTAAGCCCTGAGCTCAGTTCATTAGGGCCTAAGGCCCACCCCTTTAACCAAAACAAAAACAATTCTACAACAATGAAGGGAGGAAAAACACATTTCATGACGTGAGATGTTTCCAGTCTAGAGATGCTGGTTGAGGACTATCTCCTGGGTCTGATGAGATCCAGATATTTAAGGAGCAGTGGGGTGGAGGTTGTGTACCTCTTTTAGTCTCTCTTTTTCCCCACTGTGTGTTCTAGGATCTTTTTCTGACGCGGGAGTAAATCTGAAGGCAGAAAAGACATTAAAAAGTATAAGTCCGTGAAATAGAATTACTCATTTCAAGCACATGAAGTACTTTTTGAAAGCAAACCTTATTTCATCTGCAGGTGCATAGGAAGGTCAAAGAAAAAGAATTATTTTCCACAGTTATCAAAGAAATAAAATACAAGAACCTATCATTCCCCAGACAAATATAGAGAATATGTTTAGAGAACCCACAGCACCAAAGTTCTGATAGAACTCTCATTGACTATAGAATAATGTTTATATCACTTGCAATTTTTTTAAAAAAAATTGAAAACTTGACTGCACCCCTCCTCCAAATTTCACAAATGATGACTTTTTTCACTCAATCATCATACTCATCGTACTCTGATGATGAAGCACTAGGTTGATCCTTGTCACTTTTTCCTGTCTCATTTTATCTGATACACAGTGTTTTTAATGAATTAAGCAAGGCATATTCATAATGATGGAACAGTTTCATCTACAGGCATAAGGAAGTTTTATCCACCCAACATCATAAGTCTATTTATATTTACTTTTTCTGAATGTGCAAAAGGTTGTTTTTAAATGTTTGTGTATTATAATCTGTCTTTTATTTGAGAATATTGAAAAGTAGGTAAACAGGTTTTTTTCTAAGAGATAGTCTGTTATCACATTATTGGCTCACATCTGCATCCTAGATTTTAAAAAAATGCTAATAATCTCACCTCTTTATATATAAAACTTTTATATGTTTATGAATACATATATAATCCATATAGCAAATATTCATGTATAACATATATAACATATAATATTAAATACATATCCAATACTTATATAATCCATAGAGCAAATATTCATGTATAATGCATAATAAAACATATCATATTAAATATATATCCAATTTTCCAGTACAGTTTTTCAGTTCATTTTGTGCATGCATTAATCTGTTTTTATCAGTATTTTTTTGAGTTGAAAGGTTAACTTGAATAGAGTTGTTACATTTAAATACCGACTGCTCTTGTTCAATGATGTGAAATGCTTTTCTTCCCAATCAGAAGTTCTACTTTTCTTCTCAAGTAAACTACTAAACATTATGTACTATTAATTCCTATTGGGGTCATGCTTGCTTTCTCTAATGCATTTTAGTGGGTTATATTAATTATTGAAAGGTTTTAGTTCCCTCCCAGCATTTGTGCCTTGTACTGTTGACCCCCCTTTTTTCCATTGACAAAGTGGTAATTATAAATGAGGTACAGATTGCACCCCTAGTAGACACTTGGACTATCCCAAAGTTTTTTAAGAGAGATTTCTTCCAATGCTCCATTCCTCCCACACCAAACTTTGTAAGCTTGAGTGATTTTTTTTTCTTTTCATACCCTTTATGATTTTATTTATCTATTTTGAGAGAGGAATGTTAAATGGGGCCACACCTAGTGGCACTCAAGAGTTACTCCCAGCTGGGTACTCTGAGGTTGACTCTGGCAGTGAATTCTCCTGGACCTCCTAAATGCAACGCATGTGCTCAGCCTGTTGAACTATCTCTCCAGACCCCAAGATATTTTGGATTGCTATACTGGGGAAGTCTTTGCATATCTGAGGCCAAAATTTCTGCAAAATATTGTATCAGGCACAGTTCAAATTCCCATAACAAATAATTATCTAGATGAAATAGTAGCATCAAAATTTAAAGCCCTAAGCTAGAGTAAGAGAACCCGTGTACTTTATTTACTATAACTTCAACCTAAATTCAAGTAGCAGTAGAGAGGAAAGGCACTTCAAGGTGTCTTGGATTTAGTGGGAATTAATACAATATCAGTAATAGTTGTTTTAAATTTCTCATAATAAACCTCCAAGCCTACTCGAATTGGAGTCGAGCATCTTCCACCCAGATCCTCCAAATTCCAGTAGGCGGGGGTCACACCCACCACCTGGCCCCCTGGCGCCGTGTAATCCCATCAGCGGCCAAGACTCAGAGACTATAAAATCCAGATCCCGGACGAGAACAGTGCAGTCTCCTGCCCCCGCGCCTGGCTGTCCTCGCCAGGGCCCCTTGGAGGGGAGCGGGTTGAGCTTTCCTACCCGCCCCGACCAGAGCTACGGCAGCCGAAGACCTCCAGGACCAGCCACCACCATGCTGAGACCACTCTCCGCACTCATGAAGGTACTGGCAGAGGGACAAAGCCACGCGGGTTCCGGGGCCCAGACCTCCAAGCCTACTCGAATTGGAGTCGAGCATCTTCCACCCAGATCCTCCAAATTCCAGTAGGCGGGGGTCACACCCACCACCTGGCCCTCTGGCGCCGTGTAATCCCATCAGCGGCCAAGACTCAGAGACTATAAAATCCAGATCCCGGAACCGCGCGGCTGCGCGAGATCTTATTATCTCATTCCTATTTTGGACAAACTTGCAGGTTATCGAATGTAGCCTGCCCACCGGGCAGAATCTGGCAAACTCCCCGTGGCCTACCAGATATGCCAAATACCAGTAACAATGATGGGTCTCATTCTCCTAAAGAGCCGTGTATATAATCTCAGGGCTAGGATGAAAGAGACGTTACTGGGGCCTGCTCGAGGCAATCGACGATTAACAGGATGATGAAATGAAAAATGAAATAAACCTTATAAAATGTTTCTATCATTACTATTTTGCTATACTTGGGTGTTTGAGTTTTCATCAAAATAAAACTCGAATTTTATTATTATCCTGAAGTTTATATGATAAATTAGTATATTTAAAGAATTTTGTCAAAATATTCATAGACCAAAAATTCATCAATCACAATCACAATCACAACCATCCTGTTATTCGTCGATTGCCTTGAGCAGGCCCCAGTAACGTCTCCTTCGTCCTAGCCCTGAGATTTTTTTTTTAAAAGTGCCAAATTCAAGGCTTTTTCAGAGTTAGGAGAATGAGACCCTTCATTGTTACTGGTATTTGGCATATTGGGTACGCCACGGGGAGTTTGCCAGACTCTGCCGTGTGAGCAGGCTACATTCGGTAGCCTGCTGGGTTCTCCAAAGTAGGAGTGAGATGATAAGATGTCGCGCTTCCGGGAGCTGGTTTTTATAGTCTCTGAGTCTTGGCCGTTGATGGGATTACACGGCGCCCGGGGCCA
The DNA here is from genome assembly GCF_029834395.1 of Sorex fumeus. Taxonomy (NCBI): domain Eukaryota; kingdom Metazoa; phylum Chordata; class Mammalia; order Eulipotyphla; family Soricidae; genus Sorex; species Sorex fumeus. The sequence goes on from NW_026606063.1 coordinate 3,073,525, forward strand.
GTTGGTGGGTGTGACCCCCGCCTACTGGAATTTGGAGGATCTGGGTGGAGGATGCTCGACTCCAATTCAAGTAGGCTTGGAGGTCTCGGCCCCGGAACCCGCGTGGCTTTGTCCCTCTGCCAGTACCTTCATGTGTGTGGAGAGTGGTCTCAGCATGGTGGTGGCTGGTTCTGGAGGTCTTCAGCTGCCGGAGCCCTGGTCGGGGTGGGGAGGAAAACTCAACCCGCTCCCTCCAAGGGGCCCTGGCGAGGACAGCCAGGCGCGGGGTCAGGAGACTGAAATTCATAGCCCTGATATAATTTTTTTCTGCATCTCTAAAATAATCCTGGGTTCTATTTCATTTTTTTATTTTATTTATTTTTTATTTTTTAATTTTTTTTATTTTCTATATTTATAAACAAAATTTACCTATAGTACCTTTGTGTATACATATGTGTACTGCTTGCACAAATTTTCTTACTAACTATATGTATGTACTCTCATGCATTCTTCTGGTTATATTCTTTTCCCCTTTATTCAGAAGTTATTTGAACTTTATCAAATGAGTTGTTAAATTTGCCATTAATATTCTGCAAATTTAATGTTTCTCTATCATGAGGATAAAGACTTTTGACAGCTGTTACAATTTATCTACAAAACTGTTGATGGTGCCACTTTTAAAATGCATCTGATTAAATAAGAATGTGCTAGAAAAAATATAAAAGAGAGTTTTCGATGTTTCGATCGGACATTTGAGCTTCACTGCAACCTTGACAGAGATATTTGCATCAGTTCAGTTATATGAAGGAGAACCTAGGAGAGCTACCACACTAATTTCTCCACTATTTAACAAACTTTTTTCCATAGCACTAGCCAGTCCAATTATTCACATTCCTGTTCATTCAATACCAATTACAAAAACTATTAGGATTTTACTACCCAAGCCATGTCTTTATCAAGTGGAGGTACAAAAGTGTGACTTGCAGTAGATTTTAATGAAATTAAATATCCTGGATTCGATATTCCAAACTTGGTTCTGACACTTATAAGTTGTTCTATATTAATGAAGGTATTTCCTCTCTATGATCTCAGCTCTCTCATGTGAATATTTGACAGCATGAATAGATGATATCCCTGAGGGACTTCTATTTTGAAGACCCACAGAACAAGATAAGCGGAACTCCCTGAGACCTTGGACTCCAGGCTCGGCGGACCCAGGGACAGAGCTTCTCTGCTTGCTCCCACCACCACAGCCGTCACCACACTCCAGGACGCTTTCCGGACCCGCGCGGCAGCTCCGGCCGAGACCCACGCACAACTGAAGACCCACAGAACAAGATAAGCAGAACTCCCTGAGACCTTGGACTCCAGGCCCGGCGGACCCAGGGACAGAGCTTCTCTGCTTGCCCCCACCACCACAGGTGACAAAGGGATTCTAATCAGGAGCCCCACCCTACCATGCCCTGTCTGCTTCCATCAACCATCCAGGGATCGAATTGTGCACAGGAGACCCACCCTACCCAGATAAATACCCTACTGGCAGACTTCCACTCTCGACACGACTTCCACTACCCAGCCATCGCCACACTCCAGGACGCTTTCCGGACCCGCGCGGCCGCAAGCGGCCATGCGACACATCATAATACACTAAATACCCATCTTCTGGAATTGTCGTACCATATTTGATAGGGTTCAAATATGGTAACACCTACAAGGGTGATTAGAGGTCACCCCAAAAGCCTCTATCCCTCTCGGAAAGACTGGCAAGCTACTGAGAGTATTCCGCCCGCACGGAAGAGCCTGGCAAGCTATCCGCTGTGTATTCGATATGCCAAAACCAGTAACTACAACTGGTCTCATTCACCTGACCCTGAAGGCTTCACCGACATGGCAGCACTGAGAAGGATGAGAAAGGAGAGGCCGACAAAATCTCAAGGCCGACCTAGGCTGCCACAACGAAGGAAGACAAAAATGATCGTCTGTACTTTCAATGCACGTACGCTAGCATCAGATGCATCCATCGAGGACCTGATGGTACAAGCGCGAATGATCAAGTACGACATCATTGGTCTGACCGAGACAAGAAGGCACGAATCTCACCATGCCGTTTTCGACACCGGAGAAGAATTGTTCCTCGGAACATGCGATAAAAGAGGTGTTGGAGGCGTCGGTGTCCTTGTCAACACAAACTTGACCAAGAGCATTGATTCATTCGAATGCCTAACAACCCGAATCGGACGTTTACATTTGAATAGATGTGGCTCACTGCCTGCAGTTTCTATCTTCGTTGTCTACGCACCAACATCTCATTATGATGAAAGAGAAATCGAGAAGTTCTACATGGAGCTGGAGAAGTTCTATAAAGAAGACCACACCTTCTACAAGATCATTGTGGGTGATTTTAATGCCAAGATAGGACCGAGAAGATCAGCTGAAGAACTTCACATCGGGACCCATGGCCTAGAATGGAACGAACAGGGTGAGAGACTGTCAGAGTTCATCATGTCGACCAAGACCATCCATGGTAACTCACAGTTCCAGAAGGCAGAATCTAAACGATGGACGTGGGAGTCTCCCGGTGGACGATTCCACAACGAAATAGACCACATCATATTCAATCGACGGTTTTGCCTGACTGATGTCGCTGTTGTCCCAAAATTTCGAACGGGATCGGACCACCGTCTCCTTCGTGCAAAATTCTACTTCACAGAGCGGGGAGAAAGGGCTGCAAAGTTCAAAAAGACAACTCCCAGAATGACCACCAACTGGGAACTCTTTGGTACTATTGCGGCAACATGGGAAGATGCCATTGTTGACAACATTGACGAGGAATACGATCGACTGGTTCAGCACCTCCATGAATGTGCGAGGAACGCCAAGAGAGAGATAGTCACAAAAAGTCGCCTATCTTCGAAAACTCTTGAGCTAATTCGCCAGCGTGGTTTGGCGCATGCCTCAGGCAACCGCAAGCTAACGTCCGAGCTTGCAAAGCAGTGCAGAGATGCGATCAAGGAAGACCTCAAAGAGAGAAGAGCAGAAGTACTGGTAGATGCGGCAGAAGCCGGGAAAAGTATTCGTAAGGCCCGCCTGTCCTTCGCCAACTATAAGACCAAGATGACTGCCCTCCGACGTCCTGATGGATCCATCACATCCTCCAGAACGGCAATGGAGAAGATTATCCATGACTTCTACTCAAATCTCTTCGATAGCCACGTCCACTTGCCAACATACCAAATTCCACAGGATGGGTATGTTGTTCCCAACGTTCTCCCCTCCAAAATCCGACACGCCATTTCGTCGGTAAAGAAACAAACAGCACCCGGCCCAGACAAGGTCAGACCTGAACACCTGAAGAACCTGCCGTCAGTACTCATCAATACACTGGCTCGGCTCTTCACTCGCTACCTGTCTGAATGCAAGGTTCCGTCCCAATGGAAAACCAGCAGGACCGTACTACTGTTCAAGAAGGGAGACATCCATGACATTGGCAACTATCGCCCGATCTGCCTATTGTCTGTCATCTACAAGTTGTTCACTCGAGTCATCCTGAATAGGATTGGCAGAACATTAGATGAAGGACAACCATGCGAGCAAGCAGGGTTCCGCAAAGGATTCAGCACCATCGACCATATCCACACAATAACAAAGCTCATTGAGGTTTCTCGGGAGTTCAAGATGCCGCTCTGCTTAACGTTCATTGATTTAAAGAAGGCCTTTGATTCTGTTGAGACGGAAGCGGTCATTGAAGCCCTAGCCAATCAGGGCATTCAAGCCCAATACATCAGGATCCTCCGTGAGCTGTATTGCGGATTCACTACCAGGATCTCACCATTCTACAAAGAAGTGATCATTGATGTCAAGAGAGGGGTGCGGCAGGGTGATACCAATTCACCGAAACTCTTCAGTGCCACCCTCGAGAACATCATGCGACGATTGGAATGGGAAGGAATGGGAATGAAGATAGATGGTCGGCAATTACACCACCTCCGCTTTGCTGATGACATTGTTTTAATAACACCAAACATCAGCCAAGCGGCACAAATGCTGGCCGACTTTGACCGTGAGTGTGGAAAGGTAGGACTACAGCTGAATCTTACGAAGACAATGTTTATGAGAAACAGCCTTGTTCCTGACGCCCCATTCGCTCTCAATGGAACGACCATCTCCGAATGCAACAGCTATGTGTACCTAGGTCGAGAGGTCACTATGACAAATGACCTGGCACCCGAGCTGTGCAGGAGGAAGAGAGTGGCTTGGAACGCCTTCAAGAACGTCGAAGAAATAGCTAAGAGGACGAAGAACCTCCGGCTCTGGGCACATCTCTTTGATTCCACTGTTCTTCCTGCATTAACATATGCCTCAGAGACCTGGGCCCTACGCAAACAAGATGAGAACGCCATTCAGGTCTCCCAAAGAAGAATAGAAAGAGCTATGCTTGGAATATCACGTTTCACTCAAATGAGAGAACGAATCCGGAGTTCTGACATCCGTCGACGATCAAGGATCAGGGACGCTGTCTCATTTGCCAAGGTGTCGAAAATCAGATGGGCTGATCACTTAATGAGATTTAAAGACGACCGTTGGACTAGAGCTGTTACTGATTGGATTCCACGGGATGTCAAGAGACCGCGTGGCCGCCCACCTATCAGATGGTCAGACTTCTTCCTGAAGATCATGAACGATCGGTTTGAGGCCCTTCATGTTCCCAGAGCGAACAGATGCCATTGGGCTATACTAGCACGCGACAGGGACAAATGGAGACGTTACTGGCACCCGCTCAAGCAAATCGACGACTAACGGGAAGTTAAGTGATTAAGTGATTAATGAAGGTATTTCCTCTCTATGATCTCAGCTCTTTCATGTGAATATTTGACAGCATGAATAGATGATATCCCTGAGGGACTTCTATTTTGGGATACATAACATTTTAGTTGATTTTCAACCATTGCCTGGCAATAACAGTCACACACTGAATATTTGAAAAATGCACAAATCTATGAGCCAGGCATACGATGGATTTGACTAACGAGGCCCTAAGCATTGCTTGGGCAAGAAATCCACAGTTATCCAAGATTCCAGTATGACGTAGAGAGCAGATTGTGTTATATGATGGTAGGAACATTTTCTTAATTCTTAAGCTAACTGTGATGGCTTAATGGCAGTTGGCCAAAGAACTGTTCATGCAAAGAAATTCGAGGCTTTCCTTAACTTGGTGGGAAATGATATCTGTCACTGGCATTGAGCAGGAGAGAAAGTAGTTCTCCATTTGTATTTGCTTTCTCTGATACAGATTATTCCAGTTTTATAGATAAGAGTGAAAAAATTCATATATACATTCACATTTATTCATGTGTAGATTACTATAAAATTCATGGAAGTGATACTAGAGAAGGAAAATGTCTTTCCTCCTATCCCCGGAAATATAAGCAATTAGTCAAACCCTGAGGGAGAATCCCCCTAATGTTTACTTGTGAGTTAATGAGAGTCTGGATGATTTATGAAGCACTCACTTTCCCACAGAACGAGCATTCCCTTTCAGAAGGAAACTACAGAAAGCCTTATGCTATGACACAGGTGAAAGTAATTCTCTTCTTTTGGCTGATCAGCCAAACCTAAGTAGCATGCTTAAAAATAGCATTTGATTTTTGTTCAGAGAAATGTTCGAAGGGTTCTCGAATGTCCACTCCTTCCATGGAGTGGTTGACGAGATCTCTTCTTTCTTTTTTTCTTGGAAATGATGGTTTTCGCCACATCAGTAGAAGAATTTTCGTGGACGAAAATGATTATCAGCAGTACTGTACTGAGAATGTACTGATGGCTGGGTTTAACTAAGGATGATCTTCTTCACCACCTGTTAGTAACCACCTTCTAAATTATACTATTAAATATGAATTGTTTGTTTAAGGTGATCTGTTGTCTTTTCTTTTTACCTTATTTTGCAGTGATTAAGTGAGCCTCCTGGTTCACTGTGAGCACACACGCAGGTATTGAAATGCACTGCAATTCATACAATAATTTGTATGAAGCCAAAATTAGAAATAATAAATACACATATTTATAGTTCCGATTTGCATTTCTCTATTCAAAATCTATGTACTCAGTTGTATATGTAGCTATTTGGAGAAAACAGAAAAGCAGAAAAAAATGAATGAATAAACAGTTTCCCTAGTCATTGTATGAATAGGCTTCCTAGAAGAAAATTAAGTAAGTGTTAGACTGTACTTTATTTCTATTGAAGCTAATGTAGAAATCCCAGTTGTAATTATTTCCAAAATAAATTAAAATGTTGCTCTTACCTGAGTAAGAGTAGCAGGTAATGGTGAGATTTACTAACTATGAATTACAATCAAATATGGTTTTAATTATGTGTGGATAATAAAATACCTAGAAGGATTTTTTTCTTTTTTGGTGTTTTAGAAATTTGGTTTTTTTTTAAATATGGGATTGTTTCAGAGTATATATACACAGATACATTCTGCATATTAAGAAGACCATCTGCATAAAGCTTATTTGTTAAAGTCAGAGTACTAGGTAATGCTTTTAAAGAGGAATTAAATACATATATAAGATGATAAAATCCCTTTGCTTCAAAACTTTGTTTACCTCTGAATTTCATGAAGTGACAAACTAGTTATCAATCATAGTTTTTTTATAGTTTATGTACTCTCTACTTTTCTATTCATCATTTCTCTACCTTGGTCACTTATTCTAACCATACAGATACTCATATCCTAATCTTTTGATATTCAACATTTAGTTGAAGAACTCCTGCTGCCATAAAAATAAACAAAAACAAGGACTTAAGTGATAGTGTGTTAGACACAGTTTTGCATGTATCCTACTGGGGTTTGATTTCCAACATTCTTTATAGTTCATCAAGCCTACGAAGAATGATTCCTGAGTGAAGAGCCAGGAGTAACTCCTGAGCACCACCAGGTGTGACCCCTGAACAACAACAAAAGACCAAAACAAGAAAGGAAAACAATTTCTCACCACCAGCCCTATTATCTGTTTTATTTTTTGTCTAAAGTCTACTATCAATATATAGGAACTTTCAATGCCTGAAAACTGACATTATCCAGTTTTGTGAACACCAATAGGAGACAAGAAAATCTGTGTCAGAAACAAAATAATACTTCCTTGCATGGCAGGGCAAGCCTTGGTCTTCATACTTATGAAGATCTTGTCCCCAAGTTCCATGGAAGTAACTGCCAGCAACCCTGGTAAGGTATTATATATACAAAGGACTTGGACACAGTCAAGGAATTTTAACATTAGGAGACCAGATTTATTTTTCCTTTTTTTTTATTAGTGAAACGCCATGAGGTACAGTTGTAGACTTACAAATTTTTGTGCTTGGGTTTCAGTTATACAATGATCGAGTACCCATCCCTCCACCAGTGCCCATCCTCCACCACCACGGGTCTCAGCATCCCTTCCACTCCCCGTCCCCCCATCACACCCTGCCTCTATAGCAGGGCATTCCCTTTTGTTCTCTCTCTAGGAGACCATCTTTTTTTAATAACAAATGCCAGCAAGATTACTCACATTTTGCACCAGAGAGAAGCATTATCTTTATCAAGTTGTACAGACTTTTTTTCTGTAAGCAGGGCTCACTGCAACTGCTATGATTGTGTGGGATACAGATATCCATGTAAAGGTAGTTCCAGTCAAATGCTGGTTATACAAGATGACAGGCTGGGACTGGGGTAGGTAGGTAAGAGCAAACACCTGGGAACACTGATGGAGGGAAAAACCTCAACAATTAATGACTTTGGAACTCATGGTGCTTTAATAAAATAAAATTTGGAAAAAAAATTGAGCATAAAAAAAAACAGTGCTATGTCCCAGGTTTTAGAATCATCTCCCAACACAGGTTGTGATCAATCACACAGCAGTTACAACCCAACTCCTAAATCTCATTATCTTTCCTGGACTTCCACCAAACCCTGATATGTATCTCTCATTTGTAAGGAATCATCACATAGGTATGGCTGACATCCTGCTCCCCACATCAGGTGCCACACATGCCAGTGATCATAATTATATTCATTTGCTCCTATATTTATCTCACTAAACAGATAATGCACCTTTGATGCCAATGACATTGTTTTAGCATTTTAGTGTGTTAATAATCACAGTGACCAGCACAGGTAGACCGAATACATGCCAACGTGCTTCGAACTCTTCTAACTGAAATTATACCCTGAAGGATCATTAGGATACTTTTTTTTCTAAAATTCTGAGTCTAAAGCACAAATACTTACTCCTCCAATATTAGCATTCCCTTAATATATAATATCAAAACTCTTTGTCGTCCACCTTCTGAATGCCTGGGTGCCTTCAGTTTGCCTGACTTTCTTAGGTACTAGAGACAAGGCAGCTATTATCTTTAATACATATCTGCTCCTTTGGGCCTGGCACATTTTCTGCATGGAGTACCCTCAATATCTCAGTATCTCACATCACTTGATCACTTGACTTCCCGTTAATCGTCGATTTGCTTGAGAGGGCGCCAGTAACGTCTCCATTTGTCCCTGTCGCGTGCTAGTGTAGCCCAATGGCATCTGTTCGCTCTGGGAACATGAAGAGCCTCAAACTGATCGTTCATGATTTCACGAAGAAGTCTGACCATCTGGTAGGTGGGCAGCCACGCGGTCTTTTGACATCCCATGGAATCCAGTCGGTAACAGCTCTAGTCCAGCGGTCGTCTCATTACGTGACCAGCCCATCTGATTTTCGACACCTTGGCAAATGAGACAGTGTCCCTGATTCTTGATCTTCGACGGATGTCGGAACTCTGGATTTTTTTCTATCATTTGAGTGAAACGTGATATTCCAAGCATAGCTCTTTCAATTCCTCTTTGGGAGACCCGAATAGCGTTCTCATCCTGTTTGCGTAGGGCCCAGGTCTCTGAGGCATATATTAGTGCAGGAAGAACAGTGGAATCGAAGAGATGTGCCTGGAGCCGGAGGGTCTTCGTCCTCTTAGCTATTTCTTCAATGCTCTTGAAGGCGTTCCGAGCCGCTCTCTTCTTCCTGCGCAGCTCGGGTGCCAGGTCATTTGTCATGTTGACCTCTCGACCTAGGTACACATAGCTGTTGCATTTGGAGATGGTCGTTCCGTTGAGAGCGAATGGAGCATCAGGAACGAGGCTGTTTCTCATGAACGTTGTCTTCGTAAGATTCAGCTGTAGTATCTGTAGTATCTGCCAGTATCTCACATAGAGTCCTGAATTTTCCCAGAAACCTTGTGTGTCCAGGATGTTATAACATTTTTTGGGTTTATCTTTACCTCCTAAGACTTAACCAATACTCTGGGTCAAACTCACTGATCAGTGGACTCAGTAAGATTCGCCAGGTATTACAACTGATGATCACCTTATTTCTTCTACCATCTTCATATTTTCGTTCTGGGTTTCAGTACACAATAGCATATCAGAGCCTGGATCCTGGGTGTTAGACTGCTACTTCATGGGGCTCTTGGTGTGACTGAGCACATTTCCTTATAGAGAAGATGTAAGTATCCCCCAATTCTTAGAGTGGTAGTAAGATAATATATCTAAACCTGTTTTAAAAATTATCAATGCAGGATAGTTGCTCAGTGATTGCTAATTTTTATCGATTGTTAATATTACTATTACCATTTATACTTCCGTGAGTTTACTGTAATTCATAGAATTTAGTTCACAATTAGTTAAATTAAATAATTTCTAATACTGCTATTAATTCCGGGTGAAGAAACTTTACTCAAGCCATGGAGATTGAACAATTGAAATAAAATTCTGCGGTAAAGATGCTGGAATCTCCATTTCCTTACTGGGTCAATTTCTTTACCAGCTTCTACTGAACCCATGGGTTCCACGTATCCTCCAGCCTCAATCTCAATCCTTCTATGATGGCCATATTTCTGAGAAACAACAGCCTGCAAGAATCTGGAAAGGGGTGGGAATAGGCCAAGAAGGAGAGAAATCAGACATATTCTCTAGGAAAGATTAAAGAGGAAAGATGATTTTAGAGCTTTTTCCAATAAATCAATGATCATTTCTTCAAGATGGGAAGAGAAGAAAACAGAATTACATATAATAAGACAAAGTTCTTATGAAGTAGTTAGTAAGGGGTTCTGGTTCCAAATCAATCATCAATGGAAGAACGGTAGGATAAAGGTGTTTTGGGTTATTCACCCATACAATACCTACTTGTCCCTTATTTATCAAACACCTTGTTACTAAATCTGCAAGTCATTATTTACACAAGGAAGAGAAACTGTGCCATGAAAATAACTGAATGCTGCTCCTAGTCTGATGTGCTTTTAAAAATTGAATCAGCTGAAGTTTTCACACAGTATACTTAAAAGAAAAATATGAAAATAATAAAGAAGAAAAAGTTGCACACTTACGTTAAACTCTTCTTTTCTTATATTACCCTCAACTAAAATCAAAGCATTTCTCAAGCATGGAAAGGGGGCATTGTTATGAGGTAAAGTTTTAAAATGCAAATTGTGTTTTTGGTTACTTTTTCTACCTTTGTTCTGTGTGAAAGTTAACACAAAAGATTGGAAGTATTGCCTGTGTCCAAAGACATGCCTGAAACAAGATCTATTCTTGGTTTATATCCATTGAGAGAATTATGGCCTAATTTTCTATTTCACATTATTTAATATTTGGCTGCAGCCACTCTTTGGCAGTAGGTAGGGCATTTGATAATTCTTCTGTGTTTCATAAACATTTTTTAGTTCAAAGAGATTGCCTGTCTATGTCCCACTGGAATTATTTCCAGCCAGATGTCTAATTCTGTCCAACATCTTTAATGTTTTCAAAATCATCTTGGGTGTTGTTAATGGAGTGTCATTAGGTACAATTTGAAACTTTTTAATGGGCAATACGCACACTCAGTTCTATTTGTGTAACATGTGTTCTTGCTTCTGAAGTCTTTGGGGGTTTCTGCTTTATATAAAATTCGAACATCTTATTTTCTTTCTACAGTTGACTTGGCTATGAATTCATGATAAATATTATCTTTTAATCTGGAAAATATTTATTAAAACTCTAATCAGATCCAATCATTGTACGTAGCACTGGAATAAGATGTGAGATCTGCAACACAGAAGCCACGGTCTTGTTAGGAGACCAGGGGGAAGAACAGAAATAAACCGGCTCCCAAGAGAGCAGAGAGAGTGTTCCAGGAGAGCAAAGACTTCAAACACTGTTGTGCGGAAGAAGGAACATTTGGTCAAGATCTCAGTTTCTCAGAAGCACAAGGAATATAATGCCAAGAGTAAAGATTTACTTAAAGATTAAAAAGGATAGGGGCTGGGGAGGTCTTTGGAGCGAAAGGCATGTGTCTTGATTATGGTGGGTTTTATTCCCTGCATTCTTTTGGTCCCCTATCCCTGCCAAGAAGAGAGAGATCAACAGAGAAATAAAGATAGAAAGAGAGTGAGAGAGATAGGTAGATAGATAGATAGATAGATAGATAGATAGATAGATAGATGATAGAGAGAAGTATCTGCCCTAGAGGCAGTCAGGGAGTGGTGAGGAGTAGTAGAAGTGAAACTAGTGGTATTGGTGGTGGGAAATGTACACTGGCAGAGTGATGGGTGTTAGAACATTATTTGATTGAAACCCAATCACGAACAGCTTCGTAACTGTATATCTCATGGTGATTCAATTTAAAAAATTAATCTCTGAGCACAAAGACAGGAGTAATTCCTAAGGACAGTAGCATATGTCCCCAAAATATAGAAACAAAAACATTAGTAAAGATGTAGGTCTCCACTAACTCAGAAAGTATTTCTACAACTGAGAAAAGTTTAAGAGACAAAAGTATGCATTTTGCTGACAGAGCTGATGATATCCTTAGTATGAAGAAACTGAAACGAGATAGGTGTAGATACTTTGTATCCTCCGCCCCTCTCGGAGAGCCCGGCAAGCTACCGAGAGTATTGGATATGCCAGACACAGTAACAACAAAGTCTCCAATGGAGACGTTACTGGGCCCGCTCGAGCAAATCGACGATCAACGGGAGGGCCTTTACCTTTTACCTTTACCAAACTTATGGTCACATGTTAGATAGATGTATGGAGATAAAGGTTAAGTTCTTAGACCCCTTGCACAGTACTTGAGTACTTAGAGATGAGGGACAGACAGAGCTAGAATTAGAAAAGAGGGATTTTAACTCAAAATTCATTAAAGACTTACATGCAGACTTGTAAGAACTCCTAAGCTAGTCACTCCATGAGATTTGCTTCATTGATATCAACGGTGATTTGGCTCCACTAATTAGGAATTTAAAGCAAAAATAAGCAAATGGGATTACATCAAACTAAACACTTCTTTACCAAAAAATAAACTATAGGCCATCAATAAAATAAAATACATCATACTGAATAGGAGAGAATATTTGCTCACCACATATATGGTAAAGGGCTAATATCTGAGATATGTAAGGGACTCATAGTTTATATAAAAAGTTTAGAATGCAATCAACCCCATCAAAAAATGGTGAGCAGAGAAGACTCTTTCCCAAAGAAGACATGTGCATGGCCATAGCACATATAGAAATTGGTCATTGATCATTGATAATCAAGAACATGAAAATAAAACCAAAAATGTAATATAAAGTCATAAAAAGGAGTCTAGACTATATAAAAAAGCTGAGAAGCAAGTGCTAGTGTATTATGGAGGAAAAGGAAACCCATAACTATTTGTAGGAATTTAACTTGTTAAGCATCTATGGAAAACAATCATCAAAATTAAAAGTAGAAATAACATATGTTGGGGCTGCAGCGATAGTTCAGCAAATAGGGCATTTGTTTTGCACACAGCTGACCCGGTTTTTATTCCCAGCATCCAATATGGTCCCCTGAGCATCTCCAGGAGTAATTCCTGAGTGCAAAGCCAGGAGTAACCCCTGTACATCGCCAGATTGACCTAAAAAATAGTAAAAAACAAACAAAAAAAACATATGATACAGTAGTTCCAAATCTAGATATCTATCCTAAGAGCATAAAATCACTAATTTGAAAAGATTTCTCTCTACCTACATTTACAAGAACCAAAATATGAAAATGCACCATATGTCCAATGACAGATGAGTGGCGAAATAAGATGTGATATGCAGGACTTATAGCTCAAGTGGTGGAGTACATGCCTAGAATGTATGAGCATCTGAGTTCTATCCAATCCGCAAGCAACACTGGAAGTGTCCTTATGTGACTCCAATGAGTGTTAGCCAGGTATAGCTGTGGGGACCTCTGAGCACTACTGAATTTGCCCTGTTACCCCAGCTACCTGGATACAGCTCTTCTATGCATGTTCTTCCAGTTGGCTGAGAACTGATGGGAGTTACCTTCAGGTATTTTAGCTTGGCTTCCGGAAACCTACCTTCATGATATCCTCTTTCCCCTCACCAAATAATTAAAAGATGCATATGAACAAATGAAGCACTACTCAGTTAAAAGGAAAGATAAAAATCCTGCCTTTTGCTTGAACATAGATGGATCTGGACAAGTTCGTTCAAGTAAAATAAGGCAGAAGGAGAAGCAAATGCCCCAGGATCTTCCTTACATTTGGTGTATAGAGAAACAAGGAAACAGTCAACATTACAACAATGAAAGTCTGTTACAGTCAGACCACATAATTGAGGTAACCAAGAACCAGAATGTGGAGATCCCTGAAAGATGAAAGGTGACTGTGGGACACTGGCATTCTGGTGGGCACAGTAAGGTGACACTCTACTCTAAATACATGAAAACATATCCATGTAAACTGTTACTTCATTTGAAATTAAGTTTTTAAAAGAAATGATACTAAATTCAAGAACAGAATATTATATGCTACTTCATTCACAACTAAAAGATCAAAAGTTGGTATATTAAAAGTGGATTTCAAATATAAAACCACCTGTGTTAGTGTGAAGATTTTATATTTCCACCTTTATCCTCTGTACTAAAAGAAGGGAAATTGAAGAAAATAACATATACTCTATTTATCTTTTCAGATTTGGGACAATTTGAGTTTTGCTGGTATAGAACATCTATGTTGTGATAGGGAGATTCTCTCTGAGGTATCCCAAGCTCTCCCTGGTTCCCAATGGTCAGAGGAAATATTCTTCCATTTTCCTGATGAGACCCAAAATTTCAACTCAATGAAGTTCCAGAAATAAGGGTTGGGGGAATTTTAGCATGTCCGAAATAATACAGTGAAACAGTAGCCCTGTTTGACAATTGGCCCTCGCTTCCAAACAAGAGGGTATCAAGAAACTGGAGTTCATCTGAACCCAAACTTGATCGTCCCCTAAAATGTCAAGTTAGAAAAATCAATTTTTTTAACCTTGATTATTATAAAATACTCGACATTATCTCTTTTTATATTTGCTACATTGTTTCTTTTATATTCACTAGTGAACTTTACATTATAATAGATCTCTTTTCTTGGCCTCCTCATTGTCTCTCTACCATCCATCTATCTACTCCCTCCCCCCACCCCTTCTGGAAATATATATTTAAATATTTAATATCGGCGTGGACTCCTGGATTCTAAAATGTTCCATACAAATATCCCAAGTTGGTGACATGTCAAATGGTGACGTTTAATACTGAAGGGGTTCGTCTTCAGATCCCGGATATTCAGAGAGATGTCTTCCTGTCCTGTGGCGTGAAGGATGCTCTTCTCTTCGCCTCGGTACCTAGGACTCCTGCATCCAGTAAGCTCCCCATCTCCAGAGTTCCAGGCTCCTCGCTGATGATTAACAGTAGAGATGGCTTATTTGGGGGTTCTCTGCTGATTCGTTTCCCTTGTTTTGGTGTTCCCTTGTTCTTTTCCTTTGTTTTGGTGTTCTCTTGTTTTGGTGTTCGTCAGGGCACCACACTTCATCAGGGCACCACACTTGCCCAAGTATCCCTGTTCTGAGGGGACCAGCTGGACAGCCACCTGACCCTGGTCAGAGCACAGCAGTTGGAGCTCACTGCTGGCTTTTCTCTTGCTGGGGTGTTTTCTTTCCTGAGCTCTGTCTGTGTGTTTATCAGGGTCCCTCGGTTGGTGGTCCATTTAAACTATTCTGTGGCCCTCTAATTCTAATGCAGAGGCTTGTGAAAATGAAGAAAAAAGTATCTCATCGGTGATTTGAGATTTCACTTCCTTTGCTCGCACAGTACTTAAAATTCAAAGACTCCCCTCAATTAAGGACGGCATCATTCTCCACTGTAGGCTTTTTTTCCCCCCGTGCACCTATATATGTATTCAAATGTTTTAATTGCTGTGGTTTACAATACTGTTTATGATAGTTCCAACACTGCACCCACTTACTTACGTTTTGAAGTGTTTGAAACAGTGATGTTTTGGTTTTTTATCTTGCTCTCTTAGTTGCTTTTATATCCTCTCAATTGCCCTGTACTTCCAGAAAGTTTTGTCTTTTCAAATTATAAAACTTTTCAATTGTGTTGTCTACTTATGTAAGTAGTAATGCTTTAGAAATCTTGCAAAAAATTAACAGTGAAACTGGAAAAGAGTAATTTCATCTACCAGAAGCAAACACCAATAACAATGAAATATTTCCCTTCTAGGATATTTTTCCACACGTATCAACAGAGATGATACTGCACCTACAATTTGACATTCTGCTTTTTTTTGTTACTTAACTGAGTTTTTAAATTATTCATAACCATCAATTTTAATGACTCTCTAGTATACTGCCATATGCACATTCTCTTAATGTTGGTTGTAATTTCCATTATTAGCAAAACTTCTACCATGAACATTTTTGTGCATGAATTTGCATCCATATCTCAGATTACTTCTTTAGAATATATTTTTCCAGAAGGAAATAAGATCCCATGGCTTCCTCGTTACTGAATACTAAAATTTTACTTACTCTCAGCTGCTTGGTAACATGAATGGAAGTGGGTCTCTTTCAAAGTCAGGGTGTAGGTATACTTTTGGATTGTGTACATATTCGGGCTTGCTTATTCTTGCCATTATATGTGATAAATCATTTGACAAATGACCATTATTTTCCCACATTTTTCTCTCAGTGTCTAGAGACACTGCTTCATAAACGTTCAACTTAGTAATGGGGAGACTCCCAAAACAGTCTGTTTCACCTCTTTGTGGATTTTTTATTTCCCTCTCCACATTTTCCCATTATTAGCCCCCAGAGGGATATCATTAACGTAGAGTGTCCCTTTGAACACTGAGAATATAGATTCAACACCGAACATGCTCTTGCTACTCTCATCTCTCAGAGGCTTCTCATGTTCCCTGAAAACCTGACACTTCACAAACCTTAGATATGGCACTTCCGGTCTCTTCCTTCACTGTACACACATAACCTGCTACACACTATCCACCTAGAAGCTGAAACCCAAATCTAGAGCCTCAGTTCCTTGGTCTTCCTCGTATTTTACACCCAGTTCCTCATCAAGTGTCTGAATGGTTCCTTCATAGCATAACATAAGTGTGTTTATTTCACATCTCTGCTGCTGAGTCATTGGTCTGTCACTTCATAGCTGGAATAAGCTTCTTAAAAGAACTTGTAAATATCCCCTTGTGTTCTATTCTCACATGAAAGAAAAATAATCTTTTGCCAAATGATAAATCTTATTTGGTCAATCCCCACTTAAACATTTCCCAACGACCTCCAATAGGACAATACTTACAATAAATACACATTCTTGTACCTAGGCCTTATACACTAACCCTCTGCCCTATGGTATCCCTTCCTATTTCACTTGCTTATTGTAAATCAAAATAGATGTGTCTTACTTTAGTTGCTGTTTAGTTCAATCTTAGGATCTTTTTGATAGCTATCTTTACTTGCAAAATACTTTTGTGTATCCTCATCCTAAATTGTATTCCTTCTTGTTTGTCCTGACTTGGTTCAAGGGCTGAACGCTCAGAGGGTTCCTTCCTGACCTCCAATTTAAATGACTTTTGCTTATTCTCTCTCATTTCACTTTTATTGCTCTCATCTTTAGTAACAGGGATGCTTTTCCCTTTATTTTTAAAAGGGGGCTTAGGGGCACACCCAGCAATGTTTAAATCTTACTCCTGACTCTGTTCTTAGGGATGACTCATGGTAGGCTCTGGGTACCATATGGGGTCTGAGGGATTGAACTCAGGATGGCCACATGCATCACAACTGTCCTTCCTACTATAATATCGCCTCAGTTCCACCCCTTTATATTCTTGCCTTCTCCTATGTTTTATGTTCTTCTTATCATGAGAGCTGAAAAAATTTTATATTATTTATTTATATCTTCTCAGAATTCACAATTATACTCTACATTTGATCACTTGATATTTCGTTACTCATCAATTTGCTAGAGCGGGCACCAGTAACATCTTCATTTGTCCCTGCCAGGTGCTAGTGTATCCCAATAATGTCTGCTAACTCCAGGAACATGAAGAGCCTCAAACCATTCATTCAGGGTCTTGAAGAAGAAGTCTAACCATCATCCAGGAGGGCGGCCACTCATTCTTTTGACGTCATGTGGAATCCAGTCAGTAGCAGCTTTAGACAAGCAGTTGTCTTCAAATTGCATTACGTGTCCACCCCATCTGATTTTCGATGCCTTGGCAAACAAGATAGCATCCCTGATTCTCGATCATCAGCGGAGGTTGGAACTCCGGATTTCTTCTCTTGCTTGAGTGAAGTGTGATACTCCAAGCATAGCTCTTTTGATTCCTCTTCAGGTGACCCAAATAGCGTTCTCATCCTGTTTGCGTAGGGCCCAGGTCTCTGAGGCGAATGTTAGTGAGGGAGAACAATGGAGTCAAAGAGATGTGCCTGGAGGCAGAGCTTCTTTGTCCTCTTCGCTATTTCTTCGATGCTCTTGAAAGTGTTCCATGCTGCTCTCTTTCTCCTGCGCAGCTCAGGTGCCGGGTCATTTGTCATGTTGAGTTCTCAACCTAGGTACACGTAACTGTTGCATTTGGAGGTGTTTATTCCATTGAGAGAAAATGGAACATCAGGAGTAAGTTTGTTTTTCATAAACATTGATTTCGTGAGATTCAGCTGCAGTCCAATCTTTCCACACTCACTGTCGAAGTTGGCCAGCATTTGTGCTGTTTGGCTAATGTTTGGTATATTAGATCCATGTCATCAGAGAAGCGGAGGTGGTGTAGTCTCTGATGTCTATCTTCACTCTCATTCCTTCCCATTTAGTTGCCGCTTGACATTCTAGAGAGTGGTACTGAAGACTTTCAGTGAAATGGTATCGCCCTGTAGAACCCCTTTCTTTATGTCCATGATCACTTCCTTGTAGAATGGTGAGATCCTGGTAGTGAATCCATAATACAGCTCATGGAGGATCATGACGTATTGAGTTTGAACACTCTTTTTGGTTAGGGCTTCAATGACTGCTCCAGTCTCAACAGAATTAAAGGCTTTCTTTAAATCAATGAATATTAGACAGAGCGGCATCTTGAACTCCCGAGAAACCTCAATGAGCTTGGTCCTTGTGTGGATGTGGTCAATCATGCTGAATCCTTTTCAGAACCTGGCTTGCTCGCATGGTTGTTCTTTGTCAAGTGTTCTGCCAAACCTATTCAAGATGACTTAAGTGAACAGCTTGTTGAGAACGGACAACAGGCAGATCAGGTAACAGTTGACAATGTCGTGGATGTCTCCCTTCTTGTACAGTAGTACAGTCCTGCTGGTTTTCGATTGGGACGGAACCTTGCATTCAGACAGGTAGCGTGTGAAGAGCCAAGCCAATGTCTTGACGTGTACTGATGGCAGATTCTTTAGGTGTTCAGGTCTGACCTTGTCTGGTCGGGTGTTGTTCGCTTCTTTACCGACAAAATGGTGTGTCGGGTTTTCGGAAGGAAGAACTTTGGGAAAGACATATCCATCTTGCCAAATTTGGTATGTGGGAAAGTGGACGTGGCTATCAAAGAGATCTGAGTAGAAGTCATGGATAATCTTCTCCATTGCCCTTATGGAAAATGTGATAGATCCATTTGGACATCGGAGGGCAGTCATCTTGGTCTTGTAGTTGGCAAAGGACAGGCGGGTCTTGTGAATACTTTTCCCAGCTTCTGCCGTATCTGCCAGCACTGCTGCTCTTCTCTCATTGACATCTTCATTTATTGCTTCTTTGCAGTACTTTGCAAGCTCAAAAGTTAGCTTGTGGTTGCCTGAGGCTTGCACCAAGCCACATTGGTGAATTAGCTCGAGAGTTTCTGAAGACAGGTGTCTTTTTGGGGCTTTTTCTCTCTCAGCACTTCTTGCACAATCATATAGGTACTGAACCAGTTGATTATATTCCTCATCGATGTTGTCAACAAGACCATCTTCCCATGATGCCACAATAGTGCCAAAGGGCTCCCAGTTGGTGGCCATTCTGGGACTTCTCATCTTAAACTTTGCCGGCTTTTCTTCCCACTCTGTGAAGTAGAAATTTGTACAAAGAAGACAGTGTTCTGATCCCACTTGGAATTTTGGGAGAACAATGACATTGGTCAGGCAAAACCATCAATTGAATATAATGTGAATTTCGTTGTGGAAATATCCACCGGGAGACTCCCATGTCCAACGTTTCGATTTGACCTTCTGGAACTGTGAGTTTCCATGAATGGTTTTGGTCAACATGATGAACTCAGACAGTCTCTCCCCCTGTTTGTTCCATTCTAGGCCATGGGTCCCAATGTGTTGTTCTTTGGGTAATCTTCTCAGTCCTATCTTGGCATTAAAATTACTGACAATGATCTACTAGAAGGTGTGATCTTCTCCAGATCTATGTAGAAATTTTCAATTTCTTCTTCATTATAGTTGGATATCGCTCCAGCCCTGGAGCGATAGCACAGCGGTAGGGCGTTCGCCTTACAAGCGGCCAACATGGCCGACCCGAGTTCGATTCCTCCGCCCCTCTCGGAGAGCCCGGCAAGCTACCGAGAGTATTCGATATGCCAGACACAGTAACAACAAAGTCTCCAATGGAGACGTTACTGGGCCCGCTCGAGCAAATCGACGATCAACGGGAGGGCCTTTACCTTTACCTATAGTTGGATATTGGTGCATAGATGACAAGATTGAAACTGTCGGCAGTGAGTCACATCTATTCATGCGTAAGCATCGGATTTGGGATGTTAGGCATTCGAATGAATCAATGCTCATGCCAAGTTTGTGTTGACGAGGACACCAACACCACCCACAACTCTTTTGTCACACGTTCCAATGAACAGTTCTTCTTGATTGTCAAAAGTGGCATGGCATGGTTGATGCCTTATTGTCTCAGTCAGACCAATTATGTTATACTTGATCTTCCGCACTTGTACCATTATGTCCTCGATGGATGTTTCTGATGCCAGCTTATGTGCATTGAAAGTACAGACAGTCATTTTTGTCCTTCTCCATTTTGGCAGCCTAGTTAGACCCTGAGATTTTATCAGCCTCTCCTTGCTCATCCTTCTTAACGCTGCCATATTGGGGGCTCTTTCAAGGTCAGGGAATGAGGCCCATTGTTTTTACTGGTTTTGGCATATCTAATATGCCATAGGTAGCTTTCCAGGCTCTTCCATGCCAGCGGGTTATTCTCAGTAGCTTGCTGGGCTTTCTGAGAGGGATGGAGGAGGCTTTTAGGGTGGCCTCTAATTGTCCTTATAGGTGTTCCCATGGTTCATGCCATATTTGAACCCCCTCAAATATGGTGTGGTAATCTTGAATGACGGGCATTAAGTGTCTTATGATGTGGCGCAAAGTGACCACGCTGTCCGGAAATCAGCCTGCAGCGTGGTGGCAGTTGGGTTGTGAAAGTAGTGGAGGTAATATAGGTCGACCGATGAGGTATTTATCTGGCACTGGCAGGGTGGGGCTTCTGGGTATTATCCCTGGGTCACCGGAGATTGGTGGAAGCAGGCAGAGGATCTCTGTTTCCGGTCTTCGTTGAGCCTGGAGTCCAAGGTCACAAAGTTCAGCTTACCTGGTTTTGTGGGGCTTCTCTCATGCGTGAGGCTCAGTCCATGCGTCCAGAAAGCAGCCTAGAGCGTTTCAGCAGCTGGGTAGTAGAGGTAGTGGAGGTAGTATGAGACAAGATGCTATACTCTACAGATAAATATAAATGCAGGGATGAATATTTTCTTTATATTACAACGCCATGTCAACAAAATTTATCTAAATATTTTCTCTGACCTTCACATCTCTTAGCTATTGAATCAACATTTCATCTCTGTTTCCTTTCCATCTTCCTTCTCAGGGACAACGTGTCTTTCTTGTCACTGACTATCTGCAATGTCAGTGTAAATCTTTCCTTCCTCCTATGCAGATCTCAATCTTACAATTCCATTTCAGATTTTCTATATCCTAACGTTTCCTAATCTCACCTTCCCCTGAGCATGTTGCTTTAATTTGAGAGTGCTCTCTCAATATTTATTTCTACACATGTTTCTTCCAGGTGATCAATTATTTTCCATGCAGAGAATGTCAAATTATTACTTACAATGTTGAGAATGTTAGCTTGTTATACTGCAATTTTGTAAGACTGTATATGACGTAATGATGTACATACGTAGTAATTTCTTTTTAAAATTAGGGCGAGATTTAACTAGACTCAGTTTTCACCCACACTATAAAAAGGTCTGTGAATTTTCCCTTATTCTCTGAGTTCTTTCAGTTGGATGAAAGGTTAGTGTGTATAACCCTTTGTTAGCTCTCATTCAATGCCTTCTCTAATTTAGTTCTTTGCTTAAGCTCTGAAGTGATGCTGAAGATATGACCAATTTCCCAATATCTATTAAAACCAAGGATGTTTCTCTTTCCCACTTTTATCTTCAAAAATTGTGAGGATGAAGCTTCCCATGATACATTATCACAGGTCCCTTCCCAATTCTCACTTTCTGATCAGTCTTTTATGGATGTTACAATGGAATTACCCAGAGTAAGAATTCAGCTGGTATTAAAGTAGATCATACTCAGGTTGCCTCAAAGAACAACACCCAGTTCTAAATTATTGGTTGTTCCACTTTCTTATGTTCAAAGATAAATTAATTGTCATGGAAAAAAAACAATGTAAAGCTTAGGAGAGCAATAAAGTTTTTCCTTAATAATTTGTGGCCAGAGCCATAGGGCAGCTGGTTACAAATTTTCTTGCACAGGACTGATCTAGGTTCAATCCCTGGTACCCCAGCCCCCACTAGGCAATATCCTGGAGTGAAGAGTGAAGTCGCACCACTAAGTCTGACCCCCAAAAAACAAAACCCCACAAAATTCAGTTGATAATGCATTTCTGTCTATTTTTTATTCCTCTTGTAGCTAAGGCTGAAAATTCCCAACTTCTGGCAATTATTAGCACTTGTCATAACCTTGAGCACTGTAGTCTCAAACGCCTGTGTTTGTTCGTTTACACAAGCATTTAATAGGAAGTAGAAAATGTTGTTTCAAGGACCGTCAACCAGAGTTCATTTTAAACTTGAAACCCTGTAGAATTTCTTAAATCAAACAGCTTTACAATCACTGGCCTCTACAGAGTCTACTTAGTCAAGATGTAACAACTTCGGAAAACAACTCTCTGTTAACACACAGGAAAGGAACTCAATAGTCAATGATATTAAAATAAATCCAGAATAACCAAGGATCCCAAATCCATTAACAGTAATAAAATGTTGATTTGAAACTCCTTCAAACTTCTGTGTCTGAAGGAGTAAGGTTTTGAATAATGCAGATGTGCAAGTCACTTCAGGAAGTGTCAAGGCTTTGCCTATAAGGACCTTCAGGGGAAACATGCTCTTCCAGCTCTGATGTGGTACAGAGCCCTGCAGACTTCTAGAGGAAGTGACGTCAGGGACTCAGGTTGCCCCTGAGCCAGTCATGCTAGCAACTACATCCCTAGCTCAGGTACTTCAATCACAGATTCCCTGACTGGGGCTTCAATAGAGGCCCTTTCCGCTACCTCCAACAGAACTACGTGGCTTGGATGGCATTGAAGGGTCTTGGATGAGTCCTTTGCCAATTTTGACTCATTGTTATTGGGCTGGAGTGATAACACAGAGGGAAGGGCGCTTGCCTTGCATGTGGTCAACCCGGGTTTGATTCCTCGGCCCCTCTCAGAGAGCCCGGCAAGCTACCAAGAGTATCCCTCCCGCCCGACAGAGCCTGGCAAGCTCCCCGTGGCATATTCGATATGCCAAAAACAGTAAGAAGAAATCTCACAATGGAGACATTACTGGTGCCCGCTCGAGCAAATCGATGAACAACGGGAGGACAGTGCTGCAGTGCTATTATTGATGCTAAATGGTTCCTCTGGCCTTCACCTTTCCACATACAGGTTTAAGGTGAATTAAAGAAGGCTGAAGCCTTTGGCCATTGCTCTGGCAAGTAAGATGCACCTTTTACCCAAGGCTGCCTTAGCTCTTGTCACACCTGGTCCCATGCTAACAAAGATGGAGTGGGAGGAGGAAGGACATTGTCCTTTGCCTTTCTTGATTTTTGTAAGTAAAGAGTGAACAAAGGCATGGCTCTTGTTCGGCTGTTTCCCATAAGTGACCTTTATAATCACAGATCAACTCACAATTCAACAGTAATTAAGGAGGACTTTTTTTGGAAAACATATACTCTCTGTCTCCCTCTCCTTTCTCACTCTCTCATATCTCTCATAATGGTAACTGTTTTTTAAAGTGGTTAAAATATCTTGCTTTTACGGAAAAGTAATATTCCACTAATTATATAAGGGCTATTTGAAATCAAATTAATTAAGTTTACAAAACGTGATGTTCAACTCTCCAGTCAAATTAGCCATATTTCAAGTATTCAGGAGCTGTAAACAGTTCACAGTCACTCTATGGAATATAGAACATTTCCATCACAGGAGAAATTTTTGTTAGCTCAACCTCAAAGCACTGTAATAATTTTCTGCAGCTTATAAATCACTGTGAGTGTTGTCTACAGCAATATCTAAACTATTTTTGTTTTGCGTACTATGGATATGAATTTTTTTACTTTGTTCATTTTTTAGCATACTTACTAGAATTATGGTTTTAAAAATGATGTCATTTCAACTGAATGTTTGGAATGTTCTGAGATGATAAATAAAATAAATTAATTTCCTAAAGTTATTATAAAGTTGAATACTTATTAATGTCCTTCTTCTGTCTAAACACTTTCATTTTCTTCACTCTTTCATTAGAGCATGTGAATTCTGGCTATAAGCAAGTTGCACAACATTGAACAGAAATCTGCACTCCAGAAGGATGCTGTCTGGTGAACAGCCATAACTGGTCTCATGAGTTGGCATTACCTAGGATAAAACGGTAGCAATTCTCACAATGAATCAAATATAATTTAATTATACACATGAGAAGAACTGGAGTCTAGCACTGGCTTTATATCACTACATGCTGCCTGAGAACTTATTTCAGGAGATCTGGAATTGCTTGAGGCTAATCCATTGAAATATGGAATGTGGTTGCAGGGTCCTGACTCTTGATCAAGGTTGAAAATAATGTTCAATAAGGCTTTTTCAACCGGTCCTGCATACTGGCCCACAGAGTGGCAGTTATAAGCAAAAGTGGTTTTGCCCTTTTTATACCCGTGGACCAGTTTTGCTCCGTGGACAGTGGTTAAAGAATCTTGGTTTAGATCATATCACGAACAGTGTGGTTCGGTCATCATGGGTCCATTGCAATTGCTAGTGGTTTGTATCAGTTCCTCAACACGTGCAGTGGTAGCCTTGAGTGATGATTTGCACCTTTCTTGAGAAGAACTGCAGAAGCATGGGAGAATTTCACAGAAAAAAAATACTCCAAAATGAGTAGCAGGGCAGAAGAAACCCAGGATGAGCCTTTTCTTCCTGGTGCTCCATGCATGTATTCCTGATGCAAAAAGAAAAACTCAACCCAGAAGAGCCAGGAATGTGTGTCACTGTAAGCTTTGCAGATCACTCAACTCTGACACTGTCATTGGCTTACTTTAATGCTGTCACAAGAGAGTGGTACTTTCTTGAATAATTCATACATTCAAATGTCTGATTATGGGTTTTATAGCAGTCTGGTCCTGTGTGAACCACCATCCCTGTTGCAGAACTCCTGGACTGGTAGCCTGGTCATTTCTGGTGGTCATTGTAACAGCCATGAAGTCTCTCAATTTTTTTAAATCAAATCCATGACTATATTTTGCACAATCTCATACATTATGTTTTTCTAAATCTGTGAAGCTATAGTCTTTGGGGGAGAATCTCAGGATCTTCTGACCACATTTGTCTTAGTTCTTCACAGATCAATTCTGTTCCTGGGATTCTAAAGCAAACAGGCTGTAAAATATTTGTTTTCATCTTCTTCTTTCTGTCATTGAGGTTAAAGTTGGCCATTTTTCACTCTCTGAAATCTTCTGAAATCCTAAAGTATCCTCTAAACATTGAATTCCAGGTGATAATTTGGAAATTGGGACTGCTCTTCAACACAGAACCCTACACACCTACTTCCCACTTGCCCTGATGCTGTGTATCTGAAATCTGTCTTTACCGGACCCTGATGGTTCTACTTGGTGTGTTCTTCCTTTGTGTGTTCAAAGGCCCTTTTTTCTTGAAGCCTATTTCTCTACTGGAAAGTGCTTCTGCCCTGAGTCTCTCTTGGCATGTTCTCCTGCGCCTTCCACACTCTGATGAGTCCGTTGAGTTGCAGGCCATAAGCCAGCCAAGCATATGCCATAACTCAAGGATTGGGCAAAGGGAGTTATGCCTCTGCTTCCCAGGAAACATTTCTTCCTAGGTTTCTCTATTTCCATTGGATTCCTTTTATCTTTTTCCCACGCCCTCTCATCACTCACTTTTAATTTCCAGGCATCATTTTTCTCATTTCATAGGGGAATACCATAATAAATACATATTACCTTGGATTCTGTTTTCTGGCTTTAATTCTATGCTATAATAGCACATCTGGGTTTTTATTTCAACTGTATTTCAGGAACCCAAGACTTATATTCCTAGCCTGGCTAGTTCTTTTGAATTTCTGTCTCATGAATACAGAATTTAATATGAATGAATATATGTTAAATCGTTCTATTGTCTTAAAAAAACCAAAAATATATTATTTGACACTTTGGGTTAGTACTTTATTAAATGCCAATTGAACTTTGTTCAATTAAAAAGTGTGATGCTGTATAGTGACTTCAAATTTAACAATTGTAAGGAATACTTTCAGTTGCTTGTTCTTAAAAAAAAAAAGTCTGTCTTTACTCTGCATTTTACTAAATGTTACTATGGACATTTATTTACCAACAAAGACCCAATTAACTAACCCTAAACTATTTCAGTTCCTTTACTATTGGTAGTTTATGAACAATGTCTAATAAATGTCATGCACATAGTTTATATGCCATCTCTCTCTCCAAATCTTATGGTATCCCTTTAGAAGGTTCTCAGCAGCCTGTCTCATGTGTGGTTTCTCCCAGGATCTTTTCCTTTTGGTCATGTGTAATGCTCTCACTTCACAAGTATCTTGATGATTTCACTAAACCTGATTCTATAAATATGTTATACAAAAACTACCCAGCTATCTCCTTTGTAAACTAGGCTACACTCCCTTGTTCAACAATCTTTTGTTTTTTATTTGCTTTCTTTCAATTTCATATTACAAGAATCAGTAATGAACCTATACATCTGTAGAATTTTTCCTCACTCTCTACTACCTGGGGATCTAAAAGGAAAACTGTTTAAAGTGAATATAGGTTAAAAGAACAAATGAATAATTCTCAAACATAAATCAGAAAAATTAATTGGGCAAGAGTCATCCTTATTTTCTGCCTTGTGAATATTACATCACCTGCCCTGAATCTTGTGTCTCTCATTTCCAAATCCAAGCTGAACATACAGATTGTGAATTAAATTTGTCTTCTTAGTAACTTAAACATATTGCTTTTAATTGGGAGGCTGAGAAAATATTTACTGAACTATTTTGTTTCCAATAAAGGCATAAATATGCAAAAATAGTACTTCAAACTGAATAAAAACATATTTTAAATTATTTCTAATGCTTGTTCTAGCCTATAGAGGAACCATTTCTTTTCCTGCACACAGTAAATGTGTTCAAGGGGTCTTTCATCTGTTAACAGTGTTATCCTAGCAAAGGTGACAGGCACTGGCAACAAAAGTTATTTGAGACATTTCTTTTGCTTTTATTTATATATTTATTTATTTAGTGAAACACCATGAGGTACAGCTATAGACTTACAAACTTTCGTGCTTGGGTTTCAGTTACACAGTGATCAAGTACCCATCCCTCCACCAGTGCCCATTCTCCACCACCAATAGTCCCAGTAGCCCTCTATGGCAAACCACTACACCCTAAAGGAAAGAGAGAGCGAAAGGGAATGCCCTGCAATAAAGGCGGGGAGGGGTGTGAGTGGGGGATGAGGTGGAGGGAGTGGGAGGGCTACTGTTTTGCTTTTTTAAATGGATATTTTATAGTAGAATAACCAAGGAACATCCAACTCAAAGTTTACTTCACTAAATTGAAAAATCAACTGTCAGTTCCTAGTATAGGATAGACTTAGTGCCCCTTTCCCTTACTGAGTACAGTTGAATTAGGGTACAATTCTAAGTGCTTGGGTACCAAGCTCTGTCTGTGAGCAGAAGTAATTCTTCCTGAATAAACAACACAGTCGGCTGTTTTATAGCAAAGAAAGATGATGCCATTGTTTGTACTTCCACAGCAATTTTTTTTTCCAATGCAGGAGTGATCCCTCATGTTTACCCAAAAGAAAGAGAGTAGGGATGGCTCTGGCTTTCTAGACAGAGTATTGATTGTTTAACAAACCAGTAAGGACAAGGAAGTACTGAATGGAAATCATAATAACGCTATAATGATCTCTGGACAAAAATCTATTGAACGGGCATGGCTTTGTAAGAGATATGCAGTGTTATCATTCTAATGCTTTGGGTCATAAAGATGAGGCATGCGTTATGACATGACCTGTTAGCTGAATTCAACAAAGGTAACCGAGATGATCTGAATGTTCCCCCATTCTTCTACATGTATCTCACACACTCTCAACAAAAAAAGTTCTCCATTTTTCACCCATCCTCAATTTGTATCAGCTCTGGGTGCTTAATCTTGCTGTTTCATTCTCTTTAGCCAGATCTTCAGGTCTGGTTCTTTCTCAGCATTCACCCTGATCAACAGTTTTTCCGAATGGCAACAGCTGAATCTAAAAATATCTACATTCTACCCCTTACCAGATCCATGGTTTCAACCTCTTGCCTTCCTCGTATTTATCTCATAACCGGTGCACCAGCTCAGAAATTTACTTTCTTGTCCCTACCTCAGTGGGGTGAAGACTACTATCACTCATTTAGTGCTGTCTTGATCACATTATTTGCAGTGCACCAGAGCTAAAAAGACAATCACAATCACGGTCACAATCATCCTGTTGTTCGTCGATTGCCTCGAGCAGGCACCAGTAACGTCTTCTTCGTCCTAGCCCTGAGATTCTAAAAAGTGCCACATTCAAGGCTCTTTCAGGGTTAGGAGAATGAGACCCATCATTGTTACTGGTATTTGGTATATTGGGTATGCCACGGGGAGTTTGCCAGACTCTGTCGCGTGGGCAGGTTACATTTGGTAGCCTGCCAGGTTGTCCAAAGCAAGAATGAAAAAATAAGATGTCATGCGGCCACATTCGTGGTGCTTCCGGGAGCTGGGTTTTATAGTCTCTGGGTCTTGGCCATTGATGGGATTACACGGTGCTGGTGGGCAGTTGGTGAGTGTGACATATTGCTTTTAATTGGGAGGCTAAATAAACACTGAATGAATAGATAAACTACCTATTTTGTTTGTTTGTTTTGGGGCCACACCCCAGGGTGCTCAGGGCTTGCTCCTGACTATGTTCTCAGTAATCATGCTTGGCAGGGCTTGGAGAACCATATGGGATGTCACAGACTGAACCCAGATCTACCGTGTACAAGGCAAGCACTTTTCCCAGGTCCTATTACTCCATCCCTGGTCTTTTAATTTCTTTTTGTTTAAAAAATAAGTATGCCTATCTATTTATATTTCCATAAAACCTCTTCACGAAAGCCCTAAGAATCATGGCCAGAATGCATGATGTTGAAATAAGCATATGTCACAGATGCACACATATGTCACAAAGGAACAGCCCTGGCCTTTTAATAACTAGTTTTCCCAGCACATTCGCCTGCCAACGTGAATCCATCATCTTGCGGATTGATTGGTAACAATGACGGGCATGCTTTTGTGTCTCGATCCTTCTCAGAGACAGTGGGGCACTCTCGCAGAGCCCTTTAGACCCATCTCTGTGGGGATTCTTTGAAGGAACGTGAGCACTGTGCAGGGAGCTCTGGCAACTGAGTCTTATTTATGAGTTTTAATTACTCATGGTTTTCTTTACCTGGCCATGAATAAGTCCCGTTTCTCTGTGGGTCAGCTGAGACAAATGAAAGGGCATTACTGCAAGTTTGTTTCTCCCTCCAAACTGCTGTTCCAGGAACAAAGTTGCCAAACTAAAATAATCTTCCTCCAAACAAAAAAGCACTGTTTCAGGAGAAAATGTTTTATTTTTCCTTCATTTATACACAGAATCCAGGAGGGGGAAAAGGCAGAAAAGCAAGTTAGCATTTTTTAAGCCTCTAGAGCTGCATGATATTCAATTGACTAACTGTTTTTTAGACTTTAGTTACTGCCTCATTAACTATGAAAGAGAAATTATCTTGGGTTCAAAGCAAAAGATAAACCACTGCTTTTATTGCATCAGGAAAAATCTAATTATAGCCTAAAGAGTCTATGTAAGTAATATTGGTATGAGAAGTAGAAAATAACTATTAAATTACCTCACTAAAGTATTAGTAATAGATTATTTATTCCAGTTCTGTAAAAAAAATATTTTTGCTCATCTTCCTGGAGTGTTAATTATTTATTCATTAACTCCCTTTGGTAACTGCAATGGCATTACCTTTTACTTCAGTCTGTGCATTTTCTGCATTCCCTATTCTGGTCTCATTTCTAGAAAACTTTTGAAAGAACAGATTTACCATCTATTGCTTGAGTGCATTTGTGGGTTCGAGATTAAATCTGCGGTGCTACGTGCATAAGACTAGGATACTTAGCTTATAGCTTGATGTAGGACTTCTTAGAATTTTAAAGAATTTTCCCAAATGTAAATTCAGAGAAAATCAATTTACTTTTATTTTTTAATCTTAGACTTAGGTTGCAATTTTGCAGTCCTCCACATCTCTCGGAAGCTGGCATCTATTCTTCCACTGCTTTTCAGACCTTGCCTTTGGAGTTGATCTTGAAAGAAAATTGATGGGCTCCTAATTCAGTATTGCAGTGTTTCAGGTAGCCAATGCATGACAGAAACTTAACCAATCCCTGAGTAGCCAACCAGTGAGTGTGGCATTAATGATTTTGGAGAAAGTTAACTAAGTACATCTATCACTTTGTCATGTGTGGTAAAAGAAGGCATCAATCAGAGCATAAGAGGGCACCAGATGAGCGTCTGTCTGCGAGTACTACTGAAATCTGCTACGAAATCAATATACAGGTCTGGCAAGCTGCACTTATGTTGATTAAGTAAAAGAAATGGGAAAATATAAGGCAGAAAGCTGGTTGCAGAACCCCCAGAATAAAGCAGAGGCCATTTTCCTGAGAAAGGAATCCCTTTTATTTTCAATTTGACATTCCTGATAATTTTTAATTTTTTCAATGCATCATATGTTTCAGGTGTTTACATGTGTCTCCAGAGTTTTCTAGCACGGACTTTGAACTATTTTTTAATTAAATTATTTATTTATTTATTTGGAATACCCATCCATCCACCAGTGCCCATTTCCCACTACCACGGATCCCAGTATCCCTCCCTCCCCCAATGCCCCCACCCCACCCTACCTCTGTGGCAGGGCATTCCCCTCTGTTCTCTCTCTCCTCTTGAGTGTTGTGGTTTGCAAAAGAGATAAGCCTGATTTTCAGGGAGAAACGTTGGATGATTTACTTTCCACTGGTCACTTTGTATATATAAGGAGATGTATATATACTTTGTATATATACTTTGTATATATAAGGAGATGTCACGTGGCCGCTTATGCTTATGCGGCCGCGTGGTTTGGAAAAAATGTCCTGGTTCCCGCATGCCTGAGCTATGCTTGTAGAGACTCATGGTCACCAGGGTTCCATCTGGAGAAGGCGGGACGCGGCACCTACCCCATCTGGGGCCTCCCAGTGAGATAGGCTCTGTATGGGAACTGGACATTCTCTGGGAGCTGTGGTTCCCTCCAGGGGTGTTCTTTGTTGCTGTGTGCTGTCTTGAACTATTTTTAAAGCAGTTGATCTAAGGAGAATCAAGTTGATCATCCAGTTATGGGTGTTTACTAATTATTTAATTCTATTCTGCTGGACGAGAGCCATTACCGACCGACTGGATTCCACGGGACATCAAAAGACTGTGTGGCTGCCCACCAATTAGATGATCAGACTTCTTTGTCAAGACCATGAACAATCAGCTTGAGGCTCTTCATGTTCCTAGAACAAACAGATGGCATTGGGCTACACTAGCACGCTACAGGGACAAATGGAGATGTTACTGGCTCCCGCTCGAGCAAATTGATAATTAATGGGAAGTCAAGTGATCAAGTGATCAAGTGATTCTGCCTAGAATTAATTGATTTTGGAGAATCTCAGGATACTTGCATGTGATAAATTCCAAACAAAACGGATGTCCATCTTGGCAGTGGCTTCTGTCATACCTCTTATCTCTTGACCGCTAGATTCTCTTCATCTCAGTGTATCCTGAATCTTAAATTCCATTAGCAAGAGCAGCTAGTGATAAATGAACTTGATAAGAAGTGGAAAATAAGTACTTGCTGACTGAAAGGAATGAAGGAATTGAGAGAGCAAATAAGAGATATAGAGCATAAGGTCTCAATCCTTACTAAGGATGTTATATGAGCAGGGCAGCATGTAATTTTGAACTTCACGATCATGATCACGACCATCCTGTTTTTCGTCAGTTGCCTCGAGCAGGCCCCAGTAACGTCTCCTTCGTCCTAGCCCTGAGTTTTTTTTAAAAGTGCCATATTCAAGGCTCTTTCGGGGTTAGGAAAAAGAGACCCATCATTGTTACTGGTATTTGGCATATTGGGTACACCACGGAGAGTTTGCCAGACTCTTCCGTATTTGGGCAGGTTACATTCGGTAGCCTGCCATTTTGTCCAAAGTAAGAATGAGATAATAAGTTGTCGTGTGGCCGCAAATGCGGCCGCGTGCTTCCAGGAGCTTGGTTTTATAGTCTCTGGATCTTGGCCGTTGATGGGATTACACGGTGCCAGGGGGCCAGTTGGTGGGTGTGACCCCTGCCTACTGGAAGATGGAGGATCTGGGTGGAGGATGCTCAGCCCTGATTCGAGCAGGCTTGGAGATCTCAGTCCCAGGACCCACATACCTTTGTTCCTCTGCCGGTACTTTCATGTGTGTGGAGAGTGGTCTCAGCATGGGTGTGGCTGGTTCTGGAGGTCTTTGGCTGCTGGGGCTCTGCTCGGGGCAGGGAGGGAAACTCACCCCGACTCCTCCAAGGGGCCCCTGCGAGGACAGCCAGGCGCGGGTGCAGGAGACTCTGCTGCATTCTGTGAGTGATTAAATGTCAGTGGCAATGGAGGATGGCAGACAGCCCAGCATTTAGAGCACATGTCTAGCATGCAATAGGTCCAGGTTCAATTCTAGGTACTGCGTGGTCCCCTGAGCATTGGCAGTTGCAGTGCCTGAGAACCGCAACACTACCAGGCACTGACGGTGAGACTCCCCAAACTGCCAGGGGTCCTGAGTATCCTGGGCAGATTAGGGCCAGAGCATCATCACATCCTTGGACCACTGAATTAACCACTGTTGGAGTTCATTGAAAATCCCCAGCGGGATATCCTGAACATCGCTTGGGAGGCAAAATCAATGATAAAAAAGAGATGTGATTTGTCCTCAAAGAAGGATAAAATAAATGATTCCACTATGAAAACAAAAACTGACACCCACCTCAAACATTTTTTTAATTAGTGTAGACATACTGCACCATAAAAAGGAACAAACTTATGCAATATTTATGGAAAATAATTTAGAGAGACTATAAAACCAGCTCCTGGAAGAGAACAACTCAGAATCTCCTGCCCTCCTGCCTGGCTGTCCTCACCGGGTCCTTTGGAGGGGGGACGGGTTGAGTTTCCCTCTCTGCCCTGAGAAGAGCCCCGGAAGCTGAAGACCTCCAGGACCCAGCCACAGCCATCCTGAGACCACTCTCGACACACTAGGAAAGCATCATGCATGCAGGATCCGGCAGAAGAACCCAGGTGTGCAGGAACCGGGGCTGAGATCTCCAAGCCTACTTGGTTCGGGACTGGGCCTCCTCCACCCAGATCCCCCATTTTCCAGTAGCTAGACAGTTACACCCATCAACTGCCGTGTAACCCCCATCAACGGCCAAGATCCAGAGACAATAAAACCAAGTTCCTGGAAACGCGCGGCCTCAAATGCTTCTTATTGTCTAGTTCTCACTCTCAGAGAACCCAGCAGGCTGCCAGGAGTATCCTGCCCACATATACGCTTGACTGGGAACACCTCTAAAGGTGACTAGAAGCTGCCTCAAAAGCCTCCATCCCTCTCAGAGAGCCTGGCAAGCTACCGAGAGTTTCTCGCCCGCACGACAGGGCCTGGCAAGCTACTCCTGGCATAATCGGTATGCCCAAAACAGTAACAATGATGGTCCTCATTCCCCTGACCCTGAAAGAGCCCCAAATATGCCATCAGGATACACTAGCACGTGACAGGGACAAATGGAGACGTTACTGGCACCCGCTCTAGCAAATCAATGAACAACGGGGTGATAGTGATAGTGATAGTGAATTTAATCATTTTTGCCAAGAGCCATTGCTTCTCATCCAAAAACCTTTTTAAAGTAAATATTCTAAAATTAAGGGACTATACACAAGACACAGTAATAGCACTATTTATAATAACCAAAATATTGGGTGAACTTAAAATTTCAACCGCAGAAAAATGTTTGATAAACATATATTTTGGATCCTTATGAAAATAAAATTATTTATTGTAAAATTATAGGTTACTAAAAATACACATGCTCTCCTATACATTATTATTATTATCATTACCAATTAATACATAAACATCTATCTGTAATGCATTTATTTATATGCAGAATTTTGAACTCTTATTTTTCACTTCTTAAAGAAATTTGGGGGGGAATGGGGGCTAGCTGTGCTCAGGGGTAACTCCTGCTTCTGCACTCAAGAATTATTCCTAATGGTGCTTAAGGGGACCATATGAAATGTTGAGGATTGTACCTGGTTCAGCTGCATGCAAGGCAAATACCCCACCCACTGTACTGTTTCTCCAGCCTACTAGTTAAAGAAATCTTTAAAAAATTTAAAATTAAAACTTTGAAAAAAATGGATATGATGTGTGTAAAGAACTTTGGAATTTAATAATCTGAATTGTACTCATCTGTCTACTTGTCAGAAATATTTATATCTTAATCTTTATGTACCTAAATTCCCTTTATTTGGGCTACAGGAAAATAGTATTCTATAGCATATCCTAACATGTAGTGACGAATACACAACTTAATAACCCTGATGAACATGAGATGCTTATTTAATCTTTATAAACCTTTGTTTCCTTACTTGTCAATCTAGACTCAAAGTATTGAAACATCACTAGGTATCATCAAAGTTTAAGGACAAAAACTTTTATCAGTGCAACAAGAATAAGTCTAGGAATTAATCCATACAGATAGTGCCTACAGTTTTGTACTGTATTTAAAAAATATTGTTAAGAGGTCAGATAGTATGTTATTTGATGTTATTATCACAAAAATAACAATAAAACATACTGAGGAAGAGGAATTTGAGAGAACAGTATGAACATTTTGGAGATGTTGGCATATATGATACATATGTATATATGCATAAATATTGTAATATATGTTGTATATATAGATATATACATGTAATGCAGGCTGGAACAATAGCACAGCAGGCAGGGCATTTTCCTTGCATGCAGCCAACAAAACTGACCCAAGTTTGATTTCTCTGCCCTTCTCGGAGAGCCCAGCAAGCTACCGAGATTATCTCGCCCTCATGGCAAGCCTGGAAAGCTATCTGTGGTGTATTCGATATGCCAAACACAGTAACAAGTCTCACAATGTTACTGGGCCGGCTTAAGCGAATCGATGAACAATGGGAGGACAGTGACAGTGACATGTAATGTATATGTAAATAGATACACATATAAATACACATGTAAAAACACATGCATATATGCTTATATGTATTTGCACATATATACATGTATATGTATATAATTTATATATAATCTGAATTATTAAATTTAATAATTTAATATAAAAAGGTAAAGGTAAAGGCCCTCCCGTTGATCGTCAATTTGCTTGAGCGGGCCCAGTAACGTCTCCATTGGAGACTTTGTTGTTACTGTGTTTGGCATATTGAATACGTCACGGGGAGCTTGCCAGGCCCTGCCGTGCGGGCGAGATACTCTCGGTAGGTTGCCAGGCTCTCCGAGAGGGGAATTTAATATAATCCATGTAATTTAATAATTTAATATATATTGCAGTTCTAGTTCTAGAGATTGAATACATAGTCTTATTCATACAATTTCTCTCTACTGCTGAGCTATATCCCAGCCCTTATATATATATATATATATATATATGTTTAATGTATGCATGTGTATGTAGCACAGCATTGTCCTTCCATTGTTCATCGATTTGCTCTAGTGGGCCCAGTAACATCTCCATTGTGAGACTTGTTGTTACTGTGTTTGGCATATCGAATACACCACAGGTAGCTTGCCAGATTTTGCCCTGCAGGTGAGACACTCTCAGTAGCTTGCCAGGCTCTTCAAGAGTGGTGGACGTTTTGAAACTGGCTCGGCCGGGCCGACAGCACACAAAGCACATAATCTACTGCTGTGATATCACATATACTAAAACTGGAATGATACAGAGAAGAATAGCATGGACCCAGCGCAAGGATTACACACAAATTTGTGTGTGTATATGTGTGTGTATGTGTGTGTGTGTATATATATATACATATATATATATATATCTCACTTGATCACTTGATATCGATTTGCTCAAGCGGGTACCAGTAATGTCTCCATTCTTCCCTGTTGCGTGCTAGCATAGCTCAATGGCATCTCTTCGTTCTAGGAACATGAAGAGCCTCAAGCTGATCATTCAGGGTCT
The DNA here is from genome assembly GCF_029834395.1 of Sorex fumeus. NCBI lineage: Eukaryota > Metazoa > Chordata > Mammalia > Eulipotyphla > Soricidae > Sorex > Sorex fumeus. The sequence continues at coordinate 3,109,715 of NW_026606063.1, forward strand.
TCACGAAGAAGTCTGACCATCTCATAGGCAGGCTTCCATGCGATCTTTTGACATCCTGTGGAATCCAGTCGGCAATGGCTCTAGTCCAGTGGTCGTCTCTAAATCTCATTACATGTCCAGCCCATCTGATTTTTGATGCCTTGGCAAAAAAGACAGCATCCCTGATTCTTGAGCAGTGACAGAGATTAGAAATCCGGATTCTTTCTTCATTTGAGTGAAGCATGGTACTCCAAGCATAGATCTTTCGATTCCTCTTTGGGAGACCCAAATAGCATTCTCATGCTGTTTTTGTAGGGCCCAAGTCTCTGAGGCATATGTTAATGCAGGAAGAACAGTGGAATCAAAGAGATGTGCCCAGAGCCAGAGGATCTTCGTCCTCTTAGCTATTTCCTTGACACTCTTAAAGGCTTTTTCTAGGCCACTCTCTTCCTCCTTTGTAACTCAGGTGCCAGTTCATTCATCATGTTGACTTCTCGACCTAAGTACACATAGCTGTTGCATTCGGAGATGGTCGTTCCGTTGAGAGCGAATGGGACATCAGGAACGAGGCTGTTTCTCATAAACATTGTCTTCGTAAGATTCAGCTGCAGTCCTACCTTTCCACACTCACGGTCAAAGTCGGCCAGCATTTGTGCCGCTTGGCTGATGTTTGGTATTATTAAAACAATGTCATCAGCAAAGCAGAGTTGGTGTAGTTGCCGACCATCTATCTTCACTCCCATTCCTTCCAATTCCAGTCATCACATGATGTTCTCGGGGGTGGCACTGAAGAGTTTCGGTGAAATGGTATCATCCTGCCGAACCCTTCTCTTGACATAGATGATCACTTCTTTGTAGAATGGTGAGATCCTGATAGTGAATCTGTAATACAGCTCACAGAGGAAACTGATGTATTGGGCTTGAATGCCCTGATTGGCTAGGGCTTCGATGACCGCTTCCGTCTCAACAGAATCAAAGGCCTTCTTTAAATCAATGAACGTTAAACAGAGCGGCATCTTGAACTCCTGAGAAACGTCAATGAGCTTGGTTATGGTGTGGATATGGTCGATGGTGCTGAATCCTTTGCAGAACCCGATTTGCTCGTATGGTTGTCCTTCATCTAGTATTCTGCCAATCCTATTCAGGATGACTCGAGTGAACAGCTTGTAGATGACAGACAATAGGCAGATTGGACGATAGTTGCCAATGTCATGGATGTCTCCCTTCATGTATAGTAGAACAGTCCTGCTGGCTTTCCTTTGAAACAGAACCATGCATTCAGCCAGGTAGCATGTGAAAAGGCAAGCCAGTGTATTGATGAGTACTGATGGTAGGTTCTTCAGGTGTTCAGGTCTGACCTTGTCTGAGCCAGGTGCTCTTTGTTTCTTTACCGATGAGATGGCGTGCCGGATTTTGGAAGAGAGAACAATGAGAACAGCATATCTATCCTGCGAAACTTGGTATGTGGGAAAGTGGACATGGCTATTAAAGAGATCTGAGTAGAAGTCATGGATAATCTTCTTCATTTCCCTTCTGGAAGATATGATAGATCCATCAGGTTGCCGAAGGGCAGTCATCTTGGTCTTATAGTCGGTGAAGGACAGGTGGGCGTTATGAATGCTTTTCCCGGCTTCTGTCACATCAACCAGCACTGCTGCTCTTCTCTCTTTGAGGTCTTCCTTGATATATATGTATATGTATATATATATATACATATACATATATATCACAGTAGGAATATCTCAGAGCTTACTCCGCATTCTGTGATCAGACATCACTCTTGTTGGTCCTCTGGGGGCCAACATGCAGTGACAGGGATTTGAAGTGGGACAGTTGAATGTAAGGCAAGTGTCTTGTCCCTCTATTGTCTCTCTGGACCCATATTCTGTGGTTTGATGACAGTTTCACAGTTGTGGGCTTATCTGCAAACTCCTCAATTTTATATATTAAGAACTTACTCCATTATGTATGTCTGTAAAAATTTAGTAAAGTGGTTTTTAAAAAGAACTTAGTGAAAAATAAATATAAAATTTTTGTATTATAGTTTTAATTGAGTTTAAGTAAAGGTAAAAGGTAAAGGCCCTCCCGTTGATCGTCGATTTGCTCGAGCGGGCCCAGTAACATCTCCATTGGAGACTTTGTTGTTACTGTGTCTGGCATATCGAATACTCTCAGTAGCTTGCCGGGCTCTCCGAGAGGGGCGGAGGAATCGAACTCGGGTCGGCCATGTTGGCTGCGTGTAAGGCGAACGCCCTACCCACTGTGTTATTTTGGGAAAATTAGTTGTCTCATATTTTATTAGCTTCTTACATTATTTCTCCTATACATCAGATCATTTATAATGCAGATAAATTATTGTACTTTAACCAAATAGTTTAAAATCTATCAGCATTGTAAGAAAACCCCATGATGTTTCAGATTTGGGACCAGAGTATCATGAGGAAAAGGGATATAAAATGGGAGCTGTGTAACCTCTAAAAGCAAAATTCAGTGAGCACAACATAACCTTAAAAATTAGAATCTTGTCATCGTTCAAGATGCACTTACAATAATCATAATATCTTTTAGATGAGGTAAAGACACGATTTGATATTTATCATCATGCCAGATATTTATATTGATATAGAAATCAACTCACAACATATGCATGAATGATAAAGAATAATTATTTTCTTTTTTTCCAGAGAAAATGAGAAATTACATGGTGGCAATGGGAATTAGCCAAATTGGTTCAAAGGAAGTAAGGATGAGATGGAGAATTAAACGGTTTAGAGAGAAGAAAATCACCACTAGCAGCCGCAGAGCTCATTACCCCACGCTAGCAAGCTGTCCCCAACCATTGGAATAGAATACTTCTCTCTGGGGTTATAAGCTACATTAAGAGAAACTCCGTTATAACTTTGAAACTCTCTGTATTAGCTCCAGTAAATTATTTCCTTCCCTTGAACTGCACTACATAAAGCAGCAAACCACTGGTTGGTTAAGTAAGCAATAAAAGTTTGGAAAATAAAAAATGCATCTGTAAGATTTCCAAGATTCCAACAAAATCCCAAAGGGACAATAAACAGATCCAATCGCTTTGGTACTGCATCACAAGGCACTGAGTTGGAAAGTCAATAAAAGCATCCGAGCACAGAGAGACAAGCTGTAGTCAATATCAGATTTGGAAGGGATATGTCAGATGAAAGAATCACTTAGATTTACCAAAATTTACTTCCTGATATTGGTTGTTTAAACTACAATTGAACTAGATCATGCACCCGATCTCCTGTGAGTTTCTTTTTTCCGTTATTCTGCCATTAACCTTCTCTGCTCACTGCTCACTATACAATGCCATTCAATAAACTCCATTTCAAGAAAAAGAATATATTTTCAGTCTGCGTCAACATTGACTACTGCATAACAAACAAAATACTTATTGGTTGAAAGAAATCATCACAAACTGCATGCAGTGAAATTTAGGATAGCTTCAGGAATATACACTTATCTTATTTGTGGGGAGCACGCTCAGTGTTGCTTAGGACTTCCTCTGGCTCTGTGCTCAGGGATCATTCCTGGATTTGCTCAGTGACCATATGATTTTGGTGCTGTATGTATGCATGGAAATTACGCCTTGCTATCTCCCCTTTCCCAAATAGACATCTATTTTACAACACTCCTTCCTCTAGTAACTGAAGCACTCCATGGCTTCAGTTACCTATGTTCAATGAAGGGTCAAAAACATTAAAAATATTTTGTGAAGGAAGTGAACATCTGCACTTGTTTGTTTATTGCAGCACTCTTTACAATAGCCAGAATCTGGAAAAAACCTGAGTGCCCAAGAACAGATGACTGGTTAAAGAAACTTTGGTACATCTACACAGTGGAGTACTATGTAGCTATTAGAAAAGATGAAGTCATGAAATTTACATACAAGTGGTACTACATGGAAAGTATCATGTTAAGTGAAATGAGTCAGAAAGAGAGGGATAGACATAGAAAGATTGTATTCATCTGGGTAACATAAAGTAACAAAATAGGAGACTAACACCCAAGAATGGCCGAGATTAATACCAGGAATTTTGCTCCATAGCTTGGAGGCCAGCCACACATGCTAGGGGGAAAGGGAGCTCAGATAGAGAAGGGAGCACCAAATAAAGGGTGTTGGGAGGATCCTCCCAGGATGGGAGAAGCATGCTGAAAGTAGACTATAAACCAAACATGTTTGACACTCAATGCCTCTTTTGCAAACCACAACACCCCAAAGGAGAGAGAGGACAAAAGAGAATGCCCTGCCACAGAGGCAGGGTGGGATGGGGGGGATGGAGGGTGGGAGGGATACTGGGACCCGTGGTGGTGGAAAATAGGCACTGGTGGAGGGATGGGTACTTGATCATTGTATAACTGAAACCCAAGCACAAAAATGTTGAAGTCTACAACTGTACCTCATGGTGTTCCACTAATAAAATTTAAAACAAAATAAATAAAAAATATAAATATAAATAAAGGTAAAGGTAAAGGCACTCCCGTTGATCATCAATTTGCTCAAGCGGGCCCAGTAATGTCTCCATTGGAGACTTTGTTCTTACTGTGTCTGGCATATCGAATACTCTCGGTAGCTTGCCAGGCTCTCCGAGAGGGGCGGAGGAATCGAACTCGGGTCAGCCATGTTGGCTGCGTGCAAGGCAAACGCCCTGCCCTCTGTAAAAACGATTAAACAATAAATAAAATATAACCACAAAATCTTCCCTCAAATTAAGTGTCATCTAATGGGAAACGGGTACAAATTTAAAAAGTAAACATAATACATTTTTTCCTGTAAAAAAATATTTTGTGAAGCATATAAAGATACTGGCTCTTTCACGGTCAGGGGAATGAGATTCATTGTATTTCCTGGTTTTGGCATATCGAATATGCCACAGATAGCTTGCTAGTCTCTGCTGTGTGGGCGGGAAGTAGTGGAGGTCTCCCAAAGAGGAATTGAAAGAGCTATGCTTGGAGTATCACGCTTCACTCAAATGAGAGAAGGAATCCGGAGTTCTGATCTCTGTCAACGGTCAAGAGCCAGGGAGGCTGTCTCATTTGCCAAGGCGTCAAAGATCAGATGGGCTGAACACACAATGCATTTTGGAGATGAACAATGGACTAGAGCCATTAACTGACTGGATTCCATGGGACGTCAGAAGATCGTGTGGTTGCTCACCTACGAGATTGTCAGACTTCTTCCTCAAGACCCTGAATGATTGGTTTGAGGCTCTTTGTGTTCCTAGATTGAGCAGACGCCTTTGGGCTACACTAGCATGCGACAGGGATGAATGGAGACATTACTGGCACCTACTCGACAAATTGATGAGTAACGAGATGTCAAGTGATCAAGTGATAAAGATACAACACCCAAAACATTTTTATTAGGGTTTGTTGTTAAAATTATTCTAACTACAGTTTATCTCTTACTGTGCCTGATTTATATATTGAACTTTAAAACAGCTGTGTTTATTTTTAGGAAAAGATTATAAACGATAAAGCAAAAGATGATTCGTGGTTTCAGGAAGTCACAGGAAAGGGGGTAGAACAGATCCTTTGGGAAATAAGAGACACTTAAATAGAAAAAAAATTATTACCTATGTATTTTTTCTGCTATCAACTTTCTATACATAGCTATAATTCAAATGCTTTTATATAAATATTTTTAAAAATCGGTAGCAATTAAGTTCTACCCTGTGTAGAAGGGATATGATTGAACTAGAAAGCCCAGACTTGCCGGGCACCCTCTGCTCACTCACCCAGGTACTTGCCCGGTGGCAGGGTCTCTTCCCGAGTTATTCTCCCCATACATATCACATAGGAACCATAAGTTACCCTCTTAGGTGGAACTTTCACTAGGTTAGCTTAACCACCAGAAACACTTTAGCCAATAATTCATTAAGCCCACCTCAATTAATTCTGCATCATAAGCAGAACAGTAACAGTGAGTGTGAAGGTCTAAACCACACAGGTCACAATCGTAAAGCAACACAGAAGCCGACCAAGCTTACTTTTTTTTTTTTTCCCTTTATTTTATTTTATTTTATTTAAAGTTGTAGATTTACAATTTTTTGTGCTTTGGTTTCAATTATACAATGATCAGATACCCATCCCTCCACCAGTGCCCATTTTCCACCACCATGGATAATATCCCTCCCACCCCCATCGCCCCATCCCCCCGTCTCTGTGGCAGGGCAATCCCCTGTGTTCTCTCTCTCCTTTTGGGTGTTGTGGTCTGCAAAAGAGGCATTGAGTGGCAAACATGTTCAGTCCATAGTCTACTTTCGACATGCATCTCCCCTCCTGGGAGGATCCTCCAAACATCCTTTATTTGGTGCTCCCTTCTCTATCTGAATAGCCCTTTCGTCTAGGATACCCGGCTGGCCTCTAAGTTATGGAGTAATCCTCCTGGTGCTGATCTCAGCTATTCTTGGGTATTAATCTCATACTTTGTTACTTTATATCCCCCAGATGAATGCAATCTTTCTATGTCTATCCCTCTCTTTCTGACTCATTTCGCTTAGCATGATACTTTCCATATTGTACCACTTGTATGTAAATTTCATGACTTCATCTTTTCTAAGAGCTACATAGTACTCCATTGTGTAGATGTACCAAAGTTTCTTTAACCAGTCATCTGTTCTTGGGCATTCAGGTTTCTTCCAGTTTCTGGCTATTGTAAAGAGGGCTGCAATGAACAAACAAGTGCAGATGTCACTTCGACTATACATTTTTGCCTCTCTGGGATATATTCCCAGGAGTGGTATTGCTGGGTCAAATGGGAGCTCAATTTCTAATTTTTTGAGAATCGTCCATACTGTTTTCCAGAAGGGCTGAACCAGTCGGCATTCCCACCAACAGTGAAGGAGTGTCCCTTTCTCGCCACAACCACGCCAGCATCGGTTGCTTTTGTTCTTTTGAATGTGGGCCAGTCTCTGAGGTGTGAGATGGTATCTCATTGTGGTTTTGATCTGCATCTCCCTGATGATTAATGATGTAGAGCATTTTCTCATGTGCTTTTTTGCCATTCGGATTTCTTCTTTGAGAAAGTTTCTGTTCATTTCATTGCCCCATTTTTGGATGGGGTTGGATGTTTTCTTCTTGTGGAGTTTAACCAGTATTTTGTATATCCTGGATATCAACCCCTTGTCAGATGTGTATTCGGTGAATATCCTTTCCCATTCTGTAGACTGTCTTTGTATTTTGGTCACTGTTTCTTTGGAGGTGCAGAAGCTTCTTAGTTTAAGATAGTCCCATTTGTCTATCTCTGTTTTCACTTGCTTGGCCAGTGGCGTGGCATCTTTGAAGATACCATTAGCTTCAATATCATGGAGGGTTTTGCCAACTTTATCTTCAATGTACCTTATGGTTTCTGGTCTGATGTTGAGGTCTTTAATCCATTTTGATCTTACTTTTGTACATGGTGTTAGGCAGAGTTCTGAGCCTATTTTTTTGCATGTAGCCGTCCAGTGATGCCAACACAATTTATTAAAGAGGCTTTCCTTACTCCACTTCACATTACTTGCACCTTTATCAAAGATTAGATGAGCATATGATTGAGGAGAGATGTCAGTGTATGCAACCCTGTTCCATTGGTCTGCAGTTCTGCCTTTGTTCCAGTACCATGCTGTTTTAATTATTACTGCTTTGTAGTACAGTTTGAAGTTCGGGAGGTTGATTCCTCCCATTTTCTTTTTCCCAAGAATTGCTTTAGCTATTCGTGGGGGCTTATTGTTCCATATAAATTTCAAGAGTGTTTGCTCCATTTCTTTGAAGAATGTCATGGGTATCCTTATAGGGATTGCGTTGAATTTATACAATGCTTTCGGTAGTATTGCCATTTTGACAATGTTAAGTCTTCCGACCCATGAGCAGGGGATATCTTTCCATTTCCTCATGTCCTCTTTTATTTCCTGAAGTAGCGTTTTGTAGTTTTCTTTGTACAGGTCCTTTACTTCCTTAGTTAAGCTGATTCCTAGGTACTTGATTTTCTGGGGCACAATTGTGAATGGGATTGTTTTTTTCATGTTGCTTTCTTCTCTCTCACTGTTTGCGTATAGGAAAGCCATGGACTTTTGGGTATTGATTTTAAAACCTGCAACTTTACTATATGAGTCTATTGTTTCTAAGAGTTTTTTGGTGGAAGTTATTGGGTTCTCTAAGTAGAGTATCATATCATCTGCGAATAGTGAGAGCTTGATTTCTTCCTTTCCTACCTGAATGCCCTTAATATCTTTTTCCTGCCTAATCGCTATTGCAAGTACTTCCAGTACTATATTGAACAGCAGTGGAGAGAGTGGGCATCCCTGTCTCGTCCCTGATCTTAGAGGGAAGGCTCTCAGTTTTTCCCTATTGAGGATGATGCTTGCTGTAGGCTTGTGGTAGATGGCTTTAATTATGTTGAGGAAGGTCCCCTCTATACCCATTTTGGCTAGGGTTTTCATCATAAAGGGGTGCTGGATCTTATCAAATGCTTTCTCTGCATCTATTGATATGATCATATGCTTTTTATTTTTTCTTTTGTTGATATGGTGGATTATGTTGATTGATTTCCGAATGTTGAACCATCCTTGCATCCCTGGGATGAATCCTACTTGGTCATGGTGTATGATCTTTTTGATGAGTAGTTGGATTCTATTTGCTAGTAGTTTGTTGAGGATCTTTGCATCTGTGTTCATCAGGGATATCGGCCTGTAATTCTCTTTCTTTGTGGTATCTCTGTCTGCTTTTGGTATCAGTGTGATATTTGCTTCGTAGAAACTGTTTGGAAGTGTTTTTGATATTTCAATTTCGTGGAAAAGCTTAAAGAGTATTGGGAGTAAGTCCTCTTTAAAGATTTGGAAGAATTCACTAGTGAATCCATCCGGGCCAGGACTTTTGTGCTTGGGGAGACTTTTTATTACCATTTCAATTTCCTTGATGGTGATAGGTCTGTTCAGGTATTCCAGGTCTTCTTGGTTCAGCCTTGGGAGTCTGTAGGAGTCTAGGAATTTATCCATTTCCTCGAGGTTTTGATGTTCCGTGGCATAAAGCTTCTCAAAGTACTCCCTGAGGATCCTCTGAATTTCTGTGGTTTCTGTTGTAATGACCCCCTTTTCATTTCTGATTCGGTTTATTAGGGTTTTCTCTCTCCCTTTCTTTGTGAGTTTTGCTAGAGGCTTATCGATCTTGTTAATTTTCTCAAAGAACCAGCTCTTGGTTTCATTGATCTTTCGGATTGTTTTTTGGGTTTCCATCTCGTTAATCTCTGCTCTGAGTTTTATTATTTCCTTTCTCCTGGTCGGGTTGTGCTCCTTTTTTTGGTCCTTCTCCAAGCTCTTAAGCTGTGAGGTTAGGTTACTTATGTGTGCTCGCTCCTCCTTCCTGAGGAATGCTTGTAGAGCTATAAACTTTCCTCTTAACACAGCCTTTGCTGTGTCCCATAAGTTTTGGTAACTCGTGTTCTCATTTTCATTCGTTTCTAGGAATCTTTTGATTTCCTCTTTGATTTCCTGTCTAATCCACTCGTTGTTCAATAGTGCACTGTTTAATTTCCAGGTGTTTGATTTAGTTTTCTGTTTTTGTGTGTGATTTACTTCTAATTTCAGCGCATTATGGTCTGAGAAGATTGTTGATACAATCTCTACCTTCTTAATTTTATGGAGGCATGTTTTGTGGCTCAGCATGTGGTCTATCTTGGAGAATGTTCCATGTACGCTTGAGAAGAATGTGTATTCAGCTTTTTGTGGATGAAGTGTCCTGTATATATCTACTAAGTCCCTTTCTTCCATTGTTTCCCTCAAATGAAGTATGTCCTTGCTAAGCTTGAGTCTGGTTGATCTATCAAGAGGTGACAAAGCAGTGTTGAAGTCTCCCACTAGTATTGTGTTGCTATTGATGTCTTTTTCCAAATCTATGAGTAGTTGTTTTAAGTACTTTGCTGGTCTCTCATTAGGTGCATATACATTTATTATTGTAAGTTCTTCCTGTTGTACAGATCCTCTGATCAATAAGTAATGGCCTTCACTGTCTCTTATGACCTTCCTCACTCTGAAATCAATGTGGTCTGATATAAGGATGGCTACCCCAGCTTTTTTATGGGAGCTGTTTGCCTGTAGGATTGTTTTCCAGCCTTTGACTCTGAGTCTGTGTTTGCTTTGACTATTGAGATGCGTTTCTTGCAGGCAGCAGAATGTTGGGTTCAATTTTCTAATCCATCCTGCCACTCTATGTCTTTTAATTGGTGCGTTTAGCCCATTGACATTGAGAGAGATTATTGTTATGGGATTTTGTCCCATTGTTATGTTAAAATTGGGTGTATTTGAGGAGCCTTTCTTGCCTTAAAGTAGCCCATTTAGTTGTTCTTGTAACCATGGTTTTGAGTCTATGAAGTTCCTGAGCTGTTGTTTGTCTGTGAAACTGTGTGTTGTTCCTTCTATTATGAATGAGAGTCTTGCTGGGAAAAGTATTTTGGGGGAGGCATTTATTTCATTGAGTTTTTTTACTATGTCCCACCACTGTTTTCGGGCCATGAGGGTTTTATCAGAAAAATCAGCTGTGAATTTTAAGGATGCTCCTTTGTAAGAGATTTCTTTCTTCGATCTTGCTGCTTTCAGAATTTTGTCTCTGTCTAAGGTTTTGGTCATTTTGATCAGAATGTGTCTTGGGGTATTTTTATTCGGATTTCTTCTAGCTGGTACCCTTCGGGCCTCCTGAATGTGGTCACAAGTTTTCTTCAGCTCTGGAAATGTTGTAGCAATGATGTCTTTGACAGTTTCTTCTTCATCGAGGTTTTCTTCCTGTCCCTCTGGGACTCCAATAATTCTTATGTTACCCCTCTTGGCTTCATCACGATCTTCTCTTGCCATCTGTTCCCGAATTGTGAGTCTCTTTTCCATTTTCTGCTCTTTTCGGGAGAGTCTCTGAACTTCATCTTCGAGCTCACTGATTCTGTTCTCAGCCGCTGTTACTCTGCTGCTGAGGCCTTCCACTGAGCTTTTCAATTCGCCTACGAGATTTTTCAGGTCTGACATTTCTGATTGCATTTTCCTCATTTCTGCCTTCAGATCCTCTTGTCTTCTATTGGCATTGCTTTCCATTGTTTCTTTTAATTCCCTAAGCATCCTAAGTAGCTCCCTTCTGAATTCCTTGTCAGAGAGGTTGTCTAACACTACAGTACTGTTGGTGTCATCTGGGCTAGACTCTTCAATATGAATGTTTGGTGGGCTTTTGCGTTGCTTTACCATTGTGAGAGGTGTGGTTTAGTCCTTCACATTCAGTGTTACTATTCTGCTTGATATGCAGTGTGAGTTAAGATAGGCTTATGAGTTATTGGCAACTGTATTTCTAGTGGCTGAGCTAAAATAGAGAAGTTTCCATCTAAGAAGTTAGCTTATGGTTCCTATGGCATATGTAGTGGGAAAATATTTCGCGGCCGCGTTAGCGGCCGCGGCTCCGGAAAGAGTCCCTGGCACTGGGCGAGGAGTTGGGAATGTCTCCTGTTTGGAATTGGAGCCGTTCAGCTTTGTTGCCCAGAGCTGGGCCTCTGTGCCCGTCCCACGCAGCTCAGGGGTTGAAAACCGGCTGTCTCGGGGCTGTTTCTAGCTGCGCGTGCCCAGAGAGGAACCCAGGCCCTTGGGGGCGGGCTGTACCTGTTGGAATTGGAGCCGTTCAGCTTTGTTGCCCAGAGCTGGGCCTCTGTGCCCGTCCCACGTGGCTCAGGGGTTGAAAACCGGCTGTCTCGGGGCTGTTTCTAGCTGCGCGTGCCCAGAGAGGAACCCAGGCCCTTGGGGGCGGGCTGTACCTGTTGGAATTGGAGCCGTTCAGCTTTGTTGCCCAGAGCTGGGCCTCTGTGCCCGTCCCACGTGGCTCAGGGGTTGAAAACCGGCTGTCTCGGGGCTGTTTCTAGCTGCGCGTGCCCAGAGAGGAACCCAGGCCCTTGGGGGCGGGCTGTACCTGTTGGAATTGGAGCTGTTCACAAGCTTACTTTTTGAAGAGCTAGCCAGGAAGACCCAAACAGTAATGAAGTGCTAGACAACCTCTTTGACAAGGAATTTAGAAGGGAGCTACTGAGAATGCTTAGGGAGCTAAAAGAAACAATGGAAAGAAATGCCAATAAAAGATGAGGATTTGGAGGTAAAAATAAGGAAAATGCAAACAAAATTGCAAACTGAAACATTGGACCTGAAAAACGTTGTAGGCAATTAAAAACCTCAGTGGAAGGCCTCAGCAGCAGAGTAACAGCTGCTGAGGACAGAATCAGTGAGCTCGAAGATGAAGTTCAGAGACTCTCCAGGAAAGAGCAGAAAATGGAAAAGAGACTCACAATCCAAGAACAGATGGCAAGAGAAGATCTTAATGAAGCCAAGAGGAGTAACATAAGAATTACTAGAATTCCAGAGGGACAGGAAGAAAACCATGATGAAGAAGAAACTGTCAAAGACATCATTGCTACAACGTTTACAGAGCTGGAGAAAACATGTGACCACATTCAGGAGGTCCAAAAGGGTACCAGATAGAAGAAATCCAAATAAAAATACCCCAAAATACATACTGATCATAATGACCAAAACCTTAGATAGCGACAAAACTCTGAAAGCAGCAAGATCCAAAGAAAGAAATTTCCTATAAAAAGCATTCTTAAGATTCACAGCTGATTTGTCTGATGAAACCCTCATGGCCCGAAAATAGTTGTGGGATATAGTATAAAAAACTCAATGAAATAAATGCCTCACCAAAAATACTTTACCCAGCAAGACTCTCATTCATAACAGAAAGAAAAACACACAGTTTCACAGAAAAACAACAGCTCAGGATCTTCAGAGACTCAAAACCATGGTTACAAGAACAACTAAATGGGCTACTTTAAGATAAGACAGACTTCTCAAATACACCAAATTTCAACAGAAAAATGCAGCAAAACCCCATAACATTAATCTCTCTCAATGTCAATGGGCTAAGCGCACCAATTAAAAGACACAGAGTGGCAGGATGGATTAGAAAATTGAACCCAACATTTTGCTGCCTGCAAGAAACACATCTCAATAGTCAGAGCAAACACAGGCTCAAAGTCAAAGGCTGGAAAACAATCCTACAGGCAAACAACTCCCAAAAAAAGCTGGGGTAGCCATCCTAGTATCAGACCACATTGATTTCAGACTGAAGAAGGTCACAAGAGACAGTGAAAGCCATTTCTTATTGATCAAGGGATCTGTACAACAGGAAGAACTTACAATACTAAATGTATATGCAGCTAATGACCAGCAAAGTGCTTAAAACAACTACTCACAGACTTGGAGAAAGATATTGATAGCAACACAATACTAGTGGGAGGGGCTGGAGCTATAGCACAGTGGTAGGATGTTTGCCTTGCAGGCAGCTGGTGGAGTCGGGTTCAATTCCTCCGAACCTCTCAGAGAGTCCGGCAAGCTACAGAAAATATCTTGCCCACAAGGCAAAGCCTGGCAAGCTGCCTGTGATGTATTCAATATGCAAAACACAGTAACAACAAGTCTCACGATGAAGACTTTACTGGGCCCACTTGAGCAAATTGATGAATAATGGTAGGACTGTGACCGTGACTAGTGAGAGACTTCAACACCGCTTTAACACCTCTTGATAGATCAATCAGACTCAAGCTTAGCAAGGACATACTTCATCTGAGGGAAAAAAATGGAAGAAAGGGACTTGGCAGATATATATAGGACATTTCATCCTCAAAAAAGAATACACATTCTTCTTAAGTGTGCATGGAACATTCTCCAAGATAGACCACATGCTGAGCCACAAAATATACCTCCATAAAATTAAGAGGATAGAGATTGTATCAACAATCTTGTCAAACTACAGTGCACTAAAATTAGAGGCAAATCACACACACAAACAGAAAACTAAATCAAACACCTGGAAATTAAACAGCTAACTATTGGACAACAAATGGCTTAGAAAGAAAATCAAAGAGAAATCAAAAGATTCCTGGAAAGAAACGAAAATGAAAACATGTTACCAAAAATTATGGGACACAGCAAAAGCTGTGTTAAGATGAAAGTTTATAGCTCTACAAGCATTGTTCAGGAAGGAGGAACGAGCCCAAATAAGTAACCTAACCTCACAACTTAAGAGCTTGGAGAATGACCAAGAAAAGGAGCCCAATCTGAACAGGACGAAGGAAATGATAAAACTCAGAGCAGAGATTAACATGATGGAAACCCAAAAACCATCGGAGAGACCAATGAAACCAAGTGCCGGTTCTTTGAGAAAATAAACAAGATCTATAAGCCTCTGGCAAAACTCACAAAGAAATGAGAAAGAAAACCCTAATAAACCAAATCAGAAATTAAAAGGGGGTCGTTACAACAGAAACTACAGAAATTTAAAGGATACTCAGGCAATTGCAGATGTCACTTCGACTATACTTTTTTGCCTCTCTGGGATATATTCCCAGGAGTGGTATTGCTGGATCAAATCGGAGCACAATTTCTAATTTTTTGAGAATCGTCCATACTGTTTTCCAAAAGGGCTGAACCAGTCGGCATTCCCACCAACAGTGAAGGAGTGTCCCTTTCTCACCACATCCTCGCCAACACCGGTTGCTTTTGTTCTTGTGGATATGGGCCAGTCTCTGTGGTGTGAAGTGATATCTCATTGTGGTTTTGATCTGCATCTCCCTGATGATTAATGATGTGGAACATTTTCTCATGTGCCTTTTGGCCATTCGGATTTCTTCTTTGTGAAAGTTTCTTTTCATTTCATCTCCCCATTTTTTGATGGGGTTGAATGTTTTCTTTTTGTGGAGTTGAACCAGTACTTTGTATATCCTTGAAATTAACCCCTTACCAGATGTGTATTGGGCGAATATCCTTTCCCATTCTGTATACTGTCTTTGTATTTTGGTCACTGTTTCTTTTGAGGTGCAGAAGCTTCTTAGTTTAAGATAGTCCCATTTGTCTATCTCTGTTTTCACTTGCTTGGCCAGCAGTGTGACATCTTTGAAGACACCATTAGCTTCTAAGTCATGAAGGGTTTTGCCAACTTTTTCCTCAATGTACCTTATAGATTCCGGTCCTATGTTGAGGTCTTTAATCCACTTAGATCTTACTTTTGTACGTGGAGTTAGGCAGAGATCTGAGCCTATTTTTTTTGCATGTAGCCGTCCAGTTTTTCCAGCATAATTTGTTAAAGAGGCTTTCCCTGCTCCACTTCACTTTTCTTGCCCCCTTATCGAAGATTAGATGCTCGTATGCTTGGGGGGAGATGTCAGTATATTCAACCCTGTTCCATTGGTCTACAGCTCTGCCTTTGTTCCAGTACCATGCTGTTTTAATTATTGCCTGTTTATTGCAGCACTCTTTACAATAGCCAGAATCTGGAAAAAAACCTGAGTGCCCGAGAACAGATGACTGGTTAAAGAAACTTTGGTACATTTACACAATGGAGTACTATGTAGTTGTTAGAAAAGATGAAGTCATGAAATTCACATACAAGTGGTACTACATGGAAAGTATCATGTTAAGCAAAATGACTCAGAAAGAAAGGGATAGACATAGAAAGATTGCAATCATCTGGGGAACACATAAAGTAACAAAATAGGAAACTAACACCCAAGAATGGCCGAGATTAGTACCAGGAATTTTACTCCATGACTTGTAGGTCAAGCACACATACTAGGGGAAAAGGGAGCTCATATAAAGAGGGGAACACCAAATAAAGGTGTTGGGAGGGCCCTCCCAGGATGGGAGAAGCATGCTGAAAGTAGACTATAGACCAAACATGATTGCCACTCAATGTTTCTTTTGCAAACCACAACACCCAAAAGGAGAGAGAGAACAGACGGGAATTCCCTGCCACAGAGACAGGGTGGGATGGGGGGAATGGGGGTGGGAGGGATACTGGGATGCATGGTGGTGGGAAGTGGGCACTGGTGGAGGGATGGTATTTGATCATTGTATAATTGAAACCCAAGCACAAAAATATGTAAGTCTGCAACTGTACCTCATGATGTCTCACTATTAAACAATTTTTTAATAAAAAATATAACAGAGATCTTTCAAAGGATATAAAAATTTAAAAACCTAAGAACTATAAATTAGCAATTCATTGTTTAACTGAAGCATTGTCAGTAGTATATAAAATAATTATAATCCTTCCAATGGAGAGTATTTTCAATTGGATGATGTATTTCATATCATAATTCTTTTATTATATGTAAAAAAGTAAAAAATTCAAAGATGCCTAATCGCTAAATGTGATAACTTTATTAGTATAAAATACAGTATTTTAACATGATTCAGAGAAGCCTTACATTAAAGATTTATATAATGAAAAATAAATAAATAAATAAAGGATACTCAGTAAGTACTTTGAGAAGCTTTATGCCACGGAACATGAAAACCTCGATGAAATGGATGAATTCCTAGATTCTTATAGCCTCCCAAGGCTGAACCAAGAAGACCTGGAATACCTGAACAGACCTATCACCATCAAGGAAATTGAAATGGTAATAAAAAATCTCCCCAAGCACAAAAGTCCTGGCCCACATGGATTCACTAGTGAATTCTTCCAAACCTTTAAAGAGGACTTACTCGCAATCCTCTTTAAGGTTTCCCATGAAATTAAAGTATCAAAAACACTTCTGAACAGTTTCTATGAAGCAAATATCACCCTCATACCAAAAGCAGACACAGATACCACAAAGAAAGAGAATTACAGGCTGATATACCTGATGAGCACAGACACAAAAACCCTCAACAAACTATTAGCAAATAGAAACCAACAACTCATCAAAAAGATCATACACCATTACCAAGTAGGATTCATCCCAGGGATGCGAGGATGGTTCAACATTCAGAAATCAATCAACATAATCCATTATATCAACAAAAGAAAAGATAAAAAGCATATGATCATATCAATAGGCGCAGAGAAAGCGTTTGACAAGATCCAGCACCCGTTTATGATGAAAACTCTCAGCAAAGTAAGCATTGAAGGAACTTTCCTCAATATAGTCAATGCCATCTACCACAAGTCCACAGCAAATATCATTCTCAATGGGGGAAAAACTAAAACCTTTCCCTCTAGAAGGCACAAGACAAGGTTGCCATTTTCACAACTCCTATTCAATGTAGTACTGAAAGTTCTGGCCATTGCAGTTAAGCAAGAGAAAGGTATCAAGGGAATACAGATAAGAAAGGAAGAGGTCAAACTATCACTATTTGCAGATGATATGATACTATACTTAGAAAACCCTAAAAACTCTACAGAAAAGCTCCTAGAAACAATCACTTAATCACTTAATCACTTAACTTCCCGTTAGTCGTCGATTTGCTCGAGCGGGTGCCAGTAACGTCTCCATTTGTCCCTGTCGCGTGCTAGTGTAGCCCAATGGCATCTGTTCGCTCCGGGAACATGAAGGGTCTCAAACCAATCGTTCATGATCTTGACGAAGAAGTCTGACCATCTGGAAGGTGGGCGGCCACGCGGTTTATTGGCATCCCGTGGAATCCAGTTGGTAACAGCTCTAGTCCAGCAGTCGTCTTTAAATCTCATTACATGACCAGCCCATCTGATTTTCGAAACCTTAGCAAATGAGACAGCGTCCCTGATTCTTGATCATCGATGGATGTCAGAATTCTGGATTCGTTCTCTCATTTGAGTGAAACGTGATATTCCAAGCATAGCTCTTTCTATTCTTCTTTGGGAGACCTGAATAGCGTTCTCATCTCGTTTGCGTAGGGCCCAGGTCTCTGAGGCATATGTTAATGCAGGAAGAACAGTGGAATCAAAGAGATGTGCCCGGAGCCGGAGGTTCTTCGTCCTCTTAGCTATTTCTTCGACGTTCTTGAAGGCGTTCCAAGCCGCTCTCTTGCTCCTGTGCAGCTTGGGTGCCAGGTCATTTGTCATGTTGACCTCTCGACCTAGGTACATATAGCTGTTGCGTTCGGAGATGGTTGTTCCATTGAGAGTGAATGGGGCGTCAGGAACGAGGCTGTTTCTCATAAACATTGTCTTCGTAAGATTCAGCTGTAGTCCTACCTTTCCACACTCACAGTCAAAGTCGGCCAGCATTTGTGCCGCTTGGCTGATGTTTGGTGTTATTAGAACGATGTCATCAGCAAAGCGGAGGTGGTGTAGTTGCCGACCATCTATCTTCACTCCCATTCCTTCCCATTCCAGTCGTCGCATGATGTTCTCCAGGGTGGCACTGAAGAGTTTCGGTGAAATGGTATCACCCTGCAGCACCCCTCTATTGACATCATTGATCACTTATTTGTAGAATGGTGAGATCCTGGTAGTGAATCCGCAATACAGCTCACGGAGGATCCTGATGTATTGGGCTTGAATGCCCTGATTGGCTAGGGCTTCAATGACCGCTTCCGTCTCAACAGAATCAAAGGCCTTCTTTAAATCAATGAACGTTAAACAGAGTGGCATCTTGAACTCCCAACAAACCTCAATGAGCTTGGTTATTGTGTGGATATGGTCGATGGTGCTGAATCCTTTGCGGAACCCTGCTTGCTCGCATGGTTGTCCTTCATCTAGTGTTCTGCCAATCCTATTTAGGATGACTCGAGTGAACAACTTGTAGATGACAGACAATAGGTAGATCGGGCGATAGTTGCCAATGTCATGGATGTCTACCTTCTTGAACAGTAGTACGGTCCTGCTGGTTTTCCATTGGGATGGAACTTTGCATTCAGACAGGTAGCGAGTGAAGAGCCGAGCCAGTGTATTGATGAGTACTGACGGCAGGTTCTTCAGGTGTTCAGGTCTGACTTTGTCTGGGCCGGGTGCTGTTTGTTTCTTTACCGACAAAATGGCATTTCGGTAAAGAAACAATAGGTCGGTTTATTAAAGTGGCAGGCAACAAAATCAACACCCAAAATTCCATGGCTTTCTAATATACAAATAACGAACGAGAAGAAATAGATATTAAAAAAACAATCCCATTCACAATAAGACCTCAGAAAACCAAGTACCTCAAAATCAACTTAACCAAAGAGATGAAGGATCTTAATCCCTTAATCACTGAACTTCCCGTTAGTCGTCGATTTGCTCGAGCGGGCGCCAGTAACGTCTCCATTTGTCCCTGTCGCGTGCTAGTGTAGCCCAATGGCATCTGTTCACTCCGAGAACATGAAGGGCCTCAAACCGATCGTTCATGATCTTGATGAAGAAGTCTGACCATCTGGTAGGTGGGCGGCCACGCGGTCTTTTGACATCCCGTGGAATCCAATCAGTAACAGCTCTAGTCCAGCGGTCATCTTTAAATCTCATTACGTGACCAGCCCATCTGATTTTCGACACCTTGGCAAATGAGACAGCGTCCCTGATCTTTGATCGTCGACGGATATCAGAACTCCGGATTCGTTCTCTCATTTGAGTGAAACGTGATATTCCAAGCATAGCTCTTTCTATTCTTCTTTGGGAGACCTGAATAGCGTTCTCTTCTTGTTTGCGTAGGGCCCAGGTCTCTGAGGCATATGTTAATGCAGGAAGAACAGTGGAATCAAAGAGATGTGCCCGGATCTATACAAGGAAAATTACAAAACACTACTTCAAGAAATAAAAGAGGACACTAGGAAATGGAGACACATCCCCTGCTCATGGATAGGGAGGATTGACATTATCAAAATGGCAATAATGCCCAAAGCACTATACAAATTCAACTTAGTCCCTATAAAGATACCAATAACATTTTTCAAAGAAATAGACAAAACACTTCTGAAATTCATATGGAACAATAAACCCCCACAAATAGCTAAAGCAATCCTTGGGGAAAAGAAGATGGTTGGCATCACCATCCCCAATTTCAAACGGTACTACAAAGCAGTAGTAATTAAGACAGCATGGTACTGGGGTAGAAACAGACCTACAGACCAATAGAACAGAGTCGAATATTCTGTCACAGACCCCAAATATATGACCACTTAATATAAGACTGAAACAGCACTGACCATGCAAATGGAAGCAAACACAGACAAATGGGACTTCATCAAAGTAAGAAGCCTCTAAGCTTCTTAGATTCTTCAAAAGAAACAGTGACCAAAATACACAAAGAGCCCACAGAATGGGAAGGAATATTTACCCAATACCCATTTGATAAGGGATTAATATCCAGGATTAATTGGATTAATATCCAGGATTAATATCCAGGATTGGGCCGAGATCTCCAAGCCTACTTGGATTTGGGCCGAGCATCCTCCACCCAGATCCTCCAAATTCCAGTAGGCGAGGGTCACACCCACCAACTGGCCCCCTGGCGCTGTGTAATCCCATCAGTGGCCAAGACTCAGAGACTATAAAAACCAGCTCCTGGACATCTTATTATGACATCTTGTTATCTCATTCCTACTTTGGACAAACTGGCAGGTTACTGAATGTAGCCTGCCCACAGGGCAGAGTCTGGCAAACTCCCCGTGGCGTACCCAATATGCCAAATACCAGTAAAAATGATGGGTCTCATTCTCCTAAAGAGCCTTGAATATAATCTCAGGGCTAGGATGATGGAGACGTTACTGGGGCCTGCTCGAGGCAATCGATGAATAACAAGATGACTTGTGATTTGTGATTAATATCCAGGATATATAAGACACTAGTATAATTTTACAAGAAAAAAACCTCGAACCCCATCAAAAAATGGGGAGAAGAAATGTACAGAAGTTTCCTCAAAAAAGAAAGACAAATGGCCAAAAGGCACATGAAAAAATGATCCACTTCGCTAGTCATCAGGGAGATGCAAATCAAAACAGCAATGAGATATCATCTCACACCAGAGAGACTGGCACACATTCAAAAGTACAAAAGCAACCAGTGCTGGTGTGGATGTGGGGGAAAAGGGACACTCTTTCACTGTTGGTGGGAATGCCCACTAGTCTGGCCTTTCTGGAAAACAATATGGACAGTCCTTCTGGGAATATATCCCAAGAATGTAAAAAAGCACAGTAGAAATGACGTCTGTACCTATATGTTTATTGCAGCACAGTTCACATTAGCCAAAATCTGGAAACAACCCAAGTGCCCTAGAACTGGTTAAATAAACTTTGGTACATCTACACAATGGAATACTATGCAGCTGTCAGGAGAGATGAAGTTATGAACTTTGCTTATAAATGGATAAACGTGGAGAGTATCATGCTAAGTGAAATGAGTCAGAACGAGAGGGACAGACATAGAAGGACTTCACTTATTTGAGGAGTATAAAACAACATAACATGAGCTGACACCTAAGGACAGTAGATACACTGGACAGATAGATTGCTCCATAGCTGGAAGCCTGCCTCATGAGCAAAGGGGAGAAGGCAGCTGGAATAGAGAAGGGATCGCTAAGAAAAAGATGGCTGGAGGAATCGGTCGGGATGGGAGATGTGTGCAGAAAGTGGATAAAGGACCAAACATGATAACCTCTCAGGGTCTGTATTGCAAACCATAATGCCCAAAAGTAGAGAGAGATTATGGGGAATCATGTCTGCCATGAAGGCAGGGGGAGGGTGGAAAGGGGGGGTTATACTGGGAATATTGGTGGTGGGGAATGTGCACTGGTGGAGGGATGGGTGTTTGATCATTGTGTGACTGTAACCGAAACATGAAAGCTTGTACTATCTCATGGTGATTCAATAAAATTAAATAAAAAAGGAATCCCAGACTTTTAATGTTCTTGAAATCATAATAGGTCAAGACCTTTGGGTCAGATGGGGTCCTCCACTGTGGCTTTGCTTAATTCTTCTAATCAAGTACCTTATCAGTCATGAGAGAGGCATCCTGTTTGTCTCGGACTGCTGTGTATCACCATGTTGAACACAGTAACTTTAGAGCAATTTCTTTTTATCAAAATATTGCATTGGATAATATATTACATACTCAATATAATAAATATATTTAAAATATTTGTATATACTTTTGGGGGGCTGGAGCAATAGCACAGCAGATAGGGTGTTTGTTTTGTTCTTGGCTGACCTGGGTTCGATTTCTCTGTCCCCTTTGGAAAGCCCGGCAAGCTACCAAGAGTATCACGCCTGCACAGCAGAGCCTGGCAAGCTCCTCGTGGTGTATTCTATATGAAAAAAAACAGTAACAGCAAGTTTCACAATGGAGACGTTACTGGTGCCCGCTCGAGCAAATCTATGAACAACGGGAAGATAGTGCCACTGTGTAGTGCTATATGCACTTTTTACACATACATAAATGTCATACAAATAGTAAAATGACTTTTCCAGAGTCTCAGTTAAATGTTGCAAACAATTTTCTCCCTAGCACTGGACTGTGTGCAAAAAGAAAATGAAAACAACACCGTAGTGTATATGTGATGGGAAGCAGAAGATAATAGATTTTATCAGCAATGAATCCATTTTCAACTGACCTTTTATTTGAGATTGATAAGCTCAAAGAGGGAAACTGAATGGGTTGTTACTGAGCCTGCTGCCCTTATCCCATCCAATCTCTGAAAAGTTCCTTTATGCTCAATGAGTTTTCATTAGATGTCTTCTAGTGAAACGGGTGTGAACAACTGAATTTAGAGACGGCAATAGGATAAAGTTTACCTTACTGAATGATTCTTCAATTAACAGGAGCCTCCCACTCAGAACCCCTGAGTCTCCCTGATCACTTGATCACTTGATCACTTGACTTCCCGTTAATCATCGATTAGCTTGAGTGGGCGCCAGTAACGTCTCCATTTGTCCCTGTCGCGTGCTAGTGTAGCCCAATGGCATCTGTTCATTCTAGGAACATGAAAAGCCTCAAACCGATCATTCATGATCTTGAAGAGGAAGTCTGACCATCTGGTAGGTGGGTGGCCACACGATCATTTGACATCCTGTGGAATCCAGTTGGTAATTGCTCTAGTCCAGCGGTTGTCTCTAAATCTCATTACGTGACCAGCCCATCTGATTCTTGATGCCTTAACAAATGAGACAGCGTCCCTGATTCTTGATCGTCGACGGAGGTCGGAACTCCGAATTCTTTCTCTCATTTGAGTGAAACGTGATACTCCAAGCATAGCTCTTTCAATTCCTCTTTGGAGACCCAAATAGCGTTCTCATCCTGTTTTAGTAGGGCCCAGGTCTCTGAGGCATATATTAATGCAAGAAGAACAGTGGAATCAAAGAGGTGTGCCCAGAGCCGGAGGTTCTTCATCCTCTTAGCTATTTCTTCCAAGTTCTTGAAGGCGTTCCAAGCCGCTCTCTTCCTCCTGCACAGCTCGGGTTTCAGATCATTCATCATGTTGACTTCTCGACCTAGGTACACATAACTGTTGCATTCAAAGACGGTCGTTCCGTTGAGAGTGAATGGAGCATCAGGAACGAGGCTGTTTCTCATAAACATTGTCTTTGTAAGATTCAGCTGTAGTCCTACCTTTCCACACTCACGGTGAGATCGTGAGTCTCCCTGATAGTCTGCAGAAAAGTCAAAGGCATGTGCTGATCTGTAGGGACACAGTCAGGAACAGCTGGGCAGCGCTTCCTGTGTCCTCTGCCTTGAGATCTCTGCAGTGCCCTTCACCAGCTCCTTCTACAGAGTGTGTAAAAGTGCTTTCACTGGATGCTGAATTAATACAACTGATGAGAAAAGTTTACCGGTTCTAGATGCTTTCTTGGTTTTTAGTTCTCCTGGAAAGCAAGTTAGGAGATTGGATTTGCAGCATCTACAGTGAGTATACTAGCTTGACGGATAAGTTTTGTGTTTTTTTTCAACTGCTAAATTTAGTGTTATAAAACTGTCTTCAACATTTTAAAGCTAAGGGTTGGATATATGTCATGTTAACATTGTTCAACACTTACAGCTTTCTGAGTTAAAACTTGAAAATGCCTTTTTCCACTTGGATACATTTTTTAAAGTGGATTTTCTGTTCAACTGTTCTATATATTTCATCTATACAGTGAAAGATTGGCCATAAGCTTACATCAAGATGGAAAAAAAAGGCTCAAATAAATAACAAAAGGTAAATGTCGGAATGGTTTAATTAACTTAGAATGTTTCTAAGATTATTGATTATATTTACTCTTTTGACTTGACTTACTAGAACAATAACCTCAACCAAATAGGAAAATTCTTCTGATTCAGAAAATATTTATTGAACAAATCTTCTGTGTACTGTATGTGCTATCGAGAATTAGCGTAGAACAAATATGAAATGTGTTTCCTGTCCCAAGAACAACTAATGTACAGCATATATCCATGGGATTAGGTAATGCAAAATAGTATAAAAGTGATGCACACAGTATACTTCAACAACTAAGCTAGCACAATAATCATGTAAGAAGCACATAGAAACTACAAATGGCTAGAGGGCAGTTTGTCTAAAACGATGAGTTAGACATTGTGGAGGATCACCACAATGAAAGCCAGTCAAACGGAAACTTGCTTCAACACTGTCCAGCAGGGTTGGTCACAGAGAATGAGACAGATGCTGTCATTTGTCTGGTGGCCAGCTGGTCCCCCAACAAAGGTCTACTTGGCCTTTTATGAGTAGGGCAGCCATGGTCTCCCTCCTTCTGGTCATGAGCACCATTCATAATGTGTTAGTACATAGAACAAAGGCTGGACCACATGCACAGCAGTGGACAGTGGTAGATAATCAATATGAATCCAGGAATGCTTTACTCTACCTGGCAGGTCTCTCCCTGCCAGGCCGTCTGTTCCACAGCCCCATAAGTCTGTCTAATACTATAATTTCCCTAACTGGATGTTTCCTGCTTAGACCTGAATGCTCCCTACTAAGATATTTTCTGCTTAGGTCTGAATTCTCTTTATGCCTGCCTAAGCAAAAACTTTTCCTAGCTTGACTGCACGTTTACAGCTCTATATCCTTGTCCTAAGCTTGCTTTACCCATGATAACAAC
This sequence comes from Sorex fumeus, assembly GCF_029834395.1. Lineage (NCBI taxonomy): Eukaryota > Metazoa > Chordata > Mammalia > Eulipotyphla > Soricidae > Sorex > Sorex fumeus. The sequence continues at coordinate 3,134,512 of NW_026606063.1, forward strand.
CATGCATCAAAGGGGGATTTCCCATAAGGCATCAATTGTTCATTCATCAAATCCACCTGAAGTTCCAATATTTCCACTTTCCCTCGATTTCTTTCCCATCTTCCCATACTCTTCACTCAGTAACTTCAGTTCTGTTGTCAGAGTCTATGGGGTTCCCCACCCATTGGATTTTGTCTTTTCCCATGCTTGGTTTCTTTTGCCAGTATATTAGTGAAATCATCTATTATTTCTATTTCTACTTCTGATGTATTTCATGTCGCATGATATGCTTTACGGCCATCCAGGTTTTAGTAGAATGTAAGATCTCATCTTTACTTAGTTCCGAGCACTGTTCTATTGTACTCTTCCATACCACAATTTCTTTATTGACTCATCTCTTATTCAGCATTTGGGCTATTTCCAGATCTTGGTTATTATAAACCCTGCTGGACATAGGGAGGTTCTTAGAATCAGTGTCTGTGTTCTTGGGTTAGCTTACCATGGAGAGGAAATGCTGAATAATATTATCTAGTTTCAGTTCCTTGAAAACTCTCCATAATTGTTTTCATAAAGGACTAGTATATATATATGCCACAATAGTAGATGAAAGTTCTTTTACACATTCCTGCCACTTCTACTTTTATCTGGTCCCTTTGATATATGACCCTCTCAGTGGTATAAGTTTCATTTTCATTTGAATTTCCCTGTTTAAGTTATTAAAGACTCTTTCTCATATACTCATTGATCTTATATACATCTTCTTTAGAGATGTATATATTTTTCCATTTTTCTATGGGATTGTTCTCTTTGTTTGTTGTCAAGATTTTTGTGTGCCTTATGTAACTTGGTTAGGCATTCTTAAAAAGGGTCGAATTGAAGATATTCCTAGAAAAGTGGATAAAATTGTAATGTACAGAGAATTTTTTCTAATATTGGAAATATTACTAGAATTGAAAGTATTCCATAGAAAAAGGGAAATATTTTTAAAATTCATTTTCATGCAAAAATTAATTGATATAATGAAGTGTAGTAATAAAGAACAAGAATCACATTACTTTGATAGATGCAGATTTTTAGAATAGTCAACAAATAGAAGTGAACTTCCTAAATATAAAATTTCTACAAAACTTAGAAATCAATATAATTACTAGTGGAATAATTCAAATGTTAACTTAAGATTAAAGATAGAAAATTAATATCTGCTCTTTTCACCGCAGTCAATATTTATTTTAGATGAGTTTTTTTTTTTTTGGCAACTCTGAAAAGAAAGAAAATACAAATGAGGTATCTAGATTGAAAAGTGCCTGGATAAGTATCATCAAAAATATCTCAAAAGGAATGTTCTTATATATAGAATATTCAAAATATTAGAAAAATTATAGGAACTGATAAATAATTGAATTAATATGATTACAAAATTGAATATCAGTATTTAAAACTCAATTGCACATCGATGCACAAGCAATAAAAACAATTAAGCTCATACTAAGTATATGATAGAAAAAATAAAAATATATTTGTTTTGCAATAATTGTCAATAAAACTTACAAACATCATTGAAAGAAATTTAAATATATATACACACATATATATAAACAAGACATTTGATAATAGTGGACTTGCTAACTTTCAAATATGCCAAATATTGACCTAACGAATGAGCACAATTCCTTTTAAATCCCCAGTTGTATATTAATTTTTGCAGAAATTAGCAGCTAATTCTAAAATTCACGAGGAAATACAAAAGACATATGCCCAAAGAAGGCACTTTTTAAAATGAAAAACAGAGTGAATAGTGTCATATTTTCTGATTTTAAGATTCATTACAAGGAACAGTAATCAACATGATATATTGCTAACAGGATAAACATAGATCAATATAATAGAATTGAGATACAGACTTTAAAATTGATGATCAAATGAATTTTTACAAAGGGCCTGTATAGCACTGTAGCACTATTGTTTCATTGTTCATCAATTTGCTCAAGTGGGCACCAGTAATGTTTTCATTGTGAGACTTGTTGTTACTGTTTTTGGCTTATTACTAGGCTCTGCCAAAGGGCCTAGGATAACTGAAATAACTGTGTTTTTAATAGAGGGGTTTAGGACAGCTGAGTATCCAGAAACCAAAATAAGTAAATAAATGAAAATAATGAGAAATAAAATGAACAAATCCAACCTCTTCTTTGAAACATGTACAAAAATTAACTCAAAATGTTTCATAATTGCGTTGTATGAAGTTGACCCAGGTTTGATTTTCAGCACCAGATGGTGCCCTGAACATTGCCAGAAATGATTCCTATAGAACCAGAAGTAAGCCCTGAAAAAAAGCATCACCATCCCCACCTAAAAAAAAAAAAGTTTTGGAATTAAATATAAGCATAAAACCCGCAAAATTATTTTATTGTAAAATATTATAATCAAAATTATTATTAAAAATACAAAAGTAAATCTTTCAGCCAGCACAGCATAAAAGGAGAAACTGATATGCCAGATTTCATTAACTTCCTTTTAAGAGAATACAACCAAGGAGAAAAGACTGGGAAAAAATATTGACAAAATCAGGTATACAAATCCGCAAGAGTTCTTTCAACCTAAGAATAAAATGATTTTAAGTGAAGAAGGACCTTCAGATTATGAGACTGATGTTCTGCCTACTGGGCTGGAGTGATAGCACAGCGGTAGGGCATTTGCCTTGCAAGTGGCCGGCCAGGCCGACCCAAGCCACATTTGATTCCTCCGCCCCTCTCAGAGAGCCTGATCAGCTACGGGAGTATCTCGCCCACACGGCAAAGCCTGGCAAGCTACCCGTGATGTATTCTATTCAGTCTCAAGCAATCGATGAACAATAGGATGACAGTGCTACAGTGCTAACTGAAGCAAAAATTGTTTTTATTAAAAGAAATCTAGAGGGATGTGGTGGATTTGTGGGTGGAGAATGATCTTTAAATAAAATCAGTTAAAATTATTAGTCTCTAAATAAAAAAAATTCCAAATAAGAGATACGAGTGGCAAATAAAAATATGAGTAAAGGTTCAAATTGGGGCCAGTGAGATAACAGAAGGGTTAGGTGTGTGACTTGCATGAAGACAACTAACTCTTGTTTGCTCCCTGGAAACGCATGGTCCCCTGAGCATCATTGAATGCACACATGGAGGCCCTGAGCTGGCCCTGCCAGCTCTAGCCCTGGAGGCTCATGGCACTGCTAAGGTAATCTAGGCAATCCTGTCATTGCAGAACCTACCCAGCACCTGTCCTCAACCCTTGCATCATTCAGTAAAATGCTCTGGTCATCTTGACAGAGAATTATCATTCATCAGCAGGGGTCACCGGGCTTCCTGAGCCCCATTTAGAAGGCACCCTTATACCCATGTTATAAAATTCTCAGTATTATTAGCCATTGGAAAAGTTCATTGGAGATCACAATGTGATACCACTTCAATTTTTCAAGAGTCTCTATAATATAAAAGACAAGTGGGTATACATGACATATAGTACAACTGCAGTCCTAGACAGAATGAGTGGAAATGTAAGATGGGCAGCCCTTTGGAAACAGTTGGATGTTGTTCAATAGTTAAGTATAGAATTATCCATGACCTGGCAACTCTATTCCGACATCGACAAGCAGAGAAGGGAAAGCATCCATCAGTAAGACTACTGTCAAAGTGTGTGTGGCAGCCTTATTCTCAATAGTCAGGAAGCAGAAACAACTGACATACTGGCCACTTGATGAATGGTTATACAAAATAGTGGAGATTTATACCATGACATAGGACCGGGTTTTAGAACAAATGAAGAACTAATTCTAAACCTCAACATCACTGTGATAGGAAATCAATCACAAAGATGCCATACTGTATGATACTCCCTATATAATATTCAGAGTAGGCAAATGCCTAGAAACAGAAAGAAAATTGAATGGGGATGATGGGACTAGACAGAGGCCTGGAAAGTGATTACTCACAGTACAAGTTCGGCTGGAAAAATGGTACAGGAGTTAATGTGCTGGTTTGGTGTCCAGTAAACCCTGGTTCAATCTCTGCCTCCCTGGCACTGCTATGAGTGATACCTGAGCACAGAGTCAAGAATAAGCACTGAACAATGCTAGGTACTGCCCACCAAACAAAAAGTAAATATATATTTTTAAATAAAAGTACAAAGTTTCTCAAATATTCTATAATTACTGTGAGGTTTCCACAATTAAGTGAATATACTAAAGCATAATTATTCATATTAATGAGTAAACATAATTGCATGTACATTGCATTTTAATAAAGGGTGAACTTACAGTATATATTACATTTACATCACTGCCTGCTTCCACCAATATTCAGCTCCCAGGGATCACATCACTGCCTGCTTCCACTAATTTCCAACGACCCAGGGATCACACCCAGAGGAACCACCCGACTGGAGCCAGATAAATACCTCATTAGCCGACCTCCACTACCTCTAGTACCCAGCCACCACCATGCTCCAAATCACTTTCCAGACTGCGTGGTCACTTTGATGCTGTGTGACACATCATAAGACACTTAATACCCATCTTTAATTATCACTGCATGATATTGACATGGTTCAAATATGGTTTGAACCATGGGAGCACCTGAAAGGGCAATTAGAGGCCACCTTAAAAGTCTCTATCACTCTCAGAGAGCCCGGCAAGCTACCAAGAGTATCCCGCCCACACAGCAGAGCCTGGAAAGCTATCCAAGGTGTATTCGACATGCCATAAACAATAAATACAATGGATCTCTTTTCCCTTTCCCTGAAGGAACCCCCAATATGGCAGTGTTAAGAAGGATTAACAAGGAGAGGCTGATAAAAATCCCAGGTCTGAAATAGACTGCCAAAACAAAGAACTAAAATGACTGTGTGCACTTTCAACGCATGTACACTGGCATTGGAAGCATCAATCGAGGACCTAATGCTGCAAGTGCAGAAGATCAAGTACAGCATCATTGGTCAACGAGAAGGCATTAATCACATCATGCCATTTTTCAACACTGGAGAACTATTCCTTGGAACAATGGACAAAAGAGGAGTCGGTGGTGTCGGTGTCCTTGTCAACATGAACTTGGCCATGAGAATTGATTCATTCGAATGTCTAACAACTGAATCAGACAATTACACTTGAATAGATGTGGCTCACTGCCGGCAGTTTCTATCTTTGTTGTCTATGCACCAATATCGAATTATGATGAAGAAGAAATTGAGACGTTCTACATGGAGAAAGAGAACTTCTATAAAGAAGACCACACCTTTTAGAAGATCATTGTCAGTGATTTTATGCCAAGATAGGACAGAGAAGATCAACCGAAGAACTTCACATTGGAACCCATGGCTTAGAATGGAACAAACAGGGTGAGAGTCATTCTGAGTTCATCATGTCGACCAAGACCATGGTAACTCACAGTTCCAGCAGGCCGAATCTAAACTTTGGACTAGAAGTCTCCTAGTGCACAGTTCCACAATGGAATTGACCACATCATCTTCAATTGACAGTGTCGCCTGACCATTGACGCTGTTGTCCCAAAATTCCAATGGGATGGGATCACCATCTCCTTTGTACAAAATTCTGCTTCACAGAGCGGGGAGAAAGGACTGCAAAGTTTAAAAAGATAACTCCCAGAACGACCACCAACTGGGAGCTCTTTGGCACTATTGCAGCAAAGTAGGAAGATACTGTCACTGACAACCTCCAGGAAGAATACAATCGAATGGTTCAGCAGCTCCATGATTGCGCAAAAAAGCTACACACACAAAAAAAAATGCCCGTCCTCAGAAACTTTGAGCTCATTCGCAAACATGGCTTGGCACGAGCCTAAGTCAACCACAAGCTAACATTCAAGCTTGCAAAGCAGTTCAAAGAAGTGATAAAGGAATATCTCAAAGAAAGAAAATATATCTATATAATATATATTCTTATATATATATAAGAATAAAGAATATATATTCATATGCAAGGAATGAATGTAGGACAGCAAGTCAACCAAAAGTTTCACAAAATAAATATTAGGGAGGAATAAAAATAGCTGGAAATATTTATGTCATATAAATGTGATTATTTTTAATGAAAGAAATAAAACACAATGCTATATTTTAATCTTATTTCAATTTTAACAATTGAACAATAGTTAGTGTTCAATAATGGGAATGGTTTTGATATCGTTGTTACTTCTCACAGTTCTATTTACAGGAACCTTATAATTGCCAACAGATTCAACAAAATGGAAGTGTCTTTGATGCTACTAAGTTCTATTTCTGTTAATTTTCTGGGTCAGAAATCAGAATGGAGTAGATTGGGAGAAAATGAGAAATAGGTCATTTTATATAGCATGAATTACTTTTGTTGTGAAGAAAGAGAGATAGAGAAATGAATGCAAAGCAACTGTTCTGTGATTTTTAAAGATAAAAGACCCTCGTGAATATATATAACAATAATGATAATGATCCAGGAGAAGGCTAGAGATTGAAAATGTTTACGAGGATGAATCTCTGAATCAGAGAATTTAAATTGCAATAAGGAAACATCAGAGCTTATGCAAACAAGTGTTCAGTTTGGCATCAGGAATTTCTGTAACTCCTAGTTTAAAGATTTCCATTACTTTGGTAAGAGGAGAAAAAGGACAATGCCAAGCCAAGGATAGGTGGAAGTGGCAGGGTTGGAGATTAGAGAGAAAGCAATTGGTTAATTGACTAGCATTAGAAATCCTTGCATGGGGATGTGCTATAACTCCCCTAGAATGCTAGGGGATCCCAGACACAAGAGCTCCCAATCCAATGTGGTTTCAGTGTTTCCTGGGTGTGTGTCTGTGCAGCTCTGCTCATCTGCTCACAGATGGGTAAAGAAAACAGATGCATTTTTGGCACTCTATAAATTGGAAGGGACACAAATATCAAGTCTCAGCATGCTTAAATAACCTATAAGAAAAATAAAAAATAATGAACCCTAAATTCACCCATGCAAGAAAGCACAGTGAAGAAGGAAGGAACCTACACAGAAACAGGACGTAGAGAATGGTCAGTGGTCCTAGGGAATACACATCAACATAGCAACATGAGCACCAACAGGAAGTAGTAGACAGCTATGAGAGTGTGAGATAGAATCATCCTCATAAAACAACAACAAAAACCCAGGGCTCTACAGCAGGAAAATCTCACTTTCCCCTTTTCAAACTATCTTTCCTGGGGCTGCAGAGATAGCACAGTTGATACATCACTTGCACCCAGTATGGTCCTCAAAGCCCCACCAGGGGTCAACCCAGAGCACAGATACCTTTCAGGACCAATGTTGCAAACCGTAATGCCCAAAAGGAAAGAGAGAGAAAGAAAGTGAGAGAGAGAGGAAGAATGAAAGTGCCTGACACAAAAGCATGCTGGGGGGGGGGGGGTGAGTGGTGGGAGGGAAACTGAGGATATTGGTGGTAGGAAATGGACCCTAGTGAAGGGACAGGAGAGGGAGCATTGGATGACGGAAACCCAATCATGAACAACGTTGTAACTGTGTATCTCATTATTTATCACTGTCCTCCCATTGTTCATCGATTTGCTCGAGCGGGCCCAGTAACATCTCCATTGGAAACTTTCGTTGCTACTGTGTCTGGCATATCAAATACATAATGGGTAGCTTGCCAGGCTCTTCCATGTGGGCGAGATACTCTCAGTAGCTTGCCGGGCTCTCCGAGAGGGGCGGAGGAATTGAACTCGGGTTGACCATGTTGGCTGCATGCAAGGCAAACACCCTACCTCTGTGCTATTGCTCCAGCCCCTCATTATATATAATATATACATATATGTATATATGCTATATATACATACATAAGCATTGGTTTGAAAAGTACTGAGACAACTCTATTTACTATGAATCTGATGTTCAATCATTTTACAACTTTCATGTCATAAATCAGCTTTTTGTAGTTATGATATTTCCCCAAGGCAGTAGTATCCTTCCTGATTTATGCTAAAGTAGAGAAAGGCAAAAAAAGTAACATCTGGCAAAGCTAGATTTTGGATGCATTTCTATTGAACTCAGATCTGACTTCTTTTTACTTGCCAAACTGTCAGAGAATGGCTAACAAAAATATCTTTATATTTCTGTTTTAAGTATGTTTGTATAAGTCTTCTCCATATAATAACACAAATGATAATCAAATTAATTGTGTTCTTAGTTTTTGATGTGAAAAGTGACAGAGATATGAAGAAGTAAGATCAATTTTAGTTGATAATATACAACCCTTCCAACAGGAGAGTTGGATATTAAATTTTCTGTATATATTGAATGACTTAAAATTGTATGAGTAAAATACTTGTACAGCAATATCCCTATTAGATTTAAGGAGAATCAGTAACCAAAACATGAAGCTTTGTCCAAAGATGTGCATTTAAAAATAAAAGCTACCATCACCATCAACTACCCTTGTCACTGATTATAGTTCACTCATAGGTAAATGATTGTCTAAATTGTCTTTGCTTAAAACTGTAAGTTTCTTAATTTCAGATTTGTTTAATTTTTATAACGTTCTCATTCAAGAAATGCTTCAGGGAGAAACAGCTAATAAAGGATTTCAAGAGAGATTCCTATTACATTTACAATTTATAATACATGTTTTACACAGTCAGCTATAAGATTTTAAGATGCCACCCTAAACTCTGAAAGTTGTAAGGCTTTGCTCAAGCTACTGAAGACTGGATATTGATTTTTCAGGTGAATAGAAGTATGATGAGGTCATACCAATAAATATGTAAGCTCTGGCTTCCCAAAGGTAAATTCCAAGCACTCTCAGCAGGATATTGGTTAATCCCTCTTCTTCTGACACTATAGTTTGGAGCAGTCATTTCTTACATGGTTATAATTACAAATAAATAGATATTTTAAAGCATTGTAGCACCTTAAATTCCACTCAGGAACAAGCCAGTGGCCAATGAAATTCAGCTTTCTATATAGTTTATGCTGCAAATAATTTATGTAAACCTTACATCAGACTTCGAAGGACAGAAAGTCCTATGAATACATTTCCAAAGAAATATAAGAAAGATATAATGAAATAAATGAGAAGAAAAAATCCAATAAAGAAATGTGAGTTTGTTTACACCTAAGAGGTAAGTTGGGGCCGAGGGATAGGACAGAAAATAAGGTGCTTTCCTTGAACTGGATGACAAGTGTTTAATTTCCATCACCCCACAAGTGTTGCCTGAGCACCAGCTAGAGTGATCCCTAAGCACAGAGCCAGGAGAAATCTTTGAGCACTGCTGGATATAGTCAAAAATCAAAAACAAGAGTGAGAAATTAGTGATTAATCAACATTGGTCAGCATGGCAGAAGAGGGCTAGAAAGCCTATGATCCCCTCAGGATGCTAGAGGGAGATGGCTGTCCTACATACTGCCATAGGAATAATTATAATTGAGAAGACCAAGATAAATATCTATGTCTATCTGTCTGTCTGTCTGTCTATCTATCATCATCATCATCATCATCATCATCATCTATCTATCTATACATGGGGAGTTTCCATAGTGCAGGGACTGGGTCAAGTCTGAAAGTGTTTCCTTCAGAAATAATGTAAGTTTCAGTGCAACACTGACAATCAACCTCTACCTATCCTCTATTCAATTTATCATTGATACCAGCATTATCCACGACATATGATTATCCCATGTCCTCTCTTACTCCTTCCCTCCTGGAAACCACAAATCGATCTTATAGTCCAAATATTTACTTTGCATTATTTAGTTCATATTTTTCCTGTAGTGAAATAGGCCAGATAAAGACAAGCACCATGTGATTTTGCTCAAGTTCATTTGGAATATAAATGAGCAGAAAGCACTGGAACAATTTTTCAAAAAGTACAACTGGGAGACGTGTACTTGATCTTCTTAGAAAATGTCAGTCATAAAGATAGTGGCATTGGAGAAGGGAGACACAGAGGCTGACGGGACAGAATCAGAATTTAGTGTTTCCTGTCAGGTGCTCGTAATTCTGATGGCCAAGAGATATACCAACACAGTGATGGTGACTTGTAGTGAATCAGCCCTTGCTCTGTGTCATCATGGGTCCACGTCCCCTAATCTCTCTAGACAGGAATTGCATCTGGCTGTCATTGTTAGATGCAGCACTGAGGAAATAGATGCCCGTATTCCAGCATTCCCAGATTTGGGGCATTGTCAGCATCCCCAGGAGAGTCCCCACTCTGGTGAGTAATACCACAGATACTGTCACGGTTCAGGACAAGGTGGTTCATCCTGTTCACAGACAACTAGCTCACACAGAGCTGGCAGTCATAAAACCATCCATATTCCCAGTGATTGAACGACTGGGTTTGCTCAGACAGGTGAAGTCTACCATGAGTGATTAAGAGGGAAGGGAACTCAGTTTCTTTCTTCTGCTCCTCCTATCACAGAAAATAGCTTTCTATCACCTAATCTCTGATCAACTCTGTCTATAACCCCTCCATTTGTGTGTTTTTGGTCATAATCAAAGTTATGTGCACTTTGTGCATGAGTAGATAAAGTGCATTCCCAAACTCCAGGCAGCATTCAAAACTGCTGGTAGATGATAAGGAGATAACTCAATGCAACATTAAGAGAACTTGATTCTGTGCAAACACATTGGCATAGCAGTTGCAAAGGCTGAGGTATTTGCAAGAAACATGAACATCATTTTATTTTAGCTGTCACAAATAATCCAGAGAGTGTGTCACTATACTTTTCTTAAATTCTGGAGAGGCAGATGAGCTAACCTGTATTATAAGACTGTCTAAATCATTGAGAGTTAGCATTAGTTGTTATAAACCCCTTCAAGTCATTTATTTCTCAGACTGCTTTCATAACTAAACACTAGAGTTTACACTTACCTCTAATTTTTCATTAGTTTTACCATATTATTTAAGATTCGATATGCCAGGCACAGTAACAACAAAGTCTCCAATGGAGACGTTACTGGGCCCGCTCGAGCAAATCGATGATCAATGGGAGGGCCTTTACCTTACCTATATTATTTAAGATACTGATATTATTTGGTACCTTGATTCGACCATATATACGATTTTAGTAAGCCACTGAGGTTTGTTCTATGGCCTGAAAAATAATCTATTTAGTAAAATCCAATATAGCCTGAAAATTCTCTGCTTAGAACTCATTTTCCCATGGTTTCTAAATTCCCTTTTTTAAAACCCAATTTGGTTATCCACTGCATTTCACTTCTGAAGAAGTGCCTTTAGCAAATTAGTAGCACATAATTTTTGCTTCCCTAAACAGAAGATTTAAATTAAATCCCATGTAAACTTACTGGGTATTTAGGAAAGATAAATGCAATGGTTATTTTTCAGAGGTCAAAAAGATTTTAGTTATTGATATTTTTTCTGCATCCTGACTAGTGAAAACACCAGAATGATAATTGTTGCTCCTTTAAATGGAGAAAGAAAAGGAAACAAGTGGTAGAGGAATAACTGATTAATTTATGTAAAAGACAGGATGTTTGTTAAACGTGTTAAAAATCATACCTTTTTGATTCAAGTGTTTTTAATTCATTCTGCTTTGAAATTTCTTCCAGATGAGGCAATTAAAATCATTTTTAAATGATTCTCAAAAATATAAAGTACGGGTAGACTGCAGGGTCAGACAGAATTCAAATTCCAGCCCTTCTACATACTGATTTGATTTGTTTTTCTTCTCTGCAAAATGGGAATAAGATCTAAATCCCATAGCCTTGCTGAAGGATTAAGTTGGGCTGGAATGATAGCACAGCGGTAGGGCGTTTACCTTGCACGCAGCCAACATGGCTGACCCGAGTTCGATTCCTCCGCCCCTCTCGGAGAGCCCGGCAAGCTACTGAGAGTATCTCGCCCACAAGGCAGAGCCTGGCAAGCTCCCTGTGACGTATTTGATATGCCAGACACAGTAACAACAAAGTCTCCAATGGAGACGTTACTGGGCCCGCTCGAGCAAATCGATGATCAACGGGAGGGCCTTTTACATTACGTATAAAGTTCTTGCTTAGAGTTTTCAAGAAGAATGAAGTGTTTTTGAGCTTGTGAGAAGGCAAAGATAGGTCCATAGCTTACTCACAAGAGCAAAGGCCCTACATTGTTTAATTGGAGGGGGAAGGACAAGTTTGGAGAGACTGAAATTTTGAATCTGGTTCTTGATACGTTCTAGTTAAGAGTTATGATAATCTGCAATTGGTGCAGATCACAAGAGATTATTTGGGGGCAAGGAAGACAAGGCATCTCACACAAAGGACTATTGATAGATTCTATGGAAGTGGTCTAGGGAATGCCTTGAAGAACCAATGAAGTATTCCACAACTTTGATTTTCCAGGCCAAGAGTCTTCTGAAATGGAAGTTATGCCAAAAAGACTCTTATAAAATAGAGTCAATTAAGGTAACCTGTTTTGTAGTGTCTGGCTGAAGACACCAAGAAACCTAAGAAAGTACCTGACCAAAAATATGTGTATATATTTCTCATGTTTATTGATATCGCTAGTGTTTCACCCATAGAGATACTTTTCTCTTCAACAAGAACTGCAATCTATTCATGGAGCTATCATGTTGGATCATGGTCATGGTCCTCCCATTGTTCATTGATTTGCTTGAGTGGGCCCAGTAACGTCTCCATCATGAGACTTGTTGTTACTGTGTTTGGCATATTGAAGACGTCTCGGGTAGCTTGCCAGTCTTTGCCGTGGGGGTGAGATACTCTCGGTAAATTGCCAGGCTCTCGGAGAGAGGCGGAATCGAACCTGGTTCGGCTGGGCCAGCTGCGTGCAAGGGAAATGCCCTACAGCTGTACTATAGCTCCAGCCCATCATGTTGGATAATGTTCAAAATTTAATTTAAAATGAAATCGTTGGCATCTTTTCAGAAGCTTCATCCTTAGTTTTTGTGTTCTATTGTTTTGAGCTGATCTGAGTTCTTTTTTTTTTTTCCCTTTATTGTATTTTATTTTTTTTAAAGTTGTAGATTTACAATTTTTTGTGCTTTGGTTTCAATTATACAATGATCAGATACCCATCCCTCCACCAGTGCCCATTTTCCACCACCATGGATAATATCCCTCCCACCCCCATCCCCCCATCCCCCCTGTCTCTGTGGCAGGGCAATCCCCTGTGTTCTCTCTCTCCTTTTGGGTGTTGTGGTCTGCAAAAGAGGCATTGAGTGGCAAACATGTTCAGTCCATAGTCTACTTTCGACATGCATCTCCCCTACTGGGAGGATCCTCCAAACATCCTTAATTTGGTGCTCCCTTCTCTATCTGAACTGCCCTTTCCTCTAGGATACCCGGCTGGCCTCTAAGTTATGGAGTAATCCTCCTGGTGCTGATCTCAGCTATTCTTGGGTATTAATCTCTTACTTTGTTACTTTATATCCCCCAGATGAATGCAATCTTTCTATGTCTATCCCTCTCTTTCTGACTCATTTCGCTTAGCATGATACTTTCCATATTGTGCCACTTGTATGTAAATTTCATGACTTCATCTTTTCTAAGAGCTACATAGTACTCCATTGTGTAGATGTACCAAAGTTTCTTTAACCAGTCATCTGTTCTTGGGCACTCAGGTTTCTTCCAGTTTCTGGCTATTGTAAAGAGTGCTGCAATGAACAAACAAGTGCAGATGTCACTTCGACTATACATTTTTGCCTCTCTGGGATATATTCCCAGGAGTGGTATTGCTGGGTCAAATGGGAGCTCAATTTCTAATTTTTTGAGAATCGTCCATACTGTTTTCCAGAAGGGCTGAACCAGTGGACATTCCCACCAACAGTGAAGGAGTGTCCCTTTCTCGCCACATCCACGCCAGCATCGGTTGCTTTTGTTCTTTTGAATGTGGGCTAGTCTCTGAGGTGTGAGATGGTATCTCATTGTGGTTTTGATCTGCATCTCCCTGATGATTAATGATGTAGAGCATTTTCTCATGTGTTTTTTTGCCATTCGGATTTCTTCTTTGAGAAAGTTTCTGTTCATTTCATTGCCCCATTTTTGGATGGGGTTGGATGTTTTCTTCTTGTGGAGTTTAACCAGTATTTTGTATATCCTGGATATCAACCCCTTGTCAGATGTGTATTCGGTGAATATCCTTTCCCATTCTGTAGACTGTCTTTGTATTTTGGTCACTGTTTCTTTGGAGGTGCAGAAGCTTCTTAGTTTAAGATAGTCCCATTTATCTATCTCTGTTTTCACTTGCTCGGCCAGTGGCGTGGCATCTTTGAAGATACCATTAGCTTCAATGTCATGGAGGGTTTTGCCAACTTTATCTTCAATGTACCTTATGGTTTCTGGTCTGATGTTGAGGTCTTTAATCCATTTTGATCTTACTTTTGTACATGGTGTTAGGCAGAGTTCTGAGCCTATTTTTTTGCATGTAGCCGTCCAGTGATGCCAGCACAATTTATTAAAGAGGCTTTCCTTACTCCACTTCACATTACTTGCACCTTTATCAAAGATTAGATGAGCATATGATTGAGGAGAGATGTCAGTGTATTCAACCCTGTTCCATTGGTCTGCAGTTCTGCCTTTGTTCCAGTACCATGCTGTTTTAATTATTACTGCTTTGTAGTACAGTTTGAAGTTCGGGAGGTTGATTCCTCCCATTTTCTTTTTCCCAAGAATTGCTTTAGCTATTCGTGGGGGCTTATTGTTCCATATAAATTTCAGGAGTGTTTGCTCCATTTCTTTGAAGAATGTCATGGGTATCCTTATAGGGATTGCATTGAATTTATACAATGCTTTTGGTAGTATTGCCATTTTGACAATGTTAAGTCTCCCGACCCATGAGCAGGGGATATCTTTCCATTTCCTCATGTCCTCTTTTATTTCCTGAAGTAGCGTTTTGTAGTTTTCTTTGTACAGGTCCTTTACTTCCTTAGTTAAGCTGATTCCTAGGTACTTGATTTTCTGGGGCACAATTGTGAACGGGATTGTTTTTTTCATGTTGCTTTCTTCTCTCTCACTGTTTGCGTATAGGAAAGCCATGGACTTTTGGGTATTGATTTTATAACCTGCAACTTTACTATATGAGTCTATTGTTTCTAGGAGTTTTTTGGTGGAAGTTATTGGGTTCTCTAAGTAGAGTATCATATCATCTGCGAATAGTGAGAGCTTGATTTCTTCCTTTCCTACCTGAATGCCCTTAATATCTTTTTCCTGCCTAATCGCTATTGCAAGTACTTCCAGTACTATATTGAACAGCAGTGGAGAGAGTGGGCATCCCTGTCTCGTCCCTGATCTTAGAGGGAAGGCTCTCAGTTTTTCCCCATTGAGGATGATGCTTGCTGTAGGCTTGTGGTAGATGGCTTTAATTATGTTGAGGAAGGTCCCCTCTATACCCATTTTGGCTAGGGTTTTCATCATAAAGGGGTGCTGGATCTTATCAAATGCTTTCTCTGCATCTATTGATATGATCATATGCTTTTTATCTTTTCTTTTGTTGATATGGTGGATTATGTTGATTGATTTCCGAATGTTAAACCATCCTTGCATCCCTGGGATGAATCCTACTTGGTCATGGTGTATGATCTTTTTGATGAGTAGTTGGATTCTATTTGCTAGTAGTTTGTTGAGGATCTTTGCATCTGTGTTCATCAGAGCTGATCTGAGTTCTACCTGTTTTCCCTGAGCATTTATGAAAGTTTTATGGTTCCTCGTAAAATGGCCTATACTTAATATTTCATTTTATAGTCACCTAATTTATACTATTTTTGATTGCTGGTCATGCAGGAAAAAATAGACTAGAAACCAGAAAACAAGTGTTAATATTTACTAAATTATAGCATTCATAATTAGCAAAAACTCCTGCCTTTTTATCCTCCTCCTTTCTCTCCTCAAGTAAAACTCTAGTGAGGCATTGTCTCTGGATTTTACCTAAATTTTGCTTTCAGCTATCGAATAATGCCTGTTTTAGCATTAAGGATTTTGTTCCAGACAGTCATTTGAAAAGTAGATTTCTTTTAATGTAGTGACCATCCCAGGGAACCTGGGGTCTTTCTGGACCGTGTAAAGGAGGGTGAAGCACATGGTGCAAGAGACTGACTTGCCTCCTAGGGCCATTTCTGTTTCCCAGAAGAGGAACCATTTTAAGACAACTGCAAATATAGTCATTTAGATATGATTTTCCAAAGAATTATGAATGAATACAGCAGAGTGTGAACCCAATGCCGAGACCTAAGGTGAACACCCAGAGCTCAGAAGTGGAGAATCCACAGGGTCAATTAGTCACAGCCTAGCATTTTATGCTTTCTTCTTTATAAAAATACAAAGTTTTAGGTTTTCTTAGCTCAGGGGTAGAGACCTGGTTTCTCTGAAGCCAGCAAAGTGTGGCATCATAGTGCTGGCTGGGGATGAGAAACAGAGAAATGTACATTCTTGCCAAACTCTGCCCCATCCATCCTTCTTCCAACTCTAATCATCTCTTCCGGGTCACTGAGGTGCTAGCAAAGTGGGCCAGGTGAATGTCCCCTACATCTTGGGCATCCAGTAGCCCCAAGAGACTGTTGATATTGGCCTGGCCAACTTCCACACTCCAAAACCAAAAAGATTACAAGAGGAGAGACAGTACACATAAGAATTGTATTTTTGGAAGGCAATTTAATAGGGTATCAAAGTATGATTCCCAGGTTTAAACTGCAGAAAACTTATTCCCTTGTATTTCTGGAGTTCATAAGAACAAAACCCAGAGGTCAGCAGGCCTAAGCTCCCTCCAAAACCTCCAGATGATATTTCCTATGTCTTGCAGTTTCTGGTGATCACAAATGTTACTCGGTCTGTCAAAATATTTCAGAGTTTGGATTAAAAATAATTTGTCAACTTGAAGATATGTGAATATTTTCCTAAAACAGAAATGCATATGAAGAGTGGGGTTTGGTGCCTATGAAAATTCAACATGCCTTTAGTAGTAAGTGAAAAAAAAAATTTAGTTTTCCTCATGTTCTTTCATTCAAAAAAAAGCACTGTCTTCCCGTCATTCATTGATTTTCTCGAGCACGCACCAGAAACGTCTCCATTGTGAGACTTGTTGTTACTGTTTTTGGCATAACAAATACATCAGGGGGAGCTTGCCAGGTGCTGCTCTATGGGCGGAATACTCTCGGTAGTTTTCTGGGCTCTCCGAGAGAGATGGAGGAATTGAACCCGGGTTAGCTACTTCAAGGCAAATGCCCTACTCACTGTGCTATCGCTCCAGCCTCATGATAACAGTATAAATAGTAAATGTATAATGGCATGCAGGCTAAATATATTGATATACAAACTCTCTGTATTACAGATTCTGAAGATTTTCATTCACTTTAATAAACTAATTATTTTAGCATAAAATGGACCGAACTAAATAAACTATGTTCTATGACAATAGTTTCCTTGCTTCAATATATACTTTTGATCTTCTAATATTGGTATTGGGCTGGAGTGATAGCACAGCGGTAGGGCGACTGCCTTGCACACAGCCAGCCTGGCTGAGCCGGGTTCGATCCTTCTGTCCCTCTCGGAGAGCCTGGCAAGCTACCGAGAGTATTCAATATGCCAAACACAGTAACAAGAAGTCTCACAATGAAGACGTTACTGGGCCTGCTTGAGCAAATCGATGAACAATGGGAGGACAGTGATAGTGTTTTTAATATTGGTAATTACTACAAGAGTAAATCTAGATATCTTGCTAAACACTTAAGGGAATCCTAAATTTGCTAACTATCTTTGCAACTGAACATTGATAAATTTGCAGGCATAAAAAATTATACAACATTGTTTATCATGTATTTTGTCCAGACTTGCACCTCATAACTGCACAGTGATGAGCTATTAATACTACCAAAAACCTGAGCAATTGATTAATGAGGAAAAAATAAATACAGCCTATTGAAAGCTTTGTGGAATTCCACTAAGGATAATTATTGAGACTCGACAGTCAATCTCATTAAGATTAAAACATGGAGACCAGTACCATCTCTTGTGTTTACATGCATAGTGGCAGCTACGCTTTTATACTGATTAGTGGAAAAACTAGCACCATCTACTTCTGCTTCCTCAAGGTTTTCATCTCACCTCCTCATTACCAGGACAACTGAAGCAATTCCCTTCAAATACATTCACTGTGCTTAGCGAACGAAAGATATGAGCAATTAAATGTTGTGGAAAATGCCAGATTTATCATCATGGAGGGTGCGGAAGGGATGAAAACTGTAGAGAGTGTCATGAGTCCAATATCCGGATTCCCTCTGTTTCTGCTTAGGGACTGTGAAAAACAAGTCATCAAGTCATCATCAAAACCTACAATGGAGACCTTCTCTGCCCCAGGCATAACCCCTCTGTAGCCACTTTGCATACCATGCTGGTCAGAAATGGAGCAAAACAGACAGACAGACAGACAGACAGACAGACAAAATCCTCTTCCTTAACAACTCTAAATCCATTCTGGTTCCCATCGACCCCAAATAAAAATGCCCAAGACCTGCGTTGGGACCGCATCACGTTCACCTTCCTCTAGACAACTCTGCTTCCTTCCCATCTTCCTACTTCCACAGTAAGTAATTCTCAGAATCAAAATTCCCAGTAAACATCCTTCAAGAAAATTTCTGTCTAAAGCTGATTTCCGGGGGAAAGTGACCAGTGACATCTGTTCCCAAAGAGAAAGGCAGACTTTTCAGATGTTTGACAATGAGATGTTTATCTCTCAGTATAACAAGAATTTGATGAAGAAGAAAAAAATTACAGTGTTCTGTGAAAAAGCAATAATGGAAAGAAACTTATTGCTAAGAAAAAACATGGCTTATTAGAACACATTGAAAGTTTTGTTTAAATACTAGAGAAGCAATTTATGATGTTACCAGGGGAAGAACGGATCGAGATTTTAAGGGGACCTGCTTATCTCTCTGATTAATATGGAATTTTCTCCCTAAGTGAGTTCACATATAAGTCATTGTATAAAAGATTTTTTTCAAAAGAAAATTAGAACTTACGTTTTAAGGAGAGAAACTGGGGATACAGGTGATGGGAAATGGACATTGGTGAAGGGACAGGTGTTGGAACATTATGTGACTGAAACCCAATCATGAACAATTTTGTAACTGTATTTCACTGTGATTTAACCTAAATAAATAAATATTTTAAATGAAAAAATTCCCCAAAATTTAAAAAAGAAAATAAAATTCATCCAGAGGCAGGAATGGGAGGGAGCTGAAGGAAAGTAGCTACTATTTTGGAAACGGAGCTTTCAACTGAAACAAAGCTGAGGAAGAAGGAATACGGGCATGGCAGTAAGGTTAAACCAACTTTATCAGAAAATTCTGTGAGCAAGAAAGATGGAGGAGGACAGAGGCTCCCTTTCTGGGCCCTTGTAGGAGGCTCCCATGAATGAGAGGAAAAACGACCTCCAGAGATGGAGGAAACTATGGCAGGAGGGAAGAAGGGAGGAGGAGCCTATTGAGGGTCTTGGTTGAAGACAGTTTTCCATGGCTGATGTTCTCCATCACCCAGAATGAAATGCTCTTTCCCCTCATTGTGATTTGACGGCCGGAAGCATATTGGTAGCATCCCAACGTTTTTTTAAAATTTTTTTATTAGTGAATCACCGTGAGGTACAGTACAGGCTTACAAACTTTTGTGCTTGCGTTTCAGTCATACAATGATCAAGCACCCATCCGTCCACCAGTGCCCATTTCCTACCACCAATGATCCCAGAATTCCTCCCATCACCCCACTCCATCCCCTCCGCCCTACCCACCTCTATGGCAGGGCACTGCCTCTCTCTCTCTCTCTCTCTCTCTCTAGATGTTGTGGCTTGCAATTGAGGTATTAAGTGGCCATCATGTTCGGTCTATAGTCTACTTTCAACCCGCATCTCCCATCCCAAGCAGGTTCTCCTAGCACCCTTTACTCGATGGTCCCTTCTCTATCTGAGCTGCCTTTTCCCCCAGCATGTGAGGTCGGCTTCTAAGCTGTGGAGTGATCCTTCTGGTACTTAATCTCTACTACTCTTGGGTATTAGTCTCCCATTCTGTTACTTTATATTCCACAAATGAGTACAATCTTTCTATGTCTGTCTCTCTCTTTCTGACTCATTTCACTTAACATGATATCTCACCATGTTGTTCCACCAATATGAAAATTTCATGACTTCTTCTTTTCTAACAGAGCAGCCCAACATTTTATTGTGGGGTACTAAGGCTTATCTCGCAACAATCACTTCATGCTTGAATCAACATGGATTCACCGAGGATAAGGTCACAAGCTAGTTGGGCCCTCCGCCAGAGCAAGACCCTGTGTAGCGCCTGAGTGAGGATGCATGAATAGGCACCAGAGAAAATTCTCAGCAGCAGGACCCAGGAGAAGTTATAACTTGCTTATTTTCTCTGACAGCAGGGATCTGGGAAGCAGTTACCTGCTACAATACTTTTCTTTTGTGGATCACTAAGGCTGACTACATGCTGTAATTGTGTAGGCAGAAGCCTTGACAATGGAGCCGACAAGCCTGTCAGTCTTGACTAGACAGTGAGAGTGTTAACCCTGGCTTGCTTCCTGCCAGCAATAATAAGTCACAATGATACACCATGAAGCTCGCTTTAAGTTTTTCATGCCAACAAGAGCCATACACGTTGGTATGCTACTGCATGCATCAATTGAATATTCTGGAAGGCTAATAATTTTCCCATGTGACTGAATCACAGGGAAATGACATAATTAATTACTCAAAGCACCAGTTGGCATATTGGCAATCCAGGAATCAACTATAGCTGCTCACATAGAATCCTGCAAAAAAAAAATGCAAATTCAAAATCCCAGAGTTTATTGACCAAATTACACTCTACAGAAGTATTTCTCAATCATGACCCTGTTCTCATTTGGCATCGTCCTGTGTTTTTTTGCATTTAAGCAGCATTATCAAGTCCACCCACTTCATATCAGGGTACACAACACGCAGCCATGTACACACACGGTCACAACTGTCAAACATGTCCTTAGACATTTCAAAATATCCCCTCTAGGATAAAGTCTCCCCAGGCTGAAACCACTGCTGATTGTGGGCTTGGCAATGAATGTGATTTCATAACTCATATTTGATGAAGATGGAATAGCATTTTTCGATCACCAGTGTGAAGAATAAGTCAGTGCCCAGATGGACAATTCTCTTTACTCTGTTTCTCCTTAGAGTAAAATAAATCATCTGTGGTAAGTGGGTAAGAGGGAGAAAAACAGTGTGGGGGGATGGTCTTTGATGTTCTTACTCTTCTTTCTTATATAATCTACCCTTATCAGTCCTTAATATTCCCCAAAGGCATCTGCAGACTCGGAATAAGTAAACTCTTTTCTCTGTGTGTAAGAAGACAGATATTATCTTTTGTGAAACTGAGAAGAACGATGAATGGTAAATTTTGCATGCAAATTGCACACCCAGAATTTCTTGACTGGGGGTGAGACTTGAATAAAACACAATCTCTGCTCTCCAGAGTTTACGCATGAGAGGAGAGAAACAACGTTTACACACAATGTCAATCCCTGCTTGCTCTAGTCAACCAACCTGAGGGAAAATCAGGACTAGGGGTCAGAAGATGACACAACACTTAGAGCACACACCTGGGTTCAACCCCTGACACTATGTGGCCTCCCCAATGTCAGTGGGTTGGTCCTGGAGGCTGCCGGGTGGCCCAGGTCATCTCTGACCCTGGAGGGTCTAAGGTGGATTTTGTCTCCTGGCCCTATAATGAACATCTGGCACAATATGTCAAGTGTCACTAGGGGTGGCCCTGAGTTCCTGGAACAGCATTTGGGAGGTCTCTTTTCCAAAAGAGATAGGTGATATTTTACAGTGGCATACATATATGGTGGCGACTAGATATTGGTAGGCATATGGCGTTATCTACACACTGACATGCCATATGGTAACGGCTTGTAATTCCCAATGTAATTCCCTGCACAAACAGCCCCCAATGAGACCATCATTGCTCGTCCCATATAGAAGATGATATTTTAATCTCGGGCCCACTTTAGTCTATCCCTCAGTAGAAAAATTTATATTCCTTAAATGCCTTGGACATAATCAAGTAGGAAAAACCTTAAGAGTGTCATATTTTTAAGAAACAGAGGGGATGGACGTAAAGAAAAATGCTGGGCCCGGAATTTAACTACATGACACTACAATAGTTTGTGTTTATGTTTGTTTGAGTCTTGAAGTCTTGGATCAACTGTCAAAATCACTGAAACCAATTAATGGACTTTCATTTTGGATTTTTTTTTGTATTTTATTTTTAGTTTGCTCGAGCGGGCCCAGTAACGTCTCCATTGGAGACTTTTGTTGTTACTGTGTCTGGCATATACAATATTCTCGGTAGCTTGCCGGGCTTAGTTTATTGAGTGCCTAAAAAGTTCTTTGCCAAAAGTGAAGAATTACCTTCATGTATATTTTTAAAATTGATTTTTCAAAGTATGTGTATGTAGCTTCACAAAATAAGTAATTTATGTTAAGTATGTATTTTATTTGTATGCAACTAATCAACAATTTAATAAAATCATAGAATGACTTGGAGAGAGAACTGTGGCAGCTGCAAGGATAAGATATAACTCTGATAATCACTGTCACTGTCCTCCCTTGTTCATTGATTTGCTCGAGCAGGCCCAGTAACGTCTCCATTGGAGACTTTGTTGTTACTGTGTTTGGCATTTCGAATACATCATGGGTAGCTTGCCAGGCTCTGCCGTGCTGGCGAGATACTCTCGGTAGCTTGCCGGGCTCTCCGAGAGGGGCGGAGGAATCAAACTTGGGTCGGCCATGTTCGCTGCATGCAAGGCAAACGCCCTACCGCTGTGCTATCTCTCCAGCCCAACTCTGATAATATGCACATAATAAATTTTTCTGGAAAGATAGAAATCAAACCTATATAGACTAATTTGAAGTTTAAATCACGACATGGAAAAGCCATTTATTGCAGAAGTAAAAACGATTTTCATTTTGTATGGTCAGTGTTGACTTACCCCAGCATATAGAAAATGAAAGTAGCTGGAATGGATTCATATTATGTGGTTGGAAGGAGATGAAAACCCGTTCTTTGAGACACTAGCATGGATAAAGCTATAAATCCAAGGTTGAGCTAAAAGTTTATGGAAGATGGAACAAAATACTTAAGCTTGAGTAGTGAAAAAAGGATATTGACCAGGTTTTGGAATTTCTGGGAGATTCAGAGAGTTATGGACTACAACTACAGATGATGCAAACCAAGCTATGGAAATTAAACCTAAGAGCACTGAAAACAGTGATCATGATTCTGAGCAAAAGAAACAGGCAAAAGGTAATTGTAACTAAAATTGAAATTGGCAGGCCTTGCAAATCGATGAAATGTGTTAAAATAAATGGGAGCTTAAGTATAGGTTAACCTTGAGTTACAAGACTGTAACATTTACAGTATCTTTATATACTTTTTTTGGTTGAATCATTCAGAGATATACAGCTACAAAGTTGTTCATGACTAAGCTTCAGTCACACAATGTTCCAACCCCCATCCCTTCAGATTGTACAATTCCCACCACCAGTGAGTTTCCTGCCTGCCACTCCCTACTCCCCGCTCCCAAGGAGGCACTTTTCTTTCCTCTTCCTCTCCCTCATCCTCCTTCTCCTTTTCCCTCCCCCCTTTTCTCCTTTCCTTTTAGGCATTGTGGTTTGCAAAGGGTGTTACTGTTACTTAAAGGATGTCATGAGTATCACTTTACCTCCTTTTAGCACACAGTTTGTGTCCAGAGTGATCATTTCTCCAGGGTACATTTTGTCAACAGAAATAAAGACTATTATTTTTTCCTGCTTTTTGGGTCACACCCGGCGATGCACAGGGATTACTCTTGGCTCTAAACTCAGGAATTGGCCCTAGCGGTGCTCAGGGGACCATAAGGGATGCTGGGAATTGAACCTGGGTTGGCTGCATGCAAGGCAAACGCCCTACCCGCTGTGCTATTGCTCCAGCCCCAAGACTATCCTGGCCGGTTAGCTCAGTTGGTTAGAGCGTGGTGCTAATCATATTTAGTGAAATAAATTTAAGAGTAAAATGAGATGCTCTGATTTAAAAATACTGAATTCTAGGGGCCAGTGCAATAGTACAGTACAGTGGGCATTAGCCTTGCTAAATCAGGGCAGGCCCAGGTTTGATCCCCAGCACCGCAGATGGTCCCCTGAGCCCACCAGGAGTGATGCCTGAGCACAAATCCAGAACTAAGTCCTAAGCAATGCTGGATGTGGCCCCCCAAACACAAAACAATTTTAAAGTACTAAATTCTACTATTACATATTGTCTAGTAGATATTAGTGAGCTAGAATGGAAGTGAGTTGAAAATTATATTCATAATTTGTGGACATATTTAGATGAGATGGCTGACAAATTCATATAAATATATTTCAGAGGTACAATTAGGGATTGTCACATTTGAAAGCAGAAAAATAGAGAGAACTTCAGGGCAGAAAGTGGTCAAGGATATCATTGGAACATCAGTATGATAGTGCAGCAGATAGGGCACTTACCCTGTGCGACCCAAAACAAAAAAAACAAAAGAGAGAGTACTATTTGGTGCACAGACATAAAGAAAACACTTCGGAAACTCTCGAGCACCTCTTCTTTCTATAAAAGAGTTTACGCATTTCCGCTTGCTATCTACTCCAGGAGCTGCCCAGGGAAAAGGCTATGAATTACATGTAAGTAGATATACTAGTTAAAATAATCATGAGCTGATTTGTTAAGAGAAGAAAAGGCAGTGTTTGCTACCCGTGTTAAGGATATATTCTGACTTTTCTTGGTCTTTGCACTAAGCATGTGAGAGTCAAACACAATTATAGCAGGAACCAGAAGGAGTAAAGGAAAATATTACTGCTTCTCTATGAAATGTTTTTATTCTGCCCATGTCTCTTTAAAAATAAAAATCCATGAATAAATGCCCATTTAAATTGATCTTCTGTTGGACTGTTCTGTTGGCCTGACATATAAATTAGTGTTTTTCAGGTTTAACTATCCCTCTGGGATCAGACTGAGAAACAACAATAATACTTTATGGAGAGTGTCAAATAGCTTGCCTTTATAGCGGTCCTATCTCTATATCTTTTTTATTTTATTTTATTTTTAGTTTTGTTTTGGTAAGATGGACAATGGAAACCGCTATAATCAAAAAGGCACTAACACTAATTTGAGGCTCCGTTAAGGCCAAGGTCTTTAATCACATGTGCTTATTGGAATTGAAGGGCTGCCATTTTTCCTACAACAATGTTAAATTTCTTCACTCACTGCTGTCCTCTGCCCCCAACTGGCTGTGACACTGAGCCACTTTTCTCCTCTATAAAACGGGAACACTAATGCCCACACCAGTTCCAGCCAGAAACAGAAAGTCAGATGAAATGATCCAATGGGAGCATGCATTAACTATGAGACCATGTGAGCTATTGGGATTAGCAGAAAACATGAGAACTAAGCTTTGCAGGTATGTGAACTCTGTAGATGTGTCTGTTAAGGTGAGTGGGGGTGGAGTATGGGGACACTGGTGGACAAAAGTTGATATTGCTGGTCATGGGATTGGTCTCACACACACACACACACACAAACTCACACACAAACACACGTGAGATCAGTACATAGTACAGATTGCAGTCTTAGGAGAAGTAGCTGAGGTGTGTCTTGTGCCCTTTTCACTCGGTAATTACAGTCAGGCCAACTGAAGTGTTCCATATCTCCTCTAGATAAAGTTCTAGAAAAAAAAATATATATACATTCTAACAGTGCGGCAGTTAAGAATCTGTTTAAGGAATAGGAAATTTAAAAAAATAACTCAACTGAAGGATTTAAACTTCAGAGATGTAAGTTACAACTTCAAGGCAAAATCCAGTGTGTAAAAATCTTACAGGGGCGGACGTGATAGTAGTCCAGTGGATACGGCATTTGCCTTGCACATAGCTGGTGGGGTTTAATCTCCATCATCCCATGTAGTTCCTTGAGTATGCCAAGAATGGTTCCTGACCTCAGAGTCAGGAGTCAGCCCTGAGCACCAAGGTACTGTTTTCCTTTGCATAAATAGATGAACAAATAAAGATCAGCCTTAGATGTTCCTATTGAACAGGACAAGCTACCATCTGATAAACAGATTCTCCATGTTATGAAATGCAAAGCAGTCAGGATGGAGACAGTAATGAAAAGACTACATCAGACCTAGTTTTTTTTTCAGTTGTTGGAGTTTCTGTTTAAAATCAGCTTTTATTTCTCTTGCCAGTAGGTCAATAAATAATTACTCATAGTTTCACAGTTAAAATAAGGTGGGTAAAATCAGGAGCACGTTTGACACTTATTTCTTTTTCTTTTTTCTTTTTTCCTCCCGTTGATCGTCGATTTGCTCGAGCGGGCCCAGTAACGTCTCCATTGGAGACTTTGTTGTTACTGTGTCTGGCATATCGAATACTCTCGGTAGCTTGCCGGGCTCTCCGAGAGGGGCGGAGGAATCGAACTCGGGTCGGCCATGTTGGCCGCTTGTAAGGCGAACGCCCTACCCGCTGTGCTATCGCTCCAGCCCTTATTAGAGTGACAAATCTTCCCCCTAACAAAAACTCCAAGGTTGGTATAGTCCCCTGGGCAAAACAGTTTAGGTTTTTAAAATATAATGGGACTCAGGAAAGAATCAATTAGATGACTAGCAAACAAAAGGGGGTGCCCAGGAAAGTTTAAGAGGGGCTAGTGGGAGAGATAGCACAGTGGGTAGAGCACTTGCCTTTCGGGAGTCATTTCATAAGGCTCCCTGCGTACTCACCAGGAGTAATTCCTGAGTGTAGAAGCGGGAGTAACCCTTGGGCATCTCAAAGTATGTCTCCCAGATCCCCCCAAAAACAGCTATGGTATTTTAGACATCGAGCACAACATATACGCAAAAATATAATTGGAAATTGTCACTTGAAGAGTCCCTTCAGGTTGGCTATGTGGAATATCCTAGCCTGGATTCTCAATATACCCATGAAACCTTGATGTGCTTTGCTCACTGATGGGGGAGCAATGTTGTATTAAGTGACAGCTTGTATTGAGTAAGTTCCTTCATTGCTGCCTAGATGACCCCAAGATTTGGCTAGTCCTTGTGTGTTGGTTTGTCTCCTTGTGTGTTTGCCTCAGTCTCTGTGACTGAAATCTGCTGGATGGTTGTTGAAGGTGCCAATCAACTGGCTTTATTGTGGCCATTTACCGCAGCAGGAATTCTTCTAAACCTTTACTTTTCAGAAGTCACCATGTAGGATTCTGTTGCAGCCATGGGACTTAGAAACCTAGGACCTGACATGAAGTCTGAAGTCAAGAAATATTCTTGAATTTCATTACTCCCTACAAATCATAGTCTTGGACATGAGTAAATAAGAAAGCACCGATTCCAGAGGATGGTTGTTGACACCAAGTGAATCTATGGACCCAAACTTGAATCTATGCCTGGAAATAAGGACCTTAATGCCCCAGTGTGCCTCTGTCCTCTATGCAGAAGGTCTTGGAAAGAGATGGCATAATTTTCACTGTGTCTTTTACTATTTTCATGTCTAATAGCCATTTCTATTCTAATGCTTTCCACCCAAACTAGATACTATTTACTAACAAACCTGGAACAAGGACCCTGAGGAGCTTACAATACCCACTTAATAGAGTTCTTAAAAGTTCAACAAAACTCAGAGAAAAAGGGGCAATAAATAAACAGAATATAGAATCATAAAGGCAATACCAAGCAACGTGGAAATAAAGAATTATAAAATATAATCTCCACATACTTTCCTCTAAGTAAACTTTTTTGATCATTTTTAGCGGAGTATTCATAATAAGCAATACGAAATAAATTATTTATGACCTGCTGTGGGGGGCACGTTTGGGTGGTGGTGGAAAAATTTACTGTATCATTGTCACAGTGGTCCCTTCTCTATCCCAACTGCCTTCTCCCAATCACTTGAGGCAGAATTCCAACCATGGACCAATCCTCCTCACCCTCGTTTCTACTATCCTTAGGTGTTAGTCTCATGTCATGTTTTTTATATCTCATAAATGGGTGCAATCACTCTGTCATTCTCCTTCTGACTCATTTCACTCAGCATGCTGTTCTACATTTCCATCCATTTATAAGCAAATTTCATAACTTCAATTTTCCTAACAGCTTCATAGTATTCCATTGTAGCGATAGCACAGCGGGTAGGGCGTCCGCCTTACAAGTAGCCAACATGGCCGACCCAAGTTCGATTCCTCCGCCCCTCTCGGAGAGCCCGGCAAGCTACCGAGAGTATTCGATATGCCAAACACAGTAACAACAAAGTCTCCAATGGAGACGTTACTGGGCCCGCTCGAGCAAATCGACGATCAACGGGAGGGCTTTACCTTTACCTTTACCTTTTCTGTTCTTAGGCACTTGAATTGTTTCCAGATTCTGGCTATCTTGAGTGGTAATGCATTGAACATAGAAGTTCAGATGGAATTTCTGCTGTGTTTTTGGTCCCCTGGGGTATTAAATTTGAAGTGGTATTGCTGGGTCATATGGAAATTTCTCAATTTCTAGCTTTTTGAAAATACCCATATTGTTCCCCACCATCCAGCATTCCCACCAGCAATAAAGGAGCATTTATCCCTTTCTCCCCATATTCACGCCAGCACTGGTTGATCTTGTTCTTTTTGAGGTGTGCCAGTCTCTGTGGTGTAAGCAGATATCTTATTGTTGTTTTGATTTGCATCATCTCCCTGATGATTAGTGATAAGGTAAGGTAAGGTAAAGGCCCTCCCGTTGATCATCGATTTGCTCGAGCGGGCCCAGTAACGTCTCCATTGGAGACTTTGTTGTTACTGTGTCTGGCATATCCAATACTCTTGGTAGCTTGCCGGGCTCTCCGAGAGGGGTGGAGGAATCGAACTCGGGTCGGCCATGTTGGCCGCTTGTAAGGCGAACGCCCTACCCGCTGTGCTATCGCTCCAGCGATAAAGAGCATTTTTTTCATGTGTCTTTGGGCCATTTGTATTTCCTTTATAAAGAAGCTTCTGTTCATTTCTTCTCCCCATTTTTTGATGGGACAGATTTTTTTCTTGTAAAGTTCTACTAGTGCCTCATATATCTTGGATATTAACCTCTTATCAAATACCAGGCACAAAATTCACATCAAAATGGATTAAAGACCTCAATATAAGACCTTAATCCATAAGATGCATGGATAAAAATGTGGACAGAACTCTTAATGACATTGAAGCTAAAGGTATCTTCAAGGATGAAATATCACTGACCAAGCAAGTACACACAAAGATGGGACCACATTAAACTAAAAAGCTTCTGCACCTCAAGAGGAATGGTGACCAAAATACGATGACAGCGCACAGACTAGGAAAAATTATTAACTCAAAAACTATTTTGAAGACCAGACCTCCCTGGAGGGCATCTCTGTGCTGGGGAGGAGGCAGCTGTGAGTCTGTAATCTAAGGCATAGAAGGTTGAAGTGTGACATAGAGGCTTAAGAGCGTTCCTCAAGGTTCCTTGAACTCTACAAACTAACTCCTGTCATTATACATCTCCTAACCTCTCATAGAAAATGAGAAGCCTGGAACCCCCTCTGTTTGCAGTGAGTCTTAGAGTGGTAGAGGGTCCTAACCTAACCCTCGGGAAGATCACCTTGGTCTCAAGCCCTTCAGTCTCTGTCGCCATCCAGAGACCAGATGTGTGTGTGTGTGTGTGTGTGTGTGTGTGTGTGTGTGTGTGTGTGGAGGGTTTCAACCAACACCCTGAATAGGAGATCCCTTCCAGACTGCTTTCCATAGACCCAACAAGTGAGAGTACAGGAAACAGAACAGAAATCAAAGGCATGTCAGGAACCCCAAGAGAGTTACATGCATCGAGCAGCTTCTACATTGTAGGACACAGGGAGAAGCTTTCTTACCTCCTAAACATTAAGTCACATTTAATTGCTCTTGACTTTACCTATGAGTTTGAAACAGGGTTTTACTGGCGGGGATTGGGGGTGGAGTGGAGAGGAGTGTAAGGAACATAGTGACTTGAAACGATGATTCTTGAAGTTTTACAAAATATGTTATTAGTGATATCCTAGTACTCTTACATACATCAAAGCATGTTTCAGCATCTAACATACATTCAGTCCAGCTTTGCAGTGAGGAAGGGGATAGTGGTACCCCTAACCCAGCTCACAGGTCAGGTGGGACACTACATGGCTTCAAACGCTCTGTTACCTACAGTCAGTGTGATCATCCACTCCCAGAAAATGGGAAATGGAAGCTTGTTCAGGACAGCAGGCCCTCAGTAACCTCAAATTTCTACCGATGACCTCACCGTGAGCTAACAGAGCTACACTGAAATCCATAAAACATATTTTTGCTAAGAGTGCTACATAGATATGCATAATACATATTCTCTCCATCAGTTCTTGTTCTCACACGTGTATCTCTATTTTATTGATATGGTGTACTTTGCAAACATCCTCCAATCTCAAGAAAATGAATCCCTTTTTCCTTCCACAAATTTCCCTTTTTCTCTCTTTGCTATTCATAAGCCTCCCCCTACCGTCTACTTCAAGAAATTGGGTTTTATGATGAGAAGGGCTTTAAGACTGCCTTTCTTCTGCAAAGTTGAAATCACCAAGAAAAATATTTTGTGTTCACTTAGTATTTTTAATACTGAGAAAGGGAGGAGCATTGGGATGGAGAAATTTCTAAGTAAGCATTTTTCCACACTTGGGTTTGTTTGTGTTACCATGATGCAAAGACAGGCCAAGTTAGCGAAACAAGCACTGAGGAGAACATAGATTATTCCAGAAATGTGCTAACAGTTCAACATCTGACACTTTGGCTTTTCTGTTTGGAAACTGACTTTCAGTAAAGACAGAGGCGGCATAGATAGAGCCTTTCCCACAGTTTTAAAAAAACGTAAGAGGGGGCTGGAGTGATAGCACAGCGGGTAGGGCGTTTGCCTTGCACGCAGCCGACCCAGTTTCGATTCCCAGCATCCCTTATGGTCCCCTGGGCACCGCCAGGAGTGATTCCTGAGTGCAGAGTCAGGAGTAACCCCTGAGCATCGCTGGGTGTGACCCAACAAAAAAGGTAAAGGTAAAGGTAAAGGCCCTCCCGTTGATCATCGATTTGGTCGAGCGGGCCCAGTAACGTCTCCATTGGAGACTTTGTTGTTACTGTGTTTGGCATGTCGGTAGCTTGCCGGGCTCTCCGAGAGGGGCGGAGGAATCGAACTCGGGTCGGCCATGTTGGTTGCTTGTAAGGCGAACACCCTACCCGCTGTGCTATCACTCCAGCCCAACAAAAAAGCAAAAAAAAAAAAAAAACCGTAAGAGGCAGAAGGTGCTGTCCTTATCTAAATACTATGACAAGATGAAGGGGAGGTGGAAGATATCACTATGCTTCAAATTACGGTGCTAATGTTTATCTTTTATAAAATCTCTGGCATTTTCACCACTTCCTGGATGTGTTGAGTTGTTCTTTAGTCAATATCAGGAGGTGAATGCTGGTTTCTTTTCCTAGGAATGATTGAAGAAGCATCTGGTGATGAAAAGAAGGAGGGGTAAAAAAAGATGCAGAGAAGATATTCTGACTCTAATCATAAACTTCACTGAGGATAATAATTTCTTCCACCAATTCTGTTCAAATAATTAATCTGACATAGCCTCAGAGAATAAATATAAAAATGCTTAGCTTAGTCATTTTTGGCAGAGCCTGGCAAGCTCCCCATGACGTATTCGATATGCCAAACACAGTAACAACAAAGTCTCCAATGGAGACGGTTACTGGGCCCGCTCGAGCAAATTGATGAACAACGGGAGGACCATGACCGTGAATAGTCATTTTAAAGTAATACAAATTTTTAGAGTGGACTCTGTTAAATACCAAGGTGAAGGTAAGATCTAATTCTGAAATTAAGAAAAGAACTCACAATCTACCTTCTATTGCAATACTAATTGAGTTCAAATTGTAATTATTGATTTTGTTCATGTACATAAGGTGATGAGTAGTGCAACGATGATTATATCAGATTTCCTTCTCTCAGAACTGTACCAACATGAGGATAATTCAGCCATTATCAGATAAATGTCTTAAACGAAGTTTAATAAAGAGTTAGGGAATTTCAAAGAATGGGACATTGAATCAATTCAATAAATCAAAGAATATCCCCAGAGTCAATGGTAGATTTGTCATAGATTGTTTTTTTAAAAAATGGATAAATCTTCTATATGTTTAATGGAGTTATGGTGTCAACATTTCTGGGAGGTGAGGGAGAGAACACTTAGTATTTTACGCACAAATGAAAAAGAGACATTTGAAAGTCTTGAAAGTACTTGAAAACCAACAGGAAGGCGAAAAGAAAATGAAGGTGAGCTTGGAAAAGTAAGCAGGTGACACTGAAATTATGGGGGGGGGCAATTAGAATACCATAAATAAAATGAAAATAAAAAAATTATAATTAATCTTATGAACTATGTGAAAAATATTTTCAAACGACACCTGGTGTGTTCAAGGCTTACCCTGGCTCTGTGTTCAGGTAATTCCCAGAGGACCATGTAATGTTCTGTTCTTGTACAATGCACAAGGCTTATTCACTATCTCTTTGACCCAGATGTAAAGAATATTCATGATCACGATCATCCTGTTGTTTGTCGATTTCCTCGAGCAAGCACCAGTAATGTCTCTTTCTTCCTAGCCCTGAGATTTTAAAAGAGCCATTTCAATGCTCTTTCAGGATTAGGAGAATAAGAACCATGATTGTTACTGGTATTTGGCATATTAAATACGACAAGGGAAGTTTGCCAGACTCTGCCATACAGGCAGGATACTTTTGGTGCCTACCAGGTTCTCCAAAGGAAAAAATAAGATGTTAAAGAATATTTAATAAAGAATATTAAAGATCCTAAATAAATGAAGACAATGTTCCTATAACAGAGAGTTTACAGAGTTAAAAAGAAAAGAAGTGATGTTTAAAATACTTTAGGATATAGAAATGTAAGATTTGCAACAGTCAATCTTTAAAGGCTTTTAAGGAATCAAATGTCCTTCTGGTTACATATTATTTATAGAAACACCAACTGGAAACAATAGATTTCAAACACTGAACAATATAATATGTAATAAACGCAATCCTTGACATTCAACAAAAACTACTGGACTTGCATAAAGTCCATAAACTTAAAGATAAACATAAAGATATTTGGTTTATCTATTTATCTTTTAATTTTTATTAGTGAAGCACCATGAGGTACAGTTGTAGACTTACAAATTTTTGTGCTTGGGTTTCAGTTATATAATGATCCAGTACCCATCCCTCCACCAGTGTCCATTCTCCATCATTTACATTTTTTAAAAAATTTTTGTTAGTGAAACACGCATTCGCGGCCGCACGACATCTTATCAGAACTTTTTTTTTTTATGACATATTATTGTCTCATTCCTATTTTGGACAAACTTGCAGGCTATCGAATGTAGCCTGCCCACAGGGCAGAGTCTGGCAAACTCCCCGTGGCGTACCAAATATGCCAAATACCAGTAACAATGATGGGTCTCATTCTCCTAAATAGCCTTGAATATAATCTCAGGGCTAGGATGAAAGAGACGTTACTGGGGCCTGCTCGAGTCAATCGACGAATAACAGGATGATGAAATGAAATGAAATGAAAAAAAATTTTTGTTAGTGAAACACCTTGAGGTACAGTTGTAGATTTACAAACTTTTGTGTTTGTGTTTCAATTGTACAATGATCAAACACCCATCCCTCCATCAGTGCCCATTTTTCACCACCACAGGTCCCAGTATCCCTCCCACCCCCCATCCCCCCCATCCCACCCAAGATATTTGGTTTAAAGCAGAAACACCAAGTAGATAAAATATACTAAAGTGTGATGAAGATGGTAGTGTAACCAGGCAGGATGTTGAAATAGCTTTAGTGCTTTTTTTGGTTGGGAGATTCATATTACAAGAACTGACATTCTACAAAAGGCACAGAAAAACTGAATAGAAGAGAGGGGCTTTACTGGTAATGAAACAATTTAATTTAGGAAGGATATTCACCAGCAAGGGCTGGAAAACAGATTTTAAAAAGAGGGAGCAAGGATCTGGCTTTAGCCCGGACAAGATAGGGAAATATAAAAGCCTATACATATTTCAGAAGCTTTCCAGAAAATTCATTCATGAGGAAGAGGGCAAATTTGTGCAATTGAAGAACTCACAACGAACATACATTTTGTTGTACATAAAATGGCAGGAAAATATTGAGAGTGTGTTTTTCAGCCTGGTGATGAAGATCAAGGAGTCTAGGCTTCTGAAAGGACTTACAGCACAATACCCACTGTCCAGCACAGTGTAGCTTAGAGTCCTGATCAGTGCAAATGTGTTCTTAAGGTTTTGCTTTGGTCCAATCAGAGCCAATAGGAAGAAACAGAGCAGCTATCTCAGAAAGACATTTACATCTTCCACAGTATAAGCACCCACTGGAGTGATAGCACAGCGGTAGGGCATTCGCCTTACAAGCGGCCAACATGGCCGACCCGAGTTCGATTCCTCTGCCCTCTCGGAGGATTCCTCTGCCCCTCTGGGAGAGCCCGGCAAGCTACCGAGAGTATTCGATATGCCAAACACAGTAACAACAAAGTCTCCAATGGAGACATTACTGGGCCCGCTCGAGCAAATCGACGATCAATGGGAGGGCCTTTACCTTACCTTTACAGTATAAGCATCAGACAGTCTATTTTATCTTTTCCTAATCCCAAAGATTTCTTCTAAGTTTTTGATGGGAAGGAGAAAGAGCAAAGTTGCCAAAAGCTTTGACAGAATGTAAAGACAGTATCTCTTGGGCAAGTAAGATATATTTTTTTTCTTTTCAGGTCATATCCAGCAGTGCTCAGGGATTACTCCTGACTCTAGACTCAGGAATTACTCTGGTGGTGCTCAGGGGACCATATGGGATGCTGAGTACCAAACCCGGGTTTGCCGTGTGCACGGCAAATGCCCTACCCACTGTGCTATAACTCCGGCCCTGAGTAAGATATTTTTTTAAAGGGAGATCTATATTAACCTAAAGGGATAAGCAGTATTAGAAGTGGCAATTACGTGAGCAGGTACAGCAAACCTGTGTTTTTGTTTTTATTTTAAATAGGCAGATCACATTATAGGTTCTATACAGAAAAAGGATATTTCTGTAAGATAGTACTGAGCAGATGGTAATGGGAATTTTTAATGACTTCCACAATGATATCAAAATAAGATATTTAGAGATAAATTAACAAAATATGTATAAAAGCTCTTTATACAAAACTATAAAATGTGAATGAGAAATTAAAGCAGGAAGAAATACATGAAAGGTATATTAAATACATAGGTTCAGGGACTTAATAACTCTAAGATGTCAGTTGTACCCAAGTTGAACTATAATATAAATCTGCTCTCAATTTATATTCGAGCAGGCCATTATAAAGAGCATAATCCCGTTTTGGGTGTTTGATAAACTTCAAGTTCTACTTCTTCCTCTTTCACACATCTGGATTCTTCCCTACATCTAGACAAGTCAATTATAAATTTGAATACTACTTCCTTTGGTGCTGGCAGAAATTCAAGACACACTCGCTCAGTCTATGAGAAGAATTCTGAGCTCAATTCCAATCTTCAGTCACGACACAAATCAAAGTCAGTTTTATCCCTCATTCTTCAAAGCAATTTATGTACCACTTTGGGAATCTGCCCGATTGTTGCCAGAAAATTCCACTCATGCATGTGACTCATGACCATTCTTGACGTCTGAAATAAACGCTGGTTCTATGGGAAGAAATCCTTCTGGCCAAGTGGGATGACAGTCACATTACAAGCATTCTTGTAAAAGTCAACAAGATCATCCTAAAATGTATAAGGAAATGTAAATAATCTAGAATTGTCCAGAATTTTTGAAAAGAAATGGTGTGGTAAAGTATTCCCTACTTTAAGAATTAATACAATGCTATAATCACTAAGGCATGATGGTAGTGTAATAAAGACAGAGATCCAGATGAATAAAACCAAATTGAGAGTCAGGAAATAGATTTGGCCCATATATGGCCATATTAGAATTCAGAGGAACAAAACCCAGGAGCATTAATACCAGGAATTATCTCATTCAATTGTGGAAGTTTGGAATTACCAAGATTTTTAAGCAGAAAGCTGGAGGCCCACAAGTCTTCCGACATGTCTGCGGATTGGGAAACATAAAAGTTGAGGGTGTATGCTCAAGGCCACTCTCCACACACTAAGATGAGCCTCACCAAAGAGCTGACGAGCCTCACTCAAGACGGGATGAACCTCACACAAGAGCGGATCGGCAGAAAAACTCAGGTATGTGGGACCTATGATTGAGAGCTCCAAGCCCTCTGGGATTAGGACGGGGCCTCCTCCCCCCAGGTCCCCAGTTTTTCAGTAGCTTGGCAGTCACACCCACAAACTGCCCCTGCGCCATGTAATCTCATCAATGGTCAAGACCCAGAGACTACAATGATCAAGTGCCCGTCATCCATCCCCACGGGTCCCAGCATCCCCCCCCCCATCCCCCCCCCCCCTTCCCATCCTGCCTCTGTGGCAGGGTATTACCCCTTGTTCTCTCTCTCTCTTCTTTTGGGTACTGTGTTTTGCAAGAGAGGCTTTGAGTGGCAATCATGTTTGGTCTATCGACTACTTTTAGCATGCTTCTCCCACCCTGGGAGGGTCCTCACAACACCCTTTATTTGGTGCTCTCTTCTCTATCTGAGCTTCCTTTTCACCTAGAGCCTGTGGCTGGCCTTCCATTCATGGAGCAAAATACCTGGTACTAATCTCAGCCATTCCTGGGTAACTGAAACCCAAGCACAAAATTTGTAAGCCTATAACTGTACCTCATGGTTTTTCACTAATAAAAAAAGAAAAAAAAGAAAAAAAGAAAAAAGCGGGTTTGTAATCCCCCCCCAAAAAAAAAAGACCCAGAGCCTATAAAGCTCCCGGAAGAGAGAAATCCGTAGAATTTCCTGGAGCGTGTGACCTCTTACACTCTATCTTACTTACTTATCAAAAGTAGCACATACTTGTTTCATTTTAACATACTTGCTTAACGTATTAGGGCTTAAATGGCTCCAGAATGAAATATAACAATCTCCACACACTTTCCTCTTATTGTGGTGGGAAGGTACTTGGTGGTGGGATTGGTGTTTGAAAATTAACTGTAATGAACTATTGTGAACTACTTTTATGAAAATAAAATACATATATAAAGAAGAGTTGATGGTGTAGTTTCCAACCAAATAGCCCGTCAACTCAGGTCCTACTGAGAGCTGTTGTCCAGTACTCCAGAATCTTACAAAATCTATGTCCCATATTCAAATTAATCTAGTAGGAGAAATTCCCTCACGGGCAATTGAAACCAGAGAGGAATACCATATGAGGAATAGAGCACTTGCTTGGCCAGTTCAGGGTCAAGAGTTCAAATACCCAGAGTTCAGTAGGTACCCATCACAATCCTGAAGGTTCTGCCATTTGAGCCTGGAATCTCTTCACTCTGTGATCTCCAGTGCAACAATTTCCAGCCATACCTTATCTGGGTGTGTGAAACAAAACACAACAAAAGGGGTAAGATTCCTGCCATATACCACAACTAAAGGTGTAGGAATTCTGCCACAAAACTAAAGGTGTAGCATTCCTGGAACACACAACAACTGAACGATATCTGCACACACAACAACTGAACAATATTTGCACACACAACAACTGAACAATATTTGCACACCACAGTCAGGAAGTGTGAGTTCTGGCAACACATGCCTAAGCAGCAGAGACTCCTCATGAGCAACACAAACACAACTTGCATGCTTCAGCCCTGAGTGTGAACCCCTGGCAAGCATGTGTGCACACTCAGGTGTACAGTGACAGGAGTGTGAATCTCAGTGAACATGCACCACAACCTGATGTGTAGCTCATAGCAAGCACCTCAACTGCTTAAATAAATTAAATTGTGCAAAAACCACAGTTAAAAGTAAATGAATAAGGGTTAACAGATTTTGACTGAGAGAACAAGACAACACAATGTGAAAAAGATAATCTTTCCTACAAATGATCCATGAATGTTGCTCATGGTAGAGTGCTTGCCTTGCATGGGTCGATATCTGGACTCCACCCCCCCACACACACACAAACCACAAACACATACAAATCATAAAATGGCTCTAATAACAGAGCTTAAAAGTTACATGAGATACAGATTAGTAGAACTGAAATGATTACAGACCCATCCACAAATATTGATGGCGATTTAGACGTTCAATTCTTAGCAAGTTAGTACATATGTTAAATGCTTTTTTATTACTCTCAAATTTACCTAGTGGCAATATATAGAGCTTTAAATATGGAAAGAGGGTGCTATTGATGGTCACAGATTAAAAGACGAGACACAACAGTTATCAATTCTTGTGTAAGCATTTTTCTTTTGGGAGCAACTATGTATTTTAATTGTTAAGCTTTACAGTGTCCCCAAAGGGAATAGTGTTTCCAGAAAGGCAAGGTTTCCTGATTTCTCCTCTGTCTAGTTCAGTTGTGTACCACATTGAAATTGGATATTTTCCTGCCTCATGATGCCATACGTCAGGTTTACTGAACTTGTTTGTCTTATATAACTAAAGATTTTCTACCCCTAATCTCAAAGTATCATCTCTTTTTCTTCCTCCCAAGTACCAACCTCATCTAGGGAGATCAAGAACGAGGACAAAGTGGGGGAAAGGAATGTGGGGGAGACAAGGAAGGACAGAGGGAAACGGGTGGGAGAGGACATAGATTCACAATATTAGGAATGAAAGATGGCACATACATATAGATGCGACTGATATTAAAATAATGAATGAATATTATGTTTAATTTGACAATATTAAAGAAATGAATGAAGTTCTTGAAATATACAATGACAAAATCATTTAGAAAGAATGAAAAGCTTAATTATCTTAGATAATAAAAAAAAGAGTTAGGGCTGTGGAGGTACCAAACGGTGGAGCATATATCTACCATGTCTGAGGCTATGGATTTAATTCCTTGCGTGGCATGATTTCCTGAGCACTGCCAAGGTGGAGTTGTCAGTACTGACAAAGTAAAATTAAATTAAATATAAAAAAATTAAATTGTGATTTAAGATCATCCTGCAATCTCCAACTTTTGCAATCTCTGACAAAAGTCATCTGGCTCATTGAAAAATTCATTTCAGACCTTAAGTGTTAAAGTTATAATCATGAGCATAACCCATTTTACCAAAATCAGAACTTGCAATGAGAATGGAGGTCCGGAGAAAGAAAACAAGGTTAAGGTGTTTGTCTTGCATGTGGCTGTCCCTGGTTCAATCCTTTGCAGAGTAGACAGTGCCCTGAGCATACCAGGAGTGATCCTGGACCACAGATTCGGGAGTAAGTCCCGAGCACAACTGGTTTTGGCTCAAAAACCAAAGTAAAAAAAAAGGGGAATGAAGAAATTATGGTAACAGTGGTAGCTGAGTTGAGTGATTTATAAGGTAGCTACATATTAAGGGACATAAAAGTAATGAAAAATAGTGGAAGAGAATGGTGGATTTAGAGGATAGAAGAGAGTATATCAATCCAGACTATTGAGGGAAAGTTCACCTGAATGAAGGTGTATAAAGTGTAAGGAAGAGAGATTTCCAACTTTAACATTTTAGAACAGGTTTTGGTGATAAGAAAATATAAACCCTGACCACCAGGCTTAGCAGGGGAATTTTGAAATTTTCTAAAATAAAATGGCCTTGGGGTGGAGTGATAGTACAGCTGGTAGGGCGTTTGCCTTGCATGTGGCCGACCCAGGTTCGATTCCCAGTATCCCATATGGTTCCCTGAGCACTTCCAGGAGTGATTCCTGAGTGGAGAGCGAGGAGTAACCCCTGTGCATTGCCGGGTGTGACCCAAAAAGCAAAAAATAAAATAAAATAAAATAGCCCAACCAGCAAAGGAGCAGGAGGAGGCTTGATGCTCCTCAGGGCTATGGCCCAATGAGAAGAGCCTCCTTCAGCCTCACCTGCATTCTGCCATGTTTTCTTTCTTGATGACATCCAGCCGAACCACGGAATTGTTAGCTCCAGTTTGCAGATATTTATACTGAGATGTAAAGGTTATTATATTAAACATCTCCTATCTACATGGTGTTAAAGCAAAACAAACGCAGATGCCTGTGGATTAAATGTTCATGTTCTTTCTACTAAACCATCAGCCCTGATACTAAAAAGAAATATCTGAGTATAGTAGGATAGCTAGAGGTGAAATGAATCATTTCTTTACTGAGTTATTCTTATGCCAGAGGCAGTGCTAATTATTTCACGTCCATTTCATTTGATATTCACAAAACGTTAGTGAAGCTCAGTGTTAAATATTCCCCTTTCAAAGAACAAAGAAATTGATGCTCAAGGAAAGTTTTCATATTTTCTTTTTACTTAATAATGCGTGACATTTTCTACTCCACTTCCCTTTGCTTCTGTTACTAATGTCGCAAGATCAACGACTAAGCAAATTCTTGGTCATACAACTTGCATTGACCAAAGGACACACACTTGGGGGTTGTGCCAGTTTAGATGTGGTATTAACACATACCTGGATGTGGATACTTTGAGATAACATACACTTTGGTGGTGCCAGAACCCCAAATATCTGAGCTACCAGGACCTACTGTGTCATAGGTATGTGGTACCAGAAATCAATTTAGCAGCCTGATGCCTGCAACACAAATAGTTTTACAGAACCATCCTAGAAATCTAGTTGTTCATATTTTCAAAGTTAGTAATCTAGAATTCACAGTCACAGAGTTACTTCTCCAGTGGTTGTGCCTGAGTTTCAATAAGCAAAGCCTTCAAGAACAAAGAAAATCACTTTTTTCTGAAGGTAGAAGCAGAAAGTAAGAAAATGACTCCCCTTAGAAACCAGATCATGAAGAGAAATCAGGTGCAGTAAAGTAATAACAAGAAAGGAAAGATGAAAAAAAGGCTGGTGTGAGGCGTACAGAAATAGGTTAGACTCAGAAATACAGTCTCTGAGTTATAGAATGGGTGAGAAGTACAGTCGAAGGAATACTTGAAAAGTCTATTTAAGGGGACTGGAGAGATAGCACAGCGGGTACGGTGTTTGCCTTGCACGTTGCCGACCCGGGTTCGATTCCCAGGCATCCCATATGGTCCCCTGAGCACCGCCAGGAGTAACTCCTGAGTGCAGAGCCAGTAGTAACCCCTGTGCATCACCGGGTGTGACCAAAAAAGCAAAAAGAAAAAAAGTCTATTTAAAGAAACATAGTCAGATGTATCTTAAGGAGAAAGTCCTCAACCATTGATATCACTTTGGGGAGAAGACTGTCAAATAAAATTGGGCTAGTACAGATTAGGGGCTTGTCTCACATCTAGCCAACCCTGGCTCAATCTTGGCACCATCTAGAATCCCTTGAGCATCACCAAGAGTAATTCCTGAGCACAGATCCAGGAGCAAGCCCTGAGCATAACTGAGTATGTCTCTGAAACAAAAAGAGAAAATTCAATAAATTAAATAAGATTACCAATGATCCGAGTGCCTGGAAACCAGTGGAAATAGATCTCTAGTTCAAGAATTCAGGTAAAGGTAAAGGTAAAGGCCCTCCCGTTGATCGTCGATTTGCTCGAGCGGCCCCAGTAACGTCTCCATTGGAGACCTTGTTGTTACTGTGTCTGGCATATCGAATACTCTCAGTAGCTTGCCGGGCTCTCCGAGAGGGGCGGAGGAATCGAACTCAGGTTGGCCATGTTGGCCTCTTGTAAGGCGAACGCCCTACCGCTGTGCTATCGCCTTCTGAATACCAGTCCAAGAACCTGCCACCTTCCTTCAGGCATTATGCCATCTTCTATCCAACCCAAGCAGCCAGGTATGCAGGAAGGCAGTCAGAGCAAGATGACTCGGGAGAAAATCCTGCTCCATGGAGGATGGGGATGTGGCCTAATGGAAGCATGCTTGATGAGGAAAGACAAAGGCAGAAAGGCTGGCATATCCATCATTTCTGCAGCGTTGGGCTGGGTGAAACCGACCTTGTATGTCTTACAGCCATGGAGACCTTCTCCTGCGTAAGGCCAAGGAGTAAGACTTGGCCTTACTACTGCATAAAGCCAAGTCAGAACACAATCTGTTGTAGACTTATCAAATCATACAATTCCAGGACAGAACATTTATTCTTCCTACATCAGCTAAAGACTAACTATCTATGGAGTCACATGCTTAGTATGAAGAGTTACAGTCTCTCTAAGCTCTTTAAGCTACTTTTTGGTTTCAGTGATAAAATATCAAGTATTTAAAACCATTTGAGAAATAATTGGTGTTACATAAAGCCAATAAAATAATCTAACACATGACAAGAAACAAATGCTTCAATTTAGTTGGCTAACTTGACTATTGAGTCGTATAATATTCATGAGACTTGACTATCAATAAAGATCAAAACATACAAAGATCGTCAATACCAAGTGCTACTCGGCTGAGAACATGTGCAACCATGCGATAATTCTGACCTATCAATAAACAGGAATCAGATATTTCGTGACTGGATAGTCACACATTTTTCAGGTCCTCTAGTTGGATCACTAGAAAGTACTAAAAAGAAAAGAAAGGCAAATAACGTGAGTTAGAATTGAGGCATTTCGCTAAAGGAGTATTTCAACAAACATTACTTTATTTGGGTCAAAGACATTAAAACTTCCTCACGATACAAATTGCTGTATCTCTGACCTAATATCCCTCCAATTTACTATTCTAGGGACACAAAGAATTAGCAGGAGGAAGTGAAAAGACTTTTTTCCTGCTTTGAGGCCCATTTCTTTACAGGGAATTTTAGTTCAGACTAGGTTGTAGTCAAAAGAGGTCACCAGACACCTGGTTTTCCCATGGGCCCAATTCGGTTAAGGAGGCTGCCCAAACTGGCCTGCCAGCATGCATATAATCTCCAGAAGAAGGAATGCTCTCTGCTGCTCCTCATTTCTATAGGGCGAAAGTGAGAACAGGCTTTAAGTGGGCAATAAAAATTCAGAACTCCTTTCCCAAAGGGCTCTTTCTGTTCAGGGAACTGCTGAGAATGATCAGTGTCCAGAGGTTGCAGGGGGGGAAAAACAAAAACAATCTAGCATTTAAATTGCTCAGTTCCCTCTGGCCTCTCTCTCTCTCTCTCTCTCTTTCCTTCTCTTTCTTTTTCTTTCTTTTCTCCTTCCCTTCCTTCCTCCCTCCCTCCTTCCCTCCCTCCCTCCCTCCCTCCCTCCCTCCCTCCCTCTCTCCCTTCCTTCCTTCCTTCCTTCCTTCCTTCCTTCCTTCCTCCCTTCCTTCCTCCCTTCCTCCCTCGCTCCCTTCCTTCCTTCCTTCTTTCCCCCTCCCTCCCTCCCTCCCTCCCTCCCTCCCTCCCTCCCTTTCTTCCTTCCTCCCTTCCTTCCTCCCTTCCTCCCTCCCTTCCTTCCTTCCTTCCTTCCTTCCTTCCTTCCTTCCTTCCTTCCTTCCTTCCTCCCTTCTTCCCTCCCTTCCTCCCTCCCTCCCTCCCTCTGTCCTTCTCTCCTTCCTTCCTTCCTTCCTTCCTTCCTTCCTTCCTTCCTTCCTCCCTCTCTTCCTCCCTCCCTCCCTCCATCCTTCTCTCCTTCCTTCCCTTCCTTCCTTCCTTCCTTCCTTCCTTCCTTCCTTCCTTCCTTCCTTCCTTCCTTCTTTCCTTCCTTCCGCCCTCCTTTTCTCCTTCCCTTCCTTCCTTCCACCTTCCCTCCTCTCTTTGTTTTCCTTCCTCACTACTCCCCTCCCTCTCTTTTCCTTTCTATTTCTTTTATTCTCTATTCTTTTGTACTTTAGTTCTTTTTTTCTTTTAAGATGGCTTTAGGTCAGCTCTTTCGAACCTGATTTCAGTCTTTCCAGCTCTGCTCTAGCCCTATCGT
Source organism: Sorex fumeus (assembly GCF_029834395.1). Classification (NCBI taxonomy): domain Eukaryota; kingdom Metazoa; phylum Chordata; class Mammalia; order Eulipotyphla; family Soricidae; genus Sorex; species Sorex fumeus. Next base: position 3,178,374 of record NW_026606063.1, read on the forward strand.
CTCCTCTCTTCCAGTCTCTTTTTCCTTCCTCCCTTCCAGAATGTCATCATTTCCTCTTCCATTATTCTTGACCACGAGCTTCTTAAAAACTCCCTCCAGAATTCCAGATGGCACAAACTACTGTGCCTTGAGTCATCTCACTAAAGAAGTATTTGGACAGTGCAGACCTCAAATGCATCTTGAAAAACGCAAAGGTCACCTGGCTGGTCCTCGCCCTAAAGAACTATTTGTACAGCTCTCTGGGGCATGCAAGAGAGTTGTTTCAATAATGTATGATAACTGAAGGACCTTGATTTTAGATTCTGCGTTGATGAATGGAGACCTGAAATGCATGTCTATGATTACACTTTGTAAAGTCTCCAGAACTCATAGACTGAAATTATTACAGGGAGAAAACAAATTGTGTGTGCTTCTTTCTGCCAATATTCCATTAAGCTCAGAATCACTGGGAGATATGCTCTCAGCAACACGAGGCTGTAGGGACAATTATCTTCCGAGGATGACAGCTCAACAGTGAGCGCTTCTCAGAAGTGGATTCGCTTGTTCAACGCGGAGAGTGATTCTTCTGCTCCCAGCATGGGAGAATCACAGAAGGTGGAGAGCCCGAAGGGATCTCAGGAATCATCTCACACCTCCTGCCCCCATTATTTTCCTGTAAAACTCACAGTGGGAGCATGGCAAGTCGAATAGTTGTGTAGTTTTTCATTTGCTGCCACATAATAGGTGACAAACTAAACGTGTTTCTACTTATACTGTGCCTTCATCACAGTCTGCAGCGATGTGAAAATGTGGGGGACAGCTGGAGGTGGGGATTTAAAAAAAAAGTCCCGCTCCTTAACCCAGATCAAGAGAAACAGCACCTGAATCTAAGGCTGAACGCCTGACCCCAGCTGGCCACACCTGACTGTGTGGAAACGTGTCAATTTGTTCCAAGGTAGGTAAGTTCCAAATTCTCCAGCAGCAAAATGCAGACAAAGATACCTTTTAGGGTTATTTCTTTTAAGGTGCCAAGTAGATGAAGGGCTCTGTTGGGTGCACATTGTGAATTCCAACCTGCTTACGAATCTGCGGCATTGCTTCTGTATTCCTGCTCGTTGGGACCGTTCAAGGTAAAGAAAGCAGCAAAGACATTTTTAAATGGAGAAGCTGAGTTTTGCCAGTTCTCTGGATGACACCTTTCTACAGCCACTGGAATGAAAACATTTGTTGTCCTTTTCCGCCGAGCTTGTCTAAGTCCCTTGCTTCTGAAATTCTGCACTGCACCAATTTGTAAACAGCTTCTTTGTTTAACTTATAGCCAGGGTTCTGGCAGAGAAAATGATTTCTTAATCGAAACAAAATTAATCTATCTTATACTATAGCTCGTTATTGGTAACATATATTCATCATGATACCGATAAATCAAAACATTCTAATATTTTGTAAACTCATTGAAAATTTTTAAAATAGTTAAATTTTCCTTGCAAGAAGATGCTGATCACAGAAGAGAATTGATAAACTATGATAATATGTTGTGATTTTTCTTCCTTTTTGTCATTTATCTCAAATATTAAAAACTTTTAATAAAAATTTTAGAAGTATTATTTTCACGTAGCATCTGCAAATTTGTAATGATGCATATCATGCATATACTAAGTATATATGAATTTATATAAATTCATCCTGTAGCTTGGCACTGATAATGCTGTTAAATTATTTAAGTGAGTATATTATGGACCAAACATGATGGTCTGTTAGTACCTATATTGCAAGCCATAACACCCAAAAGGAGAGAGAAAGGGAATGTGCCTGTCACAGAGGCAGGGGGTGGGGTGGCGGGACGGATACTGGGAACATTGGTGGTGGAGAATGGGCACTGGTGGAGGGATGGGTATTCAATCATTGTATGACTGAAATGTAATCATGCAAGTTTGTAAGTCTCTAATTGTATCTTATGTTGATTGAATTTAAAAAATATGTTTTTGTGTACCTTAAAAGAAATTATTGTCATAAAATGCTGGTATACATGTTTTATAATCTAAAAGTGTGGGTGTAGAGAAATGACACAGTGGCAAAGTACCCACTTTACATGCTGCAGACCTGTATTTGATTCTTGGTACCCCACGGAGTCCCTCAAGCCCACCAGCAGTGATTCCTGAGTAAAGAATCAGAAGTAAGCCCTGAGCACAGCCAGGTTTGGCCCACAAAACAAATATAAATAAATAAAATCTGAAAGATGAGCAAAGCTTTGAATTATTTCCCTCTTAAGGACTCCCATTAACATATTCCTGCAAGTTATTAGTGTTTACTTAAATTCTAAATGTTTTGAAGTAGATCATTTCCGTTCTCTTTGACCCTCCTCTGCTAACAATAAATAAAATATTTTATTAACATGATACAAGTTAAGTTATAAATTATTGTTTGGAATGTCTACATTTTAAAATATAGGATGTTCTTTTTAGCTCTTGCACTTAGCACTGATAACAAAAGTGAAGTTATGCCCCTATTATTACAGAGGGACAGTGTAAATTGCCTGTGAGAAAACCTTTTCTCTTTCCTAAGTACTCTGCTTTGGTTTTGACAATAGACTGAGGATCATCTTCAATACGTGAAAAATAAGGATGTATATTTTATTTTTAATTTTAAGCCACTGTTATTTTTCTGTTCTCTGTTTAGAATATTCAATAAAATTCCCTTTCTTTTGGGGACTCTAATGAAGTGGCCAGATAGATTGGAACCTTATGGCCGTGAACTAAGAATGTCGAAGGAATGAGGGTGCAATTAGATGAGAAAATGAGAAAAAAAATGTCGGAGATAGGCTAGTCAAAGGAATAGTCAGAAAGGTTCTTTTCACAAGGAAAGTAGCTCGACACAAAGGGAGGTATGATTGTTGTTAGTGAAAAAATACAACTTCTGTGACCTCTTGGCTCAGCCCCCTTAAAAGGCACGGCAATTAACTCCAACATCTGAATCAATCTGATTATAATTTTCTGATGACAATTTGAAAGAAACTTCGAAAATGGCATGCATCATCAATGGTTCAGTCTTCACCTCCTTAATTACTACTTGTAATGCTTAGAGAATTATTTTTTTAAGTAGCCTTCCCTCCTTCCTCCATGCTTGGTCTGCATCCTGCCATTTCTGATGTGCAGATAGTGCTCCAGCATTCAGCACAAAGCGGTGGTCTCGCTGTGTGGGCCTGGGCCACAGGCAGCTCCTGCCACAGCACCACCTGCATGGCAATTGCAGGGACACAGCCCTCTCCTGGGGCCACTCTGTTAAGTCCCAGATATTAATTCCATTCACATATTTCTGGCACATACAACTGTAGGATAACATTGGCTTGTCCTTTCTCCCTTGCCGCAGGGAGCATATGTTTATCAGGTTACACCCATCACAGTGCTCCCGAGTCACTCCCATGTCTCTGTGCTTATCAGTAACTTTTCTGTGCTCTCTTCCCCAGCTGGTCTATCCCCTCTCCCCCCTAATCAGACTCTGTTAACTTGTAAGGTCAGATCCTTCTAAAAACACTGAACTTGAATTGTGAGTTAAATATTGCCTTTCTCTTCTCTTTATGTCTTTTGAAGAGTTTACTTTAAAGCAATGTCCTTTTTGTACAGACACAGGAAGACAGTTAATATCATGCTTTTGTAATTTGGGAGTTAGTTGACTCCAAATAATATTCACTCTCGGGCATCTGCTTTCTCGACTTAAGCCTCAGTTGCCCTTAGTTCCTAGCACCCAAAAGCAGGGTCCCGATGAGGGACTGAATGGAACCAGGGCAAGTTGTGAGCTCCCCGGGCATTGAAATGGGCCAGACCAAAGCACCGCAATACTTAACTGTAAGTTAAGAGCATGGTCATGGACAAATTCGGTAATGATCCAAAAAGTAATGACAAGATTAGGATCCTGCTAGGGTTAGGAAAGACTCATCTGGCCTGAGCACTGTAGTTTTAGATCTATAGCAAGATGGCCCCAGGAGAGCAATCCTATAAGCTTAATGTATCTCTTACTGTGTCCACACAAAATGATTAATATTATGAATATGTGTTTGTTGGACTAAGGAGAGGAGAAACACATCCATAGTTGGAATTTCAGTCTTGAGAGGTCGTCTTACTAAATGAGTATCTGCCCTAGAAGAAGCTTCCCCTGAGGGAAGGACTTTACCTCTGTTGATTGTAGGACCACACCTATGTGTAAGCCCCAACCCTTCATGCCTTGGGATTTAAGTCTGTAATAGTGGGCCAGGGGATGCAGAAGAAGAAAGGAGCAGGACCCAAGAGGAGGATGATGGGGGTTGAGGAAGGGGAAGACCTGGAGGAGAATTAGAAGAGAATAGAAATGAGAATGGAATAAACTGCACCCGACACCAACTAGCCTGGCCCTCATTTCCTCCTTCGCTGCCCATTGCCATCAGCCTCCTCGGGGTGGGGGCAGCAGTGCGAGACCACCGGATACAGGTGTCAAGAGAGAGAGAGAGAGAGCCACCAAGGCCCCTTTGTAATTTATTTTTTGAACACACACAGTATTTTTTTTGTCAGAGAGCCAGGATGTATCCTAAGCTAGATGGGAGTGACGTCCTCGGCCTTCTTCTAGCTGAACCCTAGAGATATCTGATTTCCCTTTCCTGTATTTAGTGCTGTGTTCTGTGAGCTGGGTCTCATGGGAATCACCAGCTATCTCACGGAGAAACGAAGGCAAGGCAGAGCAAGAACACGATGGCAGGGATAAAGGTACTCTAGACACCCACAGACACGACAGTGGACACCAAAGAACCTTCTGGTTCCACTCTACTCTCACCCATTACTTCTTGGAGCTTCCTTCTCCAGCTCTGCAATTGAAAATGAACATTCATTTGTGTGATATAAAAAAAAATTCAAATAAATAAAAATAGTAGGAGACTAATATCCAAAGTCAGAACAAACAGGGGCCAGGAGGACTGGTCAATGGTCAGAGGCTTGCCACAAGTGTGTGTGGGATGGAGGGCAGTTAGGATAGAGAAGGGACCAGTATGGCACTGTCACTGTTCATTGATTTGCTTGAGCAGGCCCAGTAACATCTCCATTGTGACAATTGTTACTGTGTTTGGCATATCGAATACATTACGGGTAGCCTGCCAGGCTTTGCCATGTGGGCGAGATACTCTTGAGAATACTCCCAGGTTTATGCTCGAAGGTTGCTCCCGGGGGTACTTAAGTCATGCAGTGTTGAGAATGGAACCAGACCTTCTACATGCAAAACACGTGCTCAGCCTGTTGAACTGAACTTCTAGCCCCAGTGAAACATTACTAAACGGGTGTCAAGGCAGTTGATCACTACCACCTGCCTCACAGCTTTTCGAGTGAGGTGAAGGGTTTGCTTTCTTTCTCACTCTTCACACAAAAGTCCATCATCCCTAAAAGATTTCTCTCTTCCTTTATACTCTCTCCTTGAAAGGCTCTATGAGGTTGTACTAGCATCGACAAAGAACTTTTAGACTCAACTTAATCATGGCCATAATTGGAAAGAAGATAAGTGTTTCTTTCTTTCCTCTTTTTCTTAGTATGTTACAATTCCCTAAAGGTACTACTTATATTGAAATAATGCAGTGAGCATTTAATATTGTAAGTGAATTTCTACGTGAGAATTTTATCAAGAAGTTTCACAGTTTGACTCCGTACAACCTGAACAGCCCAGAGCCTTTGAACGAACAATGATGATGTGGTCATAAAACATTGTTGGAAAGGTTTGGTGTGGGAGCACAACTTCAATGCAACTGTAAACTGTGGTATCACCATAAAAATTAATTCTAGATAAATTGGTAAATCACAGAAGAAGTCCTTAACTTGGAAATACATTTGGAGACCTGGAATGATAACACACACAGCAAGCATGTATGAAGCCCATATCATTTCAAGTGGTAATTACTGAATGCCGCCTTGATGACCCTGAGTATCAATCAGGCTGTACCTGGGGTCGAGTATTACTAAGATTGTTCTGGCACCAGCGATGCCAGGTATGGTCAATTCAAGTAGATGGATAAATAGAGAGGTAGACTGATGGATAGACATTTATTCCCAATTCCTTTGAAATATGTAAAGCATTCTTTCCTTGCAAGGCTCTTTTGTGATGAGTCATTGTCTAAAGAGTAATAAAAGAAATATTTCAGCCTTAAGGTGGGGTTAAACGTATATAATCAAAATCAGGCTTCGGCACTATAATATATGAAAACATATGGTTTCCCAGAGGCCTAGCTCTCGTTTTAGTGGAGAAGCCAGCAGCCACTGTAATTAAGGTGTGAATCCTGTGTCTTCTCGTCCACGTGCTCATGGTATCATCTTTAGTGGAACATGGAGTTGTTTGCAAGAAAGTTCTTAACAATTTTACTAAGTTTGGAGTGGGGAAAACTGACAACTATCAGTTATTTAGTGAACTCTCGAGTGCATTAACGAATTTAAGAGGTGTAGATAATGAATAAAACCCATTTCAGACACATGATGCCACAAGTACAAAGGGGTCCACCCAGTGATGTAGGGAACACTTGAGATACTTCAATGTTCCCTGAACGCTGTTGTCCCAATAAGTTCCAAATGTTAGAAAATATTTCTTTGTTGGGACCAGTGCAGTAGAGCAGAGGGTAGTGTGTTTCCCTTTCCTATTACTGACCCAAGATCAATCCCCAGCATGCCATATTGTTCCTCAAGCCCACTGGGAATGACCTCTGAGCTCAGAGCCAGGAGGAATCTTTGACCACTGATGAGTGTAACCCTCCCAAACAAAACAAAAGCAATAACCACAATACCAACATTTCTTTTTCATGTAGCCAGTGTGTTTAGCAATGAAAGGTAGCTCTGAACACCTCCAACTTAAGATAAGCCTGGCGAGGAAAAGTTATTGTGTCCAAGTGTCCACTTTCCTAAGGAATTTGAAAATAGGCATGAAAACACCCCCCCAAAAATAAAAAGTAATAAAAATTCGTAATGGCAAAATGAAGGTGAGGGAGAGACTTGGTTGAGAAAGCACTGCAGCACTTTCCTGTAGCACTCTCCTCCCGTTTTTCATTGATTTGCTCGAGCGGGCACCAATAACGTCTCCATTGTGAGACTTGTTACTGTTTTTTTTTTTTAAATTTTATTTTGAGACAACATGAGGTACAGTTGTAGAATTACAAATTTTTGGGCTTGGATTTCGATTAAACAATGATCAAATACCCATCCCTCCGCCAGTGCCCATTACCCACCACCATGGATCCCAAGTATCCCTCCCACCCCCCATTCCCCCTTCCCACCCTGCCTCCGTGGCAGGACATTCCCTTTTGTTCTCTCTCTCCTACTGGGTGTTGTGGTTTGCAAAAGAGGCATTGAGTGGCAATCATGTTTGGTCTATAGTCTACTTTCAGCATGCTTCTCCCACCCTGGGAGGATCCTCCCAACACCTTTATTTGGTGCTCCCTTCTCTATCTGAGCTCCCTTTTCCCCTAGCATGTGTGGCTCGCCTCCAAGCCATGGAGTAAAATTCCTAGTACTAATCTAGGACATTATTGGGTGTTAGTCTCCCATTTTGTTACTTTATGTTCCCCAGTTGAATGCAATCTTTCTATGTCTATCCCTCTCTTCCTGACTCATATCGCTGAGCATGATACTTTCCATGTAGTACCACTTGTATGTAAATTTCATGACTTCATCTTTTCTAACAGCTACCTAGTACTCCATTGTGTAGATGTACCAAAGTTTCTTTAACCGGTCATCTGTTCTTGGGCACTCCGGTTGTTTTCCAGATTCTGGCTGTTGTAAAGAGCGCTGCAATGAACAAACAAGTGCAGATGTCACTTCGACTATACATTTTTGTCTCTCTGGGATATATTCCCAGGAATGGTATTGCTGGGTCAAATGGGAGTTCAATTTCTAATTTTTTGAGCATCGTCCATTCTGTTTTCCAAAAGGGCTAAACCAGTCGACATTCCCACCAACAGTGAAGGAGTGTCCTTTTGTCGCCACATCCGTGCCAGCATTGGTTGCTTTTGTCCTTTTGGATGTTACTATTTTTGGCATATTGAATACACCACAGGGAGCCTGCCGGGCTCTCCAAGAGGGATGGAGGAATCGAACCTGGGTCGGCTGCGAGCAAGGCAAACACACGTGGCTATTGCTTCAGACCTAGGTTGAGAAAAGCAATTGAATTTGGGCATGAAAAGTGTGAAATGGATGCCTAGCGCTGCCCCAAAACTTGCCCTCCAGGATGGTCGTTTCACCAATGACTGTCTGCATTCCAACAACACCCCCCCCCACACACACACACCTCATACTGCCAATAAATACTCCCTTCCTCTTAACAGACTCATTGTCTACACTTTCTCCTGGGACTTTCAACCTTTCAGGAAAGACACCGAGTTCCATTTCTTTTCCACAAACCAACCTGAGTAAATTACTAAACTTTCCTCTGCACACCTCCAGATGGCCCCAAACTACCTGATCCTTCTCGTCTCTGTGGACTGGAAATGAAAGCACCTTTGACCTCTGGTCTGCATCGCTAATGAGAGGGAACGTGCTCTGACGAATGAGACGACTTTTAGGGCTTCTCCTTCCTCATGCTTTATTGCAATCCAATTTAACGGACTTTAGGAAAGAAACCCTTGCCTTTGATGTCTATTTCCCAGGGACAAACAGGTGCTTCTCTATGTACTGCATGTGAGGTTTTCCCTTCAAGTTTATCAGTGCAGAGCCAGCTTGCTGTGACGAGCTCCCTCAACGCTCTCTAAAGAATTTTCGGAGAATAATAATAGAAATGATCACAGCTGCAGCTGACCTGGTACCTCCTTTGGAGGCCTGGATTCTGCGTACTTACTTTCTCCTGGTCAGGATGATTCTGCACCTCATCCCCTATAAGGAAATTACAAAGCATAGTTTCCACTAATTCATGCCTTACAGAGTTTAAGGTAAAAGGTAAAGGTAAAGGCCCTCCCGTTGGTCGTCGATTTGCTCGAGCGGGCCCAGTAACGTCTCCATTGGAGACTTTGTTGTTACTGTGTCTGGCATATCGAATACTCTCGGTAGCTTGCCGGGCTCTCCGAGAGGGGCGGAGGAATCGAACTCGGGTCGGCCATGTTGGCCGCTTGTAAGGCGAACGCCCTAACCGCTGTGCTATCGCTCCAGCCGTTTGTGCTATCGCTCCAGCCCTTACAGAGTTTAAAAAAATATATTGGTTTATTTTGGGTTTGGGGGCCACACCTGGTGGTGCTCAGAACTCTTGGCTCTGTGCTCCTGTGTCATTCCTAGCAGTGCACAGGGAACCTTATGAGGGTTTAGGGGACTGAACCCAAGGAAAGCACCCTGGCCCCGGTATTATCTCTCTGGCCCCTTATTTAACTTTTAATTACAGTTTATGTGATAGGGGTATAATCGTGTTCGAATTTCTTGCATTGAGGCGCCAAATTTCTACTCAACCCATCAACAAGGGTCTGTGACCCTCCTCATTGCTATGTCAGCCCTGGTGCAGAGTTTGCTATTTCCAGCCCGTTCTTCTCCCATTATTTGTTGATTGGCAGTTTTGATTTTAGTGCATGCTGTTAAGCTTCCTCAGCACCTTGTGCTTGTGACCCTCCATCGGTGAATCCTTCCAGTGAACTTGTTCATTCCCTCTCTCCTCATCCCCAGATCTAGCACTCTCAGGTCTATATTCTAATATCCAGGGTTTATTAGTCATATATATTGTCCATCCCCTTAATATTATTTCCTAGCATATACTACAGATGAGTGCTACAAATGGAAACTTTATTTTTTTCAGACGAGTGACAAGATCACTGGTTGTCTGCCCCCTCCTGTACGCAGTAGAGTGTAGTACAGTACGCAGCCTTCTTCAAATGGGACTTTATTTTAGTGTTCTAATCTCCAATTAATGGATGGTTAAGTTTGTGTCAACAGTCCAGAACAGAGAGTTTAAAAAAAAACAGTACACCAAGTCATATAGAGATCTGTGTGTTCCTTTCATACGAGAGTCTGTAGATGAACATCCCACAAATGTTGATGTAGCTGTTATAGGTAAAGGTAAAGGGTAAAGGCCCTCCCGTTGTTCATCGATTTGCTCGAGCGGGCCCAGTAACATCTCCATTGGAGATTTTTGTTGTTACTGTGTTTGGCATATCGAATACATCACTGGTGGCTTGCCAGGCTCTGTCGTGCGGGCGAGATACTCTCGGTAGCTTGCTGGGCTCTCCGAGAGGGGCGGGGGAATCGAACTCAGGTCGGCCATGTTGGCTGCGTGCAAGGCAAACGCCCTACCACTGTGCTATCGCTCCAGCCCCCAGCTGTTATAATCAAAGCAAAAACAGAAAAGAGAGATGTACCAGCCCCAGCTACAAGAAGGGGGGATGATCCAAGTGGGAGAAAGGATGGATGGCATGCTTATAGAGAGAGACTGGAGGGAATCTCATGTAGAGACTGGTCTAAGGGTCAAGTGACTCGTAGGTGATACTGAATAATGACATACACTTGGTCCTGGATTATCATATTGAAATTTCTGAACAGGGAAGGGGAAGGAGGAAAGAGAATAAAAAGATCAACTAGAAGCAAGATAAGGACATTGTTGGAGGGGGAGGGTTGAGAGGACAAGTCAGCCCAGGTCCTGTCTCTCAGTCCCTGAGCAGCAAAGAGAGGGCATCAAAGTGAAAATTGGAAAATGACAAGCTTGGTGTAAAAAAGCAGGAAAACCCATCTTGAGCTAAGAAAAGGGGAAGAATGAAGTCGCAGAAACAGGAAATTCCAGAACCTGCTCAAACAATGGTCAGCTGTGTGATGTGTTTGGAGCAGGGCACCTTGGGATGTGAGTTTGAGACAGAGCAGACAGTTCTGAGAGGAAGCAGAGGGAAGAGATGGAAAGGATCCTGGCCCAGAGAACCCCCTCAGGAGATGCAGCAGACCTCGGGAAATTAGGGCAGGACCAGAGCTATGCTAGAATCTTACAGTCTTAACCTGAGTTGTCACCTCAGGGAGTCAGAACTGTAGAACGAGGCTGGGTTGGTGATTTTTTTCCTGCCCGTTTAATAAGGAGTCACGTTATAATTTGTTTATATTGCCTTGTCTTGCCATTGAGTTCAACATACTCTGTTCATTAACTTTTTTTCATTAGAGAACAACCAACCCAACAATATCCTTAATCAGTGGTCTTAATCATTTTCATTTTCCTTCAATGTTTCGGGAGTAACGAGGTCCCCTGAAATGCAATATTCCAGGTGCTTTTGTATCACTATCGGGGTGGAACTCCTTTGTGTGCTGTAAAATCACACTGGCACGGGAAACAGCTAATTAACTGATGACACCCAGTCCCTCATGTCCTTCTTACATTCCTGCCTTCCCCTCATGTCAACACGTGCTCCCCAATTGTCTAGCTATCTTTTTGGCTAGCAATCTAATGTTTAATTTAGCAAGACAATGTTTAACCTTCATCCATTATATTTGGTTATTTTGACTTTGTGACATGTGAAAGGATCTCCTGGGGCAATATTTCCTTCATTAGAATGTTATTGCAACTTTCTCCATCTTCTGGAATAATTTACAGTGCACTGCAAGTCAATACCTTCTTCTTCTTCTTCTTCTTCTTCTTCTTCTTCTTCTTCTTCTTCTTCTTCTTCTTCTTCTTCTTCTTCTTCTTCTTCTTCGTCTTCTGCTTCTGCTTCTGCTTCTGCTGCTTCTGCTTCTGCTGCTTCTGCTTCTTCTTCTTCTTCTTCTTCTTCTTCTTCTTCTTCTTCTTCTTCTTCTTCTTCTTCTTCTTCTTCTTCTTCTTCTTCTTCTTCTTCTTCTTCTTCTTCTTCTCCTTCTCCTCCTCCTCCTTGTTATTATTATTATTATTGCTGTCTATATATTTGGGGGTGACATGTGGCATAATCAGGGATTACTCCTGGCTCTGCATTCAGGAATTATTCCTGATGGGCCCAGGATACAATATAGGGTGCTGGAATTGAACCCGAGTCAGTCGCGTACAAGGAAAGCACCATGTCCAATAATCACATATTTCTTCAGGAACACACCATTTCATTTTATTTTTTTTTACATGTTTCTCTTAAAAGTAGGAAATAATTTAGACTTGGCAAATATTTGGTGCCTAAAACTCTACTAGGTCTGACACGTGCATTTCATTTGTTTGCCTTTTCTTCACTAAAACCTCAGGAAGAATATTGTCATGCTTTTTAATACAACTTTATGCTTCACAGTGAGCATACAGTTTTGTCAAACACCACATAACCAAATAATTCAGACACAGAACCTAAATTCAGTTGTTTGTGCAAAAATCGTTATTCACTTCATTTCATTTGCCACATTTGCCTCCACTTAAATTCCTTGCTCTCTACAGGTAGGTCATTCTCAGAAAGAATATGGGCTTCAGAATTTCACTTTTTTTTCCATGGAATTGATTTCTGTTTGTTCTCCTAAGAGTGCTTACATTTGTAAAAGATCTTAAGAAACTAACTTCAAAAAATGACCCTGAGAGTGATTCTCAGACCTTGCAAATGGCTATAGCAGTTACTTTGGAATAAATAAATCTTTGGGGGCATTCAAACCTTAGTAAGCAGCTCTTTCAAGATCCCCTATAGAAGTACTTTAATTATCTCATCAGTTACAGTTGTTTGAGCCTGGATTTCTGTTTTGTGCCCAAAAAAAGGCAGATTTTTCACTCTCCTCAGCATGGTATGATTTGCCCTCAACTTAAAAAACAAACAAACAAACAAACAAACAAAAAATTAAAAAAACTCTGGTATTGATTCAGTGCTGGTTTTGAGTGCTGGGAAATGTCAGTATGAACAGCACTCAAAGTTTTCCCCTCTCCTTATCTGCAGGGGGATTCAGAGTATCTTTACAGAAATCCCAGGTTGTCCTCCTGAAGTTTTCAGGAGTTCAAAACTGAAACTGGGCTGGAAAGGTAGTACAGGGGTTCAAGTGTTTGCCTGAAGTACAGCTGACCCAGGTTTCAGGTCCTGAGCACCGCCAGCCAGGAGACAACTGAGCACAGAGCAAGAATAACCCTTGAGCACTGCCCTTCCTCAGACCAGCAACAAAAACAACACACAGGAAATCTTGATAACTTTGGCCTGGAGGAAGCTCCCATTTGCTGTAGAGATTCATTTTTTTAACATCAGGCCTCGAGGCAGGAACATTTCTCAATCAGGAAATGTTGCCTCATGAGCCCTCTAGGTAATTTTTACATGAAAGATGTTCCCAGAGGGGGCATGCCTATTGCAATCCCTTGGGGATTGTTTTTTAACTTCTCCTTTGGCTTTAACCATTGCAGTGATGTGTTATGAATGGAAATAAAGATGCTTCCCCATAGTGGGCTCAGTCAGAGGAGAGCAACTATGTCTCTGCAATCAATTCGTGGAAGCTACAGCCTGTTTATCCTGATCGCTGCAGAAGAGTGTCCAGCTTGCAGAGGGTCCGCTATTAATATGTTAAATGAATACATTGATCATGCTTGTTGACAATATTAGGACATGTTAGATATTTTGCTAAAGGTTAAGGATGCTAATATTAAATCAAACATCTCAGCTGCTGAAAAGGAGCTTCTAATTGAAACTGGGAATATATAATTGTGCTGAAGCTTAAGGTTCAAATCCATTAAGCATTCTCAGAGACTTCAATAGCCAAGCACAATATGTATATTATGAAGCAGGCAGGATCAGCCTCCATCCATTAACTGGCAACTGTTAGATGAAATTATAGGCTGCGTTTTTCTATTTAAAAAAAAATTGAAGAAAATGGTAAGGCTGAGATCTTGGGAAAATTCCAAATACTTCTTGTGGAGTAATTACTCTACTGTATTCTGTTCGATTCACTATTTTTTAAAGAATTTCTTGAAAATAACATAAAAATACACTAGGGCCAACTTTATGAATTATCATAAGAAGAATCATCCTACGTACATCATCAGGTTAAGGACTAGAATATTATAAGCGTTTCAGAAACCCTTTCACTCAAGACTCTTCCCACCTCGCCTTATCTCTCTCGCCATCACTAGAAACTTGTTCTTTCTCAAAGCAAACTATTACTCACACCACTACAACCAAGGATGTTTTACCTCATTTTAATACTTTTTAAGGGGATTTGTAATTATGCACCTTTTTACATGGTTTCTGCATCCCAGAATTTTGTTTGATATTCATTTATGTCACATTCATTATTTGTATTGCTTCTGTTCCACTCTAATACTAAGTAACCTATAATTTAGTTTTATTCCACAGTTGTTACAGAAAAGAGTTGGTTAATGGTACTTTGGTTAATGCTACTATAAACATTTTTAATTGTTTCTTTTGACACACAGGTGTATGAATTATGTTTGTGGATTGGCATTTGCATAAAAGTATATAAGCCGATACTAATTCATCTGCCTGCCAATATATCCATCAGTCCATCCATCCATTCATACATCCATCCACTCACCCACCTACCCACTCACCCAACCACCTGCAACCCTACCCACTTATCTATCTAAATTTAGTAGATAACTACAAAGCTTTCTAAAGTAATGGTAACAATTATATCTTAAGTAGGGACTAGAGAGAGTTTACAGCAAGTAAGGTACTTTCTTTCACGTGGCAACCTGGGTTTGACCCCTGTACCCCATATAGGCCCCTGAGTCTCACCAGTGGTGATCTCTGAGCAATGCCAGGCATGGCCCCCAGCAATAACTTAAGAAACAAAGCTAGGTCTTTCTAATGTCTTATGCCCCACTCTCCTGCCCAATGACAACTTAATGAACAAGCACAGGTCTTTCTAATATCAATGTTGTGTGTATCATGGTATTACATCATCATCTTAATTTCCTAATGACTAATGACATCAATTACATATAGATATATTTTTTAGTTTTTTGGGTATTTGTGTTTAAATTTATAGTCTCTGGGTCTTGGCCGTTGATGGGATTACATGGCGCTGGGGGTCAGTTGGTGGGTGTGACCCCTACCTAATGGAGGATGGAGGATCTGGGTGGAGGATGCTCAGCCCTGATCGGAGCAGGCTTGGAGATCTTAGCCCTGGGACCCGCATGCTTTTGTTCCTCTGCTGGTACCTTCATGAGTGTGGAGAGTGGTCTCAGCATGGTTGTGACTGGTTCTAGAGGTCTTCAGCTGCTAGAGCTCTGCTCGGGGTGGGGAGGGAAACTCAACCTGCCACCCTTCAAGGGGCCCCGGTGAGGAAAACCAGGTGCGGGGGCAGGAGACTCTGCTTACTATCTCATTCTTACTTTGGACAACCTGGCAGGCTACCGAATGTAACCTGCCCACACGACAGAGTCTGGCAAACTTCCTCGTGGTGTACCCAATATGCCAAATACCAGTAACAATGATGGGTCTCATTCTCCTGACCCTGAAAGAGCCTCGAATGTAGCACTTTTTAAAATCTCAGGGCTAGGCTGGAGCGATAGCACAGCGGTAGGGTGTTCGCCTTACAAGCGGCCAACATGGCCGAACCTAGTTCAATTCCTCCACCCCTCTCGGAGAGCCCAGCAAGCTACCGAGAGTATTCGATATGCCAAACACAGTAACAACAAAGTCTCCAATGGAGACGTTACTGGGCCCGCTCGAGCAAATCGATGATCAACGGGAGGGCCTTTACCTTTACCTTTTACCTTAGGACGAAGGAGACGTTACTGGGGCCTGCTCGAGGCAATCGATGAACAACAGGATGATTGTGATCGTGATTGTGTGTTTAAAATGTCTATTAATCTTTTTAAAACCCTATTTCTTTAGTTGTTGTTGTTTTGAGGGGGTTCACGCCATGTGGTGCTTGGGTCCTACCCCTGCTCTGTATTCAGGGCTCACTCCTGGGCAGTACCCAGGGGACCATATATGGTGTAAGGGGTTGAATTCATGTTGACTACATGCAAGGCAAGAGCCCTACCCACTGTAAGATCTACCTGGACCCTAAAACCATATTTCAATAGGGTGATAATTTTGGTTCTTATGGCATATATATGTATATAGTTGTATATATAGCAAATGCAAATTAATCACATTATAGTTATGTGTATAACAAATCTATCTCTACTTTATCTTTATCTTTATCTCTACTTTATCTTTACCCGTGATGTATTTGATATGTCAAACACAGTAACAACAAGTCTCACAACGGAGATGTTACTGAGCCTGCTCAGAGAAAATTGATGAACAACGGGAGGACAGTGATACACTGATTTTCCTTCCTAAACCTCACTAGTTATAGTAATGTCTCCATAGTGAGACTTGTTATTACTGTGTTTGACATATCAAATACGTCACGGGTAGCTTGCCAGGCTTTGCAGTGTGGGCGAGATACTCTTGGTAGCTTGCCAGACTCTTTGAGAGGGGTGGAGGAATCAAACCCGGCTCGGGGCCAGGCCGGCTGTGCACAAGGCAAATGCCCTACCACTGTGCTATCGCTCCAGCCCAACCTCACCAGTCATACATTTTATTTAGTTCTCACTCTAGATAGTACCATGCATATCTATAATTAATCTCTAGTGGCATAGCCCCCCTATTTAAGAATGTCTAGTTGGCATCCCCTATTATTTAAAGACCTTAGACTCTATAGATGACAATGGTTTTGTTTTCTTGCTATCAAGTGATTTTTGCCTCATGTTTAAACTTATATAATTTGCATTTTAGTCTCTTTCACATGTTTAGCATTTTAGTTCTGCATCTTTATCTCATAATTCAGTACATGCATCTGGTTGACTTTCATGCTGTTTCTTTCAAGTAGGTTTTCATTCATCATCCTGTTATACGTCGATTGCCTCGAGCAGGCCCCAGTAACGTCTCTTTCATCCTAGCCCTGAGATTATATTCAAGACTCTTTAGGAGAATGAGACCCATCATTGTTACTGGTATTTGGCATATTTGGTACGCCACGGGGAGTTTACCAGACTCTGCCCTGTGGGCAGGCTACATTCGATAGCCTGCAAGTTTGTCCAAAGTAGGAATGAGATAATAAGATATCATAAAAAGATATTCTTATAAGATCCAGCGGTTCCGGGAGCTGGATTTTATAGTCTCTGAGTCTTGGCCGTTGATGGGATTACATGGCGCCAGGGGGCCAGGTGGTGGGTGTGACCCCCGCCTACTGGAATTTGGAGGATCTGGGTGGAGGATGCTCGACTCCAATCCGAGTAGGCTGGGAGATCTCGGCCCCAGAACCCGCGTGGCTTTGTCCCTCTGCCAGTACCTTCATGTGTGCGGAGAGTGGTCTCAGCATGGTGGTGGCTGGTCCTGGAGGTCTTCGGCTGCCGGAGCCCTGGTCGGGGCAGGGAGGAAAGCTCAACCCGCTCCCCTCCAACAGGCCCCGGCGAGGAACAGCCAGGCGCGGTGGCAGGAGACTGCACTGGTCTCGGTTATTTAGGTTATTTAAAATATTTATCTTTGAGCGACTGGTGCAATAGTACAACAGGTAGGGCGCTTGCCTTGCACTTGCCAATTTCACTTCCACCCCTGATAATCCATCTAATCACCAACCCCCACTCGGAGTGATCTCTGAGTACAGAGTCACAAGTCAGCCCTGAGTACCACCAGGTGTAAACCCCAAGCCAAAAATAAAACCCAATATATTTCTTATTTCTAAAAACAATAATGTCTAGAAATATTTACATTTCAGATGGCCTTTTGGCAAGTTATAATCTTACTTGGTACAGAAATTTTCTTTTACGAATCTGACAATTCCCTTGCCATCCCCTCAAACCACCATTCTGTTTCCACTGTTTCTTCTGAGAAGTCAACTATTACTTTCTCTGCTGCTTCTTCCAAATTTTCTTCTCTGCTATTCTCAGTCCTATGTCACCAGTTTTACTAGGGTTATACTTAATATTTGTATTGCTGTTGTACTATCTTGCTAGTTTGAAATATGTTGGTGACAATCTTTTCAATATCACTTCCCTCTTATTCTTTCTCTTTTTCATCATACAATAGGTATTTTACTCATATTCCAAGTTATCATTTCCTTTATTTCTGCATATTTATTTCACCCTCTTTCAGTCATGCTGACATTTACAATTTAGTCCTCTTATATAAAACTTGCAAGTACTAATATATTAGTCCTAATAATTAGATGTTTTTTAAATTACATTATTCAATTCTTGAGCTTTAATATTCAGTGTATACATAGTTATACGGGCTGGAGTGATAGCTCAGCAGGTAGGGCGTTTGCCTTCAATGTAGCTGACCTGGGTTGGATTCCTCCACCCTTCTTGGAGAGCCCAGCAAGCTACCAAGAGTATCTTCCCCCCCCCCCCCCCAGCAGAGCCTAACAAGCTCTGGGTGGTGTATTTGATATGCCAAACACAGTAACAATGAAGTCTCAAAAAATGGAGACGATACTGGGCTCACTTGAGCAAATCGATGAACAGTGGGAGGACAGTGACAGTGACACCATTGTCTATCTTCTTATGAGTATGTTTCTATTCTTATTTAAAATATACCAATTGAGGCCAAGCCAAAAATCATGAAGGAATGGGTCAGAAAAAGATATTCCAGAGCACAAACCCAAACCAAGAAGACATCACCTTCAGCTCTCTTCAGTCAGTATACTCAAGCCCCCGCCTCCATTTTGAAAGTGGGTGTCCAAAATCTGTGATGTGAGTGAAATAGGGAGAAGGAGATTGGAGCCTCAGCTACTGTCCAGGCCGAATTGGAGCTGCAGTAGCACAAATTAATGAACACATAGAAGGGACAATTAGGACTTCGGGGGGAATTTGAAGCTCCAGAGTCTCGGTTACACAACTGCTGGAAACCAGATAAGACAACTGGAAATTTAAGCAGAAGTAGCATGGCTGAGCCTGAGAAGAGTCCCGGCAGCCGAAGACCTCCAGAACCAGCCACAGCCATGCTGAGACCACCCTCCGCATGTCCAGACAAGCCTCATGCATGAAGGAACCGGCAGAGGAACCCAGGCATGCGGATCCTGGGGCTGAGATCTCCAAGCCTGCTTGGATCGGGGCTGAGCATCCTCTACCCAGATCCTCCATCTTCCAGTAGGCAGGCATCACACCCACCAACTGCCCATGGTGCCAGGTAATCCCATCAATGACCAAGACCCAGAGACTATAAAACCCAGCTCCATGAAGACATCTTATTATCTCGTTCTTACTTTGGAGAACCCCGCAGACTACCAAAAGTATCTTGCCCACACGGCAGAGTCTGGCAAACTCCCCGTGGCGTACTCAATATGCCAAATACCAGTAACAATGATGGGTCTCATTCTCCTAACCCTGAAAGAGCCTTGAATATGGCACTTTTAAAAATCTCAGGGCTAGGGCGAAGGAGACTTTACTGGTGCCTGCTCAAGGCCATCGATGAACCACAGGATGATCGTAATCATGAGCATAGCTGAGCATCTTGCCCCAGAACCACCATGGATGTCTCTGCACCATGACAGCCTTGGGCTAGAAAAAGAATGCCCAGAAGTTGCGGGTGGCTGAAATGCAAGCTGGAAAAGTGGCTGGACTTTGCAGAATTCCCGCTGGCTGGCAGAGAACCAGCCTGCCGCTTAGCAGAGACAAATCCACACATCTGCCCAACGTGGACAGGCAGAATTCCACAGTGGCATTAGGGATTTTAGGGCAGCAGCTAGAGGCCCATCGCCACTATGCCATTAAACTTTTATTTTAAATTAATGAGAGGTTTAGGCTCTTTCGTTCCTCTCGTTGTTCCATTGTCCCTAAGTATCTCCGCTGTAAGTGTAGACGGGTGGAAGGCCAATACAGAAAAACTGAATTTCCGTTGTTAGAGCCTGAACTATTTCACTACAAAATACAGCAAGTTACTAGTATGAGAGAAGCTATCATGTAAGGGCACTGCTCCAAAACACGCGTAGCTCACAGCCCAAATGTTATTGGGCTTCACTTGCCGGGTGATGAAATAACTTAGAAACGTTCCACAATCACAACCCTCTTCTTGGGCAGTCACAGGGGATTCTGCAGCAGCAATGACTTTTCAAATAGTGTCTTTAGTTGATCTGCATTGGGAGAAAATCTTGCTGGCAGATTTCATTTGTGCATTTGTAAAACAAACAGAAATCTTGAAAGCAAGTTCAATGGCTTAAATATTTGCCAGGAGATCTTTTCTTGAAGGAGCAACAAAAAGGACACTTTCTGAATAATCATCAGCCAATAATAGTCACAGTGGAGAACAGACATTGAGTGCCTTCTGCAAACTGAAAATTCTAAGAGTTCGTGTTATATAACTCTCACAGTAAGAATATTACTTAACTGTTGTTTTGTTCATCTTAAAGATAAGGAAGTGACTACAGAGACAGTATAGAGGATAAAATGCTTGCCTTGCAAGTGGCCAAGCAGGAGAGATCTCTGGCACCAAACAGTGGCCTAAGCACCACTGAACTTCCTATGGGAGCAGAGCTGAAATAGGTAAGTGATCCCCCCGCCCCAAAAAAGGAGTCCTACGAAAAAAAGGAAGATAAAGTTCAAAGATGTGAAATCACTTGCTCATGAACTCCAGGATGATAAGAATGATTTAAATCCAAACACTATATTCTAAGCGTGTATTTCAATGACACCCCAGGCTTCCCAGAAATCATGTGGCAAAGACAATCAGAAATGGAGACCACAGCTGCAGAGTGTTTGGGTCCAATCCGCATTTCACAGTCCAGCTAAGCACCAGACTCACCACTAGATGCCCCCTAGAGTCGGACATATTTCTCTTCCCACATGGACAATGTGGGACTGTATACATAGTATATTCATAGTCTATTGATTTTCAAATAACCATTTTGAGGGTAAACATTTCAGGACAAGATGAAACAGGCATTTTTTTCTGGTTATATTTGATCACTTGATCATTTGATAACCCATTACTCATCGATTTGCTCGAGTGGGCACCAGTAACGTCTCCATTTGTCCCTGTCAAGTGCTAGTGTAACCCATTGGTGCCTGCTCACTCCAGGAACATGAAGAACCAATAGTTCAGGGTCTTGATGAAGACATCTGACCATCTCGTAGGTGGGCGGCCATGTGATCTTTTGATGTCCCATGGAATCCAGTTGATTAATGGCTCTAATCCAGTGGTTGTCTCCAAATTGCATTACGTGTCCAGCCCATCTGATTTTCGACTCCTTGGCAAATGAGACAGAGTCCCTGATTCTCGATCATCGAGGGAGGTCAGAACTCCAGATTCTTTCTCTCACTTGAGTGAAGTGTGATACTCCAAGCATAGCTCTTTCGATTCCTCTTTGGGAGACCAGTTATATATTTCAATGCATGTATGCTGGCATTGGATGCATCCATCAAGGTTATATATTTATTAGAGACTAAATCAGTTATTGAGAGTTTTTTTAACCTAAGAGTACTTGTCCTTAGTTAAAACATAGAGATAATTAAATCTTATTTGGGGTGGATATGATATATGCAGATAAATCTATGCATGGTACAGTAAAGGTGACCAATTCATAATTTGCTGATTTGCTACCTTTGAGAAACACAGTTCAGTGAATATCCCCATCTATATATCAAGCGATAACACAGTGGGTAGGGCGTTTTCCTTGCATGAGGCCAACCTGGGTTCGATTCCTCCATCCCTCTCGGAGAGCCCTGCAAGCTACTGAGAGTATCCTACCCACACGGCAGAGCCTGGCAACTCCCCATGGAATATTCAATGTACCAAAAACAGCAACAACAAGTCTCACAATGGAGGCATTACTGGTGCCTGCTCGAGAAAATTGATGAACAATGGGAGAACAGTGCTATATATCAAGATGTGACTCCTGATCCATCCAAAGTGATATGCCAACAGGAGCATACCAAATTAGATAGGAAAGAAACAAAGAAGACAACTAAACTCAACAAACAATAGCGCAGAAGGCTCAATTAGCAACAAACAGCCTAGTATATCTTTAGACAGTGGTTAATAACCAGTGATGAAATATAACAAGTTCACATAAAAATACGTCTTATACCTACCAATTTTAAGATTGGAGCTTTGTTATCTAATGAATTTCAACTCTAACTTGTATCAGCAATTGTGGCTTTTGTCTACAGTAAAACAAAGACTTTTTTTAAAAGACCTACCTGGGCTCTGGAGCGATAGCACAGCGGGTAGGGCGTTCGCCTTACAAGCGGCCAACCTGGCCGACCCGAGTTCGATTCCTCCGCCCCTCTCGGAGAGCCCGGCAAGCTACCGAGAGTATTCGATATGCCAGACACAGTAACAACAAAGTCTCCAATGGAGACGTTACTGGGCCTGCTTGAGCAAATCGATGATCAACGGGAGGGCCTTTACTTACTTACTTACTTTACCTGGAATTAAAGATCCTTGCTTGATTCCAATTGGTAAGGTCAAAGTAGCTACCCTAGTCAGTTTCTTATGTACGTCCTGTTGAGGAGAGAAGGCTGGCAGTTCATCGGAAATGGGAGGACATCAGGGGAAAAACCCTTAAGCTGTGATCCACGAGAGAAGTCAGGGTGTGAGTTGAGAAATGAAAGTTAAGCATTTGGACCCAAGACCACTTGTTGAATCTGAAATTAGAACAAAAGGGAGGTAGGAGAGGCAATAGATAAAAATCCAAAGAATTGACATTATAAAAGACTATCAAAAGGTGTAACTACAGATATTTTCTAAAAGTCAAAGTTTGATCAAAATGATAATGCACACATTTCTATTTATTTGTCTCCCAGAAAGTGAACAATACAGAGAAGAACTCTCGAAAACAAACCAAACCTCCATACCCACTCTGGGGAAACAGTGTTACATGGCTCCTTGCTGAAAGCTGTAGGCCTAGGTCCATTCTCAATAGATTTGTGTCACCTCACTGTTACCTGCATTCCTCCGTTTTTACACATTTCAGTACCTTTCCTTGGTGAAATTACCACAATCTAAATTCTTTCCTGAATATCTAAAGATATCTGAATAGTCCTCAGTTTGACATATAATCTAAACTTTTAATTTAATCAAAATGTTTCCTAGTTATAATATGAAATAGAGATTTAATTCAGATATTCTACTCATACAGATCCCCATGAACTCCACGGCAGGATTTAGCTACACAGAAAATTGTAGGTTTTAATCACTATGGTTAATGTTCCAGGATATTTCATTTTTTAGAAGCATGTTCTGGAGGCTGGAATTTGTAGGCACTTGCCTTTCATATATCAGATCCGAGTTTGAGTTCAGGCACTACATATGGTACCCAGAGCACAGGAACCAGGAGAAAGCTCTGAGTACTGCCAGTTGTGCTTCCAAAAACCAAAGCAAAATAAAAATAAGCAATAATGCCAATAGCAGCAAAACATTACTAATATGACAATGTCAGTGCATGTGAGTACTTTGTAAGGGTGGTTCTTATGAATAAAAATGGCTTTCCGTAAGGTGATCACGATCATCCTGTTGTTCGCCGATTGCCTCGAGCAGGCACCAGTAACATCTCCTTCGTCCTAGCCCTGAGATTTTTAAAAAGTGCCATATTCAAGGCTCTTTCAGGGTTAGGGGAATGAGACCCATCATTGTTACTGGTATTTGGCATATTGGGTATGCCACGGGGAGTTTGCCAGACTCTGCCCTGTGGGCCCGTTACATTCAGTAGTCTGCCAGGTTGTCCAAAGCACTCTCCACACGCATGAAGGTACCAGCAGAGGAACAAAGGCATGCGGGTCCCGGGGCTGAGATCTCCAAGCCTGCTCGGATCGGGGCTGAGCATCCTCCACCCAGATCCTCCACCTTCAGTAGGCTGGGGTCACACACACTAACTGCCCCCCCTCCCGCCCGGGCACTGTATATTCCCATCAATGGCCAAGACCCAGAGACTATAAAACCCAGCTTCAGGACATCTTTTTATCTCAATCATTTCAATTTTCTCTTTCTTTAGATTCTTGGTTCTTCTTGCCAAGGCTGAGACCATCATGTACATTAGTGGAGCTGCACTGGGAGACTTAACCAAAATCATTTTCTTTTCACTACTCTTGAAGCTGGACTGCTGCAGTAGTCCTCTTGAGAATAAGGACTGAGATATTCAGGATCTCCAGCAGTCTCTGTGAAAACCATTATTAATTGTATATGGGCTGGAGCGATAGCACAGTGGTAGGGCGTTCGCCTTACAAACGGCCAACATGGCCGACCCGAGTTCGATTCCTCCGCCCCTCTCGGAGAGCCCGGCAAGCTACCGAGAGTATTCGATATGCCAGACACAGTAACAACAAAGTCTCCAATGGAGACGTTACTGGGCCCGCTCGAGCAAATCGACGATCAACGGGAGGGCCTTTACCTTTACCTTACCTTTAATTGTATATGCTAAAGCTATGTTTCTTATTCATCTGTTCAGATTTTTGTTTTAATTAATAAAATCCTAAAGGATGTCCAGGTATAGTTCTACTCCTGACCAATATCTTGGCAAAGCATAGACAATTTTTGAAAAGTTCTTCATAATATCATGGATAACTTCTCTGTGTGTCTAAGCTTTTCTGAACTCTGACAGGAAAAAGTAATGCTTGTCAGACAAGAATGATAAGTGATACTTAATCACTTAATCACTTAACTTCCCGTTAGTCGTCGATTTGCTCGAGCGGGCGCCAGTAACGTCTCCATTTGTCCCTGTCGCGTGCTAGTGTAGCCCAATGGCATCTCTTCGCTCCGGGAACATGGAGGGCCTCAAACCGATCGTTCATGATCTTGACAAAGAAGTCTGACCATCTGGTAGGTGGGCGGCCACGCGGTCTCTTGACATCCCGTGGAATCCAATCAGTAACAGCTCTAGTCCAACGGTCGTCTTTAAATCTCATTACGTGACCAGCCCATCTGATTTTCGACACCTTGGCAAATGAGACAGCGTCCCTGATCCTTGATCGTCGACAGATGTCAGAACTCCGGATTCGTTCTCTCATTTGAGTGAAACGTGATATTCCAAGCATAGCTCTTTCTATTCTTCTCTGGGAGACCTGAATGGCGTTCTCATCTTGTTTGCGTAGGGCCCAGGTCTCTGAGGCATATGTTAATGCAGGAAGAACAGTGGAATCAAAGAGATGTGCCCGGAGCTGGAGGTTCTTCGTCCTCTTAGCTATTTCTTCGACGTTCTTGAAGGCGTTCCAAGCCGCTCTCTTCCTCCTGCGCAGCTCGGGTGCCAGGTCATTTGTCATGTTGACCTCTCGACCTAGGTACACATAGCTGTTGCATTCGGAGATGGTCGTTCCATTGAGAGTGAATGGGGCGTCAGGAACAAGGCTGTTTCTCATAAACAATGTCTTCGTAAGATTCAGCTGTAGTCCTACCTTTCCACACTCACGGTCAAAGTCGGCCAGCATTTGTGCCGCTTGGCTGATGTTTGGTGTTATTAAAACAATGTCATCAGCAAAGCGGAGGTGGTGTAGTTGCCGACCATCTATCTTCACTCCCATTCCTTCCCATTCCAGTCGTCGCATGATGTTCTCGAGAGTGGCACTGAAGAGTTTTGGTGAAATGGTATCACCCTGCCGCACCCCTCTCTTGACATCAACGATCACTTCTTTGTAGAATGGTGAGATCCTGGTAGTGAATCCGCAATACAGCTCACGGAGGATCCTGATGTATTGGGCTTGAATGCCCTGATTGGCTAGGGCTTCAATGACCGCTTCCATCTCAACAGAATCAAAGGCCTGCTTTAAATCAATGAACGTTAAGCAGAGCGGCATCTTGAACTCCCGAGAAACCTCAATGAGCTTGGTTATTGTGTGGATATGGTCGATGGTGCTGAATCCTTTGCGGAACCCTGCTTGCTCACATGGTTGTCCTTCATCTAGTGTTCTGCCAATCCTATTCAGGATGACTCGAGTGAACAACTTGTAGATGACAGACAATAGGCAGATCGGGCGATAGTTGCCAATGTCATGGATGTCTCCCTTCTTGAACAGTAGTACGGTCCTGCTGGTTTTCCATTGAGATGGAACCTTGCATTCAGACAGGTAGCGAGTGAAGAGCCGAGCCAGTGTATTGATGAGTACTGACGGCAGGTTCTTCAGGTGTTCAGGTCTGACCTTGTCTGGGCCGGGTGCTGTTTGCTTCTTTACTGACGAAATGGCGTGTCAGATTTCGGAAGGGAGAACGTTGGAAGAGCCTGGCAAGCTATCCGCTGTGTATTCGATATGCCAAAACCAGTAAATACAACTGGTCTCATTCACCTGACCCTGAAGGCTTCACCGACATGGCAGCACTGAGAAGGATGAGAAAGGAGAGGCCGACAAAATCTCAAGGCCGACCTAGGCTGCCACAACGAAGGAAGACAAAAATGATCGTCTGTACTTTCAATGCACGTACGCTAGCATCAGATGCATCCATCGAGGACCTGATGGTACAAGCGCGAATGATCAAGTATGACATCATTGGTCTGACCGAGACAAGAAGGCACGAATCTCACCATGCCGTTTTCGACACTGGAAAAGAATTGTTCCTCGGAACATGCGATAAAAGAGGTGTTGGAGGCGTTGGTGTCCTTGTCAACACAAACTTGGCCAAGAGCATTGATTCATTCGAATGCCTAACAACCCGAATCGGACGTTTACATTTGAAAGTGATACATGGAACAGAAATAACATTAATGAAATAGAATGCAATATCTTGCATTTAGTTTAATCATGGCTGTAAACAGTCCACAAGAAATACATGTGATATGTGCCATTTACTTTATAATGTATAGGAACCATATTAAAAGATCTTTTAAACATCTTTGCTGCTTCTAATATGTGCTCAGGAAAAATATTAAAGAGCTATTACTCACTGATGTGCCTTAGAAAGCAAGTAAAACATGTCATAAATGAGCACATATAATCGTCTGAGCTGTGTCATCACTGTGTCATATTTTTTCATATTTAAGACATTTCTACGTGATCGTAAGAACACATTTTAAAATGGCAGCAGTGCTCCATTGTGTAGATTTACCAAAGTTTCTTTAACCAGTCATCTGTTCTCAGGAACTCGGGTTTTTTCCAGATTTTAGCTATTGTAAACAGTGCTGCAATGGATAAACAAGTGCATACGTCACTTTGACTATACTTTTTGGCCTCTCCGGGATATATTCCCAGGAGTGATATTGCTGGGTCAAATGGGAGCTCAATTTCTAATTTTTTAAGAGTCATCCATACAGTTTTCCAAAAGGGCTGAACCATTCAGCATTCCCACCAGCAATAAAGGAGGATCCCTTTCTCGCTACACCTGTGCTAACACAGGTTGCTTTTGTTATTTTGGACGTGGGCCAGTCTCTGTGGTGTGAAATGATATCACATTGTTGTTTTGATCTGCATCTCCCTGATGATTAGTGATGCAGAGCATTTTCTCATGTGCCTTTTAGCCATTCAGATTTCTTCTTTGAGAAAGTTTCTGTTCATTTCGTCAGGAGATGCGTGTTGAGAGTGAACTGTGGACCAAACATTTTGTGAAGGAAGTGACATCTGCACTTGTTTGTTCATTGCAGCACTCTTTACAATAGCCAGAATCTGGAAAAAATCTGAGTGCCCTAGAACAGATGACTGGTTAAAGAAACTTTGGTACATTTACACAATGGAGTACTATGTAGCTGTTAGAAAAGATGAAGTCATGAAATTTACATACAAATGGTCACTTGATCACTTGATCACTTGACTTTCT
This sequence comes from Sorex fumeus, assembly GCF_029834395.1. Classification (NCBI taxonomy): domain Eukaryota; kingdom Metazoa; phylum Chordata; class Mammalia; order Eulipotyphla; family Soricidae; genus Sorex; species Sorex fumeus. Next base: position 3,205,897 of record NW_026606063.1, read on the forward strand.
GTTAATTGTTGATTTGCTTGAGCAGGTGCCAGTAACGTCTCCATTTGTCCCTGTCGTGTGCTAGTGTAGCCCAATGGCATCTGTTTGTTCTAGGAGCATGAAGAGCCTCAAACAGATCGTCCATGATCTTGATGAAGAAGTCTGACCATCTGGTAGGTGGGCGGCCACGCAGTGTTTTGACGTCCCGTGGAATCCAGTCGGTAACAGCTCTAGTCCAGTGGTCATCTCTAAATCTCATTACATGTCCAGCCCATCTTATTTTTGATACTTTCCATGTAGTACATACAAGTGGTACTACATGGAAAGTATTACGTTAAGTGAAATGAGTCAGAAAGAGCAGGATAGACACAGAAAGATTGCATTATCTGGGCAACACAAAGAAACAAAACTAACACCCAGGAGTGGCCAAGATTAGTACCAGGAATTTTGCTCCATGACTTGAAGGCCAGCCACACGTGCTAGGTGAAAAGGAAGCTCAGATAGAGAAGGGAGCACCAAATAAAGGATGTTGTGAGGATCCGCCCAGGGTGGGAGAAGCATGCTGAAAGTAGACTATAGACCGAACATGACTGCCACTCAATGCCTCTTTTGCAAACCACAGCACCCAAAAGTTGAAAGAGAACAAAAGTGAATGCCCTACTACAGAGGCAGGGTGTGATGGGGGGGATGGGAGGTGGGAGGGATGCTGGGATCCGTGGTGGTGGGAAATGGGCACTGGTGGAGGGATGGGTACTTGATCATTGTATAACTGAAACCCAAGCACAAAAAAATTGTAAGACTACAACTGTATCTCATGGTGTTTCAATAATAAAAAATAATAATAAATAAATAAATAAAAAGTAAAAAAATAAAAATAAAATGGCATCAGTGGATGCTCAGCAGGACCAGATTTCCTGGGCTGACTTTCTTCTGCTTCATAGTCAATCTGCACCAAAACAAAAGAAGTCTCATCTACACAAAAGTAAAAACAAAAACCTGGACATGTAGTGTGTTCACAGCAAGACTCAGTGAAAGCAACCAGGTAGACGGGAGAGGAACATTCCCCAAGAAAATTACCCTCCTGCAGGGGTCAGGAGGTGGAGTGAGATGAAAATCTAAAGATGGGAACTTTCCCTAGGAAAAGGGATTCTGTCTCACATTCAAAGCACCCCACTTTCTAGAAAACATAGCAAACATCTTTTGTATTTCATTCTGCAAACAAGGAACCATCAAAGAAAACAATCCAGGCAGCTAACCCATGTACAATTGCTTCAAGAAGAATGAAGTACAGAGGAATAAACTAAACCAAGGAAGTAAAAGATCTGAGCATTGCAAACCTTTAAGACACTATTGAAAAATTAAGACAATATGTAGTCGTCTCTTTCATACATGGAGTATAAAGATTCATAGTAAGGGAATTAGAAGTGGTCAAAGGCATTATTCCTTGAGATTTGGCCAACAGAACTGAATTTTCCAAAAGGAAGGGAGTGGAAGGAACTTGAGACGTTGGTAGAGAAACTTTTTCTGGCAGAGGATGTAGTGTTTTAATACCAAATTCCTGAAATATTAGTATTATTAACTGGATTACAAATCACAGTGCCTAAATAATTTTTAATGTTTTTGTTATTTTTAATCAATTTTATTGTAGGCACTAAAACAAATTTGACTTTATTGATTTACAAAACTGCTAATAGTAAGTAATTTTTTAGGAAAAGACAGGAACTGTGAGAGACAGTAGAGCAAGCAGGATACTTGCGTTGCACATGCCTGATGAGAAATCAATTCCCAGGACCACGTATTGTCCCCAAAGCACCACCACCAGTATTCCTGAGCACAGAGCCAGGGTAAGCCCTGAGCATAGCCAAGTATCACCCAAATGAAAGCTCTTCCTCCTAAATGAAATAATTCAAGAAAAAGTGGAAATGTATTCTATGCTCCAGAATTGAAAAACAAATCAAAATTGTTAAAACAACTATCTTGACCATAAAAGCTGGCCTTCCAGAACTACTGGGTGATTTATTTATTTAAAACAAAACCTGGATCATTCTATGACTAAAATCCAAGCATGAACAGCTTTGCGACTGTGTAGCTCATGAGGATTCAGTTGAAATAATAATAATAATCCTCCAAATCAACTTAGCTAGCGTGACTGTTGCTGAGATTGGACTTCCTGAAAACAGGACAAACAAATCCAAATCCTTTAAGGATCTGCTGCTAATATGCAGCTTCCTTTTAAGGTTCGATGAGAAGCCCATGAGAACCAAAATGGCATCCAAACCTCCTTACCAGTCCATGTTGGTGTTCAGTAACCATCCGGATTGGCCAATAGGAAGCTAGACTAGTTTGCTAATGTTATGGTCTGTCTCTTGTATATTTTAAGTAGATTTGTAGAGAGGTCAGACTAATAAAATATATCAGACATTTTGTTTGTTTTTATCATCCATTTGCAAGACTGGCTTGAAAATTTTGTAAATAAACTTCCACTACATATAAGATTGGATAAAGTGAGTAAAAAGAACTTAGTCTAAAAAATTAAAATGATGAAGACATTGATAATATTATAAAAATTTACATGGTTTTGGCAAAATTCACAATATTACATTTTCTGTTACTAAATTTTTCTCACAGAAAAAAGGCAACTTAATGTTATACTGTATGCTTTTATTTCTAAACTATTTTGCATTCTAGATAGAACATGTATTACGTTACTCTTATGAGAATGTCAAAGTTGGGAGTCTATTTTTAAATTCACAAATCTGACATTTCGAGAAATAATTAAAATATTCCAGTTCATATAATTTCTCCTTTATTATTAATTAATAAAGGTAAAGGCCCTCCCGTTGTTCATCGATTTGCTCGAGCGGGCCCAGTAACGTCTCCATTGGAGATTTTGTTGTTACTGTGTTTGGCATATCGAATACATCACTGGTGGCTTGCCAGGCTCTGCCGTGTGGGCGAGATACTCTCAGTAGTTTGCCCAGCTCTCCGAGAGGGGCGGAGGAATCGAACTCGGGTCGGCCATGTTGGCTGCGTGCACGGCAAACGCCCTACCACTGTGCAATGGGAGAGATAGTACAGCGGTAGGGCGTTCGCCTTACAAGCGGCCAACATGGCCAACCCGAGTTCGATTCCTCCGCCCCTCTTGGAGAGCCCAGCAAGCAACCGAGAGTATTTGATATGCCAAACACAGTTACAACAAAGTCTCCAATGGAGACGTTACTGGGCCCGCTCGAGCAAATCGACGATCAACGGGAGGGCCTTTACCTTTACCTTTACCTATTAATTAATAGTCTTGGAATAAACCTAGTCATTCCATTTGTACCAGATTGAATATGTAGCACTATGTAGCCAAAAGAAAATTTGTTGCGCTAAATGAGTTTTCAGTTGGTCGTGAGTCTTCTGCAACATAGAACAAGCTATCTTACATAAGGTCCCTTTCTGAATATGTCTCAAAAGGTCTCTTTCCATTTGCCTGGACATTTGATTTCCAATTATTGACCTCCTGGTCTTTTTTACTCTTATTTTCTTAGCTTCTGGTTCTGGTAGTGGTCCTTAATTTGGGTTGGTGTGATTCTAAGTAAGATGGCATCTTAGAACTTCATAACAAGGGCTCAAGAATCAAAAGTGGGCAAAACTTTGACCTAGATAATAGAAATGAGGATCCTGGGGGGGTGGATAGAAATGGAGGGTGGATAAAAATAGGTGGACGGCCCGTAACAGAACCAAGGATATAGATGCATTTCTGGTGTAGAGTGATATAGACATAATTAGATAGATATTTATGCACATGTATACAAAGTTATGAATAATGAAGCATAACACCTAAACAACAACAAGCAAATTTCAAAATCGGACTGTTAAAGAGGCAGGCTTAGGACAGGGAGAGGACCTGGGAACATTTGTGGAGGGGAATTCACAGTGGTGATGGAATTGATGTTGAAATATTATATGCGTAAAATTCCATGATAGACACATTGCTAATCATCATGCTGCCTAAAAATGTTATTTGGTAAAAAAGTTCTTCCTTAAAAGTAAATAAATAAATACGAAAAGAGAGATATGTTTGACACAATCATATTCTTGATTCTGTGCCCTTCCTAGAAAAACATATCGTCAAAAAATATCATGAGATTTCTAATATTAGGCACAATATGTTCCCAGAGTCTTTTGTACTGCTTAATATAGCCACTGACTGAACATTTGATATTTAAAGCCATATTCTGATAAAAAAAATAAATAAAATCTTTCTTTAAATAACTGTTTAAATTATTGCTTAATAATTTAAATTAATCACTTAATCACTTAACTTCCCGTTAGTCGTCAATTTGCTTGAGCAGGCGCCAATAACGTCTCCTTTTGTCCCTGTCCCATGCTAGTGTAGCCCAATGGCATCTGTTCGCTCTGGGAACATGAAGAGCCTCATACCAATCATTCATGATCTTGATGAAGAAGTCTGACCATCTGGTAGGTGGGCGGCCACGCAGTCTTTTGACATCCCGTGGAATCCAGTCAGTAACAGCTCTAGTCCAGTGGTCATTTTTAAATCTCATTACGTGACCAGTCCATCTGATTTTTGACACCTTGGCAAATGAGACAGCATCCCTGATTCTTGATTGTAGATGGATGTCGGAACTCTGGATTTTTTCTCTCATTTGAGTGAAACGTGATATTCCAAGCATAGCTCTTTTTATTCTTCTTTGGGAGACCTAAATAGCGTTCTCATCCTGTTTGTGTAGGGCCCAGGTCTCTGAGACATATGTTAATGAAGGAAGAACAGTGGAATCAAAGAGATGTGCCCGGAGCCGGAGGTTCTTTGTCCTCTTATCTATTTCTTAGATGTTCTTGAAGGCATTCCAAGCCGCTCTCTTCCTCCTGCGCAGCTCGGGTGCCAGGTCATTTGTCATGTTGACCTCTCGACCTAGGTACACATAGCTGTTGCATTCAGAGATGGTAGTTCCGTTGAGAGCGAATGGGGCATCAGGAACGAGGCTGTTTCTCATGAACATTGTCTTCGTAAGATTCAGCTGTAGTCCTACCTTTCCACACTCACGGTCAAAGTCGGCCAGCATTTGTGCCGCTTGGCTGATGTTTGGCATTATTAAAACAATGTCATCAGCAAAGCGGAGGTGGTGTAGTTGCCGACCATCTATCTTCACTCCCATTCCTTCCCATTCCAGTCATCGCATGATGTTCTCGAGGGTGGCACTGAAGAGTTTCGGTGAAATGGTATCACCCTGCTGAACCCCTCTCTTGACATCAATGATTACTTCTTGGTAGAATGGTGAGATCCTGGTAGTGAATCTGCAATACAGCTCACGGAGAATCTTGATGTATTGGGCTTGAATGCCCTAATTGGCTAGGGCTTCAATGACCGCTTCCACCTCAACAGAATCAAAGGCCTTCTTTAAATCAATGAACGTTAAACAGAGCGGCATCTTGAACTCCCGAGAAACCTCAATGAGCTTGGTTATCGTGTGGATATGGTCGATGGTGCTGAATCCTTTGCGGAACCCGGCTTGCTCGCATGGTTGTCCTTCATCTAGTGTTCTGCCAATCCTATTCAGGATGACTCGAGTGAACAACTTGTAGATGACAGACAATAGGCAGATCGGGCGATAGTTGCCAATGTCATGGATGTCTCCCTTCTTGAACAGTACTACGGTCCTGCTGGTTTTCCATTGGGACCGAACCTTGCATTCAGACAGGTAGCGAGTGAAGAGCCGAGCCAGTGTATTGATGAGTACTGACGGCAGGTTTTTCAGGTGTTCAGGTCTGACCTTGTCTGGGCAGGGTGCTGTTTGTTTCTTTACCCACGAAATGGCGTGTCGGATTTCGGAAGAGAGAACGTTGGGAACGACATATCCACCCTGTGGAATTTGGTATGTTGGCAAGTGGACATGGCTATTGAAGAGATTTGAGTAGAAGTCATGGATAATCTTCTCCATTGCCATTCTGGAGGATGTGATGGATCCATCAGGATGTTGGAGGGCAGTCATCTTGGTCTTGTAGTTGGCGAAGGACAGGCGGGCATAACGAATACTTTTCCCGGCTTCTGCCACATCTACCAGTACTTCTGCTCTTCTCTCTTTGAGGTCTTCCTTGATCGTATCTCTGCACTGCTTTGCGAGCTGGGACGTTAGCTTGCGGTTGCCTGAGGCATGTGCCAAACCACGCTGGCGAATTAGCTCAAGAGTTTTCGAAGACAGGTGTTTTTCTGTGGCTATCTCTCTCGGCGTTCCTTGCACATTCATGGAGGTGCTGAACCAGTCGACCGTGTTCCTCGACAATGTTGTCAACAATGGCATCTTCCCTTGTTGCCGCAATAGTGCCAAAGAGTTCCCAGTTGGTGGTCGTTCTGGGAGTTCTCTTTTTGAACTTTGCAGCCCTTTCTCTCCGCTCTGTGAAGTAGAATTTTGCACGAAGGACACGGTGGTCCGATCCCGTTCGAAATTTTGGGACAACAGCGACATCGGTCAATAATTTAAATAATTGTTAAATAATTGTTAAACTGGTCAAGTAATTCTGTGGCAATGTTTGTGTTGCTTATCATTTTGACCAGAACTGATTGCACTACCATGCCAGGGTCAGATTGGGACCCTTTGGACCACTGTGGAGGAGAGGGAAAGGTCAAGTCCAAAGCCCTGTTTTCGAGTAACTAACAAACGATGGGGGTTCTTACAGATTTGTGCTTGGAATAATGCCTTAAATGGGAAGAACTAAGATTCAGGGAGAAATAATAAGGAGAGCTTAGTGTAATTTATTCAAATTGGCTTCAAAATCTGAAAGCCTAATGGTTTAGAATCAAGTGCACAATAAATGACTAAGTGATGGCCATTGAGTCAGTGAACCAAGTGTGGAATGGGGAAGGGGATGAGAAAAATGGTTCAGCAGTGCCTGTGCAGATGTGGGGGTCCCTTTGGAAATGACTTCACAAAGCTTTGAAGGGATCCTGCATTTCTCAGAAAGCAACCAAGTCCAACCGTGTGTGATGCTTTACCGTAGACCGTCCTTCAAGGGATTCAGGCACTAGCTTCTCCCATGTGCACATGCTAGAGAAAGAGGAAGTCAACATTTCTCCTTTCTGCAGTTCCATTTTTTCTGTCCCCATTATCCTACACTCCCCATGCCCAGGATCCCATCTGAACTTGTAAACCAGACACTCCGTCAAACCGTGGGCTCTTCCTGAGGAAGGGAAGTTAGGAATCTCCAAGACCAGAAAATTCTGCCCCTGAGATTCCCCATCTACCAGTATGTAGGCATTACAGCCACCAACTGCCCCCGGTTCCGTGTAATCCCATCGGCGGCCAAGACCCAGAGACTATAAAACCTAGCTCCTGGAAGCACGAGGCCACATTTGAGGCCGCGCAACATCTTATTATCTAGTTCTTACTCTGGAGAACCTGGATGTCTACCAAAAGTATCCTGCCCACACGGCAGAGTCTGGCAAACTCCCCATGGTGTATTCAATATGCCAAAAACCAGTAACAATGATGGGTCTCATTCTCCCGACCCTGAAAGAGCCTCAAATGTGGCGCTTTCTAAAATCTCAGGGCTAGGATGAAGGAGACGTTACTGGTGCTTGCTTGAGGAAATCGATGAACAACAGGATGACGGTGATACAGTGAGATTAGGTTTACCAGAGAGGTCAAACAGATAACCCAGATAACCCATAAGAACTTAAATCAGCCATATCACTGTAGGATCTTCGCATTCTCTATAACATTCTAGTCAATTGTTAAATGCAAATAACTCAATTTTCATTTAAAAGGACCTACTCCAAAACCTTCTATTTTGTAAGATGAGAAAAACAGGTCACCAGTATCCTGAGACCTAAGGGAGTCCTCATTTCCTCTTTAGGTTAACTCCTGGTAAAGAAGTACTCAAAGCATAGAGGGATGCTTCATCCTCATCTACTCAAGATTTCTTGTGCCAATGGGAAGAGAGAACACTTCGCTTCCAACCACATTTGGAATACGGTTGGGTGAACAGGGGCCCAGGAGGCCCATCCAGTCCATTTTTACAGCAACAGTGACTTGTACCTCATCTGAGCTGGGCAGCACAAGAGTTGAATATGAGTGTGCAAGCTTGGCCACTGGCAGGCATGGGTGATGCAAGGCCTGACAAGAGATTCCACAGTTGATGAGATCTTGTGTGAGTTTAGAAACTTCCACTTGTGGTCAGCAGGAAGAGAGGACGGTGAGAGTCAGCTGGAGACAAGACCACAATTCACAGTCGAAGCCGGCCCTATCCCTGCTTTTCATAATGGAGACGTTACTGATGCCTGCTCGAGCAAATCAATAAACAACGAAACAACAGTGCTACGATTTTAAACCACTTTTTTGAGAATGAGGCTTACAATACTATTAATTATACTTTCCATGCATATATCATTCCAAACAGCACACCTAAATTGACCGCTCTCCTCCTCACACAGATGTTCCAAGGTCCCATCTCGGCCATTCCTCATCCTACATAAGCACACTTCTATAGACAAAATTTCCGACTCTAATGACTTCTGCCATTTGTTGTTCCATTACTGTGTTTTCTTTATATCCCACATATGAGAGAGACTATCCCCTGCTTTTGCATATAAGTTTTACTAGATCAAAGTACCACTTCTACTTTTTAATTAAGAAATGATTTTTAAATTTATTTTAATGTAGGCAAAAGCCACAGCTGCTGATACAATTCTAGAGTTGAAAGTGATTAATTAAAAATGGTCCGATATTAAAGTCAGTTAGTATAAAGAATCAAATTTTCTATGTGAAAATTGTCATATCCGATCACAGGGTTGTTAAGTCCTTGTCTAAGACTTTATTAAGCTGTTTGCTGCTAGCTGAGCCTTCTGTGTTTTGTGTTGTTGTTGCTGGTCTTTAATTAATTTATTTTATAATTGAATCAGTGCAATACATGGTTACAAAGTTGTTCGTGATGGTTTTCAGTCCTATAATGTTCTAACACGGGTCTCTTCATCAATGTTCATTTCTTACCACCAACGTCTCCTTCTGCAACCCACTCCCACCCCCAGCCCTTGCAAGCCAGGCACTTTTTAACACACTGTCTCTAAATTCAGCCCTGCTACATGGCAGAGTTGAGTACAGAGGAAGGAGTTGGGTGCTAGAGGGATTATAAATCCTCAGCATCAGCTTTTTGGCCCTGACAGTGTTTGCTGAGTCCTGTCCCAGGGGACGCCCAAAAAAATGGGTCTTCCGGGTCTCTTTACTCAGGCTCCTTTCTGAACCTGTTCTAAAAACTGTCCTTCCTAAACACAGCATCCATTCCCTAAACTGCTCTGACGTTTTAGGTGGGGATGACCTCTCAGCAATCACCATGGGTGGGTATGAAAACTTTTTTGTGAGAGACAAAATAGGAAGAGACACAGAGAGAACAGAAAAAGAAACAAAAAGCAAAAACAAAGCAATGGAGAGGGCTAAGCCTCCCCTGTGTGTTTGCTGTTGCTCAGAGCAGAAGACTGACAGAATGCCCTTCCTTCCACTTGCCCTAAAGTTTAGCCTCTGGTGCTCGATGCTATTAAAGTCCTCCCTCAGGGGTTACAACGGAGGACTACCTATGAATTAAATGTATTTATTCCTGAAGCCACAGGGCAGAGCAGGGGAGACCAGGAATGTGCATCAGGTGAGAACTCACTCACCAAGTCTCTCTGTAGTTACAAATTAAGATTCCATTCCCTGCTTGAGGACAGAGGTATTACTGCGAATATCATTCTTATGCTCTCATTAGACCTTATATTTTTATGGGTTTCAATGTATATATGTGTCTGTCTTAGGTTGGTACTGTACTCAAAAGCTTTTAGCCAGAGCAAAGTTGAGCCCTCCGTGCATCTTGCATCTGAATGAGAATCTCTGTTCCCAGGTCCTCTGTTCCCCTTGCACCCCATTTCGGTTTCTCATAATTTTGTCTCCCTTGTTACTTTTCTTCCACTCCTTCTGGCAAGAGTTATTGATCATTGCATTTTTGCTCTGAGGAGCTGCTTTCCAATATTTTTCTCTTCAACAAGTTTTGCTAGCAATATCATCTGATGGGTTCAGTGCCCTTATAAACAAGAAAGATTATTAAAATTCTATATTAAAATAAAAGAAGTTGCTTCTCATTAAGCCATTATCCAGGGCTAAGGCTTGCAGAGACCCTATTTCCCTTCATCAACGTTGCATCTCCAGGATAAGTTGCACACAGCACTCCACTGTATCTTGCTTCAGGCCCGACAAGTTCATAGCTTGGGACCAGGTTACTCTGGCTGTATCAGTATCCCATTGGTTGGGAGCCCAGGTGGTATTTACCTTGAAGTAGCCTGATAATAATCTTCCCCCATCACACAGCTCTCCTAAGGTCTGTTAAGAAATTGGTACCTTCTGGGTTGTCTGTGTTAGCTGGAAGACCTTTTTGTTTGTCTGAAGGCCCCTTTGGACAGGAGTGATGCTGTTGCAATGGTGCAGCTGGCAGAGTGCCTACATTGTGTGTGGCCAACCCAGGTTCAATTCCTGGCACTCCTGAGTGCAGAGCCTGGAGTTAGTTCTGAGCATTGCTAGGTATGCCCCCCAAATAAAACAAAACAATACAGAAAACAATAGGTAGGGGATAGTCCTTATCATTAAGTTTACTTGCCTCCTCACAGTCTGCTTTTTTTTTCTTTTTCTGTCACACCCAGAGATTCTCAGGGGTTACTCCTGGCTCTGTGCTCAGGAATTACTCCTGGTGGTGCTTGGGGGACCATATGGGATGCGAGGAGTCGAACCCGGGTTGGCAGCATGCCAGGCAAACACCCTACCTGCTGTAATACCGCTCTATGCCCCGCCCCGCAGTCTCTTTCCTCCCTTTCCTGCCTCTTTCTCAGCTCTCATCCAAATGACTCCTTATTACAAGAAGGACTGCGGTCTTAGAATACACCGTTCAGAAGGTGACAGTCACTTCCTGCTAAACTTCTAGCCGGTAAGCTTCTTCTAATTTTTGAAATCTTTTTTTTTTTTAACTTAAATGTGTCCTTCCCTTGATCTTTCTCTAATGGTGACTACAAAATCGTGTCTCTCCCTCTAACCCTCAGCCTTCACTCATCCTCATCTTCATAGAACAGAAGACATGAATTATGCATATTGTAAAATACCCATGTAGGTCATAGTTTGCCTTTTTTTCTTAAATTTTTAGCTTATAAAATATGAACAGATTGCACGACGACCCCAAATAACTAAAATATTCTTTTGATTTTATTGGACAGAACTTTTTTTTTAAAAAAAAGGATTTTGCGTTCTTTTAATTTAAATATAATCTTCATTTCAATGAAATCACAGGCTAAAAAAGAAGGAAGGAAGGAAGGAAAGAAAGAAAGAAAGAAAGAAAGAAAGAAAGAAAGAAAGAAAGGAAAAAAAAAGGAACTATACACCCACCCTTGCTGCCAGCACTAGACTTTTAGAAACAAGTTAGAAAACCCAGATCAGGGAGGTGGGACCAAGTAGACAGTGATCTGTCATTTTCTGCCTGAAAGATGACCTTTTTAATGATGTACCTGTTCACTTAAATAACAGAGGCAATGGAACCACTATTTGTTCCAGTGTCCTTTTAAGTTGACTAATTGTCCACTTGGCTTTTTGCAGCTGTGACCACCCTGTCTCACTTTTCACAATCAATCCCTATGCTCTAGCTTCTGAACAAGGATTACTGAGAACAGTACTGAAGGCTTTAACAGGTTAGCCCCAGTCCCCCTGGCTGAGTTCCTGCTCAGCCAGGGGTCTGTACCACCTTGGGGTGCAGTGCCCCATGCTCCCAACCTCTCTCTGGCCATCCAACCATATCTAAGATGCTGTCATATTGGTGAATGTCCTTGATAAGATGTTTGAAACCCCTTCTGTTCCTTTTTTTTTTCCACTAGACTCCGCTTTCCCACTTAGATCTATATTCATGTAACTTAAGCCCTTCTTTTTCTTTCAAGTACATGCTGAGGTGATTGATGTAGGACCTGTAGTCTCCTCAGTCTGGGCCTGAACCCTCAACTCTGTGATAATTGTGTCTATAGTACCACCTTTGTCCTTTTTACCCAAAGTCTAAGGAGCTCTAACATGACTCATAACTGAGAGTTTAAATAACATGACCAAGTATCTCTAATGAAACAACTGGTTCTTATTTCTTCTGATCTTTCTAATTCTGCCAACACCAAAGGAAGTTATCATTGATGCCAGAAATGGGCACATATGGCTGGATGCTAGGAAGAACTCTAATCGAATCTGAAAGATTTGGTGAGCTCTCTTTCCCACTGGGAGATTCTAGGGACTGATATTTTCATGATATGCCTTCTTTCTCTCCAGAATCTAGCTTCTGCTTGGTTTCCATGTTCCAAGTGATTTTACTTCTGATTTCTTAACTTTCAGCTCTTCCACTTACTGACTGTGATACTTCAAGCATAATACGCAATGTCTCTGTGCCCTAATGTCTACTATACAAAATTTGGTAAAGCTCATAAGGTTTCTGTGAGAGTTCCATGAATAAACGTGAGTCATATGCTTCCACGGAGTTGGTCAGAGAGAGTTACCTGGAACGCAGCCACTTTTGTCCATATTAAAGCATAGAAGGTACCAGCAGAGGAACAAAGGCATGCGGGTCCCAGGAATGAGATCTCCAAGACTGCTCGGATAGGGGCTCCTCCACCCAGATCCTCCATCTTCCAGTAGGCAGGGGTCACACACACCAACTGCCCCCCAGCGCTGTGTAATCCCATCAATGACCAAGACCCAGAGACTTTAAAACCCAGCTCCTGGAAGCACACACTAGCAGCTGTGCAACATCTTATTATCTCATTCTTGCTTTCAACAACCTGGCAGGCTACTGAATATAACCTGCCCACACGACAGAGTCTGGCAAACTCCCCATGGCGTTCCCAATATGCCAAATACCAGTAACAATGATGGGTCTCATTCTCCTAACCCTGAAAGAGCCTTGAATGTGGCACTTTTTAGAATCTCAGGGCTAGGACGAAGGAGACGTTACTGGGGCCTGCTTGAGGCAATCGACGAACAACAGGATGATAGTAATCGTGATTGTGATTGTGAAAGCGTAGAGAAACCTTGGTGAAATCTGTGGGCATCAAGTGGGTGGAACGCATTAGAGACCCCCCCAGTCTCTCATGCACAGTTTCAGATTAGTTTCAGATTAGTTAAAACTTCTCTCTCTAAATGGCTAATTTACACGGGTTAATCTTAATGGTGTTGCAACTAAAGAAAGAGGAAGGACTAAGCTCCTACAGAGGTAAGCCAAGAAAGAACATCTAATGCAAATGTAAAATATTTCAAGTTCTACCTGGCAAGAAGCAGAAATAACCTTCGGGCTCTAGTAATCACTCAAAAGTTAGAATTCAGGCAGCTAAGTAAGCCTTAAATCCTCTATTTGCCCAACTGCATGTGCTAAATCCTAGTGCTTGAAAGTGTATATTGTGACAATGTCACAGGATCCTGGGGGAAAGGCAGGGCCCATGAAAGATAGGAATCAAAAAGCATGTAAAATATAAAATTCCTCAACAGCAGTCCACCCCTGCTACTGATCTTTTTGAAAAATGTAAATTTAGCTACTGATTAGTAGTAGGAGACTAATTCTATAATTACTCCACTTAAAATGATTAAGCTTAATATATTTTCAAATGTACATAAATGTATAGTAACACTAGAGAGAAAGCTGTGGAATGATGAATTACTGTGGGCATAGTTCCTGCTTCTAGGTGCTTGTAGGAGGTGATTCAGCAGCAGGGTGGGGTATACAGGATCTTCCAATTAGCAGTGAATGTTCTAGTCTTTAAAGTAACTAAGGAATATAGAAGTATTTGTCTCAAAAGACTTTGCTTGAAACTTCTCTTAGTATGCATCTATCCTCTTCATAAAATAGTAATGGAATAATAAGTAGCTATATCCAACATCAGAAGTCAAAATAGCACAGATCCTTTGTCTGTTCTTCAAAAATTCTAAAAGCAGTAGTCTGCAGACATAAATGACACCTCCACCTGCCTCCTGGAAGTGCTGTGGATATGTCCCAAGAAGAAGGAAGGTCAGTCCACGAGGACCAACATGCAGGGCTGTGGGAAGGGAGGCCTCTGGGAAGCTAGACCAAGCCCACGACTGTGATTCCGCCCACCGTACCACCCCCATACCTACTTGGACCCAGATGCTATCTGAGTTAATCTCCTTCCCTCGTCTTCTCTTTTACAAACTGATTGCTTATGATTTCAGCAATAAAAGAAATTCTTCCTTGCAAAGTGAAAGATAAAAGAGACCTGTGCACACAAGCACAGTAGTCACTTTGTGAACTGGTGCAAGTTGTAATATGAATAAACATTCCTAGATGAATGGTGATTTCTTTCCTTCCAATGTAGCCCTTCATTCATGTATATGCGAATCTTTATTAAATTTTAACCACCTACCACAACCTGGGCACAGTGATATATGGTAGAACTCGGGCCTTAGTCCTTCCTCTTTCTTTAGTTGCAACACCATTAAGATTAACCCGTGTAAATAGAACACAGTCTCTACATAGTTGCATTTTATAATCCGGTGGCGAAAATGGGCTCAAAATAACAAGATGAATCAAAGCAGCGAGTGAAAATAAATGTATTTGAGGATAAAAGTGGACCCAATAAAGGGGTATAGTCCAAGTAAAGGCAGCTATTTAATATATGCTGAAAAGGAAGCAACCTTTTTGGACCTTGAGTCTGAAATCTGAATAAAGGGAGAAAACAATTGTGTTCTTGACTGAGTGAATAGAAAGCACAGCTATGTTAAGACTGGGATTTTCTTAGACTTTATGAAAATAGGCAAGACAGCCAATATCGCTGCTATGTGAGCAGAGGACAGATGGCCAAGGGGTGAAGCAGGGTGATCTCATCTACGGAATCTTTGATTCGTGACATTTCTGTGCGTAGCTTTCCGATTTCTGCTCTCATTTCTTCCTGGATTTTCTCGATTGTCCGATCCATTGTTTCTTTCATATCCTCCTTCAATTTACTGGATATCTGTCTGACTGTTTCAATGAGTTCCTTGAACATCTTCATGACTTCATATCTGAATTCTTTGTCAGAGAGGTCGCTTAGGTGGGCAGCACCTACAGAGGCTTCTGGACTCTTTGCATCGACCTCCCCTTGTGGTGGGGATTTACGTTGTTTCTTCATGTTCGAGTATAAGTGTGGGGACTAGATTCCTTGGTATGACTGAACTACCTGCGGCTGCTGAAAATCAGGCCACGCCCACTTCCACAGAAGCCATGCCCACTTTAAAGCGGCCACACCCCCACGGGAACGTTGTGTGGGGGCAGGGGAATAAATAATGGGTGGGGGAGAAGACCAGCTGAGTTTGGGGGAAGAAGAAGAAGAGGCAGAGATAAAGGTAAAGGTAAAGGCCCTCCTGTTGTTCATCGATTTGCTCAGGCGGGCCCAGTAACATCTCCATTGGAGACTTTGTTGTTACTGTGTCTGGCATATCGAATATGTCACAGGTAGCTTGCCAGGCTCTGCCGTGCAGGCGAGATACTCTCGGTAGCTTGCCGGGCTCTCCGATAGGGGCGGAGGAATCGAACTCGGGTTGGCCATGTCGGCTGCGTGCAAGGCAAACGGCTTAGAGCTAATTTGTCTCCCAAGGTCTGAGAGGATGCCTGGGGGGCTTACAGGGAGAAATTCAAGTCCCGGGTTTGAGAAGCAGACTGACCTTGGTGGAAGCAGGGTGGTTTCTAAGAGTAGAATTTTAGGATTTTTTTTAAATCAAAATGATGCTGACAGGAATCAAACTCAGGATTTTCCACATGCAAGACATGTGGTCCACCATTGAATTACATCCTCAGACTTCAGGGCAAGGACCTCCAGGTTTATAAGATAGATGAGAAGCCCCTAAATAATTCTGACTGAAGAAGTTACAGACTACACGCTATCTTTCAGAGGTCCAGAAGTAGGGAATCAACATAGAAGGGTTGGAGAGCATCAGGGGACCCTTTTGGAAGCTGTTGCATATGCTCGGACAGTAAAGAACCCTGCTCTGGGCCACTGGGCAGCAGTGGAATTTGTAAGACTCACTCTAATGTTGGTTGTATTTGAAGGGTGTCATGTAGAAGGTGTCTTCTCTGGGCCAATGGGAGGGGGGAGGAAGAACATAAAGCCTTTCTTTGGCAAACGCAAAACTCTGGGTCAGTAGGGATGACTCGTGCTGAAATCAGGAGCCTCGGGGAAGGGCAGCAGAATGAGGTTGCTGAGGGGCAAGAAATCAGTGGGATGCAGGAAGGAGAGCTAAGTGGAACTACAACTGCTCAAAAGTAAAGTTGTAAGACAAAGCGGGCACTGTGGAAATCGTGAATGCTGAGTCAGACTGGCCTTAAAGGAACACTGCAACATGGACACATCAGAAGGATGAGGGTAAGACCAATGAAAGACTAGACCAAGAAGGTTGTTAGGTTTCAGAAAGGCAAGGGCAGAAGCTCTCAAGAGTAAGTGAAAATCTTAGAAATGTATTATCTAGGTCAGAAACATATTCAAGGCTGAAGGGATGAGGACGAATAAAACTGAGCATAAATGCAGCCAGTAATAAAATCACAGGTGAGCTGCGAAAGTAGGTTTTTTAGTTGTGTGCAAGTAACTGGGAACAGTGGGTTCAAGAAAGAAGTAAGTTGGGACAGTGAAGTCAAGATGTATTGAAAATGGCCCCAGTGGGAAGCTAAGGACTCCCTGCCGCCATGGCTGCTCTGGAAGGAGGAGGACTCTGAGGATGCAGCAGAGAATGGAAGGGCTTCCTCTGAGGACAAGAGGATGGGTGCAAGTGGAGCTTTGTTGGGCATGAGAGAGAAAGGCACTGAAACTCAACAGATTCACAAAGAAATGATTGCGGTAATGAAAATTAGGACTTTTCTGGGAAAGAAAATAAATCCTGCTGGACCTGGAGAGATAACACAGGAGTTAGAATGTACACTTTGTTTGCAGTCAAGGGTTCACTCCCTGGCACCACATGGACTTCTAAGTTTCCATCTCTAGTGTTGCCCCAGGAATAGCAAAGTCTGGTCCCGGAAGTTTCTGAACACCATAGGGATGCCTTGAACACATCATCCTCAGGTTATCACTCTCATCCACTGGCCCAGTTGGCCAAGAATCTCCAGGAGGGCTCCCTGGACTTCCTGAGCACTGTTCAGAGAACCCCTCCTAGAGGGATAGGTGGGGAAAGCATACTTAAGGAACTGTGGGGCTGAGCTCAGAAGAAAGTCATCGTCTTAGATGCAGCGAGCACACGTTTTGCTGAGCTAATGGTGGGAATTTTTTTGACATTTGAATATTGGAGATTTTGTTGTTACTGTGTTTGGCATATCGAATACATCACGGGTGGCTTGCCAGGCTCTGCCGTGTGGGCGAGATACTCTCGGTAGCTTGCCAGGCTCTCCGAGAGGAGCGGAGAAATCGAACTCAGGTCGGCCATGTTGGATGTGTGCAAGGCAAACGCCCTACCGCTGTGCTATTGCTTCCTGGCAGGTTTTTTTTTAAATTCACATTAGAGGTTTCTTTTCACCTGGGGGTGAGGGATGGAGGCAGGAACCAATGACCTAGTTCTTCACATATCCTTATCTGCTGCACTTACCTACTGGAAACTGGAAAGTAGAATTGTTTTAAGGTTGTCAAGGAGTTTGGTGAAATCAACCATGGCATTGGGGATAATAAAAAAGATTAAGATTGAAAATTGCATGTGGTCTATCTAGGAAGCTCAGTGAGATTCTGGCAGCCCTGAATATGCATGAACAACTGAACAACGGATGGCTAAGGTCACCTCAAAGTTAATTTGCATGAAGCTTGAGAAAAGCCGGGGAACATGAGAAATGTTTTTCCTTGGGGAATAAGAAGCCAGGAATGATAACTTGACTTTATCTTGGGAGTGGATGAAAAATAAACTTTGGGTATAGCCTGGCATTTATACTCACATATTTGAATTTGTCACTTAACTTCCTCCTTTTAGATTTTTAGATAGAAGACTCACAGTGAGCCAGAGAAGACACAAGGAAACCAAGAAATAAGCAGAGCGGAAATAAAGAAAAAAAAATGCCACATTTCTTACTGAAATCTGTTGCTTTTAAACAAAGAGGAGGGAGTTACTAGAGAGTGGAAGTAATTAGGATACCTCCAACTGGTCATTACCATGGAGTCCCAGTGGACACCACGGGGTGGAGAAAGAAGCACTTGGAAATGGCCACACATATCTAAATTTCATTCCACGGTTCCACGGGGCTGCTAAACACAGTTGTGTGTGTGTGGAGCCCGAGATTACAGTATGAGCTTTATCACTGGGCCCATCACTTTAAGTCCTTGAGACATTACAATCACACTAGTACTATGCAAAATATTCTGATCAAATATTATTAATGGAAATATATATATAAAGAGAACAGGTATGTTACACAAGTCCATGTATAAGAGAGGAAGAGCTTTGTTGACAGCATATGAGGAAGGAACGAAGTTCAAAGGCACCCATGCAGACACTACTGAACTGTGTTGAAGTGAGTACCTTAAATTACATATCTAGAAATTACTCAGGTTTACAGCAGAATCTGGCAAACTTCCTGTGTCGTACTCAATATGCCAAATACCAGTAACAATGATGGGTCTCATTCTCCTAATCCTGAAAAAGCATTGAAATGGCTCTTTTAAAATCTCAGGGCTAGGAAGAAGGAGACGTTACTGGTGCATGCTCGAGGAAATCGACGAACAACAGGATGATTGTGATCGTGATCGTGATCGTGACTCAGGTTTATCAGAAGGAGGCTGATTCAAGAAAGGAGTAACGGGCTATCTGAATGGAAATGATCAAACAAAAACTTGAGTTCATTACTTGGAGCTATTCGAGATGCATTTTCAATTGACAGAGCAGGAAAAATATGTGAATTTCTAATGTTCACCATATACAGCTCTTGAATAAACATATTCACAGCTAAGCGTTCACATTTCTCTGTATCTGTATTTACATATATATGTATGTTCTCTAACATATTCAGATATCTAAAGAAAATAATATAGAGACCTGACATTATGCTTTTAAAACTGGCAATGGTTTTACTTAACATAAACAAACAAAAAATACATTTTTGATCTCCATGTTGAAACCACAAAATAAATAGCAGTGATGTTATTCTGCTTCTTTCCCAGAGAGTTTAGCAGATTTGGATCAAGTGTAAGCAAACTAACTTGTGCATTATGCCTGTCCCATTATCCTACATGGTTTTCTCTTCCAGCTCTAAAGTTGCAGCCAGGTTTTTAGGGTTTATATGCTCTAAAATTCTAGCTGTGTTATAAGCTTAGGGAGCCTCAGCAGTGTAAATCCCAATAAAGTTGCTGAGTGTTAGTTATAAAATTAAATCAGGGTACAAAAATCCCTCTCTTTGCTATGCTCCAAAAGAAGAATTATATGGTATTCATCCAGAGATGTGCAAAATCATTTTTACAGCATCACTATCCAAATGTCCAGCAACAATGCATGCTGAAAGAATAAATAAACTGTGATGCATAGACAGAATGCAACGCTACACTGCAGTGAGCTAATAAATGACAGCACAGTCAACAAGAATAATTAATTCCACAGGTAAAATGTGGAGCAAAAGTCGCTGAACAAAATCATCCACTAATTTACACAAACTTCAAAATTGGGAAACGTTGATCTGAGCTAAGGAAACAGGAAGCGGCATCCTGGGACTGGGATGGTATCTGCCAGGAAGTCTACAAAACAGGAGGGACCATTGAGACCCCAACTAAGTGGCTTTATGATGATTCTTTTAGGGTTTTAATCGTGAATAGAAACCTGTACTCTACAACTGTATGCTTTACACACGCATGAAAGTTTCAGTAGAACATTGAAAGAGTAAAGAATCCTGATGAAATCTGTTAAGCAGAGCTTAAGAGGAGTTGAGGGAGAACCACACACACACACACACACACACACACACACACACACACACACACGCCGCTAAGGAAGCAACCAGTGAGATCCCGCCACCACGCTAGAAATAGAAGCCTTGGTCCAGCCAAGTATTTTTAAAATATGTGCAGAGTCAGAAATGGGGTAAACAGCTCTTCGGCTCTAAAAACACTGGATCAAACCAATTTGCACAGTTAACCATCTGGCAGTGATGTTGGCCAAATGAAAGCCCAAGCTGCAGAAGAAAGCCTGACCTCATTGCAGCCAACAAACAGAAGGAAGGAGGAGCGTTGGCTTTCCGAGAAGTAGAGGGATCCAGCAGTCTCGCATCCCTGTACTTTCTGATCTACCTTATTAGAAGAACTCATTTAGAAAGGTCTAATCAGAAGGGAGGGGAAGTCTCAGCTCCCGCTTAACCAAAGAAGGCAGCTAGCAATGAATGATCGGATTGGAGTGAATGTTTCTACTGCAGCAAAGCCATTTATATTCATTTCCATATATTCTCTTCCCACGACCCTCCATGGTGGGGCATCCTTTTGATGAGGCAGCCAGGATATAGTAAAACAAAACTAAGGAAAGAGGATAATTCTGGGGATGAAGCATTGTTCTTTATGACCTCCTTGAACTAGCAGGTGTCCCTATAAGCAAAAAAAAAAAAAAGAGTTCTATTTTCATTATGTGGATGCATCATAAGTACAGGCAAACACACATAAATGCATCTCAAGCAAAACTCATGAACACAAATGAACAGAAATTTCCCATTTCTCTGCCATCTTATATCTCCCATTTCAATATCCCATCAGTGACAACTCAAAAATCATGCTCCTTCTTTACTCTCAGCTTGAATTGATCATCTTCCTGTGATCTCCTACCTCGACAGTTGCGTGCAGACAACAGCCCCTAGTTGGTCAAAGAAACTCCCTCTTGAGATGCCTCCATGTGATCCTTCTAGGTAGTAGACCATCACCCAACACAGATGACCTTTCACAGTGGAACTGGGTGCAGCCTTCCAACTTAGCTTTGCTCTGAAGGGTGGCTACAGGATGTCCAGGATATCCAGTTACACTTAATGTGCATTAGCATGTGTCATTTTTAGTACGAAGTTGTCCTATGCAATATTTGTGTCATAATTATCTATCCTGTTTAATAGATGATGGATAACTTCCCTTGAAAAATCCTTATTTTTATTTGTTGAATAACTGACAGGTAACTGCTGAGAAGGTTCTGGCCAAACTCATACCTGAGAGCTGTACCTACTTCCCAAATTAAGGAAGTAAGAGTCAGCAAAAGGGCCTAGCCTCATGGCTACCACAAACACACCAGCTACTGACAGAAGTAGAGTTCAATGCAAAGCTGTCCTGAGTGGTAGTTTGTGTGGTCTCTCACTATTTGTTGACTGCTTGTAGAGGAGACTCCTGCCCCCGTGCCTGGCTGTCCTCGCCTGGGCCCCTTGGAGGGGAGCGAGTTGAGCTTTCTTCCCCGCCCTGACCAGGGCTCCAGCAGCCAAAGACCTCCAGGACCAGCCACCACCATGCTGAGACCACTCTCCACACACATGAAGGTACTGGCAGAGGGACAAAGTCACGCGGGTTCCGGGGCCGAGATCTCCAAGCCTACTCAGATTTGGGCCCAGCGTCCTCCACCCAGATCCTCCAAATTCCAGTAGGTGGGGGTCACACCCACCAACTGGCCCCCTGGCGCCGTGTAATCCCATCAACGGCCAAGACTCAGAGACTGCTCCCGGAACCTCGCGGCCACATTTGCGGCCATGCGACATCTTATTATGACATCTTATTATCTCATTCCTACTTTAGACAAACTGGCAGGCTACCGAATGTAGCCTGCCCACACAGAAGAGTCTGGCAAACTCCCCTTGGCGTACCAAATATGCCAAATACCAGTAACAATGATGGGTCTCATTCTCCTAAAGAGCCTTGAATATAATCTCAGGGCTAGGACGAAGGAGACGCTACTGGGGCCTGCTCAAGGCAATTGACGAATAACAGAATGATTTGTGATTTTGTGATTTGTGCTTGTAGAGAAAGAAGTTTTATCCAGGTTTCATCTTTCACCACAAAATGGTCAAAACAGATAGAGCAGTGTTGCAAATATTACTGAAAATTTGAAGAGAAATCTGGTACTGCTTAATAACTGGCAACTTGGTTACTAATGGGAGAGATATACAAGATTTGATGGAATTCATAGTTGAGACTTCAGAATTACACCAAATTTCTGGCAACCAATAAGAATTACCTGAATAGGGGCCAGAATTGATAGTACAGGGAGTAGAGCATTTGCCTTGCATGCAGGCAACCCGAGTTCAATCCCCGACACCCCATATGGTCCCCCAAGAACTATCAGGAATAATTCCCGAGTGTGGAGCTTGAGCACTTTTGGGTGTGACAGCCTCTCCAAAAACAGAAAGAAATATCCGAATAATCTAGACACATGGAGTATCAAACCTATTGTTTTTAGACATACAAGCTTTTCTAAAGTTTTGTTATTGCTTCTGGCATCATTTTTATAATATCAAAATAATAGGAGAAAATATAATAATAACGATAGGAGAAAAAAATAGCAAAAAAGAAAAAAAACTCTCCAAATTTATTTATTATAGCACAGCGGGTAGGGCGTTTGCCTTGCACGCGGCCCACCTGGCTGACCCATGTTCGATTTCTCTGCCCCTCCCGGAGAGACCGGCAAGCTACCAGAATATTGCAAAGCCTGGCAAGCTACCGGTGATGTATTCAATATGCCAAATACAGTAACAACAATTCTCACAATAGAGATGTTACTGGGCCCGCTCGAGCAAATAGATGAACAATGGGAGGACAGTGCTACAATGCTATTATTGATTATTCATTTTTACTTAGGGAACAACACAAATACTAAGCTGCAGATAAATGAGTCAAAATGTTGTGGTGTGTATACCCAGGGGAATATAATGCAGCTCCAAAAAAACCCCAAAATCATTCAGTATACAGCAATATGAGTGGTACTAGAGGATACCATGCTGAGTAAAGTCTCTCAGAAGCAAAGGGATAGATTACCTCTCTCATATGTAGCACTTAAAGATACACAGCAAGGTAGGGACAAAGGGCCAGAGGCAACACAACAGGAGAACTGATCCACACAATTGAGTTTGCTCATGGGGTGGAGGGAAGCACTGGGGTCCTAGAGGAAATGAGGTGACTATATTGGTGCTAAATGTGGTATTCGAATTTTGCGTATGTACCCTTATCTGAGCACACTTTCACACCCTTTCACACCTTCTACAAGATCATTGTGGGTGATTTTAATGCCAAGATAGGACCGAGAAGATCAGCTGAAGAACTTCACATCGGGACCCATGGCCTAGAATGGAACGAACAGGGTGAGAGACTGTCTGAGATCATCATGTCAACCAAAACCTTCCATGGTAACTCACAGTTCCAGAAGGCAGAATCTAAACGATGGACATGGGAGTCTCCTGGTGGACAATTCCACAACGAAATAGACCACATCATATTCAATCGATGGTTTTATCTGACCGATGTCGTTGTTGTCCCAAAATTCCAAACAGGATCGGACCACCGTCTCCTTCGTACAAAATTCTACTTCACAGAGCAGGGAGAAAGGGCTGCAAAGTTCAAAAAGAGAACTCTCAGAACGACCACCAACTGGGAACTCTTTGGCACTATTGCGGCAACATGGGAAGATGCCATTGTTGACAACATTGACAAGGAATACGATCGACTGGTTCAGCACCTCCATGAATGTGCGAGGAACGCCAAGAGAGAGATAGCCACAAAAAAACGCCTGTCTTCGAAAACTCTTGAGCTAATTTGCCAGCATGGTTTGGCGCATGCCTCAGGCAACCGCAGGCTAACTTCCGAGCTCGCAAAGCAGTGCAGAGATGAGATCAAGGAAGATCTCAAAGAGAGAAGAGCAGAAGTACTGGTAGAAGCGGCAGAAGCTGGAAAAAGTATTCGTAACGCCCGCCTGTCCTTCGCCAACTACAAGACCAAGATGACTGCCCTCCGATGTCCTGATGGATCCATCACATCCTCCAGAACAGCAATGGAGAAGATTATCCATGACTTCTACTCAAATCTCTTCGATAGCCATGTCCACTTGCCGACATACCAAATTCCACAGGATGGATATGTCGTTCCCAAAGTTCACCTTTCCGAAATCCGACACGCCATTTCGTCGGTAAAGAAACAAACAGCACCCGGCCCAGACAAGGTCAGACCTGAACACCTGAAGAACCTGCCATCAGTACTCATCAATACACTGGCTCGGTTCTTCACTCGCTACCTGTCTGAATGCAAGGTTCCATCCCAATGGAAAACCAGCAGGACCGTACTACTGTTCAAGAAGGGAGACATCCATGACATTGGCAACTATCGCCCGATCTGCCTATTGTCTGTTATCTACAAGTTGTTCACACGAGTCATCCTAAATAGGATTGGCAGAACACTAGATGAAGGACAACCATGTGAGCACGCCGGGTTCCACAAAGGATTCAGCACCATCAACAATATCCACACGATAACCAAGCTCATTGAGGTTTCTCGGGAGTTCAAGATGCCGCTCTGTTTAACGTTCATTGATTTAAAGAAGGCCTTTGATTCTGTTGAGGTGGAAGCGGTCATTGAAGCCCTAGCCCATCAGGGCATTGAAGCCCAATACATCAAGATCATCCGTGAGATGTATTGCAGATTCACTACCAGGATCTCACCATTCTACAAAGAAGTGATCGTTGATGTCAGGAGAGGGGTTCGGCAGGGTGATACCATTTCACCGAAACTCTTCAGTGAAACCCTCAAGAACATCATGCGACGACTGGAATGGGAAGGAATGGGAGTGAAGATAGATGGTCGGCAACTACACCACCTCCGCTTTGCTGATGACATTGTTTTAATAACACCAAACACCAGCCAAGCGGCACAAATGCTGGCCAACTTTGCCCGTGAGTGTGGAAAGGTAGGACTACAGCTGAATCTTACGAAGACAATGTTTATGAGAAACAGCTTCGTTCCTGATGCCCCATTTGCTCTCAATGGAACGACTATCTCCGAATGCAACAGCTATGTGTACCTAGGTCGAGAAGTCAACATGACAAATGACCTGGCACCCGAGTTGCGCTGGAGGAAGAGAGCTGCTTGGAACGCCTTCAAGAACATCGAAGAACTAGCTAATTGGACGAAGAACCTCCGGCTCTGGGTACATCTCTTTGATTCCACTGTTCTTCCTGCATTAACATACGCCTCAGAGACCTGGGCACTATGAAAACAGGATGAGAATGCTATTCAGGTCTCCCAAAGAAGAATAGAAAGAGCTATGCTTGGAATATCACATTTCACTCAAATGAGAGAAAGAATCCTGAGTTCAGACATCCGTGGACAATCAAGAATCAGGGACGCTGTCTCGTTTGCCAAGGTGTCAAAAATCAGATGGGCTGGTCACGTAATGAGATTTAAAGGCGACTGCTGGACTAGAGCTGTTACTGACTGGATTCCACGGGATGTCAAAGGACCGCGTGGCCGCCCACCTACCAGATGGTCAGACTTCTTCGTCAAGATCATGAACGATCGGTTTGAGACTCTTCATGTTCCCAGAGCGAACAGATGCCATTGGGCTACACTAGCACGCGACAGGGACAAATGGAGACGTTACTGGTGCCCGCTCGAGCAAATCGACGACTAACGGGAAGTTAAGTGATTAAATGAAGTGACCCTTATCTGAAATTCTTTTCATTAGTTTTAGCATTTTCTCCAGGTAAGAGTATTTTAAGATATGAGTATGTCATCTTAAATTATGCCTGGAAAATAAAGCATTTCAGCTATCTGGCTAATGCTGGGTTTGGCTATAAAATACTTGGTTAAGAACAATATTGGCTAGGATTCTGATTCTAAAACAGCATTTTCAAAAGTTCTGCCTTGATGTAAATAAATAGTATTCAAGCTGCATTTTAAATGCAATATGCATCAGTAACCAATTTTTACAGGGTGTATGTATGTGCATATGATCTCCAGGAATCTTCAAAGATATATTAGGCCATGACTCTAGAAATATTTATTTTTGCTTGCTTTTAAAAGAGAACACATGAATCAGAAATTCTTAGGAAAATGGAATATTGTCAGTGGAAGGACTACAATGAGAGTTGAGAAGTGATGTATTTCACAAGCTGTTGTTTATAGACTCCTATCAAGGAAATTAGATCTTTCCTGGGCATCTCTTCCCTAAACATTGGCGTTTAATACCGCTGGGGGCCACAGAACATCTAAAAGTACAGGCTCCATGTGACAGGAACAGCTAATGTTTGGAGGATCTTAACAACGGAACTCAGCATTGAAGAAGATCACTAAATACAGCTTTGCTTAAACCTAAACAAGACGTATTTGGGAAGAAAAATCCAAAATTATCAAAGAGAAATCTTACTGGACTATCTACAAAGTATTATTTTATATCTAGAAGAAATCCTTGACTGAAAATGTGAAGCTCTGGGAGGGGGTAGTGCTATACTTCTTTTTAAGAAGAAAACAAAACAGAACAAAAAGATACAAAAGCACCATTTGGAGAGCTGTGGAAGAATGAATTGTATGACCACAGTGTGAAACCAAAGCTTTTCCTATCTTTAAAAACATATTTCTATTAACTTATAGTACTCTGATCTGATTTATGTAGGGAGAAGTTTCTTGACTAATACACAGTTTCAGAGCAGTTTTAGGTTTATATAAAATTGTTCAGACACCACAATTTTCATGTTACACACATACACACACACGCACACACACCAGTCTCCTCCCTCATTAATATCCTGCATTCAGGGTGGTTACATTTGTTACAAATGAAACAATAATGATATATTATTATTAACTGTTGGAATTAATCCTAAATGTTTTAGGTTTTATCAGTGAATTGTCCCTTTTCTTCCTCCCAAAGAAATTTACAGTGCTTTTGTGAGCACCCCTAATGCTTGAGTTCATCTTTGTTTTTGTTTTTGTTTTTTTATTTTTGGGCCATACCTGGCGATGCACAGGGGTTACTCCTGGCTCTGCACTCAGGAGTTACTCCTGGCAGTGAATATCAGGGGACCATCTGAAATGCTGGAAATCAAACCCAGGTCGGCCGCATGCAAGGCAAACGCCCTACCCCCTGTGCTATCTCTCCAGCCCCCTGACTTCATCTTTAACCATTCTGTTGTACTTTACCTCTCATTGTCATATTCCCCAGGTCAGTCTTGATTATTTTGTATGCCAAAACTTCTGGTGATTCTGGAGTTTGTATTTGAAGTGAATCATTTTCTTTTCTATTTCTCTGATAATCAATTCATATTTTACTATAATGTTCTTTGCTTAAACACAGAAAGACCCCTACTACTATGCTTCTAACATCTGGGAATTGGTTTGCTCTGAAATATATCTACTCTTGGGAATCCATCATAATTACTTGACTCAGACTCTGGTTGCCATAGTTTCTAATACTACACAAAAGGAGTAATCCGCTGTGGGACTAGGATGGACCCTGGACGAGCAGGGAAGCTACCCCAGTATCAAAATGCGACAGTCTGGTAAGCATAAACGCATGGTCTTGATTCAAACTGTAATGACTTAAGAGACAGGACCACCCCCCCATAGGGAAGGATAACCTGAATTTGACTGAGGACCTTATCTGGGATTTACAGTAAAAGCCTTGGTTATCCTCAAAGCCCATAATTTAGTTATGAAATTATGGAATTATGGAATTAATATCTCTTACTGTATTTATCCAAATAACTGCACGTACTAATAAGAAGTAAACGTAGTTGTTTAATATGTACAAGTAAAGGGAAAGAGAAAAGCAATATTGATATTGCTGGGACACAAAGAGTCTCCTTGATTAATCCCGCCAAGAGAATTGCCTCTGCCAAAATGATTTACCTCTGTAAATTATCCATCACACCTGTGTGTAGTCCTATACCTTGAACCCCCAAATGTTCTATAAGTATGCCACTATATCTGCATTAAGTGGGGCATTTTGACCATCAGGCTATGGTTCTGTCTCTTTGTTCCTCTGTTCGCGAGGCGGCTCGTGGCCACTGAACGCACACATCATGCACAACCACATTTTCAACTCACAATTAACTAAATCCCGGAGTTTACATCATGAGCCAATCTTCATCTAATGTCACAGCATCCACAATTACAGTCACTGCCACTGTCCTCCCATTGTTCATCAATTTGCTCAAGTGGGCCCAGTAACGTCACCATTGTGAGACTTTGTTGTTACTGTGTTTGGCATATCGAATAAATCACAGGGAGCTTGCCAGGTTTTGCTGTGTGGGCGGGATACTCTCAGTAGCTTGCTGGGCTCTCTGAGAGGGGTGGAGGAATCGAACTCGAGTCGGCCACGTTCGCTGCATGCAAGGCAAACGCCCTACCCACTGTGCTATCACTCCAGCCCAATTACAAACAGGATAATTCTACTGCATCACCATGCCCCACACCTGATGCCTTTGTTCCATCCATGCATTTCTCCCCTTTTCTATCTGAACCCCTGTCAACCACTGGCCCGTTTTGCTATCCCTATAGATCTGTCCTTTCTATAAGTCAGATCGCTGGGGTCTTGGGTTCTATAGTCTTCTCCGTCCAGCTTCTTCCATAAGCCATATGCTTCTGAGTGACTCCAACTCCTGTCTTGCAAGTGTTGAGTAACACCTTAAATCCAACATGAATCATAGTTTCCTTATTATTTGGGCTTGATAAAGGACATTATAATTACTTGAAAGTTAAAAGGATGGTAATCTGTTTCAAAACCTCATTTCAAGAAATCATGCCATATTCTAGATCTCTTTGTATCTGGTTTCTCAAATCGCAACTTTGTCTGGCCATCTTTTCGGATGCATTGTACTGGGATGGAAAAAATTTTTGAGAAGTTATAGAAGTGAGAGATTTTATTGTATTCTTTTTCTGTCACAATCCAAATTTCTACTCCCCACACATGCAGACACGCACACACAGATATTGGCAAATAAAACTTTCCTTGTTATCTTTTAATTTTCTTATCCTGACCACTTCCCTATTTGTTGATGGACTATCACTTCTCTATTTTACTTCATTTTTCATTTCTGCTTGTCTTCTTCATGTAAATATCCAACCGGAGAAAATAACTTTCTAACATTCCAATCATTAGACTTTCCATATCTGGGGAAAATTCTACAGCTAGTCTACGGCTTGATGGTAACCCCACAATTATAAACACAGCTTCAAAGTTATTTCCCATAAGACTCTAACTCCTGCCCACCTTGATATCCTTTGCTTCTGCAATTCTGACCCTATTTTGGTTCTTTAAACAAGCACCTGTGTTTTTGTTATTGTTGTTCTTATTGCTTTTCTACTCCCCAAGTGTTCTCCCTTCTTTCTTAGCTCCTTACTTTTTAGCAAATTTAGCACCAAATCAAATTCCCCTTCCAAGAAGTACTCTTTGGGGTCACCACAGTGTTTAACATTTTGTTTTCTTAAGCCTTATTATGTCCAATTTCTTTAAATATGAGCCTATGACAATTTCTTGTATCTTTTATTATTTGGGGGTGGGAGACACCCAAAGGTATTCAGAGGCTACTCTATGTTACTGCTCAGAGGCTGTTCCCAGACTTACTCAGGTGACCATGGAGTGCCAGGCATCAAACCTGGGATTTCTGAAGGCACAGCAAGTTCTCCAGCCAGTTGAGCTCTCTGCCTGGTCCCTAGGAAGTTTTTTATATCCCTGGAGCCTGTTAAAGCTCCCACATAGATTTAAGTTTTCACGCCTTTGAAACCCTTTGTGAAAGCTTTCACAGTTCTCCTACCACCACCAAAACAAAGAAGCAATAATTCAGTGCCTTATTAATACCATCTACTTTCGTGACACTTAGCAACAGTTCATGTCTACAGATTGACCTCACTCTCATGCCATGGGAAGTATCCAGTGGTTGTTTAACTTCTGTTCTGTCATGAGCAAGTTATGGTTTTCTTCCTCAAGATCCCACAGTTGGCTGTTCTGCCTCCTGATTTCACCTCCCACTTTCCACTCCAAGGCATCACAGAAATAAGTGAGATGAGGAGAAGATAAGAGTTCATAGAAGAAACACAAACTTTCTATGAAATTTTCTAGAGAACCTTGGGGCCAGAGAGATAGTTTAGCAGGTAAGGCTTATGCCTTGCATATGATTAACCCGGGTTTGATCCCTGGTACCACATAAAGTCCTCCAAGCCCTCCCAAAATGATCCCTGAATACAAATCCAGGAGTAAGCCCTGAGCTTACTTTGGTAAGGCACTTTGGTCCAAAGCCCCCCTGCCCAAAAGAGAATAAATTTATAGAAGAAATTAAAAATATATCACTGGCCAAAATTTCGTCAAATAATTCCCTTAGCTCAAGAAAGATGGTAATGTCATTTTAACTAATCATAATGTGTTTGAAACAGGTCAGTTACCCCAATGGTGGAAGAGAGAAATTGAACATTAAAATTAGCAGTGCTCAGTTCATTTCGTTGCCCCATTTTTTGATGCAGTTGGATCTTTTCTTCTTGTGGAGTTCAACCAATAACTCGTATATCCTTGATATCAACCCCTTGTTGGATGTGTATTCGGTAAATATCCTTTCCCATTCTGTAGACTGTCTTTGTATTTTGGTCACTGTTTCTTTGGAGGTGCAGAAGCTTCTTAGTTTAAGATAGTCCCATTTGTCTATCTCTGTTTTCACTTGCTTGGCCAGTGGCGTGACATCTTTGAAGATACCATTAGCTTCAATGTCATGAAGGGTTTTGACAACTTTGTCTTCAATGTACCTTATGGATTCCGGTCTGATGTTGAGGTCTTTAATCCATTTTTATCTTACTTTTGTACAATGGTGTTAGGCAGAGATCTGAGCCCACTTTTTTGCATGTTGCCGTTCAGTTTTGCCAGCACCATTTGTTAAAAAGGCTTTTCTTACTCCACTTCACATTTCTTGCTCCTTTATCAAAGATTAGATGATCATGTGTTTGAGGGGAGATGTCAGTATATTCAACCCTGTTCCATAGGTCTGCAGCTCAGCCTTTACAACAGTATTTTAGAAGAGACTGTTTTGATGCATTTCGAAGTTCAGCAGCAATATCAATACAAGAAGTCTGCCCGTGTTGGTCTGGAGATACTTATTCGTGGCAGTGGTGAAGTTAACAGAGGGGGCACTCTGAGCAGTGTCTAACAAAATGCAGGACTATGGGCTTTCTCTTCGGAATAAGTCAAATGTACTCTGAATAGCACTCGGAGTGTATGCCCAGAAGAAAGTGGGTTCTTTCTATTGCCTGCCTCATTTTGAAGAGCAGAACATTTTTATATTGTTGACAACATCGTAAACACTCTATACTATCACATTTTTCTTTTTGTCCAGATCATTAATTTTCAAAGTTAACAGACATTTATGCATTATCCTTGCTATCCTAGATAGATCTATTCCAAGACTCTGGAAGCAAGAGCACGTAGGTATTGGAAACCCAGCAAGGAAAACTAAGCTACATGATCACTTAATCACTTAATCACTTAACTTCCCGTTAGTCGTCGATTTGCTCAAGTGGGCGCCAGTAACGTCTCCATTTGTCCCTGTCACGTGCTAGTGTAGCCGAATGGCATCTGTTCGCTCCGGGAACATGAAGGGCCTCAAACCAATTGTTCATGATCTTGATGAAGAAGTCTGACCATCTGGAAGGTGGGCGGCCACGTGGTCTTTTGACATCCCGTGGAATCCAGTCGGTAACAGCCCTAGTCCAGCAGTTGTCTTTAAATCTCATTACGTGACCAGCCCATCTGATTTTCGACACCTTGGCAAATGAGAAAGCGTCCCTGATTCTTGATCTTCGACGGATGTCAGAACTCCGGATTCTTTCTCTCATTTGAGTGAAACGTGATATTCCAAGCATAGATCTTTCTATTCTTCTTCGGGAGACCTGAATAGCGTTCTCATCTTGTTTGCGTAGGGCCCAGGTCTCTGAGGCATATGTTACTGCAGGAAGAACAGTGGAATCAAAGAGATGTGCCCGGAGCCGGAGGTTCTTCGTCCTCTTAGCTATTTCTTCGACGTTCTTGAAGGCGTTCCAAGCCGCTCTCTTCCTCCTGTGCAGCTCGGGTGCCAGGTCATTTGTCATGTTGACCTCTCGACCTAGGTACATATAGCTGTTGCATTCGGAGATGGTTGTTCTATTGAGAGCGAATGGGGCGTCAGGAACAAGGCTGTTTCTCATAAACATTGTCTTCGTAAGATTCAGCTGTAGTCCTACCTTTCCACAATCACGGTCAAAGTCGGCCAGCATTTGTGCGCTTGGCTGATGTTTGGTGATATTAAAACAATGTCAGCAGCAAAGCCGAGGTGGTGTAGTTGCAGACCATCTATTTTCACTCCCATTCCTTCCCATTCCAGTCGTCACATGATGTTCTCGAGGGTGGCACTGAGGAGTTTCGGTGAAATGGTATCACCCTGCTGAACCCCTCTCTTGACATCAATGATTACTTCATGGTAGAATGGTGATATCCTGGTAGTGAATCTGTAATACAGCTCACAGAGAATCTTGATGTATTGGACTTGAATGCCCTGATTGGCTAGGGCTTCAATGACCGCTTCCGTCTCAACAGAATCAAAGGCCTTCTTTAAATCAATGAATGTTAAACAGAGCAGCATCTTGAACTCCCGAGAAACCTCAATGAGCTTGGTTATTGTGTGGATATGGTTGATGGTGCTGAATCCTTTGCAGAACCCTGCTTGCTCGAATGGTTGTCCTTCATCTAGTGTTCTGTCAATCCTATTTAGGATGACTCGAGTGAACAACTTGTAGATGACAGACAATAGGCAGATCGGGCAATAGTTGCCAATGTCATGGATGTCTCCATTCTTGAACAGTAGTACAGTCCTGCTGTTCTACATGGAGCTAGAGAAGTTCTATAAAGAAGACCACACCTTCTACAAGATCATTGTGGGTGATTCTAATGCCAAGATAGGACCGAGAAGATCAGCTGAAGAACTTCACATCGTGACCCATGGCCTAGAATGGAACGAACAGGGTGAGAGACTGTCTGAGTTCATCATGTCGACCAAGACCATTCATGGTAAGTCACAGTTCCAGAAGGCAAAATCTAAACGATGGACATGGGAGTCTTCCGGTGGACCATTCCACAACGAAATAGACCACATCATATTCAATCGACGGTTTTGCCTGACTGATGTCGCTGTTGTCCCAAAATTTCGAACAGGATTGGACCACCGTCTCCTTCGTGCAAAATTCTACTTCACAGAGTGGGGAGAAAGGACTGCAAAGTTCAAAAAGAGAACTGCCAGAATGACCACCAACTAGGAACTCTTTGGTACTATTGAGGCAACATGGGAAGATGCCATTGTTGACAGCATTGACGAGGAATAGGATCGACTGGTTCAGCACCTCCATGAATGTGCGAGGAACGCCAAGAGAAAGATAGCCACAAAAATTCGCCTATCTTTGAAAACTCTTGAGCTAATTCGCCAGCGTGGTTTGGCGCATACCTCAGGCAACCGCAAGCTAACTTCCAAGCTCTCAAAGCAGTGCAGAGATGCCATCAAGGAAGACCTCAAAGAGAGAAGAGCAGAAGTACTGGTAGATGCAGCAGAAGCCGGGAAAAGTATTCGTAACGCTCGCCTGTCCTTCGCCAACTATAAGACCAAGATGACTGCCCTCCGACGTCCTGATGGATCCATCACATCCTCCAAAACGGCAATGGAGAAGATTATCCATGACTTCTACTCAAATCTCTTCGATTGCCATGTCCACTTGCCGACATACCAAATTCCACAGGTTGGATATGTTGTTCCCAATGCTCTCCCTTCCGAAATCCGACACGCCATTTCGTTGGTAAAGAAACAAACAGCTCCCGGCCCAGACAAGGTCAGACCTGAACACCTGAAGAATCTGCCGTCAGTACTCATCAATACACTGGCTTGGCTCTTCACTCGCTACCTGTCTGAATGCAAGGTTCTGTCCCAATGGAAAACCAGCAGGACCATACTACTTTTCAAGCTACATGATAGATTCTATAAAAGAATAAAACTAGTTGCTAAGTTGTGTAAATACACAAAAAGACCGGCAAAGGGATGGCAGCGGCCTATCTCTCCCGCTGCCCGCGTTCAGTAGTCTCAGGCCGTTTCTCCACTCTAGGAGGTCGATGGCAATGGTCAGACGAAGGAAGGAAATGATAGCTAGGCTGGTTGGTCTTAGTAGCAATTTATTACATGGAAGAGATGTATGTCATGGAGGCCCCAGGATCTCTCAAGCACGTGCTCCCTGTTCTCTCAGTTTCAGTCCCCATTCTCTCAGACCTTTCTCTTTGGTTCTCTCAGCACATCTTCCCAGGTTCTCTAAAGCACATGTTCCCCAGATTTCTCTCAGCCTGTGTTCCCCATTCTCTCAGGCACTTGTCCCCCCAGAGAGCCCCAAAAATCTCCTTAATAGAGATCATGGTATCTCTAAAGGGCCAATACAGTGATGCCATCAAAAGGAATTACAGAAAGAACATTGAGGTAGCAAAACATACATTCTTTCTTTACATCTGCAGGCCAGTAATCTTGGCCTCTGGAAAGAAGATACAAAACCAAGACTGACTGAAACCTTTCAGAAGCACTTTCACAGCTACAAGCACTTTGATTTGCATCCCAAAGACCAGTTTGCTAGAGCTTGGAATCTACATCCCAAAGACAAGTTTCTGAGCTTTGCATTCCAAAGACTAGCCTGGCTAGAGCTGGGAATCTACATCTCAAAGATCAGGTCTGGCTAGCACCTGAGATTACTGAGAGAAAAGGGAAACTGCCTCTTATAATGTACTGAAATTATGTATTGAAGGCAGTTTGAAGGAGAGAAATATTCAGCCTCATCCAAGCTAGTCAGGACACGTGGGAAAGTTGCTTCTAGGACAGATTCTCATTTAGCAGATCAACCCACACTAGAACAGAATTCCCTGGGTGTGTTTCCTCTTCCTTGTCCAACCAACATATAAGCATACATAATTATAAATCATTTTGTTTGGACACTGTAAGAAATACTTTAAGCTTATAGAACTGCTCTCCTAGGGCTATCTCAATCTCAGACTACAGTGCTCAGGCCAGATAGTCTTTCCTATTCCTAGCAGGGTCCTAATCTCGTCGTTAATTTTGGATCATGACAGCATTTGATTATGATCAAACACTTAACCTATAGTTAAGAATCGTGGCACCTTGGCCAGGCCCATCTCGATGCCAGGGTAGCACGTAATTTACTGGCTTGCCCTGGTTCTATCCAGTCCCACGTCAGGACACTGCCATTGGGGTGCTAGGAAGTGAGGGCAACTGAGGCTTAAGTTGAGAAGTTAAGCAGATGCCCGGGAGTGAATAATATTCAAAGCCAATTAACTCCTAAGTTATAAAGCATAATATTAATTGTTTTCCTGTATCTATACAAAAAGGACATTGCATTAAACTACTCAAAAGACATAAGGAGAGGAGAAAGGCAATATTAACTTCAGTTAATATTGTACAAGTACAATATAGTATATTATATATATAGTATATATATAGTATATATATACTATTATATATATAGTATATATATATAGTATATATATATAGTAGGCTTGGAGATCTCCAAATTCCAGTAGGCGGGGGTCACACCCACCAACTGGCCCCCTGGCGCCGTGTAATCCCATCAGCGGCCAAGACTCTGAGACTATAAAAACCAGCTCCCGGAACCACGCGGCCGCATTCGTGGCCGCGCGACATCTTATTATGACATCTCATTCCTACTTTGACAAATTGGCAGGCTACCGAATGTAGCCTGCCCACACAGCAGAGTCTGGCAAACTCCCCGTGGCGTACCCAATTGAAAGAATCCATATTAGGGCATCAAATTTTTGTGTACTTTAGCTAACTTGCAACATTGCTTTCTGTAAAACTGCTTGGCTGCTTTGCACCTGGGGGAGAGGGGACTTGCAAAGTGAACAGGGCATAACTTCTTTCTACAAGATTCAGGTGTATTTACTGTCCCTGAAATGTATTGTCTCAGTAAAGCACCCTGCAGATTTGGGTAAAGGCTAACTCAGGATGCTGGTGGTTGGGGGAAATTGCCCTTTCCTGGAATGTATTGTCTCACTAAAGCACCCTGCAGACTTGGGTAACACAAAACGAGGATGGTCAAGGGAGATTACCTAAGGCTTAATGATTCCAGCTATAACCTTGCTTGTGCTGACAATCGATGTACGTAAATGCTGATCTTTGAATCTATAGGCTAAGGAGTGAGGTACTTTTAAATGGATTGGTTAAGAAAGTATATGCTGTTACAAATCTATTGGCTATGAAATGCGCGGGCTTTGCTGTAACGGCCAGTGAAGGCCTATATAAGATCCCCTTTGAAGAAGTTCGGGGCTCTCAGCCACTGCCTGTTTTTGGGGTATGCTGCGGAGCCCCAGCATGCTGGTCTAAATAAACCCCGTTTTTACTCCTGCAGGAATTGTGTCTATCTGGTCTCTCCGCGCCTCCCAGGGCCAGGGAACTCCCGATCCCAACATTTGGAGGTCCCACCAAGATCACCGAGGACCCTGCCCCAGGGACGCAGGATTGAGCCGCGGGGTAAGTTAAGGCGCCTCTTTCTCTCTCTTTGTTTCTCCGGTACCGTTTTACTGTAGTTACCGATCGGTGACACAAGCACAGTGGTGTGCAAGCATAGTGACAGTGGTGTGCAGCACACTGTTGTGTGTGCGAGCCTTGTGTCTGACAGACGTGTCGGGAATAGACACGGGCCGCAGCCCTGGGGGACGCCCCGGAGGTGGATGAGGGCCAGGGACGCCTGGAGGCCTCTTTGGTGGTAGCCTCGGAGAGGCTACATCTGGTGTGTCAGGAATCTTCGGCCGCTCTATTACTTCTCTATTCTTCTTTCCTCTCCAAAAGGCCTTGCGCTTGCGTCATTCATTTTTTTGTAGGTTGGATCACGCTCGTCCTTTTTCTCTACCGAGACACCGTCTTTGGAACCATGGGACAATCTCCGTCCACTCCTCTCACTCACTCTCTCCCACTGGTCAGAGGTCTGCTCTCGTGCTCAGAATCCTTTTCTGATTGTTAAAAAGCCTAAATGGCAGACCTTTTGCTCTGCAGGATGGCCGACGTTCCAGATTGGTTGGCCCCCTGAGGGATCGTTCCACTCGCCGCTTATCTTCCAGGTCAAGGGAGTCATCTACCAGCCTGCTCCCCGGGGGTACCCGGACCAGGAGCCTTAGGCAGGAGTGCCAGGCCGGGGGGAGAAGGGGCCCCCACTTACTCTGCTCCTCCTCTGCCCCTGAACCCCGAACTCTCTATTGCCACTCCCGGGCCAGCACTGGCCTTTCCCTACTTCTGATCTCTTCACTTGGAAGAACTAAACCCTCTGGAGGTGAAAAATCATGTGCATGCCCTTTGGGCATATTTGGGAGTCCCAGGGTGACTGGTGAGTGTGGTGCACACCTGTGTGAAAGAGTGGACCGGTCCGAGCGAGTGCCTAAGTGTGATCTGTGCGTGTATCCATAGTGTGTGTATTTATTATCTTTCTCCTAATTCTGTTTATTAAGATTGTTTAATACGGGTCAGAATTGATCACTTCTCTGAGATCCACAGGAAAGCTCAGGATCTGGGCTTGATGATCAAGAAAGGTAAATTTGACACTTATTGTTCATCAGAATGACCTTCCTTCGGTGTGGATTGGCCCCCACGAGGTTCCTTCTCTCCAAACCTTGTGGCTCAGATAAAGGAGGTAATCTGTGGAAGATCTGCTGTGAAGTTCTCCTCCAGGCAAGCATCTGAATAGTCTCTGCAAAGAGGCACCCCTCCTTTGTCTGTCTTGCGTCACCATCCACTATTGGGGGGATGGGAGGAAAGCCCACTAGTGAGAAGATTCTGGGAAACTAAGGCAGATCAATTTACAGGCAGAAAATCCTTTTCCCCACCCAGTCTCAGCTAGAGGTCAATTCAAATGCTAATGAAGGCAGTCCAGATGTAAGGCAGAAAGAAAAAAAAAGGGGTAAAAGGCAGGTAAGAAGCCTAAGAAAAGCAGCAAGCCAGCAAAAGCAGGGAAGATGTAGCAAGCTGAGAGAAGGCAGAACTGTTTTTTTTTTTTTTTTTTTAAGGAGCAGAGTTTTTAAGACCACAGCACTAAGTTTGGCTCAGGCACACAGCTGTGGGTCTGCCCAAAGCCAGGCCCACCCAGGTGGAGATGAGCCTCTGAATAAAGGCCAATTTAAGGGAGGTTAGAGTCCCCTTAGGAGAGGCAAAAGTGATAGACCTGGAGAAAAGTTTTGCCAAGGAACCATCCCTTTTCATAGATTCTTGCTTGCAATTAGGAAATCATCTGAGGAGCTTCTAACTAGGTAGTTTTAGATAAGGAGATCTTATTGACCTCTGTAACACCATGTGGCCTGAGTATATTGGGGAAAGATAGCCAGTGAATGGCAGTTTGCATTACCAGATCATTTTGCAGTCAGATCTTTGCAGGTAACAAAAGAAATAGGAGAGTATCAAAGCAGAGGAGGCAGGAAAATGCGAGATCTTATGATTAACTGTTTGACATCAGAAACAAAGAAGCCTATCCCCATGTCTGATAGGAAGGTACTAGTTCCCTGCCTCAGAATTAGCCTTGGCGAAAATATGGTAACATCTTTGTCATAGTTTATTTTGCCGGCTTATATCAACAAAAGCGCTTTCTTGACCCATTTTTAACAAGTGGGAGACTGACTAGTTAGGCTGGGAAATGAGGAGCAGAGTTCCCAATCAGCCGCCCTGGGAGCTGTCCCTTCCTTTCTCAGTCCATCAGTTTCTCCCTGCCATTTTTTTGAAGGGTCAGATTGATCGATCAACTACAGATATGTGCACATGTACGTGTGGTGTTTTCGTCAGTTCACTGTCTGTCTGTCTGTGTCCGTCTGTCTGTGTCTGACTGTCTGTCTGTGTGTCTGTGTGGAACACTTGAGTGTTGGAACCAGGCTGAAATCAGAAGTAGAAATTTTAGAGAAGTTAATGACATGCAACCCAGTGATTTAAGAAATGCAGTTGTTTTAGGAACCTGTTAGACAAGGGTTAATCCTTATCAGAAGGTCGAGCCTACAGAGAAAGCAGAATTCTCAATCTAAATTTCTTGTTAGAAGAACATTGATTATATTATTAACAGTTGAAATCCTTTTTGAACTTAAGAATCTTGTACTGTCTAGAAGAGCTATGGAACTAGAGCCTGAAACTAAAGTGAAATAAGAGTTCAGAGAAAGCAAGAACTTGTCTTACAAGCCTCAGCTAACTTTTATGAAAAATTTGTAAGAGGCAGTTTCCCTTTTTCTCACAGAACCTAGCAGGTCTCAGGTGCTAGCCAGGCCTGATCTTTGGGTTGCAGATTCCCAGCTCTAGGCAGGCTAGTCTTTGGTACGAGAGTGGAGAGAGGATTGGAATAAACTGCAACTAAGATCAAGCAGCCTGGCCATAAGGTTTCCTTCCTTTTCCTGCCCATCTCCATCTACCTCCCTGGAGTGGGGGAAACTACAGAACGCTGGCGGTGGGAAAGATAGATTGTTGCCATCCTTTTTGTGCTCACACAACAATTCAAATATTTTCTTATGCTGATATCAAAGTTTGGTTAAAAAAAATCCAAAGGGCTTTTTCTGTGTCTGAAAGCATGTTTGTATTTCTGTGGAATTGTTAAAAAGTATCTGGTGTAGAAAGCTCATGATTTTAAATAATTAAGGTACAAGAACTATTGAAATTAAGCCAAAGAAGGTTTTATCATGTTTTATAAAAATTGATTGTTTATAGGTCTTATGCTGTTATGTTAATGTACATATTTGTATCTGCATTGGATTAGAATATTTGACCTAGAAAGAGTTAAAATAACTATGACACATTAAAACTGGTTTAAAAGTAATGGTTTAGTTCAATCATGAGTTTCTAGAGTTATAAAATTGGTTACAAAGTTTGTCCTACCAGTGCTCTATCTGATCTCTGAGACTCTTGGTAACTAAAATTTCTAGGGCTACTTAGTAATAAGTTGTATTGAATTAGTCTCAGATGTCAGCCTGACAATTTGAAGCCATAGCATTGCTTGTCTAGTGCTTGAAAGTGCATGCTATTATTTTGATAATTTTATTTTATGCCAAGCTTTGTCTCCAGGTATCAACCTAGCCCTGACCTGAGATGCTTTCTGTTTCATGGTAATATATGAGTGTTTTAATCTTTTTGTATTTTGTGTTTTCCTGTAAATCAGAATTTTAAGATGTCTCCTGGTCAATTTCTAATGTAAAGTGATCTTTTGCCCAGTGGATATACCTTGTAAAAGCTTTAATTGTGAGCATTTTTAAGGCATTTTGAATATCTATGGAACTGATCTAATGCTTTTGAAATAGTACTGCAGAGTACAGTTTTGTCATGTTAAGTGAGATGGTTGGTAACTTGTGTCTAAATTTGGGAGATCACATTGTACATTGTACTACTATAGATGTATGCCATAAGTCAGAAAGATAATGGATGGAGATATCGTCAGTGGGAAGAAAGGAAAGGAATTCTGTTAAAGTGAAATTGATTTTTAAATGAATGAAAGTTACAGAATGTATGTAAAGGAATGTGTAGAAGGTTTGAGGTTGTTCTAAAGAAAAGGAACTGGTCAAACTGTTATAAGAAACGCTTTAAATCACATGCAGAATTCTTCTAGCACCTTTGTGGTAAGATCTATGGTAAAGATGATTGATGGATTATCTGGACTCCTGTTACAGTGCTCTTAAGATCATTGAATTTTTCAAAAGTTGCAGAAATCAAGGGTTTTGACATGGGATTAAAAACACGTTAAACGGTATGCTTTATCTCTACAGATTTTAGCTTCTCTGACTAGGACCCACAGCAAACAGGTGTATTACATCTCTGTGAGTAAAGTGAAATACTTGCTTTTCTCTTCTTTTGTACCTTCAGTATGTTTTTTGATGTTTCATGGCACTATGTTGGTTTGCATAAATCCAGATAAGTCTTTCCTCTCTGTAATAGGGTCTACCCCTCATGCAGACAGGAAAAACCAGCCATGGGACCCCAAAGCCCTCTTCCAGGGAAACAGTCAGGGGATCTGTCTAAATGACAGGAGCAGGGATTTAACAGGTACTGTTTCAAGAACCCTACAAACCTCAGAGCGACCCTAGAGGCAGGCTGGCTCGAGAAAAGACTGGAAACCATCACTGCTATGGAGAATGAGGAATCTAGGACTCTGCAATGACTAACTCAGTCTGGGCCTACTCTCAGCGTCAAGGAAAAACCTGGAAACCAGGATTTCTCCCAGCCCTGAAGAAGGGATGGGATGGATTCCTTTCTGCCAGGACATCTCTGTGGAAAACAAGGACCAAAGCCACAACCCAAGGGCTCGAGACATCGCGGGACATCTTCTGGCCAGGCCTGGGTAGCTCTGACGTGCCAGATAAGATTAATGAAGATTAATGCCACTATTGTTGTGTCTCCTGTCTTTAGCTGATCCCCAGGACTTCTCAGTAAATAATTGGGTATCCCAAATGGAGAGTTCTCTAATCTTGCTGTGTTTATGCAAAAGAACAAGCCAGGTTTGTTAAACTATCTTGCAACGTTTTAAAATGA
This sequence comes from Sorex fumeus, assembly GCF_029834395.1. Taxonomy (NCBI): domain Eukaryota; kingdom Metazoa; phylum Chordata; class Mammalia; order Eulipotyphla; family Soricidae; genus Sorex; species Sorex fumeus. Next base: position 3,247,399 of record NW_026606063.1, read on the forward strand.
AGGTGGAGAGAAAACCATGTTTCTGTAACTTGCTTTTTGTAAGAATCAGATTCTAATTCTACAGAGGTGATTGAATAAATGTATTCTAATCTTGATCTAAAAGGTACCCCCTTTGGGGAAATTTAGATAAAACTTAGTTTACTGTCTGTAGGTAAAACAGCCTAATCTGTAAAGGGAACTCAATATTATACATGCTGTCACTAGTCTGATATGAGCATTGAAAGCCAGAGCTTTACTAGGGTGAAGCTCATCTCAAAGTGCAGAATTGCTTTCCCCCGGTCTGAATTGGCCAAAGTGTCGAGAAAGGCATCTAAACTGGTCAAATTAGAGTAGATTAATATCTAGTTCTAAAATACTGTGAATTTTCTTTCTATACTTTATTGCATCTCATTTTCTGTGAACAGTCATTTGGAGAGAACAAGAATATTATCAGCTCTTAATTTCTGTTGCATCATGGGATTAACAACTCCTGAACCAATGCAATGGAATATTATTAAAGGGTTATGTTTTAACACTAGTGAGAACCATCTTCCATGGGGAGGAACTGAACAGCAAGTAAGATAGAAGTAATTCAGAACTGTGCTTTCTGTGCCATTAATGAACCTAGTGGAAATCCTGAGCCTCCTCTCCTAACACCTGTTCAGCATCAAGGAACTTAGAGGTGAATCGGCAGCTTGACCTTATACAAATGATCAAATGTTCATATGTTCAAGGTATAAATATATGTTGGTTCTCATTGATAGCTTCAGTATATGGGCAGAAGCTTTTCCAGTCTGTACTGAGAAAGCCAGAGAATGGCTTGGTGTTTCTGTGACCATTAGAAAAATCTGAACACAGGAAGTTATATTATCAACCAAACCTGTTTGTAGAGTTAATCCTTTTCATTGTTTTAATGATAGAGATGGGTATGGCATTATGTTGCTTTGGTTTCTGTTGCTTTAACTCTTTTTAAGACCTCATCGAGAAATCTCTCACATCCCTGTTCGAGATAGTCTCCCAAAACCTGAGAGGACTCGACCTTCGACCTGTTGTTCCCCAAGAACAGAGGGCTTTGCTCTGATCTGGTGGAGGGATGCTGTTTCTACGCAGACCACACTGAGGTTGTCAGAGACTCTATAGCCAAGCTACGGGAAGGCCTTGAACGACGTCGGAGAAGCCTGGGAGAATTGGTTTGAGTCTTGAAGATCCTCCTAATTCGGGGCAACAATACCGGACTCTACCCACTGAGGGAAGCTACTTTTAACCACGGGTCCTTGAATTAGGCCCCGACCCCCCCCACGATCTCTAGGATTAGAGATGCTCATGAAAAGAAGTGGGGAATGAAAGAATCCATATTAGGGCATCAAATTTTTGTGTACTTTAGCTAACTTGCAACATTGCTTTCTGTAAAACTGCTTGGCTGCTTTGCACCTGGGGGAGAGGGGACTTGCAAAGTGAACAGGGCATAACTTCTTTCTACAAGATTCAGGTGTATTTACTGTCCCTGAAATGTATTGTCTCAGTAAAGCACCCTGCAGATTTGGGTAAAGGCTAACTCAGGATGCTGGTGGTTGGGGGAAATTGCCCTTTCCTGGAATGTATTGTCTCACTAAAGCACCCTGCAGACTTGGGTAACACAAAACGAGGATGGTCAAGGGAGATTACCTAAGGCTTAATGATTCCAGCTATAACCTTGCTTGTGCTGACAATCGATGTACGTAAATGCTGATCTTTGAATCTATAGGCTAAGGAGTGAGGTACTTTTAAATGGATTGGTTAAGAAAGTATATGCTGTTACAAATCTATTGGCTATGAAATGCGCGGGCTTTGCTGTAACGGCCAGTGAAGGCCTATATAAGATCCCCTTTGAAGAAGTTCGGGGCTCTCAGCCACTGCCTGTTTTTGGGGTATGCTGCGGAGCCCCAGCATGCTGGTCTAAATAAACCCCGTTTTTACTCCTGCAGGAATTGTGTCTATCTGGTCTCTCCGCGCCTCCCAGGGCCAGGGAACTCCCGATCCCAACACAATATGCCAAATACCAGTAACAATGATGGGTCTCATTCTCCTAAAGAGCCTTGAATGTAATCTCAGGGCTAGGATGAAGGAGACGTTACTGGGGCCTGCTCGAGGCATTCGACGATTAACAGGATGGTCTGTGATCTGATACATATAATATATATATAGTATTATATATAGTATATTGTACTTGTATAGTACAACTTGTATAGTACAAGTTCAGTGTCCTAAAAAGATCTGACCTTACAAATTGGTTGGGGAAGAAAGCTCAAAGAAGTGGTTACAGACAAAAAAGGGAATGGAAGTGATTCAGAAGCACTGTTATGGGTGTAACCTGATAAGCCTAAGCAAACAAAAGCAATGGTGTTGGCACGGATGTGGCAAGAAAGGGACCTTCCTTCACTGCTGGTGGGAATGCCTACTGGTTCAGCCCTTTTGGAAAAGAGTATAGACAATTCTTAAAAAATTAGAAACTGAGCTCCCATTTGACACAGCAATACCACTCCTGGGAATATATCCCGGAGAGGCAAAATAGTACAGTCAAAATGACATCTGCACTTCTATGTTCATTGCTGCACTGTTCACAATAGCCAGAATTGAGAATAAAAACAAGTGCCTGAGAACAGATGACTGTTTAAAGAAACTTTGGTACATCTAGTGTGGAACCCGGGGCTGAGATCTCCAAGCCAGCACGGTTTGGGACTGGACCTGTCAGTAGCTAGACAGTTACACCCTCCAACTGCTGTGTAACCCCAACAATGGCCAGGATCCAGAGATTATCACAACAAGCTCCCGGGAGCGCACGGCCACATTTGCGGCCACGCAACTATTTATTTACTTGTCTCTAAGTTTTCAGGGTACCTTTAAATATCCCACCCGCATGGCAGAGCCTGGCAAGCTATTCGTGGTCTATGCCAAATAGACCAAATTGATATGCCAAATCCAGTAATAAATGGACCTCATTCCCCTAACCCTGAATATGGCAGAGACGAGAAGGATATGGAAGGAAAGGCTGATAAAATACCAATGCAGAAATAGGCTGCCAAAACAAAGAAAAACAAAAATGATTGTCTGTACTTTTAATACTCGTACGCTGGCATCTGCTGCATCCATTGAAGACCTTATGGTACAAGCTTGAAAGATCAAGTACGACATCATTGGTCCGACCAAAACGAGAAGACATCAATCACATCATGCCGTTTTCGACACTGGAGAAGAACTGTTCCTTGGAACATGTGATAAAAGAGGCATCAGTGGTGTCGGTGTCCTTGTCAACACAAACTTAGCCACGAGCATTGATTCATTCGAATGCCTAACAACCCGAATCGGACGATTACACTTGAATAGATGTGGCTCACTACCGGAAGTTTCTATCTTTGTTGTCTATGCACCAACATCCAGTTATGGTGAAAGAGAAACTGAGAAGTTCGACATAGAGCTGGAGAAGTTCTATAAAGAAGATCACACCTTCTACAAGATCATTGTCGGTGATTTTAATGCCAAGATAGGACCAAGAAGATCAGTTGATGAACTCCACATCGGGACCCATGGCCTAGAATGGAACGAACAGGGTGACAGACTGTCTGAGTTCATCATGTCAACCAAAACCTTCCATGGTAACTCACAGTTCCAAAAGGCTGAATCTAAATGTTGGACATGGGAGTCTCCCGATGGACGGTTCCACAATGAAATAGACCACATCATATTCAATTGGCGGTTTTGCCTAACCGATGTTGCTGTTGTCCCAAAATTCCAAATGGGATCAGACCACCGTCTTCTTCGTGCAAAATTCTACCTCACAGAATGAGGAGAAAAGAATGCAAGGTTTAAGAAGAGGACTCCCAGAACAACCACCAACTGGGAGCTCTTTGGCTCTGTTGCGGCAACATGGGAAGATGCCGTCATTGACAACATTGATGAAGAATACGATCAAATGATTCAGCACTTCCATGATAGTGCAAGGAATGCCAAGAGAGAGATAACCACAAAAAACCGCCTTTCTTCGAACACTGTTGAACTTATTCGCCAACGTGGCTTGGCACATGCCTCAGGCAACCACAAGCAAACATCCGAACTGGCAAAACAGTGCAGAGAAGCCATCAAGGATTACCTCAAAAACAGGAGAGCAGCAGTACTGGTAGATGCGGCAGAAGCTGGGAAAAGCATTCGTAATGCCCACCTGTCCTTCACCAACTACAAAACCAAGATGACTGCCCTCTAACATCATGATGGATCTATCACATCTTCCAGAAGGGCAATGGAGAAGATTATTCATGACTTCTACTCAGATCTCTTTAATAGCCACATCCACTTGCCCACATACCACATACCACATGATGGATATATCGTTCCCAATGTTCTCACTTCCGAAATCCAACATGCCATCTCATCGGAAAAGAAGTAAAGAGCACCTGGCCCAGACAAGATCAGACATGAACACCTGAAGAACTTACCATCAGTACTCAGCAATACATTGGCTCAGCTCTTCACACGCTACCTGTCTGAATGCAAGGTTCCATCCCAATGGAAAACCAGCAGGACTGTACTACTATACAAGAAGGGAGACATCCACGACATTGGCAACTATCGCCCAATCTGCCTATTGTCTGTCATCTACAAACTGTTCACTCGAGTCATCCTGAATAGGATTAGCAGAACACTAGATGATGGACAACCATGTGAACAAGCCGGATTCCGAAAAGGATTCAGTACCATCGACCATATCCACAGGATTACTAAGCTCATTGAGGTTTCTCGGGAGTTCAAGATGCCGCTCTGTCTAACGTTCATTGATTTAAAGAAGACCTTTGATTCTGTTGAGACGGAAGCGGTCATGGAAGTCCTAGCCAATCAGGGCGTACAAACTCAATACATCAGGATCCTTCGTGAGCTCTATTGCGGATTCACTACCAAGATCTCACCATTCTACAAAGAAGTAATCATCCATATCAAGAGAGGGGTTCAGCAGGGTGATACCATTTCACCAAAACTCTTCAGTGCCACCCTCGAGAACATCATGCGACGACTGGAATGGGAAAGCATGGGTGTGAAGATAGATGGTCGGCAACTACACCACCTCCGCTTTGCTGATCACATCGTTCTAATAACACCAAACATCAGCCAAGTGGCACAAATGCTGATCGACTTTGACTGTGAATGTGGAAAGGTCGGACTACAGCTGAATCTTATGAAGACAATGTTTATGAGAAACAGCCTTGTTCCTGACGCTCCATTCGCTCTCAACGGAACCACCATCTCCGAATGCAACAGTTATATATACCTAGGTCGAGAAATCAACATGATGAATGACCTGGCACCTGAGTTGCGCAGGAGGAAGAGAGTGGCTTGGAATGCCTTCAAGAGCGTTGATGAAATAACTAAAAGGACAAAGAACCTCCAGCTACGAGCACATCTCTTTGATTCCACTGTTCTCCCTGCATTAACATATGCCTCGGAGACCTGGGCCCTACGAAAACAGGATGAGAACGCTATTCGGGTCTCTCAAAAAGGAATTGAAAGAACTATGCTTGGAATATCACGATTCACTCAAATGAGAGATAGAATCCGGAGTTCTGATCTTCGCCAACGCTCAAGAATCAGGGACGCTGCCTCATTTGCCAAGACATCAAAAATCAGATGCGCTGGACACGTAATGAGGTTTACAGACAACCGCCGGACTAGAGCCATTACTGATTGGATTCCACAGGACATCAAAAGATCACGTGGACGCCCACCTACAAGATGGTCAGACTTCTTCATCAACACCCTGAATGATCGGTTTGAAGCTCTGCATATTCCTAGAACGAACAGATACCATTGGGCTACGCTAGCACGCAACCGGGATGAATGGAGACGTTACTGGCACCCGCTCGAGTAAATCGATGAATAATGGGGATTAAGTGATTAAGTAATTAAGTGATTGGTACATCTACACAATGGAATTCTATGCAGCTGTTAGAAAAAATGAAGTCATGAAATTTACATACAAGTGGTACTACTGAAAGAATACATATTAGGGCATCAAATTTTTGTGTACTTAAGCTAACTTGCAACATTGCTTTCTATAAAACTGCTTGGCTGCTTTGCACCTGGGAGAGAGGGGACTTGGAAAGTGAAAAGGGCATAACTTCTTTCTAAACCAAGTGTGACAGGATTCAGGTGTATTTACTGTTCCTGAAATGTATTGTCTCACTAAAGCACCCTGCAGACTTGGGTAACACAATATGTGGATGGTCAAGGGAGATTACCTAAGGCTTAATGATTCCAGCTATAACCTTGCTTGTACTGACAATCGATGTACATAAATGCTGATCTTTGAATCTATAGGCTAAGGAGTGAGGTACTTTTAAATGGATTGGTTAAGAAAGTATATGTTGTTACAAATCTATTGGCTATGAAATGTGCGGGCCTTGCTGTAACAGCCAGTGAAGGCCTATGGAAGATACCCTTTGAAGAAGCTCGGGGCTCTCAGCCACTGCCCACTCTGGGCTATGCTGTGGAACCCCAGCATGCTGGTCTAAATAAACCCCGTTTTTACTCCTGCAGGAATTGTGTCTATCTGGTCTCTCCGCGCATCTCAGGGCTAGGGAACTCCCATTCCCAACATTACATGGAAAGTATCATGTTAAGCAAAATGAGTCAGAAAGAGAGGGACAGACATAGACAGATTGCATTCATCTGGGGAACATAAAGTAACAAAACAGGAGACTAACACCCAAGAATAGCTGAGATAAGTACCAGGAGGTTCACTCTATGGCTTGGAGGCCAGCCACACATGCTAGGGGAAAGGACAGCTCAGATAGGAAGCACCAAGTAAAGGGTGTTGGAAGGATCCGTCCAGGATGGGAGATGTGTGCTGAAAGTAGTCTATAGACTGAACATGATCACCACTCAATTCCTATTTTGCAAACCACAGCACCCAAAAGGAGAGAGAGAACAAAGGGGAATGCCCTGCCACAAAGGCAGGGTAGGATGGGGGGATGATGTGGGGTGGGTGGGATGCTGGGACCATTGGTGGTGGAGAATGGGCACTGGTGGAGGGATGGGTACTCGATCATTGTATAACTGAAACCCAAACACAAAAATATGTAAGTCTACAACTGTACCTCATGGTGTTTCACTAATAAAAATTAAAAAAAAATAAAATTAGCAGTTCTCAATAAAATTAGCAGTGCCCAGCACGAGATAAAGCAATATTGATGTTCCAAGAGTAACCAGGCAAAATCATATGCCCCATCTGATGGGTAAATACCTAGAACCTATAGGTCTAGATAACAATGTTCAGATATCCAGTTAATGAAAGGTGGTGTGCATGGGTTCCTATGATATGGGTTCTAGTCCATTATAAACCAACCACTGCTCTCCTCTCTAGGGGGCTTTTCTAAGAGGAACAGAATGAAGAATCAGTTAGTGTTATTTTCCTTGAGTGTCAAAAGCTCGAGCTTAAAATATTTGAAATCCCCACCTTATTCTCCCAAATGGTAGATCAGTGCCTTATCATCAGTCCAGCAGCTGTCTGGAGTCTCAGTGCTAGAATCCACAGAGGTGAATAGACACCCAACTGCTTTCTCCTGTTCCGTGAGAAATTCTCATAACTGGAAACAATGTTAAATTGATTATGCTTGGACTACTGTCCTGGCAGCAACTCAAAATTTATCATGAAGACAATGAAAGCATCTTGATATCAATTTTTTTATAATGGTGATTTTTCATGTTTTGCCTGCTAACAAAGCACACAAAAATAGAGTAAAACTCATTTTAAATTAAAGAGGAAATAATAAACAATCTCACATTAGAAATTTTGGTTTGATATAAAAATCACAGTTATTAGATATATTCCTTGCATTGTAGCACTCTCCTCCTGTTATCCATCGAGTTGCTCGAGCAGGCACCAGTAACATCTCTATTGTGAGATTTGTTGTTACTGTTTTTATCACTTATCACTTAACTTCCCGTTAGTCCTCGATTTGCTCGAGCGGGCGCCAGTAACGTCTCCATTTGTCCCTGTCGCGTGCTAGTGTAGCCCAATGGCATCTGTTCGCTCTGGTAACATGAAGGGCCTCAAACCGATCATTCATGATATTGACGAAGAAGTCTGACCATCTGGAAGGTGGGCGGCCACGCGGTCTTTTGACATCCCGTGGAATCCAGTCGGTAACAGCTCTAGTCCAGCGGTAGTCTTTAAATCTCATTACGTGAAAAGCCCATCTGATTTTCGACACCTTGGCAAATGAGACAGCGTCCCTGATTCTTGATCGCCGACGGATGTCAGAACTCCGGATTTTTTCTCTCATTTGAGTGAAACGTGATATTCCAAGCATAGCTATTTCTATTCTTCTTTGGGAGACCTGAATAGCGTTCTCATCCTGTTTGCGTAGGGCCCAGGTCTCTGAGGCATATATTAATGCAGGAAGAACAGTGGAATCGAAGAGCTGTGCCTGGAGCCGGAGGGTCTTCATCCTCTTAGCTATTTCTTCGACGTTCTTGAAGGCATTCCAAGCCGCTCTCTTCCTCCTGTGCAGCTCGGGTGCCAGGTCATTTGTCATGTTGACCTCTCGACCTAGGTACACATAGCTGTTGCATTCGGAGATGGTCGTTCCATTGAGAGCTAAAGGGGTGTCAGGAACAAGGCTGTTTCTCATAAACATTGTTTTCGTAAGATTCAGCTGTAGTCCTACCTTTCCACACTCACGGTCAAAGTCGGCAGGCATTTGTGCCGCTTGGCTGATGTTTGGTGTTATTAAAACAATGTCATCAGCAAAGCGGAGGTGGTGTAGTTGCCGACCATCTATCTTCACTCCCATACTTTCCCATTCCAGTCGTCGCATGATGTTCTCGAGGGTGGCACTGAAGAGTTTCGGTGAAATGGTATCACCCTGCCGCACCCCTCTCTTGACATCAACGATCACTTCTTTGTAGAATGGTGAGATCCTGGTAGTGAATCCGCAATACAGCTCACGGAGGATCCTGATGTATTGGGCTTGAATGCCCTGATTGGCTAGGGCTTCAATGACCACTTCCGTCTCAACATAATCAAAGGCCTTCTTTAAATCAATGAACGTAAAACAGAATGGCATCTTGAACTCCCGAGAAACCTCAATGAGCTTGGTTATCATGTGGATATGGTCGATGGTGCTGAATCCTTTGCGGAACCCGGCTTGCTCGCATGGTTGTCCTTCATCTAGTGTTCTGCAAATCCTATTTAGGATGACTCAAGTGAACAACTTGTAGATGACAGACAATAGGCAGATCGGGCGATAGTTGCCAATGTCATGGATGTCTCCCTTCTTGAACAGTACTACGGTCCTGCTGGTTTTCCATTGGGACCGAACCTTGCATTCAGACAGGTAGCGAGTGAAGAGCTGAGCCAGTGTATTGATGAGTACGGACGGCCGGTTCTTCAGGTGTTCAGGTCTGATCTTGTCTGGGCCGGCTGCTGTTTGTTTCTTTACTGACGAAATGACGTGTCGGATTTCAGAAGGGAGAACGTTGGGAACGACATATCCATCCTGTGGAATTTGATATGTCAGCAAGTGGACATGGCTATCGAAGAGATTTGAGTAGAAGTCATGGATAATCTTCTCCATTGCTGTTCTGGAGGATGTGATGGATCCATCAGGACGTCAGAGGGCAGTCATCTTGGTCTTGTAGTTGGCGAAGGACTAGTGGGCGTTACGAATACTTTTCCCGGCTTCTGCCTCATCTAACAGTACTTCTGCTCTTCTCTCTTTGAGGTCTTCCTTGATCGCATCTCTGCACTGCTTTGCGAGCTCGGACGTTAGCTTGCGGTTGCCTGAGGCATGCGCCAAACCACGCTGGCGAATTAGCTCAAGAGTTTTCGAACATAGGCAATTTTTTGTGGCTATCTCTCTCTTGGGGTTCCTCGCACATTCATGGAGGTGCTGAACCAGTCGATCTTATTCCTTGTCAATGTTGTCAACAATGGCATCTTCCCATGTTGCCGCAATAGTACCAAAGAGTTCCCAGTTGGTGGTCGTTCTGGGAGTTCTCTTTTTGAACTTTGCAGCCCTTTCTCCCTGCTCTGTGAAGTAGAATTTTGCAAGAAGGAGACGGTGGTCCGATCCTGTTTGAAATTTTGGGACAACAGCGACATCAGTCAGGCAAAACCGTCGATTGAATATGATGTGGTCTATTTTGTTGTGGAATCGTCCACCGGGAGACTCCCCTGTCCATCGTTTAGATTCTGCCTTCTGGAACTGTGAGTTACCATGAATGGTCTTGGTCGACATGATGAACTCAGACAGTCTCTCACCCTGTTTGTTCTATTCTAGGCCATGGGTCCCGATGTGAAGTTCTTCAGCTGATCTTCTCGGTCCTATCTTGGCATTAAAATCACCCACAATGATCTTGTAGAAGGTGTGGTCTTCTTTAGGCATATCAAATATGCCACGAGGAGCTTGCCAGGCTCTGCCACATGGGCAGGATACTCTTGGTAGCTTGCCAGGCTTTCTGAGAGGGATGGAAGAATCGAACCCAGATCAGCAGCGTGCAAGACAAATGCCCTACCAGCTGTGCTATCACTCCAGTCCAGATATGTTACTAATGTCACACACTTACTCCTGTTGTTCATCGATTTGCTGGAGCAGACCCAGTAACCTGTCCATTTTGAGACTTGTTGTTACTGTATTTGGCATATTGAATACATCACGGGTAGCTTGCCAGGCTTGCCGTGTGGGCAAGATACTCTCTGTAGCTTGACCGGCTCTCTGAGAGGGGTGGAGGAATCGAACCCAGATCAGCCATGTTGGCTGCATGCAAGGCAAATGCCTTACCCGCTGTGCTATTGCTCCAGCCGTGATATATATTACTAATATAATAATATTTTATATAATATATTATATAATATATGTAATATGGAGCGATAGCACAGCGGGTAGGGCATTCGCCTTACAAGCGGCCAACATGGCTGACCCGAGTTCGATTCCTCCACCCCTCTCGGAGAGCCCGGCAAGCTACCGAGAGTATTGGATATGCCAGACACAGTAACAACAAAGTCTCCAATGGAGACGTTACTGGGCCCGCTCGAGCAAATCGACGATCAACGGGAGGGCCTTTACCTTACCTTTACCTATATATAAAAAGATATAATAGTGTTCTGGATCATGCAATCTTTTCATGAGATTTTGTAAGATTGAATATTTTTCTTAGCTTTTGAAATTAGGTAAAGTAAGAGAAAAAACTTTGGTTCATATCCACAGTACACATGAATTATTCTTAAAGATAGTTGTTCCTAATTTCTTTACCAGAAGAAAAAGCTGATATATAATTTGGTCACCGTGTAAATGAAGAAACCAGTCATTTTCAGTGACCTTACCCCCTAATTTGTGCTGGCCGTGAGGAACATTTTTCCTTTAGTATATATTTTTTGTTCTTTGAATTTTGACATGTCGCTAGGCTTTTCCTCTGTTATAAAACATTGGCTGTATGAACAAAGAGATTCTCCATCCTGCCATTGGAGAGGGTGGGTACGTTCCTGTCCTTTCTACAGTGTGGTCAGACAGATATGAAAAGATGCTATGAGACACACGGTCATGACTATCAACACTCCTGGGCAATTTCATTCAATAAGTTAGCTTTACCCAGCCAGTTGTTTTTGATAACTTTATAATTATTCCTGAATACTTTTGCTAACATTTTGGCAGTGGTAGAAATTTTTTGTTTGCTTTGGTTTTGTATTGACAAGGACCAAATCGAAGTTCCTCATACATGTATGGTCAGTGCTCTGCTGCTGGACTGCCTCCCCCGATGGTGGAATTTCTTTTCCTGGTGAGAAAACAGGCCTCCCAAGCACTCCTCACACACCTGTGTAATGTTTGGCACTGACCTACTGTTCAAAGTAAGGACTCAGGTCTGGGTGTTGTTCAGGCCCTACGTTGACAGGGGTCACCCATTCCCCCGAGGAGATGTTAAGAGGCCTCCAGGACTTCACCTAGAAACTTTTGGGGTGTCATATGGTGCGGGAAATGAAACTGGATTTGGAGACATGCAAGGTATATGCTTTAACCCCTGTATTGAGTAGGAGGAGACCTGGGAACGCTGGAAAAGGGCAATAGGATTGGAGCTCAAATATTGTACATATAAAACTCAACTACTAGTAACTTTGTAAATCAAAAAATTTAATATAAATAAATTTTTATATGCAAAAAATAAAGTTAATTCGATATTTCCAGTCATTGGGGGAAGTCTTTTTCTCCATGCATTCTACTAAATATACTGGGCTCGGTTGTCAAACACAGCCCGGCACTGCCCTGAAGTTAATGAAGAACACAGCAGCTCTCTGCAGATTGAATCTTTTTATGGCTCTTGTGCACAAAGCACTTGGGGCTAATTATTCCCCCAGCAGTCAGTGTGTGAGAGAATTCTCCTGTTTCTGATCTGTTACATTCTCTCCTTATTCAGAACTGGCAGAGTCACTACTTCTGAACTTATTCTCTTAGTCTTTCAACCTGTGTGGCTCAGGGAAGCTTCTGATGAATTAACTTTAAGCTTCCACCAAGCCAATTTCATTCACTATCTGACTTGACATGCAAGTTGACATGACAGCCACCACCATGCTGAGACCACTCTCTGCACACATGAAGGTACCGGCAGAGGAACAAAGGCACGCGGGTCCCAGGACTGAGATCTCCAGGACTACTAGGATCGGGGCTGAGCATCCTCCACCCAGATCCTCCAAATTTCAGTATGCAGGGGTCACACCCACCAATGGCCCCCTGGCGCCGCGTAATCCCATCAACGGCCAAGACTCAGAGACTATAAAACCCAGCTCCCGGAAGTGAGTGACAGTGGCCATGGCCGTATTCATGGCTGCGTGACATCTTATTATCTCATTTCTACTTTGGACAACCTGGCAGGCTACGGAATGTAACCTGCCCACATGGCAGAGTCTGGCAAACTCCCCGTGGCGTACCCAATATGCCAAATACCAGTAACAATGATGGGTCTCGTTCTCCTAACCCTGAAAGAAACTTGAATATAGCACTTTTTAAAAAACCTCAGGGCTAGGACGAAGGAGACGTTACTGGGGCCTGCTCAAGGCAATTGATCTGATTTGACAATATTTGAGGCCAGAGACAGGATGATATGAAAGTTAATTTTCTAGAACTGCTTGCTGTGTCTACCCAACAAGCTAAAGGAAGTCCAGGCCTAGAGATTTTAGACAAACCAGAGGAAGCTGAGGGAGTTACAGTTCATCTTTGTGGCAGTGTCTTTGTTGTGGGGTTCTGAGAAAACAGAAGAGTTGGATGATGAACATACTACTCTTCACATAGGTAGGGGCCAGAGGGATAGTACCATGGGTAGGGAACTTGTGTTATACATAGTCGAACTGTATTCAATCTCAGCTATCACATATGATCCCCTAAGCCTCACGTATAGTGATAACTGAGCATAGAGTCAGGAGTAAGCCCTGAGCACAGCCAGGTATGTTCCTTCCCCCCCCAAAAAATACATTGATATGTACTGGCTCAAATTTTCTGTGAAGAAAGCAAAATTACTAGCTTGCTTCCTTCTTTCTTTGCCCTCTTTCATTTTTCTAAGAATATTACATTTTCTAAAGAAAATTTGAATAAGTTTACAGGCATGTACAATGATGGTACTGATTCATGGTTAATAGAGGTCATATAAATAGATATTGAAAATACCCATTGTCCTTTTATTCAGCAATTCTCTTGGTAAAAACTTATGCAGACACAAGACATTCACAGTCAGATCAGACCTGATGGTCAAAGACTAAATGCTCTCCCCCCTCGGAGAGAGCAGGATGGACCATGTGTTCTCTCACATTTATTCAACATTTTACTGGGGATTCCAACCATAGCATAAGGCAAGGAAAATAAAAGCATGCATCAAAAGATAAAAACTGAAATCCAAGCTAGGATAGAAGCAAAACTATCATTACCCAAGAAAACATGATCTATGAAGAAAGTGCAATGGAATCTGTAAAAGAAGCTCCTGTAACCTATAACTGTGCTTAGTAAGATTTCACCATGAGAATTAGAATGGAAACACACATAAACACAGCTATTTCCAACTACATAATACACTTTAGGACAATATAATAAAAGACATGCAAGACCTATGTACTGAAAGGTGAAAACTATTGGTAAAAGAAATTCTGCAGAACTCAGGCAGCAGATTTAAAGTTTAGACCAATATACACATCCCAAGAAGCAGGTGACTTGGTGATGTTACTGAGGTCACAAGGGGGGGAAATCTAGGTACCTGACCTTGTAAGCTCCTTTCTACATTTCACTGCATAATTGTGGCAGATTTTTGTTCTCATTTTCACTTTTTCGGCAAAAAAAAAGACAAGTTGTGCACCACATTCATGTGGAACTCTAAGCATTTATGGCAGCATTACTTAAAAACTCTGTGTCACAAAATATGGCACCATCAAACTGAATGGAGACATAGGAACCACGCACGGTGCTCTATATAGTCTCCCCACAACAGCATCTCCTGGATGGCTTATTCATAAGCACAGGGACCTCCATCCACTGTCCAGTGAACCCAGAAAGAGCCAGACATCAGTCATCAGCCCAGGAGGCCTAAAGTATCACCCTCTCCCTGACCCAGTTCTAGAGTCAGTGATCAAGAGACACCCTCTGGACAAGCACTGCAACCAACCAGATTGCCTGCCGTCAATACCCAGGCACAGAGAGGTACAGACATTCCCAGAAAAGAAGGAAAAATCCTCCTTTCTTCCTACAACTAATAAAATCATGAAAAAGCAAACAAAAACAATGCTGTTTCAGCTGTGCTGTTTCACCTCTCACCTCCAGAGCCTCTCTGTCCGCCACGTGAAAATGATAAGGTTGCTTCTTGCACCCCAAGTATGAGTTATTCCCAGAACTGGTAGGCAATCCCAGACCTTCCCACTGTGAGCTCACCATTTTTTAAAAATTTATTTATTTATTGAATCACTGTGGGAAAAGTTACAAAGCTTTCAGATTTAAGTCTCGGTTGTGCAAATATCAAACACATTTCCCTTTACCAATACTTATTTTTCACCACGAAGAACCCCAATAAACCCCCCTTCCCAACCCTCCCAATGCCTGTGAGGCAGATTAATTCTCTATCTACTTTGACTAGATTCGTTGTTTCGACAAAAGATGCACCATTATTCTTTAGAGTTTACACCCCCAAATCAGACATGCTGAAAAGGCATTGTGAAATAATTTGTTTTCTACAGCTGGTCACAAGAGCTCACCATTTTTAAGGGACTTAACTTTTTGCAGGTGAGTGTGAAAAGTTAGTAATCAACACTTTAGTGTTAAGCAGACCTTATCTATAGTGGACCTTGTCTCTATCTTCAATGACCTTCCAGAGGTTGGGTCAAACCTTCACTTCTCAGAGGAAAACTCTGGTATCTGGGTTAGTTCACAGAAGTGGTGCACCCAGCTGAGTGTGTGCCATAAGGCCTTTTTGCTCTCATTCCCTGGATAGTGATGAAAATCAAGAGCTCTTTGCATACTGCTTACTTGGTCAGGGTATAGGGCATCTGATTGGTTAGATTTTAGTTCCTCGTTTACATAAGGCGTGAATAATCAGAGAGTAGAAATAGCTAAGGGGTGGGGAACATAAACTAAGGAAAGCACTGGGTCATATGCTGATGGAACTGAATTTCTGAAGGTGAATTTCTGAGCTGCTGTCTTAGACACGAAGGATGCTATAGGACTCTAGAAAATTAAATAAACAGCTGTAGTACTCATCACATTTGGTGGTTGACATGCTATCCTTACTCACTATCCCCCCAAATTTAGACTACATAAAGGGCCAGAAAGACATAGTTGAATGGGAACCACATTGCTTTCCATGAGGTGGACCCAGGTTCCATCCCCAGTGTGCATATGGTCTCCCAAGCACCTGGACACAGAAACAATAGCAAGCCCAAGAACAGACAAGCATAGATACTCTTGTTCCCCCCCCCCCCAAAAAAAACAAGCATAAGAACCAGATGCTAGCTTCTGCTGTAACACGTACTGTGGAAGGAAATTCAAAGGATGTATTGGGCTGCTGGCTGCCATCTTGAAACTGACCTGAAAGTGAAGGGACCAACTTAGTGGTTTCATTGGCCAGTACAGGGATCCATTTTGAGCCAGTGTTATCACTTACTGAGGGTATAAAATTGATTCACGATCATGATCACGATCATCCTGTTGTTCGTCGATTGCCTCAAGCAGTCACCAGTAACGTCTCCTTCATCCTAGCCCTGAGATTTTAAAAAGTGCCATATTCAAGGCTCTTTCAGGGTTAGGAGAATGAGACCCATTGTTGTTACTGGTATTTGGCATATTGGGTACGCCACGGGGAGTTTGCCAGACTCTGCCATGTGGGCAGGTTACATTCGGTAGCCTTCCAGGTTGTCCAAAGTAACAGTGACTTATTACAATATTAATTTATTTTAAAGTGATAGTATAGAGGATAAGGTGATTGCTTTGCAAGCAGCCAACCTGTGTTTGATCGTCAACACCCAATATGGTGCCCTGTACTTACCAGGAGTGATCTCTGACCACAGAGCCGAAAGTTAAGTCTTGACTAGTACCAGGTATGTGGCTGTTGAAATAACTTTTTTTGATTTATTCTCATTCCATTTATGAGTATTCTGAAACTTTTGTTAAGCTGATTTTGTGGATGCTATAGTTGAGTTTATTTTTTCCCTTAAGGTTAATATTGGCTCCAGAGAGATAGTACATAAGATTCAATTCTTGTCCTAGGATTCAATCTAGTCTCTTGTCCTAGGATTCAATCTAGTCCAGGATGACCCTGAAGCCCTCCCACCCCCACACACATAAAAATAAAATGAGATATCAACATTACAAGTGAATTAATTTTTCTGTGGTAGTACAAATAAAAATGTACGTGAATCAAATTTTCATAGTCCAATAATATTTTTCAGCTAAAAAATACTCAGTGGTATGGTAGTCTAACACTTGAAGAAGGGTAAAACTTATATCCTAAACCATATACATTTCTGTAAGCCAACAATCCTCAAGAAAGTTGCCAGATACAAATAGAAGGGAAGTACTAATGAGAATGACAGTAGAAAAATAGTTAACTATTTATGTATATAGCTTGTCTGCCTCTGTTCTTTCTGGTGCATACCTGCTATCTTGCCCATCGAGAAAATAAATCAATAACCCATGCAGTACTGTAGCACTGTCCTCCTATGTTCATCAATTTGCTCGAGTGGGCACCAGGAACATCTCCATTGTGAGACTTGTTGTTACTGTTTTTGGCATGTCAAATATGCCAGGGGGAGCATTCCAGGACCTGCCATGGGGGTGGGATACTCTCAGTAGCTTGCTGGGCTCTCCAAGAAGGACAGATGAATCGAACCCAGTTTGGCCATGTGCAAGGCAAATGCCCTACCTGCTGTGCTATAGCTCCAAGGTGCTTTTGCAATTAAATAATCTTTTTAAAAATCATATCATTTTTTTTTTGCTTTTTAGGTCACACCCAGCGATGCACAGGGATTACTCCTGGCTCTGCACTCAGGAGTTACTCCTGGCTGTGCTCAGGGGACCATATGGGATGCTGGGAATTGAACACGGGTTGGCCCTGTGCAAGGCAAACGCCCTACCCGCTGTGCTATTGCCCCAGCCCCCAAAATCATAATTTTTAAAAGAAATTTAGTCCTAATATAAAATTTATACAAAACACACTAAAAAGGAAAACCACCATTGAACATGGTGGCAATGCATAAATATTATAATTATTTCCATGCATTTTGTGATATCCTATCATTCAGTAAACAATCTCATGGAGTAGAAACACATGTAAACATTATATCTGCTGCTAGTCTTGTTTCTGTCAACTACAGAGTCTTAGCAAGAAAATTTTAGCCTTTGAAGAATTATTCTGTAAATTCACACAACCATCTTACACTATTACAGAGCTTCTTGTAATTTGTATAGGTTAATATAGATATTTTCAAATATGTTTAATTACTCAATAACTAGAATATAAAAAAAGCATTTTAGTGGTTTAAACAGGGGGTGGTTGATGCCTAGATCACCTTTGGCTCCAGAGCATAGATAGGAGAAGGAAAGAAATAGAGTGTAAGGGAGGGAAGGGAGGATAGATGCCACGCAACCGGGCAGGGGTCCAGAGGATTCTGGTACGTCAATGTGAGGGACAGGCATCTACCACTCCCTGTTCATAATTTTTGTTAGTGAAACATCATGAGGTACAGTTGTAGACTTACAAATTTTTGTGCTTGGGTTTCAATTACACAATGACCAAGTACCCATCCCTCCACCAGTGCCCATTTCCCTCCACCAGGGATCCCAGTATCCCTCCCACCCCCCACCCCCCCATCCCACCCCGCTTCTGTGGCAGGGCATTCCCTTTTGTTCTCTCTCTCTACTTTTGGGTGTTGTGGTTTGCAAAAGAGGCAGTGAGTGGCAATCATGTTCGGTCCATAGTCTACTTTCAGCATGCTTCTCCCATCCTGGGAGGATCCTCCCAACACCTTTTTTTTTGGTGCTGCCTTCTCTATCTGAGCTGCCTTTTCCCCTAGCATGGCCTCCAAGCCATGGAGCAAAATTCCTGGTACTAATCTCGGCCATTCTTGGGTGTTAGTCTCCTATTTTGTTCCTTTATGTGCCCCAGATGAATGCAATCTTTCTATGCCTATCCCTTTCTTTCTGAGTCATTTCGCTTAACATGATACTTTTCCTGCAGTGCCACTTGTCAAGTGGTTTTAAGGAATGAAAGAGCTAAATATCCAATGCCAAGTCAACCATACTAAATTAGAAGACCCAAACTTTATTAACCAAATATAAAAGATGCCTATCAAGATGGCAGGCTGGAGCTAGCAGAGGATGTGGAGAGGGAAGCTGGGAGCACTTGAAGAGGAAGTGGTCCTGGGATGGGTGATGGAGCACTGTATGTCAGAATCCCAACTACGAATGAGTCTGTCACTCATGACACCTTAATAAAATAAAGTTGGGGGGTGTGAAAGCATTTTAAGCTTTGGTTAACCACAACTATCAAACTTAAAAGGTTTGTAGACAGAGAAAGTAGGAAATCTTTCTTGTAAAATCAAGCAAGAACTAGCTCAAAGAGTGCATAAAGTATTTAAAAATCTGTAATTTTCAATCATATTATTTTTACCTATGGATAGCACATATTTTAAATTGAATAGGCTTATATTCTATGGTAAAATTCATAAAAATTAATAAGCCTATAATTTGTGGCATCTAATGTTTTTCTAAAATATATATACACCATTTATTTGACAAGATTTATTTTGTTAAAGATTCCAAATGAAAAGAACAGTAAATAGAGTCAAAGGGGGCAAATTATGAAAATGTCTGTGTTAAAATATTCCTACATTTCAATATAAAATGAGAATAGAGTCTCTCTCATTTGGCAGAATTTGCTATGCACTTATTATCAGTCTTTGTATCTCTAATGAAGCATTCTTAACTAAAATGATGGAATATCAAAAATTTATTAAAATTATAAATAATTTAAATGAATAAAACATGTAATTTTGAAGGCCACAGTAATGTTCTAATAAAATATTATGTTGCAGAAAATTTCTCATGGAAAAATATAAATGCAAGAGTTTAACAAACATTTAAAGTTTCAGAGCTAAAGTATACTAATATAAAAAGATCTTTTTTATTCACAGAAATTTTTTCAATGTTACCTTCATGCTTGGAGATAATACACATGCATATATACACACATACATAGAACATATATGTGTATATAGTACATTTTGGAGTAACTTTAAATTTTAAAATTGTTATTGTATATAATTTTATATCTAAAACTTATATAACAGAATTATTCTGTAATTTATATTTTCACAATATACTTTAAACTGGGCCAGAGCAATAGCACAGTGGGTAGGGTGTTTGTCTTGCACACAGCCAACATGGCCGACCCAAGTTCGATTCCTCCACCCCTCTCGGAGAGCCCTGCAAGCTACTGAGAGTATCTCGCTCGCCAGCAAAGCCTGGCAAGCTACCCATGACCTATATTCGATATGCCAAACACAGTAACAATAGTCTCATGATGGAGACGTTACTGGGCCCGCTCAAGCAAATCGATGAACAATGGGAGGACAGTGATACAGTGACAGTGATACTTTAAACTATTTTAGCACTTCCTTTATTCTTCAAAGTATAATTAAATTTATATGAACGTTTCATTATACAGACAATATTAAATTCTGTAGAACTTGTATGGATGTCCCCAAATCATCAGCTCATTTATTGTCTCCGTAAAAAGCACATTGGTGTCACTATTTTTAATGAGAAAACTGAGGAACAGGAAGTCATGACCCAGTATCACCCATCTAGTTAGAGGTGCAATCTATAATGTCAAAGTCTAGGCTTTATAAAGCATTTGTGAAGTATGTAATTTTTTTCTTTTTTTGCCCTTTGGGTCATACCCGGTGATGCACAAGGGGTTATTCCTAGCTTTTAACTCAGGAATTATTCCTGGCAGTGCTCAGGGGAACATATGTGATGCTGGCAATTGAAACTGGGTTGGCCGCATGCAAGGAAAATGCCCTACCTCCACTCTAGCCCGGAGTATATAATTGTTTCACCATTTTATAAGATCACTTTGTAAAGTTGTAATAATTGAGCTAAAATATGTATTGTGGTAGGGTGATGGTAGACTACACCCAGCAGTGCTAAGGGTTTGGGGTTGGCTCAGTGCTTAAGGATTACCCCTGAGGTGGCAAGGAGACTATGTGGTACCCGGGTTAAAACTGAAGTGGTTACAAGCAGTGCAAGATCCTTCACACCTATTCTACCTCTCTGGTCCCTAAAATACTTCTTTAAACAACTCAGCTTAAACATTTTATGGTTTTAAAGAAATGTTCCTAAACCCTTTATAAGTTCACACAGTAAATCTCATAGTGTTTATTTTTTTATTAGCAGTTACATTGACTAATAATTGTCATTCACTTAAGGGCTGGAGCAATAGCACAGTGGGTAGCATGTTTGCCTTGCACGTGGTTAACCTGGGTTCATTTCCTCCATCCCTCTCAGAGAGTCCAGCTGTCTATCGAGAGTATTCCGCCTGCATGGCAGAACCTGGCAAGCTCCCCATGGCGTATTCGATATGCCAAAAACAGTAACAACAAGTCTCAAAATGGAGACATTACTGGTGCCCGCTAGAGCAAATCAATGAACAGGGGAGGACAGTGCTACAGTGCTACATTGACTAAAGCTTCCGAAACATTAAAAAAAAAAAAGTACTATAG
This sequence comes from Sorex fumeus, assembly GCF_029834395.1. Taxonomy (NCBI): domain Eukaryota; kingdom Metazoa; phylum Chordata; class Mammalia; order Eulipotyphla; family Soricidae; genus Sorex; species Sorex fumeus. The sequence continues at coordinate 3,268,646 of NW_026606063.1, forward strand.
AAAGTATAAGACAATTTCAGATTTATAAGTCAATGAAAACCATTGGAGCAAATTAATCAGGTTGTTAATGATGGTGGTTTTACAAAGGATTAAAGATAAACAGCTATTGTCAAATAAAATTAAAGCTAAAAAGTGAGACTGGTAACATTTTAATGAGATCAAGTCAGCTCCAGAATATCTAACTCTATCTAATGCCTTATTCCTTTCTAGCCTTAAGTTTTTATTTTGTTTTGCCATCAGGCTGCTTAAGATACAGCTTAAAATACTGCTGAAGTGACTGCAGAGATACCTCCCAATAACTAAGCGGTTAGTGCACATGCTCTTCATGCAAGAGTCAGGTTGGGATTTCCAGGACCACAGGTTGTCTGAGTACCACTGGGAGAACTCTTAAACACCTAAGAATCGTCCATGAAAATCCCAGGGGTGGCTCCCAAACAGAAAATTTCTACTGAAGAAGAGTTCAACACTTGTCTGACAATATTCACTTACCTCAGTGTGAGTCTGAAATTTTCTCCGAGGAAGTAAAAATAATCTCGGAGGTTAACACTGCAGATAGGGGTGGAGAAGAGAGGGCTCACCTTGTACAGAGCCAGGAGGAGACCTTAAGCACAGACAGGCTTGGCCCAAACAAAAGCAAAATAAACTATCTTTAAAAATATAAAGTGTCGGGGCTGGAGCGATAGCACAGCGGGGAGGGTATTTGCCTTGCACGAAGCCGACCCGGGTTCAATTCCCAGCATCCCATATGGTCCACTGAGCACCGCCAAGGGTAATTCCTGAGCCCAGAGCCAGGAGTAACCCCTGTGCATCGCCGGGTGTGACCCAAAAAGCCAAAAAAAAAAAAAAAAACAAAGAAAAAGTAAAAATATAAAGTGTCTAAAATGTCTGGAATCTCTAGAATTGACTTTCAGATGGACATGATAAAAATAATAAGCCAAAAAAACATGACGTTTTCCAATTCCATCTGTATTATTTACTCCTAAAACTTCTATTTTGTTTAAGGATTACTAAGATCAATTAATTAGTCTACAAAAGGTTGAGTGCGAGTCACAAAAATGTAGTAAATATAGCAGATGATTTAGCACTTTATGTGAATGCATTTCTTTTTAAGTTTTTCTGTATAATGAAGGAAAAATCCTTTACCAAGTAGAGGAGAAAAGTGTGCATGGAGGGAAGGGAAGAAAAGGGGACTGGAAGTGACACAAAGACATTTTTGGTAGATGAAGGATAACACTGTTTTGTCCTTCCTGCATAGCCTCGGGTAGTTTAGGTATTTTGGGTTGCTCCCATCACAGTGCTCCCATTCCTTTGTGTTTATTTGAAACTTCTTTCTTTGTGCTCTGTTGACTTATAAATATTGTTTTTCTCTTCTCCCTAAGTCCTTTGCATAGTTTATTCAGAGCAATGTCCCTTTTGTATGAACAAAAGAAGACAGTAGCTATTGATACATGATTCAGTGATATTTTCCTTCTGGGCATCTGTTCTCTCACCTAAGCCTCAGCTGCCCTTTCTTCCTAGTGCCCCCAAAAGCAGGGTCCCGAGGAGGGACTAGATGGAACCAGGGCAAGCGGTAAACTATGTGCCACCCTGGCATCAATATGGGCCTGGTCAAAGTGCCATAATGCTTAACTATGAGTTAAGAGCTTGGTCATGGACAAATGCTGTCATGATCCAAAAAGTAATAACTAGATTCGGACCCTGCTAGGGTTAGGAATGATTAAACTAGCCTGAGCACTGTAGTCTGAGTCTGTGGCAAGATGTTCCCAGGAGAGCTGCCCTACAAGCCTCAATGGTATCTCTTACTGTGTCCATACAAAAATTACTAGTATTAAGAAGTTGATAGTTCTTGGAATGAGGAAAGGAGAAAAACACCTTAGGAGGTATTTTGCCTGTGGCATTCAGGAAGGGCTTTGGAATACTTTTTAGGTGGTGTTCCCTTTGAATTTGGTGGACCCTCAGGAAAGGCTTTATTATGTTGATTTTGCTAGCTGACTGGGTGCAGAGTCAGCCCAGAGTGCAGGGAAGTTGGAGAAACAAGAGAGCTAGAGAGAAAGCGAGCAGGGCAGAATGTTGGACCGGCCCTGGAGAGGCTAGCAAAGGGAACAGAGAGAGAAGAATGTAGAAGAATACAGGAGCAAGCACGTGGAGAGAGAAGTCCAGGCTGCAAGATGGAGCATGGAGAGATGAGCGGGAGAGACAGAATGAGACAGAAATGAGGGGAGTGTGAGACTAGAATGGGAGGCTCAGAGAGATTGGGGCAGGTGCGTGGGGAGAATGGACTAAGCGGCATCTGATCAACCAACCGGCTTGGCCCTCATCTCCTCTGCCGTCAGTCCCAACCGGGCCCGGGCTACCCTGGCTAGGGGGGGTGGGTAGGCCCAGGCCCCCCAGAACCTGGGCGGCTAGGGCAAGAGCCATCAGTGCCACTCCCTGGCTACTCTTGGAGTTTTTTACAGACAGTGGTGAAAATTTGGAAACTGTTCACATCAGAAGCATCAACATTAAATTTCGGCAACCATGCTATCTGATCTTCAGTTAAAATATTCTGTAAAACGAAGAAAACTCACAGTAAAAACTGCACCTAAGTCTTAGCTCCCTTACTTCTTAATAACACACATGACACACATGGGCACATCTTCCTCATCTTAGTTCCTGAAACTCCAAGAGCAGAATGATAATACTAACTCTTAGAATTCATGAAGTTTTCACATTAATTATTTGGTACCTGCCCATTAGTAGTTAACATATTCATTATCATACCTGCAGAGATTATTATGACACTTGTCTCATCCCTTAAAATCATACTGCTGAAAGGCAGCCAGTCCAATTTCTACAGACGTGTAGCAATTTCTTCCAAAGCCAACTTGAAAGTAAATAACTTTTTGAAGCACAGTGTTTGTCCCAAGGATCTTGGGTAAGACTGGGGGTCCCTCTGGGTCATTCTGGGCCAACAAGGCCAGTGGTGCAATAATACAGGAGCCTGAATCTGTGGTACCCGGTGGTGCTAAGAATTACTCAAACCTCTGGGGTTGAACCAGGAAATAATCATAGGACCACATGGTGTTGGGAATCATACAGGCGTTGACCACATGTCAGGCAAGTGCCTTAACTTCCACACTATATCTGGATCCTGGAAATAAGAGAAGCTATGCAGATATAGGATGTTTTTTCATACAGAAGAGGGTACAGGGTATGATAAAAAGTTCTATAGGACAAACTTTCCTGTATTTAGATTTCATTTTCTTTTTCTTCCTGAAGTATATGGGCGGGACTAAAGACATTGCTTGAATGTTAATCATTCTCCAGATTTCATTTCTTAAATAAAGTTCAAGCAGCTGCAGGTCATAATAATTTAGCTGCTGTGCCCTTCCCCATAATTTCATCCCAACGCTATTCTTCCTTCCTCCATTCCAGTCATATTTAACTGCGTAAAAATTCCCAATAAATCAGACAGCCTCCCAACTGCGGAGTCTGTCTGAACATTCTCCCTGAATCTGCTTTTCTCTTTCTTTCTTGTTTGCCTGGAAAGGGAACTCAGTTGAAAGTTCAGGACTTTCCTGAGTACTGATAAAGTAGAAGTAAGATTCTATAGAAAGGGATAATAAATGTAGAAGACCAAATAAAGAATGTTCTTAAAGAAGCCAGGGCAGAAGCTGATGAAATATTCTGACTTGGATAATAGAGAGCCACACCTTTTCCAAACTGGGGCCAAGGGGTGTCTTTGCCTTGAAGTGACCTATTTATTTGGACCCACCTTATCCAGCATATAGCTTGACGCCTCAATCAAAGAATAATAAATAACTTTCAATTTGCATCACCTTTCCAACAAGGGTGAGAAACTTGGCAGATATTTTATTTGTTGGTTTTGGAGATGAATTTTAATGAATTTGAAAGAACAGACTCGGGAAAATAGAATTAATGCATGAGAACCCTTCTATTTTAAAAATCAATGTTTTGCTCTTTCACATAAATGTGCATTTGCCATAGAGTGGAAATACATTTCCTAGGAACTTTTTTCACTTTTAATTTTTTTATACTTTATAAGGTTTCTTTGCATATACACACCAAGGTTTATTGAGGCAGCTCTTGGCCTGGGCCCAAGAATTGGGGTTCCTTGAGTGTTCAACCCTTGTTAAAGGTATCCAGTCTTTTACCAGTGTTGGGAATGATGGTTTGGGAGTAAGACACTTTCCTCAAAATGTCAGAGAAGAGAAAGTGTTCTGAACCTACTTTTAAATTTTTCATTTCTAATAAATATGCCTTGATTATAAAATGATTAATTCTTTTATTTATTATATGTATTAGTGCATTTATCCTCAGTCTATTTGCTGTAAATGTTTAAACTCCAGCAGTTTTGGACACTCATGATAGTCTTAAAGAACTGAGAACCACAATGAGCAGTGATGTTAATATTCAGCAATAATTATGCATGTAGTCAAATTACAACAATAATCACTCTTGAAGTACAATAAGGTCTCACGGTGACTTGCGGAGTATTTGTTTTCCTCCCATACTGACTTAGTCAAAACCATTGACTACTGCTTAATCAGAAATACTGATTGCCTCCTAAACATCTATGGGTCACTATTTTGTGCACAATATTTAGAATACATATAGCATATCGTAAGACCTGGACATGAGTAAAACATCTCACCTATTACCAGAAGGTGTGCACTTTGCTCCTGACATTGTCTCATCATCCAATACTCGCTGTGACAGGTCATTACAGGATTCATGCTCAGATTTGTTGAGAGTAAAATGTACATCTTGATGAAACATTAATAGGACACTTAGGAAGGTTTTGTCATATGCAAGTGTGAAAAAAAATGTTTCACACTATTGACAATTTCTGGTTCAGGTTGAATGTTGCTCTCTGGGAAATCCCTATTCTTTTCTAAAATAGTTTTTTACGTACTATCTAAATTATAGATCACGATCATCCTGTTGTTCGTCAATTGCCTCGAGCAGGCACCAGTAATGGCTCCTTCACCCTAGCCCTGAGATTTTAAAAAGTGCCATATTCAAGGCTCTTTCAGGGTTAGGAGAATGAGACCCATCATTGTTACTGGTATTTGGCATATTGGGTACACCACGGCAAGTTTGCCAGACTCTGCCGTTTGGGCAGATTACGTTCGGTAGCCTGCCAGGTTGCCCCCGCGCCTGGCTGTCCTCACCAGGGCCCTTTGGAGGGGGGCGGGTTGAGTTTCCCTTCCTTCCCCAAGCAGAGCCCCGGTAGCTGAAGACCTCCAGAACAAGCCACAACCATTCTGAGACCACTCTCCACATGAATGAAGGTACTGGCAGAGGAACTCAGGGATGTGGGTCCTGGGACTGATATCTCCAAGACTCCTCGGATCGGGGCTGAGCATCCTCCACCCAGATCCTCCATCTTTCAGTAGGCAGGGGTCACACCCACCAACTGCCCCCACCCCCACCCCGGCACGTGTAATCCCATCAACGGCCAAGACCTAGGGACTATAAAACGCAGCTCCCGGAAGCACGTGGCCGCGACATCTTATTATAAATTATAGATATTGTACAAATTTGTTTTATAAATGAATTGGCTTGTTATTACAGTACCAGGAATGGAACCTAGAACATCACACATGTAATGCATGTCAGCTAATGCTGAGTTATGTGCCCAACCCAATAACATATCTTTATTTTCTTTGTAAGACTCATTGACTAGCAGGGGGAGGCAAGTTCGTAGCACTTTTTACTTTTCTCCTTTATTCAAGTAAAGGCTGGATGCCTTCCTTAGATGGGTTGGCATATGAATTATCAGAAACTCAATGATAAAAAAGCAGGTTCCTCCTACGGGGATGGGCAGCAAAGAATGGGTATCTACTTTCATCAAATATCTGCGCCAAATTCCTAAATTCACCTAATAGTCATTTCTGAATACACTACTTATATCTTCTTCCTACTGAATTCTCTGCCTACTATCATCAGCATGGGGATTTCTGCTGGCAGAACAGTGAGAGAAACTCAGAGACTTAGGGGAGTGAAGTGATTTCCACTGATTTGTTTTGAATGCTTGGTTATTCTGTAGGTTTGGATTTGAATTCTGCTCTGCTTGCAAGCAGGGTTTCTGCCTGGTTGCTCCTTTCCCAGCCCTAATATACTCACAATCTCATTTCATGCTCTTCAGTCACACAGCACTGGCAGTTTTTTTTCTCCTAGTGAACCCTTAAAAATCCTGGGAGCCTTCTGACTCTGTCCCCTATGGGCTGTGCTCTTCCAATAAACATCATCCAGCATATGAAAGAAATAAAATGATAACATGAGGGTTTGTTGAAGTTATAAGCACACCAGAGGATTGATCAGTTAATAGTTCATGGGAAACTTAGAAATAAGCGTTTCCACTTCATCATCCACACCCGCACATATGCACCTACAAATCCCCAAGGGGATGTCTGCCTGCACAGTTTTCCATTCCTCAGAACTCCACTGAAAGTTCGCTTCCCAGCCTACTCATGATTTGTTTTACTGCCCCATTCCTTACACACTGACGGATGAATTATTTCCCCTTTGCCAGCAAATTGGCTTTTGTGGTGAAAAACAGTCCAGGGTCTCTGAGCTACTTTCCTCATCCATTCACCATTACTGCTTAACAGCTGAGGAATTCAGGGGTACATCCCACCCCTCGGAGTCCGAACTCATTAAGAGCAGCACTCTGACCATTGTCACATCTCATCTCTTAATGCTCGACTTTCTCTCCATGTGATCAAAACTATTCACAGTTGAATTTTGCTCTTTGCACTAGGAAATAATACTTACAGTCGTCACTGCACACATCTAATTAGACTCCAGGTTGGACCTCAATTAGACTTTGAAGTGAATTTTTTCACCAAAAATAAATATTCCTCGGTGCTTCAACTTAGACAAGCTATAAATCTTAACTAAAATGGTGTCATTTTGTAGTTGTCTTCCATAGCAATTATAACTGTGACTGCACAGTCCCATCAGCTATGTGTCTGCCAGCCTGATTACAGAATGTAGCCTGGCCAGGGACATACTTTGTGCCACTCTACTGGTGCCCCAGCCATTCAGAGTGTGGTCCCTGAAAATGGGTGTCAATAGAAAAATGACACCCCACCTCACTGCCAGTTAGACAAGCATGGAAGACTGTTCGAAGTGATCAGAGTAGGGATAGAAAGAAATTAGTCTCTGATCCCCTGGAAACAAAAGGCAGATGGGTGAGCAGTGGAAAAGTCCTACAGGACCTCAGATTTGCAGAAAGACTAATTTATGTTGTTAATTGCATTTAGATAAATTTGGCTTCTAGAGACAGAGAGATATGAATTTTATTTTTCTTGAAATCAAGACATGATAGATTTCAAAAGGATGATTCCTATGTGACATAATATCTGAATATTAAAGATTATACATATTGAGTACAAGAATCCCTTTATAATTGGGAAGTAACAATACTACCACCTAATATTACTGAGACCCATCTGAATATTGCATGTATAGTACTCACACAGGATCTAAATAAAATGAACAATAACAGGACTATATATGTGTACATATAGAAAGTGTTCATATATAAATATATATACACATATACACAAATTTGTATGTTTAAAATATTTAAATGCATGACAACAAAATACATTAAATAAATAAAGCAGAAAGATCGAATGTTCCTACTCTACACCCCATACACTTTTCTTAGTTAAAACTTAGAATCAAGAGATTGACAGAGTATGGACTCCTTTTGAAATAATCTTGGAAAGATGACTGAGATTCATTTATCCATCGATGGGGAAAAATTATGCAATAGTCATAGTACTGTAGCCAGTGCTTTATATTATTGTAGCCCGTGTGTATTATGGTGGGCATTGGAAGATGGCACTTTGGGCATTTCCAAATGGAAACAAAAACTGACATATAAAATCAGAAGTCAAAGAGCTTGTTTTTTCATTGAATTATAGGATTTTTTTTTTTTCTGAGATCCAGGGATGAGCTTCAGACACAATTTGTCTTTCATTGAGTAAAACACTTGATTCACTTGATTCATTAGCTCATGAAATGTTAATTGCTCATTTATTTTAAATGAGTTTAAATATGAGCTCCCTGTGGACTGATAGTTGTCTAAATTCTACAGCAAGTATTCAAATATGCCACGGCTACGCTGTAACATTTGCACTGCACTGATCATCGAAGGCATCTGAAGATTGTTTTTACTAATTATCATTGGTCCTGAAGGAATTTCCCTGATGCAGTAAGGTAGTTGGTTAATGTGACTGACGCTCATTCTCTTAATATTAGCAGATGATTATTCCCTCATAATAAAGTTATCCTGGGGGCTGATTAAAAGCCAGCTTCGTGGTCCCTTATACTGTGGCCACTACTAATTGGCCATCACCTCTGTAGTTATGGGCCCTACTTCCAATCCCAGTTCATTAGCAGTGTAACCTAATGCAATATTCAACTACTAGCAACTCCATTTCCTGTCTCTAAATAAGGATAATTGTAGGATAATATTGGTTTGTCTTTTCTCCCTTGCCACAGGGAGCTTAGGTTTATTGGGTTACACCTATCACGGTGCTCCATGAGGCACTCTCGTTGCCCTGTGTTTATCTTTAACTTCTCTGTGCTCTTCTTGCCCTATCTGTTCATCATTTATTTCCCCAATATTTTGAAATATTGCTTTTCTCTTTCCCTCATGTCCTTTGCATAGTTTACTTTAGAGCAAAGTCCTTTGTGAATAGACACAGGAAGACAATGCTATGCTTTTGTAACTTGGAGTTAATTGACTCTGAATAGCATTTATTCCATATTTACTTGAATTAGCCTCAGTTTCCCTTAGTTCTTAGCATCCCTAAAATAGAGTTCCAACGAAAGGACCAAATGGACCTAGGGCAAGCAGTAAGCTATCCTAACATCAAAACAGGACAGGCCAAGTGCCATAAAACTTATAATAAATTAAGAGCATCATCATGGACAAATTCTGTCATAAAGAAGTGACTGAACAAGGACCATGCTATGCTAAGGAAGGAATAATCTGGCCTGAGGACTATAGGCTTTCGTGAGACGTCCCCAGGAGAGCCACCCTATTAGCTTAATATATCTCTGACTGCATCCACACAAAATGACTAATATTACTAAGAAGTAGAATTAAGATGGATATTTAAATGGTTATTGGACTAAGGAAAGGATTAATGCACCCCTAGATGCTATTTTGCCCTTAGGCAGATCACCTTGCTAGAAGAGAATTTGTTCTAGAAGTTTCCCCTGAGGGAAGGACTGTACATCTGTTGATCATATAACCATACCTATGTGATTGCTACCCCCAACCCTTCATGATTTTCACTATAACTAAAGTTATGCACGAGGTGGAATATGGGAGTGGATGAGGCTGGAAGGAGACAGAGGAAGACTAGATTGGAAAAAACTGCAACTGATCCCCAACCAGCCGGGCCTTCATTTCCTCTTTGTCCGCACATTGTCATTGGCCATCCAGGGTGAGGGAAGCAGCCCTGGACCACCAAGTGCAGACAGCGAGAGAGGGCCACAGCTTCTTATTTGGTTATTGAATACACAGATAATAATAGTATCAACTTCATAGGAATATTGGAGGGATAGAGATTTAGACCAAATAACTCAAATAGAGTGATACTCAGAAATTACTTGTTATTTTTCTTCTCCATGAATTCTAGCTGTTCTCCCATTTGAGTTCAAGAAAAAAACATGGATATAGCTTTGTTTGGGCTGAAGCGATAGCACAGTGGGTAAAGTGTTTGCTTTGCATGTGGCTGACATGGTCAGCCCAAGTTCGATTCCGCCACCCCTCTTGGAGAGCCCTGCAAGCTACCGAGAGTATCTTGCCCGCACGGCAAAGCCTGGCAAAGCCTGGCAAGCTACCCATGACGTATTCGATATGCCAAATACAGTAACAACAAGTCTCACAATGGAGGCGTTACTGGGCCCACTCGAGCAAATTGATGAACAGCGGGAGGACAGTGCTACAGTGTAGCTTTAGGGAGAGATGTTCTCTTTAAAACTTAATGATACTATTCTTTTGTCAGGTGACAAGATGATGATTTTACTCTATTGCATCTCTCCATGTATTAGAGGTTATAGATTTCTTGTTTGGAAAATATATTTACTTTGAGAGTGTGCAACTTTTCCACTGCCCAGCTGTATGTATCAGAAACTGAGTCCTTACCCTAATAGTCTCAGTAAACTCTCTCCTGATGACTCAACCCTGTGGTAAACTCTTCTCTTATTAGCACTATGATTTGTATGCATTCCACATCCTGGCTTATGCCAATAGTCACACCAGTTGATTCTGGAGTCTGAGAACTTTAAGACAAGACTTGTCTCTTTAACTCTATTAAGATCATCTTTCAAAACAGAATTACATGCATCGGTTATGTTCTATGAATTTCTTCAGCCCTTGAGTCATGAAGGAAACTCAGGGAGGGTAAAGAAGGGAGACATAGAAAAGCAACACACTAGACAACTCTGGTTTGTGAACCACACCTGACATTCCCTCAATAGGTGTTTCTTCAGAGCTGAGATTTTTGAAAGTGCTGAATTTTATCAAAGACTTGGAAATCACACACAGAAAATGACATAGTGAAAAGCACTGTAGAGGGGCTGGAGCAATAGCAGAGCGAGTAGGACGTTTGCCTTGTCCAAGCTCGGGTTGGATTCCCAGCATCCCATATGGTCCCTGAGCACACCAGGAGTGATTCTTTAATGCATGATCCAGGAGTAACCCCTGTGCATCATCACTGGGAGTGACCCAAAAAGGAAAATAAAAGCACTATAGAAATCAGATCTTGTGATGGAGTTCCCAAATGTGCATATATTGGGTAAGGATCCCACATTTTATATTTTACTATTCATTTGGGCTGGAGCGATAGCACAGCCGGTAGAGTGTTTGCCTTGCACGCAGTCAACATGGTCGACCTGAGTTCGATTCCTCCACCCCTCTCGGAGAGCCTGGCATGCTACCGAGAGTATCTCGCCCACACGGCAAAGCCTAGCAAGCTACCTGTGGCGTATTCGATATGCCAAACACAGCAACAACGAGTCTCACTATAGAGACGTTACTGGGCCCGCTCGAGCAAAGCGATGAACAACGGGAGGACCGTGACAGTGACTATTCATTAGGTTATTTACACATAAAAGGCGGTATCTTTAGACTTAAAATTATGCACATGATCATGTCATCAGTGATTTTATTATGGACTGGTATCTTTATTGGTTCCCTTTTTTTGTTTGGCTCTTCCTTATCATTTGCCTCTCCTCATCCAGCAAGAGGGTTCTTATCTATCAGAACAAAGAGAAATTGTTCTTATATATTTTGATCCATTCTTCTGCGGTGATTTATATTAATATTTTACACTAGATGATGATCATCTAGATTAAAATACCGCATCTGTATTTTTTGCATCATTTTTTCCTCACTCAGCTAAGAAATCCTGCACTGACTCCATTTAAGCCACTACATACATACTCCATGGTGAGGCACCACCACGTTGCCAGTGGGAGACACTCAGTTGACTTCCATCATTTAAAAGAATCATTTTGTCATTGCAAATGATGCCACGGTAAGCATTCCTATTCACCTCATTTCCTACACTAATGACTCCCCATTTGTGGAAAAGATATCGATAAATGAGACTGCTGGGTCAAAAGATTTCTGGAAGTTCAATTTTAATAGATGCTACACAATATCTTTTCAAAGTCCTTGTAATGATTTATGTTTCCACCAGGAACCTATATTATAATTTTTTTTCTTTATACCATATCCTTTTAGCAATGGATGTGAGAAACTTACTGTCTTTTCATTCCCCCCTCCAAATCTGATTTGCCTCAGTTTGCTAATCCTGTGATTACTTATTCTGTCCAATTCAATTCTGAGAGTAGTGCGTCTTTCACACAATTATATTTCTTGTCAATTCTACTCTTATTCTTCATTCTTAGTAATTAGGGCTTTTTTTTTATTAGTGAAACACCATGAGGTACAGCTGTAGACTTACAAATTGTTGTGCTTGGGTTTCAGTTATGCAATGATCGAGTACCCATCCCACCACCAGTGCCCATTCTCCACCCCCACCAATCCCAGTATCCCTCCCACCCCCCCATCCCCTATCCCACCCTGCCTCTGTGTCAGGGCACTCCCTTTTGCCTATCTCTCCTTTTGGGTGCTGTGGTCTGCAGAAGAGGCATTGGGTGGCAATCATGTTCAGTCCATAGATTACTTTCAGCAGGCATCTCCCATCCTGGGCAGATGTTCCCAGCACCCTTTATTTTGTGTTCCCTTCTCTATCTGAGCTGCCTTTACCTCTAGAGTGTGCGGCTGGCCTCCAAGCCATGGAGTGAACTACCTGGTATTTATTACAGCTGTTTTCAGGTGTTAGTCTCTTATTTTGTTACTTTATGTTACCCAGATGAATGCAATCTTTCTATGTCTGTCCCTCTCTTTCTGACTCATTTCGCTGAGATGCAAGTTTAAGGGTCATACATTTCCATAAGGTATCGTGCTTCTATTATTATTCCCATTACAGTATATAATTCATTATTGATTTTAGTGATGAAGTTACACAGAGGCAGATATGAATTTCCCATCTTTTCTCTTCTTTATAAAAATAATGTTTTCCTTTTGCCTGGAATTCTTTGTTTTAATTATCTTCCTTAATTTATTTTAAACATTTTTTAAATAGCACACAGCTTGATTTTGCCTTATAACCTAACAGAATATAAATGACAACACTGACATGGAAAAGAAGAATTTTTTTTAAAAAAATTCATTGTATTCAATTGCTGTGTTCAGTCATGCCAGTGATCCTAATAGAAAAAGATTTCATTATGGTTGTTGCCTCCCAAGTCAGACCCCAAGGTCCTGTTTTGGGTAATGGTCAACTGGAAGGAGGTAAGAAAACCACACAAAAATGGAGAGCTGGGTTGACGGGAGAGGATTGAACATTTTCCCGGCATTTTCCCACTGCTTCTCCCTCACTAACTTTCCACTGATCAGGCAGCTGAGTTCAGGGTAACTTGAAGTTCTGTCATGGAGATGTCACGGTCAGTGAATAAAAATATGGATGACTGTAGGATAACACTCTTTTGTCCTTCCTCAGGTAGCTTAGATTTGTCAGGTCACACCCATCTAAGGACACTGAACTTGTATTGTAAGCAATGTCCTTTCTGTGTGGACACAGGAAGACAGTTAATATTATGCGTTGTAACTTGGGAGTTGATTGACTCCGGATAATATTTACTCCTGGGCATCTGATTTCTTGACTCAGTTGCCCTTAGTTCCTAGCATCCCAAAAGCAGGGTCCCGACGAGGGACTGAATGGACCCAGGGCAAGCTGTGAGCTACCCTGGCATCAAAATGAACCAGGACAAAGAGCCACGATACTCAACTATAAGTTGAGGGCATGATCATGGACAAATTCTGTCATGATCCAAAAGTAAGTAACGACGATACTGGACCCTGCTGGAGCTAGGAAGACTAACCTGGCCTGAGGACTGAGGAATGTATAGTGAGATGTTCTCAGGAAGAACCAAACTAAATTTATATCTCTTACTGTGCTCATACAGAATAACATTGCTAGAAATACTAGAAGTAAATTTATTACAGCTATTTAAGTAGATTACTAACTGAGGGAAGAACACACCCTTGTTGGGATCCCACCCTTGAGCGGATCTCCTAGTAATCTGAAGTAATCTCTGTAGATGAGATTTTATCCTTGAGTTAATCTCCTGGAGGAGTGGTCTTACCTCTCTTTGTTGATTCGTCAGTATTCAACCCACCTTTATGTCACCGCCTTATGTGACTGCTATATAAACTAAGACTGTAAGCTCGGAGAAGAGAGTCAGAAACGAGAGAGCTCGGGCTCCAGAGATCCAGAGTCAGAGCCAGAAGGAGAGAGGTTCCAAGATTGGGGCCCAGGAGAGAAGGAGGTAGAGAAAGACAGGAGTGAAGAGGATTGGAATAAACTGCTATTAATATAGACCGGCCTGGCCCTCGTTTCTTCTTCCGTCTGCCCTTGGCCAACAGCCGTTCTGATCCAGGCCACACACAGGACTCAAGAGCACCGAACACAGGCGGTGAGAAAGGGCCATCCAGGGAGCCCGTGAACACACAACCTTCGGCGAGATAAGATGTTACAGATGACGTCACATTTGCATTGCAGATAAATGACAATTACATTTTTAGTAAAGCAGCATAGTTTTCCTTGAAATGAAATTACTTTAGAAACACATGGGGGTGGAGGGGAAGTGATAGTACAGCATGTAGGGTGTTTGCCTTGCAGGCAGCTGACCTGATTTCAATCCCCGGCATCCCATATGGTCCTCCCAAGCACTGCCAGGAGTAATTCCTGAGTGGAGAGCCAAGAGCAAGTCCTGAGCATCACTGGGTGTGACCCAAAAAGCAAAATAAATTTAAAAGTTAAAAATAAATAAAAGACATGGTGGGGGATGGGGGGGTGGGGAGAAGAAAGAGAGAAACATGTGTTCAAGAGAGAGCCTAGATTTCTGCAGAGTGACAGAAGCAGAAAGAGAGATATGTGTTCAATGGTGAAACTAGGTTTTAAAAAATATTTATATTTTTCAGTAAAAATATACCCAAGTGATATTTGAGACATACTTATATTTGCAAGCTCGGACATTTGCTTGGGGTTGCCTGAGGCTTGCACCAAGCCATGTTGGTGAATAAGCTCAAGAGTTTTCAAAGACAGGGTTTTTTTTTTTCTGGCTATCTCTCTCTTGGTGTTCCTCACACAATCATGGAGGTACTAAACCAGTTGATCGTATTCCTCAATGTTGTTAACGATGGCATCTTCCCATGTTGCCAAAATAGTGCCAAAAAGCTCCCACCTGGTGATCTGGCATCTTCCTATGTTGCCAAAATAGTGCCAAAAAGCTCCCACCTGGTGATCGCTCTGGAAGTTCTCTTCTTAAACTTTGCAGCCATTTGTCCCCGCTCTGTTAAGTAGAATTTTGCATAAAGGAGACGGTGATATGATCCCTTTGGAATTTTGGGACAACAGCAACATCGGTCAGGCAAAACCATCAATTGAATATGATGTGGTCATTTTCATTGTTGAACTGTCCACTGGGAGATTCCCATGTCCAACATTTAGATTTGGCCTTCTGGAACTGTGATTTACCATGGATGGTATTGGTCGACATGATGAACTCAGACAGATTTTCACCCTGTTCGTTCCATTCTAGGCTGTGGGTCCTGATGTGGAGTTCTTCAGTTGATCTTCTCGATCCTATCTTGGCATTAAAATCACTGACAATGATCTTGTAGAAGGTGTGGTCTTCTTTATAGAACTTCTCAAGATCCATGTAGAACTTCTCAATTTCTCCTTCATCATAATTGGATGTTGGTGCATAGACAACAAAGATAGAAACTGCTGGCAGTGAACCACACCTATTCAAGTGTAATCATTTGATTCGGGTTGTAAGGTATTTGAATGAATCAGTGTTCATGGCCAAGTTCATGTTGACAAGGACACCAACAGCACCAATGCCTCTATTGTTGCATGTTCCGAGGAACAGTTCTTCTCCAGTGTTCAAAACAGCATGATGTGATTGATGCTTTCACGTCTAGGTCAGACTAATCATGTTGTATTTGATCTTTCATGTTTGTAACATCAGGTCCTCTGCATGTACTCTGGCATGGATGCATCATATGCCAGATTATATGCATTGAAAGTACAGACAGTCATTTTTGTCTTTCTTCATTTTGGCAGCCTAGTTTTTCCTTGAGATTTAATCAGCCTCTCCTTGTTCATCCTTCTTAATGCTACCATATTGGTGGCGCATTCAGGGTCAGGGAAATGAGACCCATTGTATTTACTGGTTTTGGCATGCAGAATGTGCCACGGATAGTTTTCCAGGCTCTTCCGTGTGGGCGGGATATTCTCAGTAGCTTGCCAGACTTTCCGAGAGGGATAAAGCCTTTTAGGGGGGCCTCTAATTGCCCCTGCAGGCGTTTCCATGGTTCAAACCATATTTGAACCCTATCAAATATGGTGTGGCAATCCTGGAAGATTGGTATTAAGTGTCTCATGATGTATCAAGAAAGCATCCTGAAACATGGTAGGATCTGGATAGTAGAGGTAGTGGAGGTAGAGGAGGTCTGCTGATGAGGTATTTATCTGGTACTGGTAGGGTGGGTTTTCTGTGTGGAATCCCTTTGTGGACACAGACAGGGCAGGGTAGGGTGGGGCTCCTGGTTTTAATCCCTTGGTCACTGGAGATTGGTGGGTGCAGGCAGAGGATCTCTATTCCTGGGTCCGTTGAGCCTGGGGTCCAAGGTCACAGAGTTCTGCTTACCTGGTTCTGTGGGGCTTCACTCGTGCATGAGTCTCGGCCCGAGCATTTGGAAAGCATGCAGAGAAGTGATAAAGAAAAACCTCAAAGAGAGAAGAGCAGCAGTGCTGGCAGATGTGGCAGAAGCCGGGAAAAGCATTCCCAATGCCCACCTGTCCTTCGTCACCTACAAGATCAATATGACTGCCTTCAGACATCCTGATGGATCTATCACATCTTCCAGAAGGGCAATGATAAAGATTATCCATGACTTCTCCTCAGATCTCTTTGATAGCCACGTCCACCTGTCCACATGCCAAATTCTGCAATATGGATATGTCATTGCCAACATTCTCCCTTTTGAAATCTGACACGCCATTTCATTGTTAAAGAAGTGAACAGCACCTGGCCCAGACAAGGTCAGACCCGAACACCTGAAGAACCTGCCGTCAGTACTCATCAATACACTGGCTCGGCTCTTCACATGAAACCTGTCTGAATGCAAGGTTCTGTCCCAGTGGAAAAACAGCAGGACTGTACGACTGTACAAGAAGGGAAACATCCATGACATTGGCAACTATCGCCCCATCTGCTTATTGTCAGTCATCTACAAGCTGTTCACTCAAGTCATCCTGAATAGTATTGGCAGAGCATTAGATGAAGGACAACCAGGCGAGCAAGCCAGGTTCAGCAAAGGATTCAGCATGATCAATCATATCCACATGATAACCAAGCTCATTGAGGTTTCTCACGAGTTCAAGCTGCCCCTCTCTCTAACATTCATTGATTTTAAAAAAGGCCTTTGATTCTGTTGAGACGGAAGCAGTCATCAAAGCCCTAGCCAAACAGGGCATTCAAACTCAATACAACAGGATTCTCCATGAGCTGCATTATGGATTCACTACCAAGATCTCATCATTCTACAAAGAAGTGATCATCCATGTCAAGAGAGGGGTTTGTCTTTCACCAAAACTCTTTAGTGCCACCCTCGAGAACGTCATGTGATGACTAGAATGGGAAGGAATGGGAGTGAAGATAGAAGGTCGGCAACTACACCACCTCTGCTTTGCTGATGACATTGTTCTAATAACACCAAACATTAGCCAAGTGGCAAAAATGCTGGTTGACTTCAACCGTGAGTGTGAAAAGGTTGGACTACAGCTACAGGAAGACAATGTTTATGAGAAACAGTCTCGTTCCTGACACTCCATTTACTCTCAACGGAATGAACATCTCTGAATGCAACAGTTATGTGTACCTAGGTCGGGAAGTCAACATGATGAATGACCTGACACCTGAGTTGTGCAGGAGGAAGAGAGCAGCTTGGAATGCCTTCAAGAGCTTCAAAGAAATAGCTAAGAGGATAAAGAAACTGGTTCTGGGCACATCTCTTCAATTTCACTGTTTATCTTACTTTAACATACGCCTCAGAGACCTGGGCCCTATGAAAACACGATGAGAACAGTACTCGGGTCTCCCAAAGAGGAATCAAAATAGCTGTGCTTGGAGTATTATGCTTCACTCAAATGAGAGAAAGAGTCCAGAGTTCTGACCTCTGTCGACAGTCAAGTATCAGGGATGCTGTCTCGTTTGCCAAGGCATCGAAAATCAGATTGGCAGGACACATAATGAGATTTGGAGTTGACTGCTGGACTAGAGCCATTACCAACTGGATTCCATGGGACATCAAAAGATTGCATGGCTGCCCACCCGTGAGATGGTCAGACTTCTTTTTCAAGACCCTGAACGATCATTTTGAGGCTCTTTGTGTTCCTAGAGTGAGCAGATGCCATTGGGCTATACTTGGACGTTTCAGGGATGAATGTAGACGTTACTGGCCCCCGTTCAAGCAAATTGATGTGGTAGGGGATAGCAAATGATCAAGTGAAGTGATACTTATATAAAAAGGAATCATATTGCTACTCAGATTTAACTGTGTTTTCTCAGGCAACACTGCTCTCAAGGAATTCATTAGTAAGAGGTAGGCTGGATTTTCTTCAGGGTGAACCAGGCAAATTCCTAAAAACATTAGCCAGGTGTTCCAGAAACATCTTCTAGGAAGACTTTTTACCCATGGGTCTGGATATATCCACTTTTTAAAGTGGGAAAAGTTTATCATTTGACAACAACCTTGTTAGATCTGAGTGAATTCTGGGTGTTCAAGTTGCCTTAAAAATAGCTCTAACAGGGGCTGGAGTGATAGCACAGTGGGTAGGGTGTTTGCCTTGCATGCGGCCAACTGGCTTTGATTCCCAGCATCCCATATGGTCCCCTGAGCACTTCCAGGAGTAATTCCTGAGTGCAGAGCCAGGAGTAATCCCTGTGCATCTCCAGGTGTGATGCAAAAAAGAAAAAAAATAGCTAAACAATGGATCCACATTACCCATAATTATGAGATTTGAGGACTGAGAAAAACAAACAATAGGCAGGCATCATCCAAGTCGAATGACTCCAAACTAGTGCACTCTGCTTCTGGACCTGGGTTGGAACCCCTGGAGAGAAGTAGGCAGCCAACTGACTCCTGCCAACAGCCTGCAGCCACATCCTTCAGTCGTGCCCCTTGCTCTGATGAGCTGAAACCAGAGCGGTGGCACGCATCTCTGTATCAAAGATAATCCACCGGGCCACAGGCAAGAAGCACCCGAAGACCCCCAACTGCAAAAACCACCAAGAATAACAGACCTATATGAAATTCAGTACACTAAAGCAACCGAGCATAGCCAGTTAGAACTGAACAATCCAGACTAGAAATAGGAACTGGAGAGGACAAGCTGTATTAGCAGGCTGGAAAGTAAAACAGGATCAAAAATACATCAAAGTGGATGTAAATGAGGGAGAGAGAGGAAAAAGTGAATTTAAGAATAAATCAAAGAATTTCTAATGGACCAAGAGTTTGGAGAACCGGCCTTGATTATCAATTATGAGAAGAAAAGATGGTGTTTTATAGCACAGTGGTAGGGCGTTTGCCTTGTGCACAGCCAGCCCGGCCGAGCTGGGTTCGATTCCTCCGCCCCTCTCGGAGAGCCCAGCAAGCTACCGAGAGTATTCAATGTGCCAAACACAGTAACAAGAAGTCTCACAATGGAGACGTTACTGGGCCCGCTTGAGCAAATCGATGAACAATGGGAGGACAGACAGATATTTTGGAAACACAAGATCAAAAGACTCAGGCCTGATGCTTGGTGCCATCATCCAAAGCCAATCGGGTCTTCACAGAGTGTTTAAAGTCCACACACCTAGTGTTCACCCAGATGTCCAGAATAAGTTACCCCAAAAGTATGCATCTTTCATGTATTACTTTGAATTGATGCCACTTAAAAAATTACAGACAAGTGGCCAGAGCAATAGTCTAGCAGGTCAAGTGCTTGCCTTCAATGTGGTCAACCCCAGTTCAATCTCTGGCACAACATATGTCCCCTAGTACACTGCAAGGAATGATCCCTGAGTACAGAACCAGGAGTAAACATTGAGCACTGATAGGATGAGTTTCCATCCCCTGCTAAACAAAAACAAAAGAATATAAGATAAAGAAGCAGCTCTGAGACAGAGACTGGATTTTCCTTTGGTAATGAAGATTTTCATTTCTTCACAGGAACCCACAGTTTTAGGGCGTCAAGGAGGAAGACTTGAAGACAGACCTATGCACAGGAGGCAGACTGCACAACCTAATGTGTTTACCCTCCTTGTTCTGCTCACCTTCTGGTCACTGGAAGGAGGAGGAAGCTCTCCTCGGCTTTTCCTATCACCTAAAATGGAATTTTGCCCTAAATCTTAAACACCCATTTGAGTGATTTGCCCCTGAGTTTCTGTTCTGTATATGAGATATAGACACAGCTGGAGCGATGGAGCTGTGGAGTGATGGAATGATGGGTTAGAGCGATAACAGAGAGAGTAGGGTGTTTGCCTTGCACAAGGCCGACCCAGGTTCGATTCCTCCATCCCTCTCAGAGAGCCTGGCAAGCTACCGAGGGTATCCCGCCCGCACAACAGAGCTTAGTCAGCTCCCCATAGCATATTCAATATGCCAAAACCAGTAACAATAAGTCTCACAATGGAGACATTACTGGTGCCCGCTCTAGCAAATTGATGAACAATGGGAGGACAGTGCTACACATATGAGATATAGGCAGTAACAAACTTATGCTTCTAGGTTTCTTGCTCATCTGCCCTTTGTTACTAAGAACCTGAGATGGGAGAACAGTGACAGTGTTTTCTACCCTATAAACTCATCCAAGGAAGCTGCCTGGGCTGGTCTCAGAGCTCACAAATAACACAGGTTTCTTGTAAGATTATTTGCCTGACTCATCTCCAAACTTGTATTGCAAATCCCAGGCTTCACACTGAAGCTCCCGAGGACAGTTGCTGTTTGAATTGTAAGGATACTTCATCTGCACCACAGCCCACCTCATCATCCTTAGCCATTCTCCACTCCCTGCCCTCATCCCAAGACACCCCACTCTGCCTCTCCAATCCGAAGGTGCAACAATTCTCTATTCTCTGGAAACTTGACTATACGTAAAATATTCCCTCCAGCTGGTCCTTGTTCGAAGCTACTATTTCCCCTAAAGCTCTTTTATGTGAAAGGCTGCTGATTTTCCAAACCTCCAGGTTGGAAGCTATTCAAAACCCGCTTTGTTATCCAATGCCTTTCTAGTCACAGATGTTTCTGCTCTGGGGACTCCAGTGCCAGAGATCAAAGTTGGGGGCTCTTGCATGTAAGATGTAAACTTCAGACCCCTGAACTCTCTCCTTTGCCCCTAAAATATCTTCTGGTAAAAGAAAGAAGTAATATTTTGTATATCTACACACATTCATGCGTATAAGTTACAGATTCATGTGAATTTTACCTAAATCATAGGTATTCATTACATCAAATTACACGCATATATATGGAGTAAAAGAATATTTCGTGAATGATAACAGTGAACAAGGATGATTTTGAATAGGAAGTACACAAGGGTTCTGTAAGCTAATCTTATTTCTGTAACTCTTTTGGATCTTTGAACTTAGAAAATTTATGAATTTAGAAAGAAATAATTTTAGGGAATTAGTAATTTCAGCAAAGTCTGAATAATGATACAAAATTTCTAGCTTGCCTCTGCATTTTGAAAATCTGCATTTTGAAAAGTTTGCAGGATATCAATGAAGATGGCGAAAACTAACATAGATGTTCTATGCAATTTGAGGACTTAATTGATTGAAACTCTGTTGGCATTTGAAGGTGGTTTCTTTATTATTTTTTTGTTCTTTTGCCATTTAATAATTTATTATTATACATACAGTTTGTGAACGATTGTAAGAGTCTTTAGCAAATAAAATTATGCATAATATATTAAGGGACTGATTAGTAATTAAGTAATTAAGACAAAATAATTACAGTAGGTTTTCCTTTGTGATTTAAAAATTTGTTATTTTGTATAAAACTTCATGGAAAATTTGTTTTCTTAAATTTTGAGTTTTTTTGAAGGTGTTTTCTTTATTGAAATATCCTCTGCTCTCTACACGAAGAGACCTGGTGACAGCAAGCAGTGGGCACACAATGGGAAAGTCACCAACTTCGAGGGCCTTACAGCCTGGATAAAAAGAGGACACTGAAAAAGGGAACAAAATACCCAAATCCATTTTGGTTCAAAATATTAATCTAAAAAAATACATACATATTCCCTTAGAATAAAATGTAGCTTTAAAATCCTTTGTTAAAAATAAAAAAATCAAGCTGTTGGGATTAATCAGAACGCGATTGTTTCTTTTTTCAGTATTCTTTCCACCAACTTTCCTTTTTCTTTTTCAGTAAACTACAATTTTCCCCTAGCAAAATACTAAATCCTTCAAAGATTCCTGATAAAATCATTTATAACCACTCATAACACACCAGGCAGCTCTTTTTTCTTTACCACTTTTTGGTACTAAGGAAATGTTACTCATTCTTAGGTCTGTGTGTCAAAATGCTTCTTACTCTCAGAGCTATAAATATGCTCAGTCATGTTACAGTGATGAGAATCCGGTAATTTGAGTAAGAGTTTCTCCCTGAAAGAGATTTTATTTTATGATTAATCAACTTTTGTATGTTTTTGTGATTGTAATGAGAACGGGCAGGCAAAAGTCATGTACACACATGTATCAAATCTAAGGGTTTCTTTTATAATTCTCCAGAGTTCTTCTTTATAGCAGCTCTGAGGTTATTTAGTGGCTCCTCTTATCTGATGTGTTTGAACCCCAAGATAACACTGACTTATGTGGTTCACATGCTCTAATAATAAATCACTTTGTAGACACCATAAATCTAAAGCATCTTGAAGTAGCGAAAGATTTCTGAAGGGGAGGATTTTTCAGGTTACTCTTCTTTCCATTGAAGATGCAGCACCTACTGTTTAACCCGCAAGAATTTAAAAGACAAATCTAGTCTAGTCCCTATCTAATTCTCTTCTTGCTGTGTCCCCAGAGTTTAAGTTTGTCATGGCAGTGCATCTAGTACTAGTTCAAACATCTAATAATATTGCATGCCTCAGGCAACCGCAAGCAAATGTCCGAGCTTGCAAAGCAGTGTAGAGATGCGATAAAGGAAGACCTCAAAGAAAGAAGAGCAGAAGTGCTGGTAGATGTGGCAGAAGCCAGGAAAAGCGTTTGTAATGCCTGCCTATCCTTCGCCAACTACAAGAACAAGATGACTGCCCTCCGACGTCCTGATGGATCCATCACATCTTCCAGAAGGGCAATGGAGAAGATTATCCATGACTTCTACTCAGAACTCTTTGAGAGCCACGTCCACCTGCCCACATACCAAATTTTGCAGGATGGTTATGTTGTCCCCAACGTTCTCCCTTCAGAAATCCGACACGCCATTTCGTGGGTAAAGAAATGAACATCACCTGGCCCAGACAAGGTCAGACCTGAACACCTAAAGAACTGCCGTCAGTACTCATCAATATACTGGCTCGAATCTTCACACGCTACCTGACTGAATGCCAGGTTACATCCCAGTGGAAAACCAGCAGGACTGTACTACTGTACAAGAAGGGAGACATCCACGACATTGACAACTATTGCCTGATCTGCCTGCTGTCTGTAGTCTACAAGCTGTTCACTAGAGTCATCCTGAATAGGATTCGCAAGACACTAGATGAAGGACAACCCTGCGAGCAAGCTGGGTTCCGCAAAGGATTCAGCACGATTGACCAGATCCACAGGATAACCAAGCTCATTGAGGATTCTTGGGAGTTCAAGATGCTGCTCTGTCTAACGTTCATTGATTTAAAGAAGGCCCTTGATTCTGTTGAGACGGAAGCGGTCATTGAAGCCCTAGCCAATTAGGGCATTCAAGCCCAATACATCAAGATCCTCCCTGAGCTGTATTGCGGATTCACTACCAGGGTCTCACCATTCTACAAAGAAGTGATCATTGATGTCAAGAGAGAGGTTCAGCAAGATGATACTATTTCACCAAAAACTCTTCAGTGCCATCCTTGAGAACGACATGAGGAGACTGGAATGGGAAGGAATGGGAGTGAAGATAGATGGTCAGCAACTAAACCAACAACGCTTTGCTGATGACATCATTCTAATAACACTAAACATTAGCCAAGCGGCACAAATGCTGGTCAACTTCGACCATGAGTGTGGAAAGGTCAGACTCCAGCTGAATCTTACGAAGACAATGTTTATGAGAAACAGTCTCGTTCCTGACGTTCCATTCACTCTCAATGGAACGACCATCTCCGAATGCAACAGTTATGTGTACCTATGTCGAGAAGTCAACATGATGAGTGACCTGGCACCTAAGTTGCGCAGGAGGAAGAGAGTGGCTTGGAATGCCTTCAAGAGCGTCAAAGAAATCGCTAAGAGGACAAAGAACCTTTGGCTCCAGGCACATCTCTTTGATTCCTCTGTTCTTCCTGGATTAACATATGCCTCAGAGACCTGGGCCCTATGAAAACAGGATGAGAATGCTATTCGGGTCTCCCAAAGAGAAATTGAAAGAGCTACACTTAGAGTATCAGGTTTCACTCAAATGAGAGAAAGAATTCGGAGTTCTGACCTCCATGGACAGTCAAGAATCAGGGATGCTGTCTCGCTTGCCAAGGCGTCGAAAATCAGATGGCCTGGACATGTAATGAGATTTGGAGAGGACCGCTGGACTAGTGCCGTTACTGACTGGATTCCATGCAACATCAAAAGATTGCATGGCCACCCACCTACAAGATGGTTAAACTTCTTCGTCAAGACCCTGAACGATTGGTTTATGGCTCTTCATGTTCCTAGAATGAACAGACACCATTGGGCTACACTAACACGTGACAGAGACAAATGGAGACGTTACTGGTGACCACTCGAGCAAATCAATGATTAACAGGAAGTCAAGTGATCAAACATCTTCCTGTGGTTTCTAAAAAATTAGGGAAAGATAAAAATATGTTTTACTCAGTGTTGATGTGATCAGTAGAGACTAGTACATGGTTCTTTATAAAAATCTGGGAATTCTTAAAACTTTCTGACCTGTTTAAATTGATGATCCTTTCAGAAAAAAAATGTGTAAAGCAATTAGAGGAATTCACAGTTGTCATCTTATTTTATTTTAATTATATGTTTTTGGGCTTGGGACCACACTCAGCAATGCTCAGAGAATAATTCTTGCTCTGTGCTCATGGATCACTCCTGGCAGAACTCAGAGCACCATATGGGATGTTGGAGATCAAACCTAGGAAACTCTACCCACTGTATTATCTCTTCAGTCCCACCAGATATCATTTTAAAGTGACATCTGACAGAGAAGCTAGGATATGTTCATTGACCAGCAATACCAACATTTAACTTCTGCACATGTTTTTATGAAAAGCTTGAAGACCAGCTTGTTAGGATCACAACAGAAGTATGGTGTTCTTACCCTCACAGTTAGCTGTTAAAATAAGCATTTCAGAGAGGAGGTGTCGCTCAGTAGCAGAGCACACACTCTGCAAGTAGGAGGCAAGTAGGAGGCCCTGGGTTCAGTCCCAGGCACAAAAGAAAAACTCCTCTGAAAAATATTCATTTCTAAGCCATTCTATGGAGATAATTTCCTGTTCAAAGATTCCTCAATCTTGACTTACTGAAAAACCTACTACATTGAACAAAAATTCAGTATAAGCGGCAGAAATAAGAGGCTGGAGAAAAGAACAGGAGGTTAGGTTCTTAGCTTGCATGCAATCAACCCTGGTTCAAATCCCACAGCACACTGGTTTCCAAGCATCTTCACATGTTACTCTTGAGCACAGAGCTAGGAACTGTCTTCTGAGTAACACTAGCTATGGTTCAAAAACCAATAAATAAATAAAACTTTAGCAGTAAGTAAATATTACATCACTACAACAGCAATGCAATACACTTAATTACCCACTGTGTATAATATTCCTTTGACTATTAAAGACTCAAAATTACTGAGTTTGAAGAGAAAACCTTTATTACTATGTCATTCATTTCAAACTTGCATGTCTGTGCAAGAATAGATTTTATAGAAATTCCAAACCTCATGGAACTCCACTTCAACCCAACGGAGTTTCCCCTGGTATCTGAAAGTTTATTTCTACTGGCTATGAGTTCTGAAGTTCTTTTTTTGGATTGCTATTGCCATTCATTTATATTAAAATCAATCAGAACATGGGTAGGCTCTAAATAACCTTACCAAGTCATACCAAACAGGAACCTTCTGCTTTAATTGGAGGATACCTATTTTGGATGAAATTATTCTGCAGTTCATGAAGTTCAGATGCACTGATTCCAAAGTCTTCAGTGGTTCCCTTCCAATCAGAAAGCATAGCCTACTGTTTGAATGGTCACAGTCTGGATATCTGAATGAGGCCCAGGATTATCAATTCTTCTCTCATGGTCACTTAGGAACGACCATAAACATGCAGTCACAGAGCACCGACTCTGGACAAAATGTTACCAGCTCCTGTGCTCTGAAATCCCTTCCTGTATTCGCTCAGACCACAGTGTCCTAGGCGTGCCTCCCAGCCACCAATTATCACAGCAGGTGTATTATGCTCATCTGCCACAGAAGACGGGTACCTTAGGCTCAAGAACTCCATCATCCTTACCAAAGCCACCTGGAGTACACTGCTGACTGGGCCCCTCTTTTACCCTTGACCTTCTTCCTTTTACACATTTTCTCAGATTTGTACTGCGCTCTAAAGCACTTCCAGCCTTTTTCTGGCTCCCTCGCGCATTTTCTCTCACAGAGTTCCCTCTAGTAAAATCCTTAAATATTTAATCCTATTTTTTGGCATTTGCTTCTCAGAGGCCCTGGACTAAAACAAATGTTACCAGGAGCCATTCCAGAAAAAGAAAAAAAGTCAAAAAGATGGTAAATGAGGGTTTTAGATTTGGCTCACCTGCTGAGCAACAGGTAAAGAGAACCCCCTACTGGTTGGTGAATGAGGCAAAGAGAGCCCCTAACATAGGAGGGAAGTGACTGAAGATTTCTCTGGGGGTGATGGAGGAAACTGTGGTGGTGGAAGGACACAGTGTGGCAGGTGCCATTTGAAAGCCTTGGCGATAATGTCTCCAAAGAGCCCCAAATGGGCTGATTGCTGCAGAGTTGAGCTGATGCGAAGCCGAAAGACCAGGAGGAGCTGAGACTCTCTTAATAAGCCTCTCACGGCCATGAGTGGCAGTCAGAGAATCGTCAGGTAGCTGAACAGAGGCTCTAGTCTCCTGCATCGGAAGAAAAGAGGGAGTTGGGGAGGAAATTGATGATTGTTCTACTATTTGTTCAGTAGAACTCCAGGATCGGCGCAGTTATCAAGACAACCCTATACGCAGAGGTCATGGACCAAAGAGAGTCCCACTTGATAAGACATCCTAGACCCTCCCAACTTCGGGAACGGGCTCAAGCTTTTTCATTAGCAGCTAGCACTGCTGACTTCTCATACCTGCTAGAGCTTCTCCCCACCAGACAGATTGGGGTAAAGTGGGGGCTCCCAAGTCACCAGCCCCTTGCCTGGCCAACAATTAGGGTTAATACAAAGCAAAATCCTTCTGCAGACTTGCTGAATCATGCATCTAAGCAATGACAGAAGAGTCTAGTCATATACTTGGGAGAGCATGGAAGGCTGTTAGACGTACATAGTTAAGAGGCTAGAATTAAAAGGCTAAGTTCCAGGAATAAGTTGATTTGCAGGCCCTTTACTAGACACAGAACTCCAGGGGTCAGAGAGACAGTAGAGGGAAAGGTGTTTGCTTTGCAAATGGAAGACCTGGGTTCTATCTGGGTACACAAAGGGTGCTCCCCAACCCTGCTGGAAGTGATCCCTTAGTGCACAGCCAGGTGTATCCCCAAAGCAAACAAACAAAAACATGCATGGCATAGAACCTAAAAGAGCTGGTTTGGTATTTCACTACTGGAGTGATTCTTGAAGATTGGAGAGAAAGACAGAGAGAGAGGTTGAGAGAAGGAGCTAACCAGGAAGTATGAAGTGCTTTAACGGTCCTTCCTTAAAGACAGTAGACAGAGGCTCAAGAAGAGTAGAAGATTCCAGTTAACATACTCATTAAGGGTCAGAGCACCCACCAAAGGCACAGTCTTCCACTCACAGTGGCAAATGCATCGACAAGGTCATAGCAATCACAGGAGAGACACAGGTATCACTCAGTGTCATGGTAGCCATCAACCCTCAACAAGATTGGGGCTCAACAGGCAGAGGTTCGGGTTAGTTTGTCCCCCTCCTGCCAGAAAGAGAAAAGAGCACGTGGGAAGTCCACATTACAGCTAGAGATCCCTATTCCTCCTCTGGAAAAGAAAGGCCATGGAAATTCAGCAGAATTACTACTTCTTCTGTGAGTGCTCCAAGTATTCTTGTGTTATCAGCTTGTTCTTTTTCCACTCATTCTTCCAGCTGTTGAGCTGTGACTTTCTGCTGACATCTTGAAGCTGTCTCCGCAGTGAAAACAATTGCATCAGAAACAGTCTGTCAGAATTTTTGGACACACACTGCATCTTGCTCGCTATATAAAAACTAAATTAGCACGGAAAACAAAATCAGAAGCAAAATCTAAAAAGTTTCATAGCCAAGGCCCCCAACCCTTCTCTTTTCCCTTCATGATCAATCTTATGGCTTTCAAAAAGTTCACTGGAGTGCCAGAACGATACTACTACAGTGGATAGGTACTCTCCTTTCATGTCGCCAACCCTAAATTGATCCCCAGCATTCGCTAGGATCCCTGCAGCACCTTCAGGAGTAATTCCTGAGTGCAGAGCCAGGAGTAATATCTGAGCATCGCCAGGTGTGGCCCCAAAACTAAACAAAAATGTGTAACGGTTTTGATATTGAGAACAGAATGTGGATAAAATTAGAAAAGGAATGTACTAAAGAAAGGATGAATTAAAGTTACTTCACTTACTTCTGAATATCTTTAGCAGTTCTATTATCTCTGAACTTTGAAATAGTCCTTTATCTTGGCTTTATTGAACAAAGCCAATCTCAGATTCCACTTAGTGCAAATCAGGGCTGAGCATCCTCCACCCAGATCCTCCAAATTCCAGTAGGCAGGGGTCACACCCACCAACTGACCCCCTGGTGCCATGTAATCCCATCAACGGCCAAGACTCAAAGCAAACACACAAAGTGAGAATAATAAGAAATACCCAAGACTCAAAGCAAACACACAAAGTGAGAATAATAAGAAATACCCTTCCATTCATATTTGTAAGAAATTTCACACTGGGTTTGGAAGGAGAAAAGAAACCCTTTCCTATGGCATTAGTTAATTTTTAAACTTACACGTACCAAGCACTTAATGAATGCCAAGCGCTATTCTGGATGCTGGAGATGGAAGAGCATCGTGCAGGCAGGGTCGCAGACTCCAGGAAGCCATTGGTCACGTAGGAACTGGATTGTTTATATCTGATTATAATACATTGGTACAGTGTGTCAACTGTGGTTTCAGCAAGGAGGGAAGAGAAAGTCTTACCCGTTTTGTTCAATCACATTACACAAACTAACTCAATTTCTGGCTTGACTGTAAAGGATTTTTTCATTTCATTTCATCATCCTGTTATTCGTCGATTACCTCGAGCAGGCCCCAGTAACGTCTCTTTCATCCTAGCCCTGAGATTATATTCAAGGCTATTTAGGAGAGTGAGACCCATCATTGTTACTGGTATTTGGCATATTTGGTGCGCCACGGGGAGTTTGCCAGACTCTGCCCTGTGGGCAGGCTACATTCGATAGCCTGCAAGATTGTCCAAAGTAGAAATAAGACAATAAGATGTCATAAAAAAAAGTTCTGTTAAGATGTCCCTCTGCCAGTACCTTCATGGGTGCGGAGAGTGGTCTCAGCATGGTGGTGGCTGGTCCTGGAGGTCTTCGGCTGCTGTAGCCCTGGTCGGGGCGGGGAGGAAAGCTCAACCCGCTCCCCTCCAAGGGACTCCGGGAAGGAACACCCAGGCGCGGGGGCAGAGACTGCACTGTTCTCGTCCGGGATCTGGATTTTATAGTCTCTGAGTCTTGGCCGCTGATGGGATTACACGGAGCCAGGGGGCCAGGTGGTGGGTGTGACCCCCGCCTACTGGAATTTGGAGGATCTGGGTGGAAGATGCTCGACTCCAATTCGAGTAGGCTTGGAGGTCTCGGCCCCGGAACCCGCGTGGCTTTGTCCCTCTGCCAGTACCTTCATGGGTGCGGAGAGTGGTCTCAGCATGGTGGTGGCTGGTCCTGGAGGTCTTCGGCTGCTGTAGCCCTGGTTGGGGCGGGGAGGAAAGCTCAACCCGCTCCCCTCCAAGGGACTCCGGGAAGGAACACCCAGGCACGGGGGCAGAGACTGCACAGATCCCGGACGAGAACAGTGCAGTCTCTGTAAAGGATTAATCTCTTGAAAGGTGTGCACATCCAGCTCTATGGGTCACTTTGGTACCTGAACCCAAAGCCAAGGGAAATCTTGTAAGTCTTGGCAGAAACTGATGTCATCATTACTGAAAGAATGCAGATAGCCCAGAATCAGGGGTACTTTCAGAAATAACTGTTTGTTTTTAAATTATAGGAACATGTTTTAGGGCAGGAAAAATATCTGAGGCAAGATTTGATCATCAAAAAAGCATCCTCTTGTACTGATGCCCCAAGACCTTATATCATTCCTTAAAGTAATTCAGCACATGGACTTTTGGTTTAACCCATTTAGTCTAGATTGTTCAGAATATAAATCCTACATATTCAGGTTATTGAATTTTACCTCTTTCCCCTACTAAGCTTTCTAATATTAATTTGATTGTCCAATCTGATAACACAAAAGAGAAGGGGAATTTCACCCTGTGCTATCAGGGCTTCCATTTGACACTGTCTTAGGCTGTGTCAAATGTTTTCTTTATTAGTGCTTCAAATATGTAAAGTTTATCGCCCACTAAGTGAAAAGGAGAAGCACATTTCTTGCTGGGTTATGACTATATATATATATATACATATATATATATTTTGCTTGTTTTCAGATCATGTACTTTGTATTTTTCTGAAAAACTTGGTGACTTAAGACAAATTCAATAAGAAAATAATGAAAAATTTAAAATTGAGTCCACGAGATATTATATGAAGTATCCCAGGCATTGTGGTAGAATTCCTACCTTTAATAAATAATTTATCATGGAAGTAACAAATTATAACGAGGTTTCAAATGTAAGCAGGAGATGTTAAGATCTATTTCTAGTAGTTTTTATATTTAGAGTCCAGAAATCTTTGTAGAAACACTATAAATATTTAAAATGATCACTATATGGATGCAGGCAACGATTTTGTAAAGGAGAATAAGAAAATTCTTCCCTTAATGAGTAATGTGATTTATATTTCTTCTGTGTTATATAAGATACAGCTTAGATAAAAAGAAATAAAAAGAATTACCATGGTTCTTGATAACATACATTCACATTCCTTGAACAAAAACTAACCAGGCATCCAAGGGAGGGAAGTTGGAGCACGTAGATTCATAGCACACAGCAGTGGTCCAAGAATGACTGGGTTATCTCCCAAACCATGGGGGAAAATACTTATGCTGTATTAAGAACGCTAGCCCATAAATTCATTTTTCCTAACAGCAGCACAGTATTCCATTGTATAGCTTGTTTCTTTAACCAGCTATCTGTTCTCTTGCACTCAGGTAGTTTCCAGATATTGGCTATTGTAAATAGTGCTGCAATGAATATTGAAGTGCAGATAGCGTGTGTGTTTTGGGGGCCTCTGGGATATCTTCTTGGAAGTGGTATTGCCTGGTCATAAGGAAGCTCAATTTCTAGCTTTTTGAGGAATTTCCATATTGTTTTCCAAGAAGTCCGGACCAGCCGGCATTCCCACCAACAGTGAAGAAGAGTCCCTTTCTCTCTGCATCCACACCAGCACTGGTTGCTTTTACTCTTTTTTGATGTGTGCCAGTCTTTGTGATGTAAGATGATATTTCATTCTTATAAATGGATGAACATGGAGAATACATGTTGAGTGAAATGAGTCAGAGGAGAGGGATAGACATAGGATGATTCAACTCATTTGTGGGATATAAAAACAATTAAAAAAATCTTAATATGGGACCAATATCCAAGAACAGTAGAAATAAGGGCCAGGAGAATTGGCCTGTGGCTTGAAGCCTACCTCAAATGCTGAGGAAAAAGGCAATTGGGATAGAGAAGGGACCACCATGACAAATATAGTTGGAAATGACCACTATGGATAAGAACTGTGTGCTGAAAACAGGTAAAGGAACAAACATGATAACCTCTCCGTACCTATAGTGTAAACCATAATGCCCCCAAGGACAGAGAGAGAGAGAGAGAGAGAGAGAGAGGAAGAGGAGGAAGAGGAGGAAAGTTCCTTCTACAGAGACAGGCTGGGGAGGAGGGGTGGGCGTGACAGAAACTGGGAACATTGGAGGTAGGAAATGTACACTGGTGGAGGGATGGATGTTGGAACACTGTATGACTAAAACCCATCCATGAACAGTTTTGTAACTCTATATCTTACAGCAATTCAGTTTTTAAAAGGTCAAAAAGAAAAGAAAAGAAATACTGACCCAGAACAAATTAACACAGAATAAAACGTTTTCCTTTATAGGTCCCAAGAGACAGAGAGAGTGACCCAGAGTGAAAGAGTGACTACACACCTATCCACATGACCAATCTGCCCAACACTTTCCTTTCAAACCTTTCATACACTCTTCAAAGTTCTTGCCATAATATTTCATTCTCATCTTGATATGGATTTCCCTAGCATTAAGTGATAATAAACAGATTTTCATGCCTCTGTTGGCCATCCAAGTGTCTTCTTCAGAGGAATTAATGTCCTCTCTCCATTTTCACCATTTTCATGTTGTCATTCATTTTCCTAAGTCCATAATATATCTTATTAACCTTTATCTAATATGTTGAGTGCAAATAATTTCTCACATTCATGTAGATGTCTTTAGTTTTAGCCCATGTGTCTTTTGCTATGCAGGAACTTAATTTGATATAATGCTATTTGTTTGTTTTTGCTTCTGTTTTCTTTGACAATGAAGGGGGAAGTACTGAGGGGTTAGACAGAAAAAAAAGGGATATTGGTGGAGGGAATTTGACACCGGTGAAGAGACTGATCACTTGATCACTTGACATCTTGTTACTCATCAATTTGCTGAAGCGGACCCCAGTAACGACTCCATTCATCCCTGTCACATGCTAGTGTAGCCCAATGGTGTCTGCTCATTCTAGGAACACGAAGAGTCTCAAACCAATCGTTCTTATGATGAAGTCTGACCATCTCATAGGTGGGTGGCCATGTGGTCTTTTGATGTCCCATAGAATCCAGTCGTTAATGGCTCTAGTCCAGAGGTCATCTCCAAATCTCATTATGTGTCCAGCCCATCTGATTTTTGACACCTTGACAAATGAGACAGCATCCCTGATTCTTGACTGTTGACAGAGGTCAGACCTCCAGATTCTTTCTCTCATTTGAGTGATACTCTAAGTGTAGCTCTTTCCATTCCTCTTTGGGAGACCTGAATAGCATTCTCATCCTGTTTTCATAGGGCCCAGGTCTCTGAGGCGTATATTAATGCAGGGAGAACAGTGGAATAGAAGAGATGTACCCAGAGCCAGAGGTTCTTTATCCTCTGAGCTATTTCTTCGACGTTCTTAAAGGCGTTCTAAGCTGCTCTCTTCCTCCTGCGCAACTCAGGTGCCCGGTTATTCGTCATGTTGACTTTTCGACCTAGGTACACATAATTGTTGCATTCGGAGATGGTCATTCCATCGAGAGTGAATGGAACATCACGAACGAGACTGTTTCTCATGAACATTTTCTTCGTTAGATTCAGCTGTAGTCCATTCTTTCCACACTCACAGTCGAAGTTGGCCAGCAATTGTGCTCCTTGGCTAATGGTGAAGAGACAGTGTTGAAAAATTTTGTACTAGAACTCATCAATTTGATATGAAAAACTTGGTAAATCATAGTGCCTCGATAAAAAATCATTAATTTCCTTTTCAATTATTGGGGCCAGACACATTATTCAATGGCAAAAGTACATGCATTGCATATAGATCTAGTTTCAATCCCTAGCACTATAAAACATAAAGTTATATTAAATTTGCTCGATCGGGCCCAGCAACGTCTCCATTGGAGACTTTGTTGTTACTGTGTTTGGCATATAGAATACATCACGGGGAGCTTGCCAGGCTCTGCCGTAGGGTGAGATCCTCTCGGTAGCTTGCCCGGCTCTCCGAGAGGGGCGGAGGAATCGAACTCAGGTCGGTCATGTTGGCTGCGTGCAAGGCAAACACCCTACCACTGTGCTATCGCTATAATCTCGAAGCTCAAAAGAGTTTATTGCTCCTGAGTTTTCTCTATTTACTGCATTTATATTTACAATTGAGAGCTTGTTTGGAGGTTCTAGCGGGGGAGCGCAGCTACTTGTATACCCTCGACCAAAGAGCAGTCCGTCTCTATTCGGGGAAGGCCATCCTCTTCGACCGAGCGTGCAGCTTCGGGATGGACGCACATGGAGTGGTGAGGGAGAAAGGGGATACCCGCCTAGCCAGCCAGATCAGCCGAATCAACCCTGGCGATCAATGGGGTGACAGATGTCGCAGCCAGATATTTACAATTAAGAACACTGAAAAGCATTGATTCATTTTAATATAATAATAATGTAACTGTCATTTGTTAACATAAATTAAATATTTCTGCCCACTCAAGCAAATTGATGAACAACGGGAGGACAGTGCTACAGTGTTTTTCAAAGAGATCGTACAGGGTTAGACACTTACCTTGAAAGTGACTAACTTCAGTTTGACAGTCAGCACTGCATGTGGTCCCCTGAAAACCTCCAGGGGTTATCCCTGAGCATAAAATAAGCCCTGGATTACTGCTAAATGGGCTCAAATCAAACCCAAATAAATATTTCCAAAACAGAAGACAATTTAGTAAACATTGAAAGCAAGCATCACTTTCTTTACTTTACAAATCCCTCTTACAACTTAGTAGATGCAGGTTGGATGTTATATAGACTCCCTCAATTAATCTGTGGCTAGATGTCGATTTGATTGGAACACACAAAGACTTGTCATCAGAAAAGAAAGGTACAGGCAGCCACACCCACATCCCATAACTATATCCAGCAACAGCCCAGCCTCACAGTTCCATGCCTAGTCTTGGAAGAGATGCAGGCCAAGCTGCTGAATCTCATCTCTAGCTCAGCCTTCAGGCTGAAAACTCAGGGGCCTTTTGCAGGGGACTAGAACTGTCCCAGCTCTACAGATCCAGAGCTACTAGAGCTAATTGCCATTTACGTGGCTGCATAACACCTCCAAATTCCACAAACTGAAGCCCAGTCAGAGCACACCTAATGATACGGGAAAGTAGCATAGAAGCCAACTAAACTAAATAGGAGAAAACAATATCACAGAAACTCAACTAGCACCAAACAGCTCAGTAAACCCTCAATGGCTTTGATAACACTACCTTGAGGTATAAAAATTTTCACAAGTTTTCTCTTGCTGAAGTAGGCTTTTTTTTTTTGCTTTTTGGGGTCACACCCGGCGATGTACACGGGTTACTCCTGGCTTTGCACTCAGGAGTCACTCCTGGCTGTGCTCAGGGGACCATATGGGATGCTGGGAATCGAACTCCGGTCAGCCACGTGCAAGGCAAATGCCCTACCCGCTCTGCTATCTCTCCAGCCCCTGAAGTAGTTTTTGATAATTAAAATAGCTATTTAGGTTTAACAAACAATATACAATGAATTATTTGGTGCCTGCTCAGGGGCCAGGCTAAGAGAGTGGGTGGTAAACTGAGGACAATGATGAAGGGGAGGTCACACTCGTGGTGGGATTGTTGCTGGAACATTGAATACCTGAAACAACTGTATTCTGAATGACTTTGTAAACCACAGTGTTTAAATAAAGTTTGAAAAAAGAAAAGACGTACAAGTTAAGACCTTTATAGATCATTGTGACCTCCGTGCTAAAACTTCACAGGTAACAGTGGTTTCTAAGAGACTGGTTGCAAGTGAAATTTGAAATCTCATCAATGCATGTTTCGCTTCTCAGCTACATCACAATCTACTATTTTATCATAAAATTTTATGCATCTATTATCCATCCATGATTTTGTTACACCACACATAATTTTCTCAATGAGTCATGAAGTTCTAGAAATTCAATTTCCCCAAATTGACACACTTTATTACATTCATGTTGGATGCTCCTAACACCAACCTAAGCCAAATTCATCAGGAGTGAAATATATATGTATGTATATATATACATACATACATATATATGTGATGTGTGTGATGTGTGTGACTAGAGACATTTATTTCTGTTAGCAACAACATGTGGCATATTTCATTCATTCCTCATTCATCATCCTGTTATTTGTCGATTGCCTCAAGCAGGCCCCAGTAACGTCTCTTTCATCCTAGCCCTGAGATTATATTCAAGGCTCTTTAGGAGAATGAGACCCATCATTGTTACTGGTATTTGGCATATTTGGTGCGCCATGGGGAGTTTGCCAGACTCTGCCCTGTGGGCAGGCTACATTCGATAGCCTGCAAGTTTGTCCAGAGTAAGAATGAGATAATAAGATATCATAAAAAGATGTTCTGATAAGATGCGGCCGCGCGGTTCCAGGATCTGGATTTTATAGTCTCTGAGTCTTGGCCGTTGATGGGATTACAAGGCGCCAGGGGGCCAGGTGGTGGGTGTGACCCCCGCCTACTGGAATTTGGAGGATCTGGGTGGAGGATGCTCGACTCCAATTCGAGTAGGCTTGGAGATCTCGGCCCCGGAACCCGCGTGGCTTTGTCCCTCTGCCAGTACCTTCATGTGTGCGGAGAGTGGTCTCAGCATGGTGGTGGCTGGTCCTGGAGGTCTTCGGCTGCCGGAGCCCTGGTCGAAGAAACTCACCCAAGTCTTGCTGTTAAGAGTTGTTTCTCAATGTTCAGAGTCGTTTTTATGATTTTCATTTTTTTTGATGAGGCTTCTATAAGTAGGATACTTTTACAAACTTAATTAAGCTACTCAAACCTCGGCTTTCTAGAGATCAAACTAATACAGTATGGTCAGTGATTCAGATACAAAGAACTCATACCAAACAATATAAATTTAAGGTTCAGATGTTGCATACCAACAGTTCTTCAAGAACCACTCCTATATTTGGCATTCAGGGGATTTGAATGACTAGTCTATTGTGTTAACACTAATGTATAAAAATATAACAAAATGCATTTATTTGCTAATATCACCACCAATCTCAAGTCCTGTAGTATAATGGAGTTGCTTTGCTCATCGTGATAAGTGTAAGTTTTCAAAAATTTCGACTTTTCCTTTGAAAGCTCACATGTAATTACTATCCACAAATAGTCTTTATGGTTTTCCTTGAAGTAACAGATTCTGTTTCTCACTTCTAATCTATCTGCCTAATACCCAAGACCCAATAATAAAACTTTTTCACTCAGTTATTGATCAGGGAATAGAATTGTATCCCCATGCAAAAGTTTAAGGAGTGAGTGGCTGATTCAGTCTATAAACCAAATAATTAAGAATCACTTTTTTCAAAAGATCGTTATATTTTGTCTGCCATAGAAGTTCTTTACGCCTCCTTTTTTTTCTTCACTTTTAGAGTCACACCAGGCAATTCTCAGGGATTACTCCTAGGTTTGCACTCAGAAATTACTCCTGGCGGTGCTTGAGGGACCATATGAAATGTGGGGGATTGAACAGGGGTTACTGCCTGCAAGGCATACACCCTGCCCACTGTGCTCTCGCTCCCGCCCCAACCTCCCATTTTCTAACATGAAAATTTAACAAGTTATATAATATAGAGTTGAGATTTAGTTAAAAAATAAGTTTAGGGCTATATTTCTATTAAGTAAAACTATCTTTTCCTCTTCCGAGTAGTGAAAACACAAGACTATTTGCTGCCACTGTACTTATTCATGTCTTTATTCTTTATTTGTTTATTCTTTCTTCATGAAAACACAGAACCTTTCCCTGCCACTGATTATACATAATTCAATGATTTTACAGAAAAAGAGAGAGAGGAAAAATTAATAATACTGTGAATATTGCTTGACTGTATGGATCTCCTAAAAAACTATTGTTGGGATCTGTATGGTCCTATGGATCCCATAGATAGTTTTAGACTACGGGTAAAATATGCCATCTCTATAGGTTCAGAGATATTTATAGAGGAAATGATGCTATCAACAGAACTTTGTTTAAATTCATAGAAAAACGATGTTTACTTTTTATTCCACTAGAGATAATTAAGTGTTCCAAATCATTGAGCTGGTTGACAGAAAAGCTTCCTAACATTTGTGCATATATTGTGCTAGTGATCGCCACTACAAAGTGAAGTAGAAAAACCAGTGAAAAGAACTAATAGAAATGAAAAAAAATAGGGCATAGTACACGTTTTAAGTTAGCAAAGCAAACGCATTGACTATACATATTACATCTTTTTAAATTAGGAAGAAATGTGAACTCTATAAGAAATATGAATACCGAAATCTGCTATTTCCAGCATTATCAAATATTATATAATCTGGAATTAATTTCTAATGGATAGAAACTGGTAAAACTGTAAGGTTTCTACAACCAGTCTCCAAAATCTGAATTTTGTTTTTCGAATTTTCAAAAATTGTTAAATTTTCATTTCCAATTTTTAGGAGTTACTAATATTTCTAATGCTATATTTGCTTCGTGCTTCCTTTCTCCTTTCAATGGGATATAATTTAGATGAGAGCTATTTTCAATTCTACCCCTGTTACCTCTCCCCCACCCCAAGAAATGACACCTGTGTAAAGTTGACTGCACAAATCTACATAAAATATAACTATCTCATGTACTGTAGAAAATTTGACTAACCTGATCATTCCCAGTGCATCCATGTTAGTAAATGCAATTATATGGAGTCATTAACCAAAGGTTAGTGGAAGGTTGTATATATTAAGGTATTCATACATTTTTTTATATTTTTAGATTCCATAATTGGAATCTAAGTCTTCATTAAGTTGAAAGGATTCTGCCTGTTTCATTTGTCATCTACCCTAAATATTATATCTCACAATTAGCCCACCATGTAAATAGTAAGTGGTTACATGCAAAACCTGTCATTAAATTTTTTTAATATTCTTTGAAGAAAACAAACATAAAGTGGCAATAGAAGACTTCCCACTTAACTTGTTAAGTCCAATTCTTAAAGACTAAAAGGAAATCTTACATTTTTTCTCACATTACTAGCAATGAGCTATAGAGTCAATGTCTTCACCATACCACTATTCTGCAAAGCAGGATTATCTCATGAGGTACCTTACAATGGATGGATTAGTTTGGATATAGTTCCACTGTGTTTTTTTTTCCACTGGGGTTTCCCATTTCACTTTGTAGGGGCGATCAGGAACACAATATATCACGGTCACGGTCTTCCCGTTGTTCATCGATTTGCTTGAGCGGGCCCAGTAACGTCTCCATCATGAGACTTGTTACTGTGTTTGGCATATTGGATACGTCACGGGTAGCTTGCCAGGCTCTGCCTGGCGGGCGAGATACTCTCGGTAGCTTGCCAGGCTCTCTGAGAGGGGCAGAGGAATCGAACTCAGGTCGCCCATGTTGGCCCCTTGTAAGACAAATGCCCTACCGCTGTGCTATCGCTCTGCGGAGTGTAGTAGGGCGTTTGCCTTACAAGCGTGAGAGGGGGATGGGAACACAATATAGTGTCGGAAAGTTCACTAAAGACTCTAAATTGATTATAAGAGGGAAATCCACAGTCACGTGTAGTGAGAAGGAATGACAACCACTGACAAATGAATCTTAGGCAAATGACAATATTCAACCACGCCTATGAGTTTTAAACTAATAGACAGTGCAGTAAGGGAAGACACACATTTCAAGGGTGTTCCTCAGAATCAAGTAAGTCAACTTCACATTGAGTGTGTGACCGTTTAAGAGAAAGATGCCCCATTGACTTCTGGTGAGGCGTTTGTACAATGCCTAACTTCTGAAGTGTCATCTTACCCGGATTTTGTGTGTGGTCTGCCTGCTCAGCTTACAGGACTGATTTCTATTACAAGGTGTTTCCTGAAACAGTGACTCTTTTTCTTCATTAACTTCCTTCCACAATTCCAAACTAATTGTGCCATATTTATTGTAAATCATGATTTGTTTTGATTTGATTTGTTTTAATTAAATTTCTAAGTATTTTATTAAGACAACGCTATCATCTCCTAGAGCTAAAAACGGTATCATCAGTATTGTCAGATACATGTTAGGTTTGCTTTTTAGAATTAAGTCCTAGAAAGGAAAATATATGATTCATTTAACTCTGCGTTTCTTGTAACTGGTTTTTAAGTAGAAAAAAATCATTTTATGTTGAATAATTGATAGGTTTGAGGTGAAAAAACCTGATTAACAAGAGCTAGAAGAATATATGGCATTGTGACAGTCAAGTAGAGTTTGTTTGGTTATCATATCAAACCAAACTTTAAAACCCTAAACATGTTTAATTAAAATAAAGTAATTTTTGCAGAACTATATTTGAACAGGCAATACCGTGCTAGCAATTATCTATAATTATGCAGCTCCAATCACAGAATAATAGAGGTTTCAATGTCACTGAGCACAATAAGGATAATTACTCTTCCATTATTCTGATGGGCATGTAATTAGCAACTTAAAAAAAATCTACATAGGGATCTTACAGTCACAATTTCAATAAAGACTTACAGTGTAAGCAGCTGGATTAATTGTATTGTAGTTAAAACTGACCTTTTCCACTGCAGTTTTAAATCCCTTACTAGTACTTTTTCCAGTAGAGCCTATTTTTACCTTTTTAAGTAAAGGCAGCAAAAGACATTACTAGGATTTTCAGAGTGTATCTGAGGACCTTAAGGTTTGCCTTAGAAATCTTACCTGGCTGCACAGGTTGGAGTTTACTTACCAGCCACAGAAAATCACATCATTTACTATACTGTGTTAAAGGATGAATGAAGATACATTAAACTTTCAAGAGTTTATTTGAGAAAACAACCATTCTGACCAAGCATCCCCAAATAGAACGTAGTTAGGAGAGCAACACCCATGGAAGATAGGGGCAAGGTTTTTAATATTCTTGACCCAGAATTAAAGCAAGGAATTTGATTGACACTAACTTAATTGGTCGCACTATTTGGGAAAGACTAGTGTTTTTTATGTGTGTGTGTGTGTGTGTGTGTGTGTGTGTGTGTGTCTGGCCATTTTTAGTTCTAAAGTACTAACAGATAAACTCTGCCATTGAAAGAAGAAGCCTCAGTTTCCCCTTGCCAACAGTTCCATTTCTCCTCATCAACCGACCACACCTCATCCCCAATGCTCTG
This sequence comes from Sorex fumeus, assembly GCF_029834395.1. Taxonomy (NCBI): domain Eukaryota; kingdom Metazoa; phylum Chordata; class Mammalia; order Eulipotyphla; family Soricidae; genus Sorex; species Sorex fumeus. The sequence continues at coordinate 3,309,773 of NW_026606063.1, forward strand.
AATCCTTAACATTCCTAGAGTTCCCCAGAAACACATTACTCTGTCCTAGAACTAAGAGTCACAAGACTAATACAAAGAATAATATCCGAGATAGGTGATCACAAAAACAAACCAGTCCAATCACCTTGTAGATTCCCTGCATTCTTTGTAACAGAAATAATAGATTTTCCTATAAAACTCTCACCCAAAGGGGGGCTGGAGAGCTAGTATAATAGGTTGGATGTTTGCCTTGCATGCGGCAAACCCGGGTTCGATCTCCAGAGGTTTCCTGAACACTGCCAGGAGTGATTCCTGAGTGTAGAGCCAGGAGTAATCCTTGAGCATCACTGGGTGTGACCCCAAAACAAATAAATAAATAAATAAATATTTTAAAAAATTTTAAAATAAAGCTTTAAAAAAATAATAATATTCTCACCCAAAGAACCATAGTTAACTTAGTCCTATACTAAGTTCCTCCCCGTTGAAGGAGCAGCTTTCCTTCTCTCTGACTTTCCAACAAACTTTTCTACTTGCCAACTTTGGATCTAAGCATCTTTATGATTCAGTGTTTTTATTCTTGAAAATAGTGAAGAACCTGGGAATCATGAAACAGCACAGAGAACTGTGTCACGCCTCTGCCTCCCCTACGTCACCGTCAAATTTCCTTGGCTAACCCTTGGACAGCCCAGACATTAGAACCACATTTGCCTACAGGCTGCTGCTTCATCATAGCAACTCCTCACAAATAAAATATGAAAATTCTGTAGTTCAGTAGGGAGGCTGCTAGCATTTTGCTTGACTAACCAGGTTTGATTCCAAGTATCCAGATTTTTTTTTATTTTTTAATTTTTATTAGTGAAACACCATGAGATACAGTTGTAGACTTTCAAATTTTTGTGCGTGAATTTCAGTTATGCAATGATCGAGTACCCATCTCTCCACCAGTGCCCATTCTCCACCACCAATGATCCCAGTATCCCTCTCACCCCCCATCCCCTCATCCCACCCCACCGCTGTGGCAGGGCATTCCCTTCTGTTCTCTCTATCCTTTTGGGTGCTGTGGTATGCCAAAGATGCATTGAGTGGCAATCATGTTTGGTCTATAGTCTACTTTCAGCATGCATCTCCCATCCTGGGAGGATCCTCCCAACACCCTTTACTTGGTGCTCCCTTTTCTATCTGAGTTGCCTTTTCCCCTAGCATGCGCCGCTGGCCTCCAAGCTATGGACTGAACTTCTGTCTTTTGCTTTGATCGCTTATTTCCACTCTTGGAGAAGCCCACATTAACTCTTGAATACAATGTCCCTCTTTCTCTCCTCTCACATCTTCTTTAAAAAATTTATTTATTTATGTTTTTAGATATTACAAAGCCATTCATGATTGGATTTCAGTCATGCAGTATTCCAACACCCATCCTTCCACCAGCATATCTCTCACATCTTTTTTTTTTATCATTTTTTTTATTAGTGAAACACCATGAAGTACACTTATAGACTTATAAATTTTTGTGCTTGGGTTTCAGTTATACAATGATCAAGTACCCATCCCTCCACCAGTGCCCATCCTCCCCCACCACAGGTCCTAGCATCCCTCCCACCCCCCATCCTCCCCCCCACCCCCCCGTCCCACCCTGCCGCTGTGGCAGGGCATTCCTCCCTGTTCTCTCTCTCTTCTTTTGGGTACTGTGTTTTGCCAGAGAGGCATTGAGTGGCAGTCATGTTTGGTCTATAGACCACTTATAGCATGTCTCTCCCACCCTGGGAGGGTCTTCACAACACCCTTTATTTGGTGCTCTCTTCTCTATCTGAGCTTCCTTCTCACCTAGCACATGTGGCTGGCCTTCAAGTCATGGAGCTAAATTCCTGGTACTAATCTGAGCCCTTCCTGGGTGTTAGTCTCCCGTTTTGTTGCTTTATGTTCCCCAGATGAATGCAATCTTTCTGTGTCTATCCCGCTCTTTCTGACTCATTTCGCTTAACATGATACTTTCCATGTAGTACCACTTGTATGTAAATTTCATAACTTCATCTTTTCTCACAGCTACATAGTACTCCATTGTGTAAATGTACCAAAGCTTCTTTAACCAGTCATCTGTTCTCGGGCACTCAGGTTTTTTCCAGATTTTGGCTATTGTAAAGAGTGCTGCAATGAACAAACAATTGCAGATGTCACTTCGACTATACCTTTTTGCCTCTCTGGGATATATTCCCAGGAGTGCTATAGCTGGGTCAAATGGGAGATCGAATTCTAATTTTTTGAGAATCGTCCATACTGTTTTCCAAAAGGGTTGGACCAGCCTGCATTCCCACCAGCAGTGAAGGAGGGTCCCTTTCTCGCCACATCCGCGCCAGCACCTGTTGCTTTTGTTCTTGTGGATGTGGGCCAGTCTCTGTGGTGTGAAATGATATCTCATTGTTGTTTTGATCTGCATCTCTCTGATGATTAGTGATGTAGAGCATTTTCTCATGTGCCTTTTTGCCATTTGGATTTCTTCTTTGCGAAAGTTTCTATTCATTTCCTCGCCCCATTTTTTGATGGGGTTGGGTGATTTCTTCTTGTGTAGTTTAACCAGTACCTTGTATATCCTTGAAATCAACCCCTTGTCGGATGTGTATTTGGTGAATATTCTTTCCCATTTCTGTAGGCTGTCTTTGTATTTTGGTCACTGTTTCTTTTGAGGTGCAGAAGCTTCTTAGTTTAAGATAGTCCCATTTGTCTATCTCTGTTTTCACTTGTTCGGCCAGTGGCGTGACGTCTTTGAAGACACCACTAACTTCAATATCGTGGAGAGTTTTGCCAACTTTGTCTTCAATAAACATTATGGATTCCGGTCTGATGTTGAGGTCATAAATCCATTTCGATCTTACTTTTGTGCATGGCGTTAGGCAGAGATCTGAGCCCACTTTTTTGCATGTAGCCGTCCAGTTTTGCCAGCACAATTTATTAAAGAGGCTTTCCCTGCTCCATTTCACTTTTCTTGCCCCCTTATCGAAGATTAGATGATTATATGTTTGGGAGGAGATGTCAGTATATTCAACTCTATTCCATTGGTCTGCAGCTCTGCTTTTGTTCCAGTACCATGCTGTTTTGATTATTACTGCTTTGTAGTAGAGCTTGAAGTTAGGTATGTTGATTCCTCCCATTTTCTTTTTCCCAAGAATTGCTTTAGCTATTCGTGGGGGCTTATTGTTCCATATAAATTTCAGGAGTGTTTGCTCCATTTCTTTGAAGAATGTCGTGGGTATCCTTATAGGGATTGCATTGAATTTGTACAGTGCCTTGGGAAGTATTGCCATTTTGACAATGTTGATTCTCCCCATCCATGAACAGGGGATATTTTTCCATTTCCTCGTGTCCTCTTTTATTTCCTGAAGTAGCGTTTTGTAGTTTTCTTTGTACAGATCCTTTACTTCCTTAGTTAAGGCGATTCCTAGGTACTTGATTTTCTGGGGCACAATTGTGAATGGAATTGTTTTCTTCATGTCACTTTCTTCTCTTTCATTATTTGCATATAGGAAAGCCATGGATTTTTGGGTATTGATTTTATAGCCTGCCACTTTACTATAAAAGCCTATTGTTTCTAGGAGTTTCTTGGTAGAGGTTTTAGGGTTCTCTAAGTATAGTATCATGTCATCTGCGAATAGTGAGAGCTTAATTTCTTCTTTCCCTATATGGATGCCCTTAATTCTCTCACATCTTAAGAAAAAATTCTCTTAAAAGCTTGAGTTTAAAATATGTTAATATTCAAATAGAATAAAATGATTTTCCCTCTATAGACATATTAAAAAAAATTTTGTTTGGACTTTTTGGGCCATACCCGTGCAAGGCAAGTGCCCTAGTCACTATACACTATACTATTGTCCCAGCTTCTAGATGTAATGACATTAAATGTCTTTAAATTGTAGGAACATAGGCTAACAAGCATCTCCGTCATCATGTTAGAATGTTGTTAGACTTTATATGCAGCCCTGTAGCACTGTTCTCTCATTGCTCATCGATTTTCTCTAGTGTGCCCAGTAATGTCTCCATTGTGAGACTTCCTGTTACTGTGTTTTGGCATATTGAATATGTCACAGGTAGCTTGCCAGGCTTTGCCATGCAGGCGAGATACTCTCAGGAGCTTGCCGGGCTCTCTGAGAGGGGCAGAGGAATCAAACCCGGGTCAGCTAGGTCGCCGTGTGCAAGGCAAATGACCTACCCGCTGTGCTATTGCTCCAGCCCTAGAGTTTATGTGTAAGAAAAGATTTTGTAGTTGAAGTGTTTAATATTCTGATCTTCATTTGTCTACTCTTTCCTACACTGTTCATAAACTTCATAACTCAAGGCCAAAGATTTGCCATTTTTTTGATACCATCTACTCCGTTGTTTTGTTACTCTGTATTCCATATATGGGTGTGAGTACATCATTCACACTGCAGCAAATTGCATCTTCATCTATAATTTTCCATTCTGTGTGTGTATGTGTGTGTGCATGTGTGTGTATCTCACAACTTCTTCCTCCATTCATCTGTCAATGGATAGTTAGGTCATTTCCATAACCTGGCAGTTGTACTAAGTGTTAAAGTATAGAGAGATATGTATATATCTTTTTAAATGTGTATTTCTATACTTGGGGTAAGATACCAAAAAGTGAAATCAGTGAGTCTTATGGGAATTTTAATTTTTTTAACTTTATTTTTACTTTTTTTTTAGGAATCTCAGTAGTGTTTTCCATAGAGGAGGAACCAGATGTCATTCCCCCAACAGGGAATAAGTGCTCCATTTTTGCTGCATCTCCACCAATACTGGTTGTTCCCACTCTTTTTGCTGTATTCTGTTCTCTCTGGTGTAGGATGGAATCTTTAAAACAGTGAATCATCATGAATGGTTTTCCATGGAATTGATAACCTCACCTTTGCTTAACATGGCCATAATACCCTTGAATATAAACCAAGGAACACTATCTTGTCCTTAGTCATTTTCTTACTCTTTGAAGATATAACTTATTTCTATCTTTTTCTAGAAGTAGCTACATTAAATTTGGCTTCAGAAATCAATATGGCAAACTATTAAAATATCTATAATGAATGTGCAAGTGTTTAATCATAATTCCCAAAGGCATCAAGATGGAAATAAACAAGTAAATTTTCAGGCATATAAATAAATTATAAATATTTTAGAAAAAGGCAAACAGCTACAACTTAATGATTCTAATTGTTGAGGTTTGTTTTATCCAATGTTTTACTGTATTTTTAAAATGTTTTGAGCAAATATTACATGTCTAATTTTTATATTTCACCTTCTTAATCTAAAATTATTGGACATTATAATATTTTCATTATTTTGTAGCATTTACCATAAAAGTAGCAAAGTGACTTTACTAAATTTCCTAAATAATCTTCAGTTATAGAACCTCAAGTATTCCTCAACATGTATCATAGTACAAATAATGTGATGAGAAACAATCACGGTCCTCCTGTTGTTCATCGATTTGCTCGAGCGGGCCCAGTAACATCTCCATCATGAGACTTGTTGTTACTGTGTTTGGCATATCGAGTACGTCATGGGTAGCTTGCCAGGCTCTGCCATGCGTGATGATAAACATATTTGTATATATCTAGATAAAATATACATAAATAAAGCAATTAATAAAATTCACCTTTGCATATAATGTTAAACATGTATATATATATGAAAAATATTATATATAATACAGCCAATGTAGATAATCTGTATTAGTTTTCTCTGAGGATATATATTGAGTACCTATGTCGTTTTCTCTCATATTTGCACTGTTTCTACAATCAATCTTCCAAGAATTTGTACTAGAAATGCACAGAGTTGCATTTTTATCCTATCTCAGGCAATAGTAAATATGCAAAAATCAGTTGCCAAGTCAGTTGTAGTCAAATCTTTAAATAATGATTTAGTTTTCCTCTTTCAATTCAATAACAGAGATGGGGTGTTTTTACATTAATAAAAATTATTCTGTTTAATTGTTTTCATGAAATTGAAACTTTTTTTATTTATTTATCAATTTTTTAATACAGCATTCTACTTACTGATTTTTCTGAGATGTTTATATAAGAAAGAGTAGCACTGTCAGATAGTGTACCATACAATCTATTGATTGTTTTTGAGTATGTTTACCTTTCCTCTTTGTAATCAGAAAGCCTAAATTATACTGTCAAATTCATTAATTTTCACCTTGAAACTGTTTTATTTATAAACTTATTGAGGAATCTCAGTAGGGTTTTCCATAGAGGATGAACTAGATGAACTTATTAACCAGGTTAGTAAGTTTATAAATATTCTGGGCCAAAAATATTTTGGGCCAAATATCTTCCCAAGTATTTTGGGCTTGAGCAATAGTACAGTGGATAGGACATCTGCCTTACACATAGATGCCTGGAGTTTGCTTCCCTGTACCAGGCACCAACCCCAAGCACTGCCAGGAGTGATCTCTGAGCACAGAGCCAGAAATAAGTCCTGAGCACTGCTGGATGTGGTCAAAAAATGAACAGAAATATATGAACTCGACGATCCTTATGAAAAACAACATTCAAGTAAAGTTATGCCTTCTCTCTTGCCTTTTAAGATAAGGACATGAGAGAATTCTTTTTAAGACTCCACTTGTCCTAACAACTGCATGTTGAGATGTAAATTTTAAGTAAAATCTAGTGCCATGGTTGAAAACCACTACTTGCAAGTAACAAACGCTTCCTCAGAACAAAACAGCCAAAAATAGATGTGTTAGAGTACTGATCTGAAGGGAGAAAAGTGTTATTTACAATTTGGGATCAGAGAAATAGAAATGAAACTAGGTCAGCTACTCCCCGTGTTTCTTTGTCTCAAGGTACCTGTGTCTTCCATCTTTCCTCTCTCTCTCTCTCTCTCTCTCACTTTCTCTCTCTCTCCTTTCTCCCCCCTCTCTTCCTCCTCTCCTTTCTCACTCCTCACTCTCTCCTCCGTCTTCCTCTCTCTGTCTCTGTCTCTGTCTCTGTCTCTGTCTCTGTCTCTGTCTCTGTCTCTGTCTCTCTCTCTCTCTCTCTCTGTCTGCATGTTTCACCTGTCCCATCTATATCCAGTCGCAATGGGCCTCTCTGTCTTAACCATAGGCGTTAAATCTCAGGTTCATCACCCCAACTTCCAGTTCTCTAGTTTCAGTTTACCAGAGCAACAAGCCTCCAAAACAAGTCCCACACTTAATCAGGTGTCCACCGTGGTCCAATCAGACTAGGCCAGAGTGACCCAGCTCACACCTAAAAGCACCTGTGAGGGTGGAGATCACTGTAAAACAGAAGGTTGGGATGAAGCAGAAGCCATTCACCCACACCACCAGCTCCAAATCCCTACCATTGTAATCTCAGTTCTGTAGACCAGTTTAGAGATTCAATTGCCCTGGCCCAATTTTTGGTCCCCTCCTCTTTTCTTTGTATTCCACATATGAGATAGGTCATTCTATACCTTTGGACTTACTTCACTAAGCATGCTTTTTCTCCAGATCCATCTGTGTAGTGGCAGATTGTGTGATTTTGTCTTTTATATCTGAGTAATATTTCATTGTGTATATATATGCCAAGTTTCCTTAACTAGTTTTCTGTTCTTATTCATGGGCTGCTTCTAGATCTTGGCTATTATGAATAGTGCTGCAATAAATACAGGGGTCCAAATGTCTTTCTGAGAAGAGTGTTGGGGCTCTTGTAGTAGGTGCCAAGAAGTGGAGTTGCTGAGTCATATGGATTCTCGGTTCTTTATTTTTGAGAGGTGTTCATAATGTTTTCCAAAAGTTAGAACCATGCAACGTTCCAACCAAAAGTGGACTAGGGTTCCATTTTCCCCTGAGATCGATGCTAATACTCTTTTTCTTTTTTTTCTAATGTGTAAGAGTACTTTGCTTTCATTTCAGAGATTAAAACTAACTTTCAAAGTGTTATTTATAATTTGTCATCTTCATTCTTTCTTAGCATTCTGTTTTTCTCTCTGAGAATACGTTCACCAACCCCATCTCTGTTTGCAATTTCAATATTCAAAGTAGCAAAATAATTGGAAATTTAACTCTAATTTACCAGTCTTTACTTTTCTGTATTTCTTTACATTAATAGTATTTTGAAATAGAGACATGAGAATAAATTATCTACAAGATATATTAAAAGATTTTTTAAAATTCTAACCTATTTTCTAGTATCAGGCTACATGCCATATGTTAAATTAATTTCTTTTAGGCAATGAAACCAAATCAAACAAAATCTCTAAGTACTTTTCTTTACTGAAGAGTAGCAAAATGTGTGATATTTTGTGATGGGATGTGAGAGCCACACCGAGAATACTCAAGGCTCTTAGTTCTGTGCTCAAAGATCACTTCTTTTGGCACTAAGGACAGAACCTCTCGATGGGGGAGTATGCAAGGCAGGGACACTACCCACTGTGCTATCTCTTTGGCCCCAAATGTATTCCATTAATTTTTATTTGGTGATAAAAATCCTTGTATTTTTTTTCTTTTTTTCTTATTTGACTTTTACAAAGCTTACCTCCTTCTGCCTGGACAGACAGACAAACAAAAAGGCCATTTCTAAATGGCTTTTTGATTATATGAATATTGTTTTGATGAAGCATACCACAAGAATTGCCTGGAATTTACTATCAAATGCATCACATCTAACATCTAAAATCTTGAGATACAGAAAGACAATAAATTTAAATTTACAACCCTAAAATAATTTTGCTGCAATAAAATATTTTGTGGCAACCTGTTAGTGTCTATTCCTGAGTTATTTTTCTACATAACATACAGGATTTATAATTTTTGTCTTTGTCTAAAAAGGTTACTAGCGATTGCTGTGCCTCTTCTTTCAAAATATACAACTTTCTAAAAATATGTAGTCATTTTTATCACGGTGCACAAAAATCAAATTAGAAAAATATTATCTCTACAAGGCTGCAATATGCTAGGGACTGCAGAGTAGAAGTGCTTAAATTGCATGTCTGAATCTACTATTGACTGTCTTTGTTATTGACAAATTGAGTATTTCTGAAACATATTTCTACTCAGCATACAATATACAAATAGAAAATAATAATAGCCATCAATGCAGAAACCATCCTGAAAAATATCAAGAGGCATCCAGACAAAGTGCAAAAGCAGTAGCATATACTGTCATTATGGAATTCATTTTCTATAATAATTTAATGATCTTTTTAATATATCGATGTTATTATTTTACTTCTAGCTCATAAAAAGGTCTCAAACTATTATTCTGTTTAGGTTACTAAAAAACAGCAATCACTAGTTTCATATTTTCTCTGCTTTATGTTTCTCTGAGACAGACCTATATCTGCTTTGTCCCAAATAAATATTTAATGTAGAGGGTTAAAACCAAAATTTCAGATTAATTTTATCATACTACTATTTAAGAAGCTAATTCACCTATAATGACATTTGGTAAATAATTGTCCAGTGATAAAGCAAACAAGAAAGAGACTTTAGAACTAGATTCTACTCCTGAATTTTAAAGTAACAGCTCCTAGAACTGGTTAAGGATAGCTCTTAAGGTCAAATTCATTCAACAATATTACTACAATTACTCTTGAATTAAAAAGTAGCAGCTCCTAGAATTGGTTAAGGATAGCTCTTAAGGTCTGATTCATTCAACAACATTATTAAAAGCTATCTCTAAGAGATATAACTAATGAAGTAACTTAGTGGAGTTAAAGGTCCATGCAAGACCATCAAGAAACTCAAAAGAAATATTTGCCTATCAGGAAATTCCAACAAAGAAACCCCAGGCAGGCATACCTAGAGATCAGTCTATGAAATAAATGGGAGGCCTAAGACCACATATGAAAATGGTCACATGTGATAAAACCCTGTCCACAATATAAATACAAACACACTATGTTGTGAAAATTCTAAGCACGCTGAAGGTTGTGTGCACGGGCTCTCTGGACAGCTCTGTCTCACGGCCCGTGTTTGGTGCACTTGAGCCCTGTGTGTGGCATGGATCAGTTGTAGTAAATCTACTTCTAATATTTTTAGCAATGTCATTCTGTGTGAGCACAGTAAGAAATATAAATTTACAGTTTGGTTCTTCCTGAGAACATCTCACTATACATTCCTCAGTCCTCAGGCCAGGTTAGTCTTCCTAGCCCGAGCAGGGTCCTAGTCTCATCGTTTCTTACTTTTGGATCATGACAGCATTTGTCCATGATCATGCCCTCAACTTCTAGTTGAGTATCGTGGTGCTTTGGCCTGACCAATTTCGATGCCAGCGTAGCTCACAGCTTGCCCTGGGTCCATTCAGTCCCTTGTCAGGACCCTGCTTTTGGGGTGCTAGGAACTAAGGGCAACTGAGTCAAGAAATCAGATGCCCAGGAGTAAATAGTATTTGGAATCAATCAACTCCCAAGTTACAAAGCATAATATTAAATGTCTTCCTGTGTCCATACAAGAAAAGACATTCCTTTAAGGTAAACTCTGGTTAAAAGACATAAGGTGATTAACTGGCAAGGAGGAGAGCACAGAGAAGAGTTTACAGATAAACAAAAGAATGGGAGTGACTCGGGAGCACTGGGATGGGTGTGACAAAACAGTGTTATCCTACACTATGTAGAATCTATGAAAACACTAAGAGTCATTGAAATTTTGATAGATCTTATTTACTAACAATCAACAACTTTGGGCAGTGGGATTGGGGAGGATGGCTAGAAGGTTGGGGCCACATTCAGCAGTGATCAGAGCTAACTCCTGGCTCTATGTTCAAAAATAACTCCTGGCACAGTTCAGAGACTATAAAATCCAGATCCCGGACGAGAGCAGTGCAGTCTCTGCCCCTGCGCCTCGGTGTTCCTTCCCGGAGTCCCTTGGAGGGAGCGGGTTGAGCTTTCCTCCCCGCCCCGGCCAGGGCTACGGCAGCCGGAGACCTCCAGGACCAGCCACCACCATGCTGAGACCACTCTCCGCACACCTGAAGGTACTGGCAGAGGGACAAAGCCACGCGGGTTCCGGGGCCGAGACCTCCAAGCCTACTCGAATTGGAGTCGAGCATCTTCCACCCAGATCCTCCAAATTCCAGTAGGCGGGGGTCACACCCACCACCTGGCCCCCTGGCGCCGTGTAATCCCATCAGCGGCCAAGACTCAGAGACTATAAAATCCAGATCCCGGACGAGAGCAGTGCAGTCTCTGCCCCCGCGCCTCGGTGTTCCTTCCCGGAGTCCCTTGGAGGGAGCGGGTTGAGCTTTCCTCCCCGCCCCGGCCAGGGCTACGGCAGCCGGAGACCTCCAGGACCAGCCACCACCATGCTGAGACCACTCTCCGCACACCTGAAGGTACTGGCAGAGGGACAAAGCCACGCGGGTTCCGGGGCCGAGACCTCCAAGCCTACTCGAATTGGAGTCGAGCATCTTCCACCCAGATCCTCCAAATTCCAGTAGGCGGGGGTCACACCCACCACCTGGCCCCCTGGCGCCGTGTAATCCCATCAGCGGCCAAGACTCAGAGACTATAAAATCCAGATCCCGGACGAGAGCAGTGCAGTCTCTGCCCCCGCGCCTCGGTGTTCCTTCCCGGAGTCCCTTGGAGGGAGCGGGTTGAGCTTTCCTCCCCGCCCCGGCCAGGGCTACGGCAGCCGGAGACCTCCAGGACCAGCCACCACCATGCTGAGACCACTCTCCGCACACCTGAAGGTACTGGCAGAGGGACAAAGCCACGCGGGTTCCGGGGCCGAGACCTCCAAGCCTACTCGAATTGGAGTCGAGCATCTTCCACCCAGATCCTCCAAATTCCAGTAGGCGGGGGTCACACCCACCACCTGGCCCCCTGGCGCCGTGTAATCCCATCAGCGGCCAAGACTCAGAGACTATAAAATCCAGATCCCGGACGAGAGCAGTGCAGTCTCTGCCCCCGCGCCTCGGTGTTCCTTCCCGGAGTCCCTTGGAGGGAGCGGGTTGAGCTTTCCTCCCCGCCCCGGCCAGGGCTACGGCAGCCGGAGACCTCCAGGACCAGCCACCACCATGCTGAGACCACTCTCCGCACACCTGAAGGTACTGGCAGAGGGACAAAGCCACGCGGGTTCCGGGGCCGAGACCTCCAAGCCTACTCGAATTGGAGTCGAGCATCTTCCACCCAGATCCTCCAAATTCCAGTAGGCGGGGGTCACACCCACCACCTGGCCCCCTGGCGCCGTGTAATCCCATCAGCGGCCAAGACTCAGAGACTATAAAATCCAGATCCCGGACGAGAGCAGTGCAGTCTCTGCCCCTGCGCCTCGGTGTTCCTTCCCGGAGTCCCTTGGAGGGAGCGGGTTGAGCTTTCCTCCCCGCCCCGGCCAGGGCTACGGCAGCCGGAGACCTCCAGGACCAGCCACCACCATGCTGAGACCACTCTCCGGCCGCGCGACATCTTATTATCTCATTCCTACTTTGGACAAACTTGCAGGCTGTCGAATGTAGCCTGCCCACAGGGCAGAGTCTGGCAAACTCCCCGTGGCCTACCAAATATGCCAAATACCAGTAACAATGATGGGTCTCATTCTCCTAAAGAGCCCTGAATATAATCTCAGGGCTAGGATGAAAGAGACGTTACTGGGGCCTGCTCGAGGCAATCGATGATTAACAGGATGATGAAATGAAATGAAATGAAATGGCACAGTTCAGGGGACGCAAAGAATCAAACTTGGGTTGACTGCATGCAAGACAAACACTCTATCTACTGTGTTCCCAAATCAGCAACTTTTGAAGTCAAAATAACACCAAAATAAAAATGAGAATCAGCGGCAATCGAAGCAAATTACTTGAAACATTTTTGTAAAGTATTATTACCCTTATCAGACATTGACTGTGCAAATCAATAAGCTATAGATGCACATCAGGGTAGTAAAATGGTCAAAAAATAATGATTCATAAGGAAAACACAGTTACATGGTAAATCAACACAGAAAATCTTTAATCTCAATAGTCAAAGCAATATATTTTCAGAAACAATGATTGATATTGCTTCACTTCTCAAGTTTAGAATGATTATATTGCTTCACTTCTCAAGTTTGGAATGATTTTAAGTAGGATAATATCCAATATTTATGTACTACAGGGAAACATATTTATGTACTAGTAGTGAAAGTATAACTACCACCTGAAAAACAGTGCTATAATGCACATCGAAATCCTTAGTGTGACTTACCATCAAAGTTCTAGAAATCTATACTGAGAACATTTCCACTGAAAGGTGAAAATATTGAACAACAAAATTGTTTTCCCAGTATTGCCAAAGGTAAAGGAGATCTGTGCTCAGTATTCAGTAAGTTAATGCCGCTTAACCTAGCTTCTTTAGCTCTGTAGGCAATCGAGGCTATAAATGTCTGGGGATAGTTTCCTGACAAGATTTTTGTGGGGACTTATGCTCAAGTATAAGGGAGACAGTATGATAAGCATTTCCAGGTGGGTCCCTGATGGTAGTGTCATCTGGGATTTTCAGGCAACACCCATCCAATCTGGCCGCTCCTTTGCCTGTTGTACCCAACTCCAGGAATTGCTGATCCATGCATGCCTACATGGGGTTTGCTTCAAAGGCTTCCAAAGATCATATAGTCTCCAGATGGAGACCAGCACATGATCCCTGGGGCCAGAATAATAGTACAGTGGGGAGGGCACTTGCTTTGCAGGTGGTCAACCCAAGTTTGATTCTGCTGCTACCTATATAGTCCCCTGAGCCTCACCAGGACAGATCCCTAAGCTCAGAGCCAGAAGTAAACCCTGGAAATTGCTGGATATGGCCCCCAAACAAAAACAAAACCACATAATTCCTAAATTAAGTAGAGTTGCCCATACCATCACCCTAGGAGGTTTATGTCGGAGACAGTTGACCCAATAACACACTTTTGATGTGTAGTAGGAAGGGCAGCAGAGAAGACCACCCCATCTCAACTCTGTATTTTTAGGAATAACTCCTGGAAGTCTTCAGGGGAACATATGGGGTTAGGGGATCAAATGCAATGAATAAGGAGGAATCAAATGCATGAATAAGTAGGAATTTGAATTGGCTGTTTGTAAGACATAGGAGACATAGAGAAAGCTCTGAAAACTCTCTTCTAAGAGCCATTCGCATTTATAAGGGAACACTCTACTTTTAACGGTTTTCTCATTCTTTAGCTCTAACCCATTTTTATCTAAATTTTCCTGTAGCACTGACCTCCTGTTGTTCAAATTTTCCTATGACAACAAAAGATGGATTTATTGCTCCGGGACATAGTAATATAAATATTCATAGTGACCTTACGTGAAAATCATGACCATGGACTTCCCTATCACATACTTGGCCTTCCTATCCCCCAACATTCTTTTTTGATTGTTTGTTTGTTCTGTTTTGTATTGGAGCCATACCTGGAAGTGCTCAAGGCTTACTCCTGGCTCTGTGCTTTTAGGAATAACTCCTGGAAGTCTTCAGGGGAACATATGGGGTTAGGGGATCAAATGCAATATTCTTGAATAATTCGCTGTAGATGTTATTTAAGTTGATAACTTAGGATCTTCTAAGGATCTACTTATTTTTACTGGATAACTCATTTATATACAAGTTATTATCTGTTTTTCTCTTGTCCTTTGGTAGCTACCCACACCCTAGAAAAAAGAGAAAAATCATTTATCTTCCCTTTCAGGAGATAATAATGGTATGTAAAACTGTGGCACTGTCACTGTCCTCCAGTTGTTCATGGATTTGCTCGAGCGGGCCCAGTAACGTCTCCATTGTGAGACTTGTTGTTACTGTGTTTGGCATATTGAATACCTCATGGGTAGCTTGCCAGGCTTTGCCGTGCAGGCGAGATACTCTTGGTAGCTTGCAGGGCTCTCCGAGAGGGACAGAGAAATCGAACCCAGCTCGGATGGGCCGGCTGCGTGCAAGACAAACGCCCTACAGCTGTGCTATCGCTCATACAAAATGTTATACAAATGTTATTTTATTTTTTCAGATTTTGAATTCCTTAGCTCCGTTTTTCATCAAATATTTATAATTCCTCAATTTTATATCTTTCTATTTGTGTACTTTCATCTACCTCATTGCCATGTTTTAGAAAGAGCTTTGGAGGAAGTATTTTGATCTATGTCCAACTTTTGCTTATTCTAAAGGCAAAAATGCTCCATAAACCAAGAGTGTCAGATTATACTTGTTTTTTATACTCCCTTAAACAAATCACTGTAAGAACAAATAACACATTTGTTTTCAGAGCAGTTTAGAAAATGTGAATACAGCCTGCACATTAGATGATATGGAGCAATAGCACAACAAATAGGGCATTTGCTTTGCACGTGACCAACCAGGTTCAATTCCTCTGTCCCTCTCAGAGAGCCCAGCAAACTACCGAGTGTATCCCACCCACATGGCAGAGCCTGGCAAGCTCCGTGTGGCATATTTAATATGCCAGAAACAGTAACAACAAGTTTCACAATGGAGATGTTACTGGTGCCCACTCGGGCAAATCAATGAACAATGGGAGGACAGTGCTACAGTGCATACTCATTTTATATGTGTATTTTTAGCAAGTTTTCTCAGTTTTCATCAGAAAAAAAGAAACCCTTTATTGGTAAAATACATAATTTCAAAGATGTGCTTTTAAAAATTCTCCACCTCTTGCAAAACTAACATAGATGAATGTATGGAACTGTGTAACCTTGGATGAGGGATATGGGAGAGAACCCAGAAACACTGGTGGAGGAAGTTGGAACTGCTGGTGGGGTCGGTGCTGAAATATATTGTATGTCTAAAACTCAGCCGTGACGAACTTTGTAAATCACAGTGCTTTAATTTTAAAACTGTGTGAAAAAAGAAAAAAGGAGTTTTAAAGAAATGTAATTTAGAAAATTCCTAGAAAATGGTCAGAATAATCATGATGTGTGGGATAATTATCAGTCTCTAGCAGAAATACCAGTCATCACCTTCCCTTCAGTCTTGTTATGGTTTAACTGTGGGCGGGAGAGCTAGGCCAGGGGATAAAGCACTTGGTTTCATTCAGCCAACCCTGGTTTGATTCTAAGCACGACTTGGTCCCCTGAGCACTGTAAGGAGTGACTCCCAAGCACAGAGCTGGGAGTAGCCCCCACAACACAGTGAATTTTGAGAAATTCCTACCTAGTTTGAGAAATGTGAATATTTTGAAAGATGAGATATAGCAATCGCTGCTGTTAGTGCTTGGATGTAGTCTCAGCCCCAGTGAAACAAATAAATTTGTTCTCTATGGAAATGCCCCTGACGCACTTGTTTGGAAAGAACTGATGGATGAACCAGGAGGGAAGATGAGAAGTAACTCTGCTCTTTCCTGCATTCTATGGCATATTTCTATCCACTCCTACAAAATGTCAAGTCCTCAAATTTTAACACTGAGCCTATTAACTATATACAGTAATTTTAAATTATGTAGGGAACCTAATGAACTTTTTTTTGGAAAACTATGCCCTTCATTATAAAAACAATATCCTCTAATAATAGCCAGCAGCTCCCACTTGAATAGTTCCATCTAAGGAGTTCAAAGCAATCACAGACTTTATTTTGGCCTCACATATTTCCCAATGAGTTGAATCTGAAAAATGTCGATACACCACTAGCAATCATTTCCATTATTCTAAAAGTTAATTGTGAGTTTGAATAGAGTAACTTAACCCTGGGAATGCCGTTGACATAAATTCCATTCCAAGACTCATACAATATCCAGCCTCTGATGTAGAACTGTTGGAAGGAAAAATGGACAGCCCGCTGCCCACAGGCCAGGTCTGACCCACTGACATTACTGTGATGAAGTTTTACTGGAATACAAACACTAATGCTCACTAACGTATTGCCTTGCTTCTTTTACAATACGTAGACAAGGTTTAACAGACACCATAGGGTCCCACAAAATCAATATGCAATATTTAGTACCTTTTAGAGAAATTCTGGTAAACTCCGGTTTGAAGTATTACTCTCAGGAAAATACCAGTAGCATAGATCATCCCATAACTACACTAAGACAGACACTCAGAACAGTGTTTTTGGGGGGTGGGTGGGTAGCGTAAACATAATTACCGTGCTGATGTGAGTTCAGAATGATTACTCAGTGTATTTTGTGTTTGCTTTTGGGAGGTGGTTAAAGAGAGGGAGATAGTGATGGGAGAGGGGAAAGAGGGATAGAATAGAGGAGAGGAGTGCGGAGGAAAGGAGAGTAACTGCAGGGAAAGAGGAGAGGAGAAGAGAGGGGAGGGGAGGGGAGGGGAGGAGAGGAGAGGAGAGGAGAGGAGAGGAGAGGAGAGGAGAGGAGAGGAGAGGAGAGGAGAGGGGAGCAAAAAGGACAGGAGAGGAGGAGAGGGGAGGGGAGGGGAGGGGAGAGGGGAGGGGAGGGGATAGGAGAGGAGGGGAGGGAAGGGAAGGGGAGAGGAGAGGAGAGGAGAGGAGAGGGGAGGAGAGGAGAGGGGAGGGGAGGGGAGAGGATATGAGAAGAAAGGGGGAGGAGAGGGAAGGTGAGGAGAATGGAGGGGAGGGGAGGGGAGGGCAGGGGAGGGGAGGGGAGAATCTCAAGAATACTGTTTACTTCTCAATGGACAAATGACTTGGTTCCTGTAATCAAGGCAAAAGAATGAATCTCCTAACTCATGTGATATTTTCTGAAGTTATATCTCAAATTATTGTTGATTCACTAAGCTTCCAACAAATTCCTTAATTAGTAAGTTAAAAAAATTTAAGACTGTAATGTTGAGCAAAATTCATGAGAAAACACATTTCTTAATGTTACTATTTTAATGATTTTTCAAATAAAAATCTGGTAAATAGCCAACAGAATTTTTCTTTTCAACCAATTAAAATGGATCTCCAGGTATCCAGCTACTATTCCTATTTTTAAAACGTCTTATAAAAGTCAGTAAATTTGTCAGCAATGATGCTGATACCTCAAAATAGATAAGATTGATCCACTTCCTAGTTTTTGTGATAGATGCATTCTAAATTTACATCACATATCTATGGAAGAGATTATGACTGCAGGAATTCTTAGAGGAACCCTATCTATCTTTATATTAAAATATTAACTTTGGATAAAGTACCTCAAAATTTTTGATAACCCCTACGCTTAAGAAACATCTTTCATTGAAAATAATGCAGCCATTAGTTTACAAAGGATATTATTATGACAATAAATGCATGTAGAATTCAATAATATTAAACTATATTTTTAAGTAATAGTGTTTGAGAGGGCTGGAGCAATAGCACAGTGGGTAGGGCATTTGCCTTGCTGGGTTTGAATACTCTGTCCCTCTCAGAGAGCCCCGTAAGCCACGGAGTGTAACCCGCCCACACAGCAGAGCCTGGCAAGTTCCCCTTGGCGTATTTTATATGCCAAAAACAGTAACAAGAAGTCTCACAATGGAGACGTTACTGGTGCCTTCTCGAGCAAATCGATGAACAACGGGAGGACAGTGCTATAGTGAACCAGTACTAAAGCGTTTGAGAACTCTTCCTTTTGTGGGGGAGCACATCCAGTGACGCTCAGGGCTTATGCGTGTCTGCACTCAGGAATTATTCCTGGCGATGCTTGGAGGACCGTATATGGTGTCAGAGATCAAAATCAGGTCAGCAGCATGCAAGGTAAGTGACCTAGCTGTAGTATCTCTCTCGCTAGCCCCCAGATGACTCTTCCTTAAAAGTGAAGAATGAGACAAAGGTCAAGTCAAAATTGAATTGGCAACAATAAAAATGTTGGGATTTATCTTGAATTCACCCAGCACAATTTGAACAAATGGTACTGGGAGTGCTAGAGTGTCACATGCATTTTAAAAATGCATAATTAAGTGACATAAGTTTTCATTTACTCTTGATTGTTGTTTAAAAGACCACAGAGGTCTGGAATTTGGACTATAGCTTGTTGCACACTACTTAAAAAAATAGCACGGCGGTAGGGCATTTGCCTTGCACGCAGCCAACATGTCCAACCCGAGTTCGATTCCTCCGCCCCTCTCGGAGAGCCTGGCAAGCTACCGAGAGGATCTCGCCCGCCTGGCAAGCTCCCCGTGACGTATTCGATATGCCAGACACAGTAACAACAAAGTCTCCAATGGAGACGTTACTGGGCCCGCTCGAGCAAATTGATGATCAACGGGAGGGCCTTGACTTTACTTTACTTAATAAAATCAACAGTAAAAGTTAACTGGCCAGGTATATATTTTAAAATATGAAGTCATTATATGTGTTATATAAAATTAAAATAAATATTTTTCTTTTTTAATTCTGTAGTTTTTATGTTATATAACCTGTACAAAGATTTATGCCACTTACTTTTGAGAACTAAAGAATTGCAATTTTCCATATTATTAAGGACCATAATTCCAGAAATTCAATTCCAGAAATTCAATTCCAGAAATGAATGATGTAAAACTGCCTGAATTATACAAAACCTTTTTCATGTGGTAGAGGTACTATGATTCCCTGCATTAAAATAAGAGATAGTTTTGACTACGGTTTTTTTGGTGGCTATTATTTTGCATGTATTTACCTTATAGCATTTTGACTATCAGTATATCACCAATTTTTTGCCATTTGTCAAAAACAAGAAAATCATTACCTTTTAATTACTACCTTATTTGTTACAAATCATAAAAAAGCTGCTATTTTTACTATTCACTGTATCACTGTCATCCCGTTGTTTGTCAATTACTCAAGTGGGCACCAGTAACATCTCTATTAGTCCATCCCTGAGATTTTAGCAGCCTCTCTTTACTTGTCCTTCCCAATGCTGCCATATTGGAGACTCTTTCAGGGTCAGGGGAATGAGACCTGTTATAGTTACTGGTTTGGGCATATCGAATATGCCACGGGGAGCTTGCCAGGCTCTGCCAGTACAGGCCAGATACTCTCAGCTTGCCGGGCTCTCCAAGAGGCATATATACATATAATTCCCTGTATGATTTGTTGCCTACTGTCTGAAACCCATCAAACATGGTGTGGTAATTATGGAAAATGGGTAGGAAGTGTCTTATAATGTGTTACGCAGGTCTGAAAAGTGGCCTGGAGCGTGGTGGTGGTTGGGTAGTGCAGCTTGGCTATTGGGGCTTGGTCTCTTGGGGAGGGGAGGGCTCTCACCCACCCCTCCCGAGGTGTCACAAGTAAAAACAGCCTGGCACGGAGTCTGGTGGCACGGTTATGGGGGACCTCATTTTATACTCCTGTCTGGGAGAGGCTGTCGTGGGTTCTGGAGGGTGGCAGATGAGGAGATTACTCCATGCCAGGCTGTTTTCACTTGGAGTGTCCCAGAGGGGAGCAGGTGAGAGCCCTCCCACTCCAAAGGACCCAGCTCCGGCAGCCGACCTCCACTACCCAAACACCGCCACACTCCAGGATGCTCTCTGGATGTTTGAGTAGAGTCTAATGCATGAACGAAATCCCATGGAACCCAAATAATGTGAAACCTTGTGACCTTGGACTCAGGGCTCAATGGGACCCGGGAGCAGAGGTTCTCTGACTGCTTCCCCCAGTCTCTGGTGACCCGGGGGTCATACCCATAAGCCACACCCTGCCAGCACCAGATAATTTTCACCATTAAGCAAGAAAACACAATAGTATGTAGCAAACTAAGATTTTGTGAAATAAAATCATATAAATACTTTGCAATGGTATCGATACACAAGATATTATCCAGATGTAAAGTTGCGAAGGGACGCCACATCAGTAAACACTGTGGGTCTTTTGAGTTGAGAAGCAACTATTTTAAATTTCTGTGCAACGTGTAAACTTGCTGAGAATCCTAGAAAACGGAGTGATACGGGTAAACAAGGTTTGCTGATACACTGAAATTTTCATTTCAGCCATTTGTCTGAAATTCTATCGACCAAACTACTCGACCTCCGTTCTATGGAGCTGTTAAATTGATTGATTGGATTCACACCTCCTCTTCCTTCCCTTCCCACCTTTTAGTGACAGAGCTAATGGACTGTCTAGTGGCTGGACATGAGCAGTCACATCCTGGCAGCAGCAATGAAAAAGGGGAGGGTTTATAGAGTTAAGTCTAGCAAGCTCTCTTGCTCTCTCTCTCTCTCTCTCTCTCTCTTTCTGTTTATTAACCAATAAGTGAATATAATGAATGATCTTCCACTTAATTTCTTCTGCTTAGTTTGGGACATCTTAATTCTTATTACTTGGTCCCAATGCTTCAGATATCTGAAATAGAAAAAATAAAGCCAGCACAACAGAGAGAATTTTGTTGACACTTAAACTGTCTAAACATAAGTCATTAATCTTCACGCGTACCTGAAGAGGATGTGTTACAAGATAAAGCTCATTGATTGGCTCCAGAAATCTTTATTAAAGAACTGTCAGCACACTCTCAATTCTAATGTCAAAAGCAGAATTTCTTGAATCATTAACTATCCTTTTTTGGCAGAGCTTGGCTGACAGAGCCACATCTACTTTTAATTCTACCACAGGAAAAAAAAAAGCTGGACAAATGTTTTCAATTTTCCAGATAAATTATCACTGATTTTGACCTGCCCAAAGGGAGCAAAATCCTGTTCCAAAAGGAAATTAAAAGATAGTAACACGCAGAAGTTAGAGTTCACTTTTAGATAGAGTGTGCATTAACAATAGAAAACTCTGATTAAGAATATTTACATAAAATAAGAGTCCAAATAAAGGTATATGGACCTCATTAGATCCGACCATCGGGGTTCAGAGTGCAGACTGGTGAATTATGCGGAGTACTGAGTTTGTTGAGCTCAGAGAGATATTGCTGAGAGTCAGAGGGCCTCAGAAGTATGTACCATCAAGAACTGAAGAATGTTTACCCAGTAGAATTTAAGAATAACATCAATCTCATAATTAGAATTTTATGGGGGTGCAGGGTTAACTGTGAGATGGTCAATACAATAAATTTCATCAAAGTTGATGTGAAACAGAAGAATGACCTTTCCAGATATCTTCAGGACCTTGAATTTTCTTTGAACTAGTTAAATCTTATGGTTTCTCTATTGATGCTTATTAAGGTCATCCCTTCTTGTCTTGTCTCCACTTATAAGACAGGTTGTTGCTTGTGCCTAGGCATACCATGATCTCGTGACTCACTTCTCGCTGGTCTCACTAGCTCCCACCGACATTAACTTGCCCAGTGGTAGCAGATTCATGGTTGTTTCCATTATTATGAAAGGAGTCTTGTTCATCCACCTGATATAAGAATTTTTGTCAAAGGACAGGTGATTCTCCCTCATTTTAGCCGACGATATGTAGTTAATTCTATGTATCTTCAGCTCAAAGCTTATTGACTCATAGCCCCTGCTTCTTAAAAGTCATTGTAGGATCTATATTCCTGTCTATTCTTTTTTCTTGTTGATCTAAATTTGCCAAGAGAAGCAAGATTCTTTGAATTTGGTTCTACATGGGAAGAAGAATATTTGGAGATGCCATAAGGTTCCCGGTGATTCAATACTCCTGCTAATTTTCATTGAGGGAAATATGGGAAAACAGAAATAGGTGAATGGCGGGGTCAGTCCAACAGGGATAGACTCAGAATTACCTCTGGGTATTGGAAAGGACTGGAAAGAATTAGAAATTTCACCTTAAACAGTCAGAGTTGCCATGCTGTATCCACGGCATAGTATCCAAGTCAAAACACATAGAAAGGAAAATTCAAGAAACAATGTGTTAGTAGTTCTAGGGATACATCCACACTCAACATAAATGCACTGATAGTGTTCTAGCCTAGTTATAGAAAATCTTACTCCCTTACAGACTCTAAGTGATAATAAAAGGAAATACATTTGTGGGTTATCCTGGTGTTTGGAATCCTCCACTGCACTATGAGAACGCTGCATCTTGAGTTATATATGCCTTTAATTTTTATTTTTAATTTCTCCAAGCTTGAGGACAAAGTGAGAGTACACGGTACAATCTTGTTTTGCATGCAGCTGACCTGACTTCAATTCTTAGTACCCCGTGTGAGCCCCTGAGCATGTGAGGAATTATTTATCAACATAAAGTCAGGAATAAGGTTTGAGCACAGTGGGATGTGGCCCCAAATCCTGCCCCCCCCAAAAGCCAAAACTTTTCCCAAATTAAACTCCACATTCAGGGATTTGGTCACAATCTGAGTTGAGAGCTTAAGGTCACTTACTGATATTTTTCTATTCCTCTATTTGGAAACTTTCAACTGCAACCTTATTCTCACCTGTGCATCAAC
Source organism: Sorex fumeus (assembly GCF_029834395.1). NCBI lineage: Eukaryota > Metazoa > Chordata > Mammalia > Eulipotyphla > Soricidae > Sorex > Sorex fumeus. The sequence goes on from NW_026606063.1 coordinate 3,332,907, forward strand.
AGGAGAAAAGAATCAGATTCCATTTATATAGTGATCTTCATAGCTACCCATCAACACGTACTATGTCTTACTGTATTTTTCGCACATCTGTCAAGACGATATTTGTATGGAGAAGAAAGTATATTCTCCCTCATCTGGGGCCTGAACATAAGCATACATAAAAAATTGTTCCTGTATACATTTCTTTCTAATGCTTTTCCCAATTGTCTTTATTCTGCCTTGGCATAGAACTCATTGAAATGAAATTATATCCTAAAATGCATTTCAATAATATGAAAGGAAATCTTTCTGTCATTGTGACCCAGCAAAGCTGAGGGAAAAGCATTTTACTGCATTTCTAATGCAATTGATAGGTGTTTTGTTCCTATTCAGAGCCTACTCTAGAGGTAGCTGGGGTTGCTGTTGAAACCAACCTTATCAGAAATATGCCTCCAAAACTCCTTCAAATACTAGGGGCAAGGGAATTAGAATGTTACACATCTCTTAAATACTTTCTGAATATTAAGGTCAGGAGCAACTTATTTTAAGACCACTACTACTATTCGGGGTTAAGGAGAGATTGCTGATTTGACTCTCTTCACTGCATCCTCACCGATGAATCCAAACACTGTATTTTTAATTTAACTGATACTACTTCATAGCTGGGGGTGATGTGGTAATGTATTACACCTCGCTGACTACAGAAAACATCCACATGATATTTCAAAGTCTATTTTAAAAGTATACCCTCTTTCCTCTATCAAGCATGCTGTAGCCAAATATTAAAAGAGCAACATGCGGATTGGACATTTTCCTTCTGTTTAGATTCACATTTTCAAAGGTTAACAGCTTAGTTAAATTCGCTGTCCCAAGGAAGCTTTACTAAGTCTGATGAATTGCTTGGAGCTCAAAATGCTTAGTAATGAGAACAAAAATCTCTATAGAACAGAAATTGAATGCCGAGAGTCCTTTTGCAACACAAGACTTTAAGAAAAAGTTCTGAGTGAAAATGAGAAATTTATATGAAAATTATTAAATGGCACTGAACCCAGCATAACAAAAATTTCAGAGACTTACTCTTGTAAATGTCCAACACATTCTACTTCAAGAAATGAATTAAATGTAAAGTTTAGCTAATTTCTTACACTCAAAGCTAGGGCACACATGCTAGGGGAAAAGGGAGCTCAGATAGAGAAGGGAACATCAAATAAAGGGTGTTGGGAGGATCCTCCCAGGATGGGAGAAGCATTCTGAAAGGAGACTTACAGAGCAAACATGATTGCCACTCAATGCCTCTCTTGAAAACCACAGCACCCAAAAGGAGAGAGAGAACAGAGGGTGAATGCCCTGCCACAAAGGCAGGGTGGGATGGGGGTTTGGGGGGTGAGAGGGATACTGGGACCCATGGTGGTGGGAAATGGGCACTGGTGGAGGGATGGGTATTTGATCATTGTATGATTGAAATCCAAGCACAAAAATTTGTAAGTCTACAACTGTACCTCGTGGTGTTTCACTAATAAAAATTTTTAAAAAATAAAGGTATCTAAAGCATTTTTGGCACATTTAAAAATAATTTAGGTATGCACAGATTACCAAGTTCACTTTCTCTCAATTCCCAAAGCCCTTTCACCTCTTCTAATGAGAGACATTTGACCAATGCTTGGCCACTACTAATAGTTTCTACTTCATGGATATTTCTAACATCTCTAACTGATTTGAAATTCTCCCTCATCTTGTTCCTAAACCACATTCTCTATTCCTGAAACTAGTGCCTCCCCTATTCCACGTGGTGACTGAAATATTTAAGGCAACTCTCTGTTTATCATCACTTCTATCACTTCTATCACTTGTCATCCCGTTGATCTTTGATTTGCTCGAGTGGGTGCCAGTAATGTCTCCATCTTTCCCTGTTGCGTACTAGTGTAGCCCAGTGGAATCTGCTCACTCCAGGAACACGAAGAGCCTCAAACCAATCATTCAGGGTCTTGATGAAGATCTCTGACCATCTCGTAGGTGGGCGGGCACGCATCCTTTTGATGTCCTATGGAATCCAGTAGATAAGAGTCCTAGTCCAGTGGTCATCTCTATATCACATAATGTGTACAGCTCATCTGATTTTCAACGCCTTGGCAGATGAGACAGCATCCCTGATTCTTGATTATCCATGGAGGTCAGAACTCCAAATTCCTTCTCTCACTTGAGTGAAATGTGATACTCCAAGCATAGCTCTTTCAATTCCTCTTTGGGATACTCGAATAGCGTTCTCGCCCTGTTTTTGTAGGGCCCAGGTCTCCAAGGCATATGTTAGTGCAGGAAGAACGGTGGAGCGAAGAGATGTGCCTGCTTCCTCTGCCTGCTTCCACCAATCTCCAGCGACACACCCAGAAGACCCACCCTGCCAGTGTCAGATAAATACCTCACCGGCCAACCTCCACTACCTCCACTACCCAACCACTGCTACGCTGTTTCTCATATCCCAGAAAATATTTCTCATATCCCAGAAATCACATATCCTCTCCTCTAGATTAATACAGTAGGGAAATATACTGTTGGACAGATTCCTTCTTTAAATGGTTGGTGCTATTAGCCAATATGGTTTTGGCTAAAGTTTCTATATAGAAACCAGAGAGATAGCACAGCAGGTAGGGCATTAGCCTTGCACACAGTCAACCTGGGTTCAATTCCCAGCATCCCATAAGATCCCCAAGCACCACCAGGGGTAATTCCTAAGTGCATGAGCCAAGAGTAACCCCAGTGCATCACCGGGTGTGACTCAAAAAAGCAAAATAATAATAATAATAATAATAATAATAATAAATTAAAAAAATAAAGTTTCTATCTATAAAATAGGATCCTGAGAGGGCATTTCATGTCCCCCTGCCCTTTTTTTTGTTAATGTTGTGAGGACTGAGGATGACACAACGTTTTTATAGGGCTCACACACTTTGCTGTGGTGCAAGGAATTATACATGGCTATGCCTACAAGTTAGGTTCTCTGCCACTGAGTTCCCCCAGAGTCCCAATGTTTGTTAATCTCATGATTACATGAATTGTCATTAGGTTTTCATTTGAACTGTTACCAAGTTACACTAGTTTTAAATTAAAGAGTTGTTTACATGTGAACAACACTGATATTAATTGTCCCTGTCTTCACTCACTTTACCTGAAGTCCCAGCTGAGTTGACTCTGGATCATGTGATCCCAAGTCCTGATCATAACTTATAAAGTGGATTGTGGGTCCACACAGTCCTAAAGAGTTCGCTTTGTAGTAAATATATATGTGTATATATATATATAGAATTAAAATAAAAACTGTAAACATCAGTGTATCAGAAAGTATGTTATGCATAATAAATTACCTTCTGTGGTATACATGATTTTAGGCAAGGGATGCTAAACATTTTGCTTTTTCTATGAACCATTATTGTTTCAAATAAGTTGAGAGGAAGAAAAGATGAATGGGCTTAAGATTGGTTAACAAAAAAATTACTGCTAATCAAAAGAATCCTAGCAAAAACAATTTGTGACTAATTCCCTGGAGATCAGTTTTTATTACAAAATATAGCACTGTCCTCCCATTGTTTATCGATTTGCTTGAGTGGACACCAGTAACATCTCCATTGTGAAACTTGTTACTGTTTTTGGCATATTGAATATGCCACGGGGAGCTTGCCAGGCTTTCCTTCAGAGGGCTGAAGGAATCGAAGCTGGGTCGACCACATGCAAGGCAAATGCCCTACCATTTGTGCTATTGCTCCAGCTCCATTACAAAATATACCTACCCTTATTAAAAATATACATATTCAAATTATATGATTATGCTTTTCATATCTTCTTTAAGTCATTACAAAATTGCATGTTGGAATTTATAGGGGGAAATGAAAACTAGTGGTCTTTTGGTATACAGTGTCTATGAAATAAATATTAATTTCTACAGATCATCTATGTCATAACAATCCCCAACACCCCATGTATAAGGGTAGATTTCTAATTCCATCTCAGTATTCTCAGAATGGTTTATTTTACTTTCTCCTTTATTTGATATTAGGATCAAGTATATATTCTCATATTTATCAGGAGCATACTGACATATATATTTACATAATATTTAAGATATGATGTTTATTTGATCACTTGACATCCCGTTATCCATTGATTTGCTCAAGAGTGCGCCAATTAAGTCTCCATTCATCCCTGTCGTGTGCTAGTGTAGCCCAATGGTGTCTACTCATTCTAGGAACATGAAGAGCCTCAAACTGATCATTCAGAGTCTTGACAAAGAAGTCTGACCGTCCCGTAGGTGGGCGGCAACACAATCTTTCAATGTCCCTTGGAATCCAGTCAGTAATGACTCTAGTCCAGTGGTCATCTCCAAATCACATTACGTGTCCAGCCCATCTGATTTTTGACACCTTGGCAAGCGAGACAGTGTCCCTGATTCTTGATTGTCAACAGAGGTCGGAACTCCGGATTCCTTCTCTCACTTGAGTGAAGTGTGATACTCTAAGCATAACTCTTTCGAATCCTCTTTGGGAGACCCGAATAGCCTTCTCATCCTGTTTTTGTAGGACCCAGGTGTCTGAGGTGTATGTTAATGCAGGAAGAATAGTGGAATCATAGAGATGTGCCCAGAGCCGGAGATTCTTTGTCCTCTCAACTACTTCTTCCACGCTCTTGAAGGTATTCCAAGTCACTCTCTTCCTCCTGCGCAACTCAGGTGCCAGTTCATTCATCATGTTGACTTCTCAACCTAGGTACACATAACTTTTACATTCAGAGATGTTTGTTCCATTGAGAATGAATGGAGCAGAAACAAGACCATTTCTCATAAACATTGTCTTTGTGAGATTCAGCTGTATTCCTACCTTTCCACACTCAAGGTCAAAGTTGGCCAGTATTTGTGCCACTTGGCTAATGTTTGGTGTTATTAGAACGATGTCATCAGCAAAGTGGAGGTGGTGTAGTTGCCAACCGTCTATCTTCGCTCCCATTCCTTCCCTTTCCAGTCGTTGCATGATGTTCTCGAGGGTGGCACTGACATGGATGATCACTTCCTTGTAGAATGGTGAGATCCTGGTAGTGACTCTGTAATACAGCTCACAGAGGATCCTTATGTATTGAGCTTGAATGCCTTGATTGGCTAGGGCTTCAATGACCACTTCAGTATCAACAGAATCAAAGGCCTTCTTTAAATCAATGAAGGTTAGACACTCTGCTACCTCCACCACCCAGCTTTCACCACACTCCAGGACACTTTCCAGACACTTGAGCCGAGAATCACACATGAGTGAAGTACCACAGAACCAGGTAAGTGGAACTCTGTGACCTTGGACTCCATGCTCAACGGGACTCGGGAACAGTGATCCTCTGCCTGATCCCACCAATCTCCAACGACCCAGGAATTAAACCTAGACGCCTCACTCTACCCTGCCCCGTCTGCTTCCACCAATCTCTGTCGACCCAGGGATTACACACAGAAGATCCACCCTACTGGTACTAGATGAATACCTCATCAGCATACCTCAAATACCTCCACTACCTCCACTACCCAGGCACCTCCATGCTCCAGGACGCTTTCCAGACACATTATAAGACACTTAATACCCATCTTTCAAGATTACCGCACCATATTTGATGGGGTTCAAATATGGTTTGAACCATGGGAACACCTGCAACAGCAATTAGAAGCCGCCCTAAAAGCCTCTATCTCTCTCGGAGAGCCTCCCAATCTATCAAGAATATCCCACCCATAAGACAGAGCCTAGCAAGCTATTCCTGACTTATTTGAATGCCCAAACCAGTAAATACAATGGGTTTCATTCCCCTGACCCTGAAAGAGCCACCAATATGGCAGCATTAAGAGGGATGAGCAAGGAGAGGCTGATAAAATCTCAAGGCTGAACTAGGCTTCCAAAATGAAGGCCAAAAATGACAGTCTGTATTTTCAATGCACGTACGCTGGCATTGGATGCATCCTGATGATGCAGGAGCAAAATATCAAGTATGGCATCACTGGTCTGACCAAGATGAGAAGGCATCAATCACATCATGCTGTTTTCGACACTGGAGAAGAACTGTTTCTCGGAACATGTAACAAAAGAGGCGGTAGTGTCAGTGTCCTTGTCAACATGAACTAGGCTATGAGCATTTGTAGAATAACATTGGTTTGTCCTTCCTCCCTTGCCACAAGGAAATCAGGTTTATTACAGTGCTCCTGAGGCACTTCCATTCCATTGTGTTTATCTGTAAACTCTCCTCCCCAACCAGTTAATCAGCTTTTTCCCCTAATCAGATTCTGTTAACTTGTAAGGTCAGATTCCTCAGAAATTTATGATTTTGTATGTATGAGTGAAGTATTGTCTTTCTCCTCTCCTTATGTCTTATGAATAGTTTACTTTAGAGCAATATCCTTTTTGTACAGATACAGGATGACAGTTAATATTATGCTTTGTAACTGAGGATTTAATTGACTTTGAATATTATTCACTCCCAGGCATCTGCTTTCTCGACTTAAGCCTCAGTTGCCCTAAGTTCCTAGCACCCCAAAAGCAGGGTCCCAACGAGGGACTGAATGAACCTAGGGCAAGCTGTGAGCTACCCTGGCATCGAATTGGGCCAGGCCAAAGTGCCATGATTCTTAACTATAAGTTAAGAGCTTGATCATAGAGAAATGCTGTCATGATCCAAAACTAATGACGAGACAAGAATCCTGCTAGGGATAGGAAAGACTATCTGACCTGAGCACTGTAGTCTGAGATTGAGATGGTCCTAGGAGAGTAATTCTATAAGCTTAATGTATTTCTTACTGTTTCCATACAAAATGATTAATATTATGAATGCTTATATGTTTCTTGGACAAGGAGAGGAGAAACATACCCATGGGATTCCACTCTTGGCTAGGTCGTCCTGCTAAGAGGCTATCTGTCCTACAAGAAGTACCCCCTGAGGAAAAGAACTTGACCCCTATTGATTGTGACCACACCTATGTGTAAGCCCCAACACCTCATGGTTTTGGGATTTAACTAGATTGTAAGAGTGGGCTGGGGGATCCAGACTCCAGAAGGAGAAGGAGAAGGGAGATCCGGATTCCAGAGCCAGGAATAAAAGGAGAATTGGGGAGGCAGAGGAGAGACAGGAGTGAATGGAGAGGGGATTGGAATAAACTGCAACTAAGACCAGTCAGCCTGGCCCTCATTTCCTTCCTTTCTCCTGCCCATCGCTATCGACCTCCCTGGGGTGGGGGAAGCGGCGTGAGAGACTACCAAACACAGGCAGTGGGAGAGATAGAACACCACTGCTGCTGTCTTTTTTGAGTTTACACAAGCATTGATTCATGCCTAACAACCTGAATTGGATGATTACACTTGAATAGATATGGCTCACTGCCGGCAGTTTCTATCTTCATTGTCTATGCACCAACATCCAATTATGATGAAGGAGAAATTGAGAAGTTCTACATGGAGCTGAAGAAAGTCTATAAAGAAGATCGCACCTTCTACAAGATCATTGTCAGTGATTTTAATGCCAAGATAGGACCGAGAAGATCGACCCAAGAACTCCACATCGGGACCCATGGGCTAGAATGGAATGAAAAGGGTGAGAGACTGTCTGAGTTCATCATGTCGACCAAGACCATCCATGGCAACTCACATTTCCAGAAGGCCGAATCTAAACATTGGACATGGGAGTCTCCCGGTGGACAGTTCCACAATGAAATTGAACACATCATATTCAATCGATGATTTTGCCTGATGGATGTCGCTGTTGTCCCAAAATTCCAAACGGAATCGAACCACCATCTCCCTCGTGCAAAATTCTACTTCACAGAGCAGGGAGAAAGGACTGCATAGTTTAAGAAGAGAACTCCCAGAATGACCATCAACTGGAAGCTCTTTGGCACTATTGCAGCAACATGGGAAGATGTTGTCATTGACAACAATCACGGAAAATATGATTGACTGCTTCAGCACCTCCATGATTGTACAAGAAACGCCAAGAGAGATAGCCAAAGATATGATGTTATACTTTTTTAAATAAAAATAAAATATTTCAGTTGATGATCACCAATTGATTCCTTCATCTAATGGAGATCTGTAAAGGATGGAAACATTCAGTTTTAGAAGGGAAAGGTTTATATGATAAAGAAATGGGGAACCTGGGGATGGAGTGATATTGGACTTCTTAATTCTAATTTTACTTTTAAAAAGTTACTCCGGATTTCTTAAAAACTGATAGTGAGTAGGGCGTTTGCCTTCCATGCGTCCAACCCAGGTTCGATTTCCAGAATCCCATATGGTCCACCAAGCACCACCAGGAGTGATTCCTGAGTGTAGAGTCAGGAGTAACCCCTGAGCATCGCAGGGTGTGACCAAAAAGGCAAAAAAAAAAAAAATAGAAACCAAGAAAGCAATATAGGATAAAGATCAAACAGCCTGCACTTGAAGTCAAATCTTGCTGCTACCTTTCTAAAACTGGAAAAATGTCCCTTGTCATCCCATTTTATAATGCTCTCTATAAAATAGGATCCTCTCTATGAAATGGATTTGGTGATAGCTCTAAACAGTGCTAAAGTCTTATTGTTTCTTAATTTTAAAAACCTTAACAGATTTTAAGAATAAATTTTAATGCAATTTTAAAAGGCACTCGTAATTTTACCAGTACTTGTTCATATTTTCAGTATTCTTTCTTATGTAAATAATCAGACAAAAACACTCTATCAGTGGAATTCACTTAATAATGAAGCCTTCGAATGTCCTAAAAGTTACAAATAACTAAGAGAACACAATAATTACCTTTCATTGTCTCCCATTTAATAAGCAATTATAATTTTAATTCTTAATAGTTGGTTGATATCGGGGTTTATGAAAGAATTACCTTTTATTTTCTCTCATTTAATAAGCATTTATTATTTGGATTCTTAACAGTTTGTTGATATTGGACTTCTTAATTCTATTTTTACTTTTTAAAAGTTACTCTTGATTTCTTAAAGCCTGCTTTAATAAAGCAGATGTAGGTTATTAATATTTTACTATTTTTTAAAAGTACCATTTAGACTTTCCTTTTTTATATATAATATTGTAGCCTAGGTAACACAACTACAATTGTGCATTTTTTGATGTACATAATTATTGTATGTCACCACTATCAAAGTGCCCACTAGTCTCTTCTCCTGTCCTTGTGTAATTTCTGGTCACTTCTGGTCCCTGTCATCCTCCTCATTTTCATTGCAGTAACACTGGTTTATAATTCTATACCTGTATAAGGGGTATTCATACCTATTTGTAGTATATATTACTGTGTGTAACCTGCCACCAAACTCCCGATATCCTGTTCACCAAGGCCTTTACTATTTTATAAAACCCTGAGAGTATAAATCTTAACAGTTTCATATCTGTATTGTCATTGTTCTCTTTCTTTCTGGCAATGGTATTTATATAAGACAAAAATACTAAAATACATCATTTGGGACCATTTTTTTACAGAAAATTCACTTCTCCTTAAAAAGTCAATATTCTGATAAAAATTTTTCTTAAAATTAATGTGAAATCATTTCATTAGTACTGTTTTAATTCTAACTGATAGAATTTAGTAGTTGTTAAGTCCTTCTAAGAGATGTAAGAAATAAGACATCAAAGGGAATCTTTCTGTGAATAATATATAATTGAACTGGTTTTATTTCTTCCAAATTAAATCCAAATATCCTCAGGGCATTTAGTTCAAGACATTCAATGGAAATTGCTTGCATTTTATTTTAGTAACTCTTACCCCTAGTATTTATCTATGCAATATCAGAAATTTAGATTCAATGAGATCATTTATACTTAAATGAATCTAGAAAAGAAAAATATACAGCAACGAAATCTTAATTTTGTTCTTTCAGAGCTAATGCACAGGAACAATTTGATAAAAAAAAAAAGAATGTTGGGAAGGAAAATAGGGTATTTTTCTTCATATCCAACCAGAACTGGCTTTTTTTCTTCACATACAACCAGAACTGGCTTTTCTTTCAGGTTTCCTTCTAACCGAACACTGTCAGCATGACAGACAAATGAAGAGTGTGCTCTTCTGTAGAGCAGGAGTGTGAAATGAATGTGCAATTTCAGAGGAGTGTAATATAATTAGAAACTCCTTGGTGAATCCTTGACATCAGGAAAGACATTAAAAGACCCGTCATGGCCCTTTATAAAAAATCAAATTCTATTAAATGGAAGCCCTGAAAAAATTGGTGACCTCAGTCACTCAGGCAAAAGGAAGAAATTGGAGTAGTCAATACTTCGGGGCCACATGCGCTCAGCTCTCTGAGATTTGTCTTAGATCCAGTGACCCTGGTAGCAGGAAGCTGAAAGGCAGAGAGTCCTGCATGAGTTGCTTCTTACTGAGCTTTGCTTACAAGCAGCAGTAACTGTGCGGCCAGAGGCCATGTTTGCTGATGAAACACGAGTGAGACGATGGTGGTGGCTTACATAGCCAGCAGAAGAAAGATAGCCACTGCAAACTGTGGCACCAGTCAGAGTGCCCTACTCCTTGGCTTAATCACTTAATCACTTAATCACTTAACTTCCCGTTAGTCGTCGATTTGCTCGAGCGGGCGCCAGTAACGTCTCCATTTGTCCCTGTCGCGTGCTAGTGTAGCCCAATGGCATCTCTTCGCTCCGGGAACATGGAGGGCCTCAAACCGATCGTTCATGACCTTGACAAAGAAGTCTGACCATCTGGTAGGTGGGCGGCCACGCGGTCTCTTGACATCCCGTGGAATCCAATCAGTAACAGCTCTAGTCCAACGGTCGTCTTTAAATCTCATTACGTGACCAGCCCATCTGATTTTCGACACCTTGGCAAATGAGACAGCGTCCCTGATCCTTGATCGTTGATGGATGTCAGAACTCCGGATTCGTTCTCTCATTTGAGTGAAACGTGATATTCCAAGCATAGCTCTTTCTATTCTTCTTTGGGAGACCTGAATGGCGTTCTCATCTTGTTGGCGTAGGGCCCAGGTCTCTGAGGCATATGTTAATGCAGGAAGAACAGTGGAATCAAAGAGATGTGCCCGGAACCGGAGGTTCTTCGTCCTCTTAGCTATTTCTTCGACGTTCTTGAAGGCGTTCCAAGCCGCTCTCTTCCTGCTGCGCAGCTCGGGTGCCAGGTCATTTGTCATGTTGACCTCTCGACCTAGGTACACATAGCTGTTGCATTCGGAGATGGTCGTTCCATTGAGAGCGAATGGGGCGTCAGGAACAAGGCTATTTCTCATAAACATTGTCTTCGTAAGATTCAGCTGTAGTCCTACCTTTCCACACTCACGGTCAAAGTCGGCCAGCATTTGTGCCGCTTGGCTGATGTTTGGTGTTATTAAAACAATGTCATCAGCAAAGCGGAGGTGGTGTAGTTGCCGACCATCTATCTTCACTCCCATTCCTTCCCATTCCAGTCGTCGCATGATGTTCTCGAGGGTGGCACTGAAGAGTTTTGGTGAAATGGTATCACCCTGCCGCACCCCTCTCTTGACATCAACGATCACTTCTTTGTAGAATGGTGAGATCCTGGTAGTGAATCCGCAATACAGCTCACGGAGGATCCTGATGTATTGGGCTTGTATGCCCTGATTGGCTAGGGCTTCAATGACCGCTTCCGTCTCAACAGAATCAAAGGCCTTCTTTAAATCAATGAACGTTAAGCAGAGCGGCATCTTGAACTCCCGAGAAACCTCAATGAGTTTGGTTATCGTGTGGATATGGTCGATGGTGCTGAATCCTTTGCGGAACCCTGCTTGCTCACATGGTTGTCCTTCATCTAGTGTTCTGCCAATCCTATTCAGGATGACTCGAGTGAACAACTTGTAGATGACAGAAAATAGGCAGATCGGGCGATAGTTGCCAATGTCATGGATGTCTCCCTTCTTGAACAGTAGTACGGTCCTGCTGGTTTTCCATTGAGATGGAACCTTGCATTCAGACAGGTAGCGAGTGAAGAGCCAAGCCAGTGTATTGATGAGTACTGACGGCAGGTTCTTCAGGTGTTCAGGTCTGACCTTGTCTGGGCCGGGTGCTGTTTGCTTCTTTACTGACGAAATGGCGTGTCGGATTTCGGAAGGGAGAACGTTGGGAACGACATACCCATCCTGTGGAATTTGGTATGTCGGCAAGTGGACATGGCTATCGAAGAGATTTGAGTAGAAGTCATGGATAATCTTCTCCATTGCCGTTCTGGAGGATGTGATGGATCCATCAGGACGTCGGAGGGCAGTCATCTTGGTCTTATAGTTGGCGAAGGACAGGCGGGCGTTACGAATACTTTTCCCGGCTTCTGCCGCATCTACCAGTACTTCTGCTCTTCTCTCTTTGAGGTCTTCCTTGATCGCATCTCTGCACTGCTTTGCAAGCTCGGACGTTAGCTTGCGGTTGCCTGAGGCATGCGCCAAACCACGCTGGCGAATTAGCTCAAGAGTTTTCGAAGATAGGCGACTTTTTGTGGCTATCTCTCTCTTGGCTTTCCTCGCACATTCATGGAGGTGCTGAACCAGTCGATCGTATTCTTCGTCAATGTTGTCAACAATGGCATCACTGCCTTGGCTTAAAATCTTTTCAATATCTTTGCTCCACAGCTTGGAATCCTACTTCACATGCTGGGGGAAAAGGCAGCTCGGATAGAGAAGGGACCACCAAGTAAAGGAGACTTGGAGGGTCCACTAGGGATAGGAGATGCGTGCTGAAAGTAGACTATAGACCAAACATGATGGCCACTTAAGACCTGCATTACAAACCACAACACCCTAAAGGAGAGAGAGAGTAAAAGGGAATGTGCCTGACACAGAGGCAGGGGCAGGGGGGAATGGGGTTGGGATGGTGGGAGGGATGCTGGGAACATTGGTAGTGGAGAATGAGCTCTGGTGGAGGGATGGATACTTGATCATTGTATGACTGAAACATGAGCATGAAATTTTGTAAGTCTGTAACTATACCTCATGGTGATTCATTAAAAAATAAAAAATAAAACAATATCTTTTCAATAATTTCCAAACTCTCCTTTGGTCTATTGGTCACAATGGGCGTTTTTCCTCTCTTATCTCATCTTCATCTGGCTCTCCCCTTCTTCTCTTTCAGCCATACTGACTTCCTTCAGGAAACCAACCCTAAGCCCATCTCATGCGACATTTTCCTGAGTTCTCCTCTGCGTCTGAATGCTCTTTCTCTGATATACGTACATCTTGGCCCATATTCTAGGGCTCTGTTCAAATGGCATCACCTAGGTCTCCATTCCACCTGACTTTCCTTGAGCATCTCACAAAATTGGCCTTCTTGTTTCTCTTCCCACAAAGGCCCTTATCAATTCTAACATGCTAAATAATTTATATCTTTTGCATCATTGAAGAAGGCAGGGGAAGCCCCACCAAAATGAATTCATTATCCTCTACAAAAGTCTAGGAGAGAATCTGGGTTAAAAAGAAGGGGTCAGTAAATGTCCATTCAATGTATAAGAGAAGGAATCACTGTATCACTGTATCGTTGTCATCCCACTGTTCATTGATTTACTCGAGCAGGCACCAGTAAAGTCTCCATTCGTCCCAGCCTTGAGATTTTAGCAGTCTCTCCTTACTCCTCTTTCCCAACAACTGGAGGCTCTTTCAGAAGGGTCAGGGGAATGAAACCTGTTATTGTTACTGTTTTGGGCATATCGAATACACCACAGGTAGCTGCTTCCCTCAGTCTCCGGTGACCCAGGGGTTACACCCATAAACCACCCCCTGCCAGCACCAGATAATCTCCTCATCAGCCACCTTCGAGAACTCAAGGCTGCTTCTTCCAGAAGGGAGCATAAAATGAGGCCCCCATAACCATGCGACCAGACTCTGAGCCAGGTTATTTTCACTCGGGGAACCCCAGAGTGGGGCGGGTGAGAGCCCTCCCCGTCCCAAGGGACCCAGCCCCAGCAACCAACCTCCACTACCCAAATGCCGCCACACTCCAGGCCGCTTTACACAGACTTGGGCCAAGCCTCACATGTGAGTGAACATATTCCTAGACACATCACGGGACACTCCCTACCCATGTTCCATAATTACCACACCATATTTTATGGGGTTCAGACAGTAGGCAACAAATCATAGAGGGGAAATATAAGAGAAGAAATAGAAGAATAAATATTAGCATCAATTCATCTTTTAATTTCACCTCTTAATATAGAAAGGGAAGAGATGATAGGATGAGTGAGAATGGTATTCTCATTCATAATAAGTATGGGAAACACCCGCATAGAAGAAACTTAACATCTGCATTGATAATACTCGCATAGGGTAGAAAATGCTGGATGCCTAAATTAGATAATATCAAGACAAAAATTGTTGTGTTCAACTTCGAATTCAGACAAGTCTTCAAGGAAGTGATAGCAATTAAATTGTCTCTAAGAGGTAGAGATAATTCATCTGAGTCCAAACAAATGTTTGGAGGAAGAGGTCCTTGAGAAGATTATAAGCAAAGACAAATCTGGATGGCATCTGCCTGTTTAACTGTGAGCTAAGATATCACAAATAACCAGGAGGATTACTCCATGGCTTAGAGGCCAGCCGGGCATTCTAGGGGAAAGGGCAGCTCAGATAGAGAAGGGAGCACCAAATAAAG